>NC_139920.1:19253189-19853189 GCF_963514095.1 Eutrigla gurnardus | reverse complement strand
GGGCTCCCCGGGGACCACCCTTCCTCCAAAGACTCCAAGAGGCGTGACGAGACTTTCGAGGTGTCACATCTGAGTGAGTCCAGCTGGATCACGTCCACGCCGCTGGTCTCCCGGGCGGACGGCGTCCAGCTGGACCTGCCCGCCGCCGGAGACCAGTGTGTCACATACAGGCGGAGCTCGGAGGACAGACCCAGGTCTGACCAGCAGGGGGCGCTGCACACCGCCTTGTGATGCCTGACAGGCTCGAGGTCAAACAAAAATTTGCACGATCTTTTATATATATATATATATATATATATATATATATATATATATATATATATTGTATTTTTCAAGGAGATTATTTTCTACAACAGGTACTTATTATTTTGGATTTTGATATTTTTCTTTTAATCCTGGAAATGTTTTGTTTCATAGATGCATCTCAGACATTGGTCAGTTTTAAACCCACGGAAACAGAAACGGAGTAGAACGGGCGTTCATCGGTTCTCAGAGGTCATGTCACCGGTACATGAGAACATAGTGGTTGTTGTTGGTTGTCATGGTGATGACACACAGTCAGTGGGGCTGGAGAGTGATGTCACAGCTCACCAGGAAGCAAAAGGATGCAGCTCTGGGGACGGATCGCTGGAAAGTTAGCTAGATACCGAAGATAATTAGCTAGGTGGCTAGGTAGCTAATTAACTAGGTAGGTAGCGAGATAGCTAGGTATCTTGTCCTTCTCCAGCTCTGCTGCTCGGCTCAATTCCTGTTACCAGTGTAGTGTTAAAGAATGACAGAATTAGCAATCTAGCTAACTAGCGAGTTGTCTGCTAGTTAGCTAGCTAGCCTGCTAGCTCCACAGCTTTAACTGGTGAACAATGTAGTGAGTCGTGTTCCAGCATCAGTGTAGTTTCCTCTGCTGTGATCAGCGTGAGGAGGTTAAATGTTCCTCATGTAGTCTGTCTCTACCTGTCTGTCTGTTTGTCTCTACCTGTCTGTCTGTCTCTACCCATCTGTCTGTCTTTACCCGTCTCTCTGTCTGTCTCTACATGTCTGTCTCTACCTGTCTGCCTGTCTCTACCTGTCTTGTCTCTCTCTGCTTCCTCACTACACTGATGGATGAAGAACGTCCCTTCTACTCGGTTGCGTTTCTACGGCCGAGACATTCCACAACAGTTTGTTCTGTTTCCTCTCAGCTTTGTCCTGTAAATGTGTTGAGACCAGGATCACGTGAGACCAGGATCACATAGAGAGAAGCTTCATGTGTTTTATTTTCTTGCAGAATCAAAGAGTTTTATCTTTATAAATCGCTTGGAGCAGGTCTGTCTTCTCTACATTTCACTGACTCACCATGAGATGATCACATTTATATGATCATGTTTATGTGATCATGCTAATATGATCATGATTATGTGATCATGTGAAATTCACAAGGAAACTCTAATTCTATACAACAATTTACCAGCGTGTGTGTGTGTGTGTGTGTGTGTGTGTGTGTGTGTGTGTGTGTGTGTGTGTGTGTGTGTGTGTGTGTGTGTGTGCGTGTGCGTGTGCGTGTGTGTGTGTGTGTGCCAGATTCTAAGGAGAATATTTATGGACCAAATTCTGCATCATAAAGAGCCAAATAAGCTTAAAAAACTTCAAAGAAATATTAAAGGAAATTGAAAAATGTAAATTGAGGATGAAAACGGTTCTGGATGAAAATTAGAAAAATGCAGAAACCGAACTCTTAAGTTGGAAAGATGAAAATTGCAACAAAAGCAGAATAATATCCTCCATAAGTTTCACATCAGAAGACTAGTTTGAAGATGTGGGAACGTTAATTACATGACTACATCGATAGCACTCTGAAGCTAGCAGCTAGCTCTGACCAAAGCTAATTAGCATTTTATTAATTGTGTATTTAAAGGGCCGGTGTACAGCTTTTTGAAATGTAATATAACATTCATGATCACTGTAGTGGGGAGGGGTGTTCAATCAGTTGCAGTCTTCATTCCCACCACTAGATGTCAGCAAAAACTACACACTGTCCCTTTAATCCATACAAACACTTGAGTCCTGTTGTCACGACAACCAGCCGAGAAATAGTCCGACACGTAACATCGTTAAAACCAGGAAATGTCAAATTTTTACTTTGAATAAACAGAGATGTAACACGTTAATTAGCATTATTTGGCGAGCTTCAGAGGTGATGCTACACAGATTATTTTGATTTGATTAGCCTACGTTTCACAGGCGTGGTTTTACTTGAAGGTCCGTTTCTGACGGTTTGATTTCACCTTTCCTCTTCGTTGTTGTTGACGTAGTCGTTTGCTGGTGCTCAGCTGTAAACCAAAGGAAACGTCTCTCCCGGATGTAAAAAAGGCTTTAAAGATTTTAAATTTGCACTCTAAAAGCATTTTTTGTCTACGTTTTCTTCCTTCCACACGTTCGATGCCGTCGTAAAAGTGTGCAGAGATCCTCCACTGTGTTTAAGTTTGCAGCACCTTTTAAGATTTTAATGATTGTAATATCTCGTGTCATTGCAGTACTTTTTTTTTTATAACATTTTATCATTTACCAAAAAAATCCTTTTATATTCTATATTTTCTAAGCGCCTTAACACTGGATGAGAAACGACCAATCAGAGTTTGCTGAGGCTTCAAGTGAAGCTCAACATTCCCAGCGGCCTTGAACACACCTGAGATTGATTTGTTGTTGTTGTTTTTTTTCTCTGCTGTTAAATCAAAACAAGGTGTCAATCTGGGTTTCTGCTTAAGATTCAACATATCACAACTATATTTTATACATTTTCTACTGGTGAACAAAGTTAAAGCTGATAATAAAGTTTATCTGTTGGTCTGTTCAGGAAAATGTACTCTTGCTTTAATAAAACCTCTCAGTTCTTCATTGGTTTCAGACTGATTTAATGTTTCTGTGTTAAAGAAAGTATTTTAATAGTAAAAAAAAATCACTATGCTTTAAATTATAAGTGCTAATGCTAACCGCTAGCATTCACATATTGCAGCCTTGCAGCAGATAACGAGTCACTAAATGTGATTCAGCAGGTTTGATTAAGTTCATCTCAGATGGTTCTGGTCTTCAGTAAAGACCGGTGTCCCTGCAGCCTTGTTCCTGCTCTAGTCCACCTTGTTTAATGCTACTTGAAAGTTTGTTTGTGTGTAAATACTGCCACCTAGTGGTGTCCTGTAGGCCACAATGGCACAGGACTACAGTTCCCACTGAAGACGCAGACGAAAACCAGTTCTCAACCGTTAAACAAGATTGCTTATCTTAAGACAGAAGTTTGCGTATCATTTTATTTGAGTTTTGCCTCCTTCGTTTTGATTTGATTTTGTTGTTGTAAAGGCCTGTTTTCTATATTGAATGTGTATTAGTAGAAACAATGTTTATTTTGGTTGAGCCAAGCCATTCAACATCAATCCAGCCTGACAAGCAAGTGATTCAACACAAACGTGAGTAAACTGAAGCACTCAAAGATAATGTGTTGGAAAGCGTCTAAAGTGGCTTTTTAGAAATGCGGAGGAAGCCACAACTATGAACTCTAAAACGGGCCTGTAAGAGTTTATCTCGTGTTTTAGAATTTTTCTGATCCACCTCGTGGAACCGGGAGGTCCTTTTTATTCTGTTTTATCACACATTTGTTGTCTTTCATTGAAAACACTGAGCTGCGGTCGCTGTGTGAACGTTCTACAGATTAATCCAGCTGCCACACCTCTGTCCAGCGGGGGGGGGGGGGGGGGGTGAGACCTTCAGTGGGGTGAGACCTTGCAGGGCGTTAGTTGCAGCGTTGCATGCTTGTCCTGGATGTCTCCTCTGAGGAGACCTGCTGACGCTGCAGCTCGCCCGCCTGAACATAGATAACGATGAGTCGCCTCTCTCTCTCTCCCTGTTGACACATGATCATGATCACACTCACACCTACGGGACATTCAGAGTCGTCACTCCACCTGCATGTCTTTGGACTGTGGAAGGAAACTGGAGAACCCAAACAGAACCCTGGGAGAACCTGGAGAGAACCCAAACAGAACCCACAGCGAACCCAAAGAGCTATAAGAGATAATCAACAATTTATTTAATGTGACTAATAATTAATTCTTCCACCAATTCTTGTTTCTTGCTTAAATGTTATTTTTTTTCTTCTGTAGGGTTATTTTAGTTTCTCTTATATCAAAAGTTATTTATGAAGTTATTTATTCATATTATTATTTATATTATTTTATCATCACTCCAAAGGTGGAGCTCATTTAAAATGTAGAATGTATTTTTGAAATATAAATCATAATTTATACATTTGATTGTATTAAAAAGTTAATTAGTATACTGTATAATGTATAATTGCTCTGTTGTTGGTTGTGCAAATCAACATAAGTGCTTATATTCAGTTCCAGCTACAGAAGAACAGAAGAGACAATGGTTGCGTTTAATTTTTAATGACAATGTGCCGGCTACGGTTCGTGATAGCTTGTATGTGTGTGCTAACCACTAGACTGCTTCAGTCACGAGGGTCAATACAATGCTGACTTTGCCTCGATACTGACCCCTATAAAAGGATCTGTCCCCAATATGGGACCCAGCAACTTCACCTGAGCCACATAGGCGAGCCATAGCGATACATCCACCGTAAACATTGGCGCATGCTAGCGCTAGCGTAAGTGGCATCGTCTCCATGGCTCTACAAGTAGCGATGACAGACGGAGCTCATTAGCATTTAAAGATGCAGGCACAGAAACAGCCTGTTCTCAGGAGAACTCAGCAGAGCTCATTTAAGCAACTTTTAGACAGCTGAAATTCAGGACCATGGATGGGTTTGGAGCAATGCATATCGAATACAGTGTTGTTGGACCTCTGACAGCTGTGTGAAATTGATGAAAATCAGTAGAATAGGGGACCTTTAATTATTATTATTATTATTATTATTATTATTATTATTATTATTATTATTATTATTATTATTATCACTATTATCACTATTATTAGTATCCTTATCATCATTAATATAATCATTATTATTATCATCATTATTAAAATGATAATTAGTATCATTATAATAATAATTATCATTGTCATTATTAATATTATTATCATTGTTATTATTATTATTATTATTGCGGTACTGTCGTAAGTAGGGAGGATAACTGTGAGTAAAGTATATTATTGTAATATTATATTGTTTATTCCGGTGTGTTTCTGAGGTGGGGGCGTGATATTTGACAGCCCCGCGGTGCATGCCGGGATACATGGCGCTCTTGTTTACAGGATGGTAGAAGAGGATACTCCGCTCTGATTTACACATTAATCTATTAAACCCGGGACCTCCCTCCCAACGTCGCCCCCCCGTGAGCTGGTCCAGATCCCCGTAGAACCAGAAACCAGAACCCCTGAAAGCTGCTTGAACCGGAGCGAGACGGACTCTAGAGGACTCTGGAGGACTGGATGCGGCTCCGACTGGAGAGGACGTTATTTTTGCACTGTCACTGACAGACAGACAGACCGACCAGACAGACAGACAGACAGACAGGAGACAGACAGGACAACACCGGTCTTCCAATCACAGGTTTGTACGCGATGCTAGACAAACGTGGTTTCACGTCCACTTCCTCCCGGCGCGTTGCTTCACTTGTTAACCAGCTAGTTAGCTAGCTAGTTAGCAGCGGTAAAGAAGTTAGCCAGAAACAGAAGTGTGAGACGGGCAGTGTGTGAGTCAGGCAGCTGTCAGGTGTGTGTTAACGGCACGTTGGTGTTGAAATGTGGATTTGAACTGATGTTATTTAACAGGTGTGTTATTAAAAACGGACCTTTATGTATTAGCTTATCGGCGTTTCGAAAAGTACGGTGTCCGGGATGTCTCATACGGAGAAAAACAAAGCGAACCTACTATGTGTAAAGGACCCTACCGGTCTTGTTCTGACCCCCTGTAAAGGACCGTACCAGTCTAGTTCTGACCCCCCTTAACCTGTTGAATGGCACCCGGGGCGCTTTGCACTAGGTTCGCATTCATTCTGTTTAGTCGTCTAAATAAACTCCTCAAAAAAAGTTTGGAAACGTTATTTCGGTCGATTATTCATCCACTTTAATAATACCAATTGGTATTTTATTTTATATCGTTGGAAAGCCTGATTAGTCACCTTTACAACGAGGTACAACTTGTAAGGATCATGCATTCATGGAATGAGCAACACAGCTAACCGTGTGGGTAGTGACCCAAAAAAAATGTGCCATCCCCTGCAATATTCTTCTGTTGGTATTCACTCTCATTTTGAGCTTCAAGTGCTGGTAGGTGTATGCCAGTCACAGGTGTGTGTTATTTGGTGTCAGCTCTGGTACCATTTCCAAACTTAGGACCTAGGTCCGTGAGAGTGGTGAAGTCAAAGATCGACCACAAAGTGGAAGACAACACCCCAAGAAGACCGGTTCCTCACCCTTGCTTCACTGAGGAACCGTAGGCTTTCTCCCAGAGATTTACAGGCTAAGGGCAACCGGACTTCTTGGGGTGTTGTCTTCTTTGGACGGCTACTTCGTGGTCTCTCTTTAACTTCACCACTCTCACGGACCTTGGTCCTAAGTTTGGAAATGGTACCAGGGCTGACACCAAATGATGCTGCCACTCTGCGTACCGGAACACCAGCTTCCACTTGCCCTATTGCACGGGCCTTATCCTGAAGGGACAGATGTGGCATGTTTATGCTTGGAGCACACAAACTCAACAAAGTTACAGGACCCATGCACACAAGTGCTGTCAATTAGGTGCCAATTAGGTCACACCTGTGACTGGCATACACCTGCCAGCACTTGAAGCTCAAATTGAGAGTGAATACCAACAGAAATATATACATACATACATACATACATACATATACATTAACAATTTCTTTGGAACCCTTGCAACTGCAATATATATATATATAGATATAGATATAGTATTTACAGTATTTACAGTATGATAACTATCTCAAAATGGTGTCAAAACATCCACTCTCTCTTGTAATAATTATAATATTCTTTAAACACAGTTATTATTATTAGCTGCCGGCTGATTGAACTGATTACTTACCTTCAGCTCAGCATTCGTTTTTCACTGCACCCTAAATTGCAACATAATTTCCTGAAATAACTACGGGATCAGATGTTGTGGTCCGATGTGTGTGAAATCTGATATCTGGCTGTTTGTCGTAAATAAAAACCCAGTTGCGTGACGCTGAGTCACATGATCCGGATGCTTCCGGACAGCTGTTCCATGAAAACGCGCATTCATGCCGCCGCTGTGTTTGCGTTTGTTACACAGTCGGGTGAAGTGATGACATGCAGGATTATATTAGTAATGTTTCTAACTAATATCACAGTCAACATGTTTTATCTAATTAACAATATAATAACAATAATAACTAATTAATTAATGTTCATTTAGTCATCTGTAGTCAAGTTGAACTTGTTTCCTGTGTGTTTCAGACATCCTGTCCTGGGTCTGCAGCAGTGAACCTGAATCCAGCCGAATGTGAGTCGGTCTGTGTGACCTGCACCTTTAAACTGGCAGCTCCACTAATAAACCAGCACTCAGTCAAACTAATATTTCTGTGTTGCATCCTTTGATCTTAGTGCCATCACGTCTTTAAGAATGGGAACAAGTAGAAACGTGCCTGTTGAAGATGTTTTATTTGTATTATTGTTATTATTTGCATTGCTGGAATTTGTTGATGTTTTTTTCTGTCTAACCACCGATGACTTTGAATCATCCGTCTGACTTCCTGTTTGAATATCTCGCGCTGCAGGAACAGAGCGACTGCAAAGCATCTAATCGAGCGCTACTTTCGCCAGTTAACTGACGGCTGTGGAAATGGCGACTGCACGAATGAGTTTTGCGCATCGTGTTGTGACTTTCAACCTTTGGACAACAATTCAGCCGCTGCCAAAGCACTCGAGCTGTTTAAGATTAACGCCAAACTCTGTCACCCTCACGCCTCCAAGAACGACGCTCGCCTGGACCTCAAGATGAGCGAAGCGGACGCAGGTCCCACCAAGGACCAGTTCTCAGGTACCCTCAGGCACGCCGTGTTCACACCCAACCAGAGACTGTCTGTATCAACCAGACTCCATTCAGAAAACCAGCGTTTTAAAAGTAGTTAGCATGTGTTCTTGAAGACAGACCTAACAAAGCATGACTTCATACTTTTTACTGATCTTTATCATTATAGAGTTATTTCAGCATCATTTTCAGCTGGTTATTGATATTAAATCACAGATTAATACTTATTCTGAGTTCCTCCAGCTTTGTGTTTCATGACTTTAGACTCGTGTCTGGACCATCCTGAGTATTTCTGAATTCTTTTACCTGACATTCTGTTGGAAACAAAACAATCAAATAACAAGTTGAGCTGATAAGAAAATAAAGATAGTATGATGAAATTGAAATCCTAAAATATTTGTTTTATTGGGCATCATCTTTGTGTTTATGTTTGATGTTTCTGATGAGTCGGCTGTAAACGGGTCTACAGGGTCTCTGCTGGCGGTCTGGACACAAGCTCAAGGACACTGCCTTTGAATGAGTGTGTTGATGAACTTCTCCTCTGACGGTTTTTGTCCAGATGTTCATTACCTCACAGAGAGCAGCGTCTGTGCCATCCTTAGTTCCTGCGAGGAGAAGGGAGACTACTCCGCTCTGATCCGGGTCGTTGGTAGAATCTTCTCCAAGGCCGAGTCCTTGATGAAGAGTTTCAGGAAGGAGGACCCCAACGCCATTGAAGACCTGGACTCTTATGAACCGGCAGATCTGGAGCAGGACAAGACAGGTGCTTCCTCCTCCTCCTCCGCCACGCTGCCAGACGAGGGCGTCAGCGAAGTGTACGACCCCTGTGAGGTGACGGTGGACATCGGCGCCGTGAGGCGGGTCTATGACAGACTGCTGAGCCTGGATCAGGTCGAGGCGGCTCTCGTGAACGCGCTTGTTTACCTCACTCCGAACATGGAGCTGGACCTGGAGTACCTGGACGTGTACGAGACGAACCCCGACTACCTGAACATCTTCATCGTGGTGCTGGAGAACAGGAACCTGCACAGCCCAGAGTACTTGGAAGTGGCTCTGCCGCAGTTCTGCAAGGCAATGAGCAAGCTGCCGGTGACGGCGCTCGCCAGGCTGGCCAAGCTCTGGTCCCGGTATGGCCTCCCTCACATCCGCCGCATGATGGAGACCTTCCAGCAGCTCATCACCTTCACGGTGGTCAGCAACGAGTATGACGGCGAGAGTCTGGTGAACGACGATGACACAGTGGTGGCGGCGACGCAGTGCCTGAAGGTGGCCTTCTACGCCAGCATCCTAGGCGGCGACGTGGACGTAGAGCACAATGAGGCGGACGAGGAGGACGAGGAGTCGGACGAGCTCACGCTGCACGAGCTGCTGGGGGAGGAGCGGCTCTACAAGAAGGGCCCACGGGTCGACCCCCTGGAGAAGGAGCTGGCCGTCAGACCCCTAGACAGCATCAGACCCCTGATCCCCTACGAGGACTTTGTTAACGAGTCCCTAAACGAGGTGGTGGAGATGGACAAGGACTTTACCTTCTTCAAGGTCAACGCCGAAACAAAGTTTTCCTTCCAGAGCTGCCCCTTCATCCTCAGTGTCATCACCAAGAACCAGGGGCTGTACTACGACAACAGGATCAGGATGTACAGCGAGCGGCGCCTCACCGCCCTCTACAGCATGGTCCAGGGCCAGCAGCCAAACCCCTACCTGAAGCTCAAGGTCCGCCGGGACCACATCATCGACGACGCCCTCGTCAGAGTGAGTCACAGACGCCAAAACCACAAACACATTTAACTACGGGATCGCTTGTGTCACTTTGTCTCACTCACGCTACAATGTTGAGCATAGCGTAGCACCCATCAACCAGACTCCATTCAGAAAACAAGCAATTTAAAGTACCGTAAAATCCTCTAATACTGGCCTGTATTCTATTACCGGCTGGTCTCTAACATTGGCGGGTCTCGCTGTCGGCGGAGGTAAATAACGGCCGGTCTCTAATGGAGTCCGGGGCAAGTGTCCACAGGCAGCGTTATTTCCACGCTTCCCATTCATTGTCAGCCTGCAATGACTTCGCGTCGCGGAGATTTTGGCTGAAGCTATATTAGAGGATTTACGGTATGTAAGAAGCCCTGCAATGCATGCAGAGACGGTGCGCCGCCGCCTCCCGCAAGCTCTCGAAAATCTTTTAAACTGACCGTGGTCGATTTAAAATAAAGACGGATTCAGCAACTGCATAGCTTATTCCTCGCATAAAATGTTTTTAGAAACACATTTCGGTGAACTATTGTCGTAAAATAAGAGAGAGTTTCCAAACGAGCCTCCATGTTTGTCTGTTTGAAATCCGGAAGCAGACAGGACAGCTGGGAAAGCGATCTTCCAATCAGGTGCAGCCATGAAGTGTGCACGTGATTGTATGAAGGAGAGGGCCTGTCAAACATCCTCCTAGTGGCAGCCCACCAAGCTTGCAATACTGGCAAGCGGTAAAAGCTGCGGAGCACTTAGTATTTTATAGGTTCAAATAGACACAACATCTTGTTTTTATTCATTCTACTGGTAGTCCGTTTTGCGCAAATAGAAATAGGGGCCTGTCTCTAATTCTGGCCTCCTTCCAATAAAGGCCAAGGCCGCGATGCGCTTGAGTAAATAAAGGCCTGAGCCTTTATTAGAGGATTTACGGTAGTTAGCTTGTGGTCTTGCAGACGGACCTAACAAAACATGACTTCACACTTTTTACTGATCACCATCATTATGGAGTTATTTCAGCACCCTTTTCATCTGGTTATTGATATTAAATCACAGATAAATACTTTATTCTGGGTTCCTCCAGCTGTGGTGAACCAGCCCACATGGGTCTTGCTGGATCCAGTGAATCCAGCTTTGTGAAATCCAACGAGCACCTCTGGATGATGTCATAATGTCATAGACCCAGACAGGACGGCGTTTGGTTTCCTGTGGATCTGGGACTTCAACATGTAACAAAGCAGGGGAAGCCCCGCCTCCTCTCTGGGGCTAAGCCCCGCCTGCTCTTTAGGGGCGTCTACAGAGAGTGATGCTAACTAACACAAATTATCTTGTGGTCAAACTTGTGAGGTGAACTTTGCTGTTGCATGTGCTGAGAAACCTGCTGCTTGTGACTGAACTGAGGTCTGCTGTATTGCAGCTGGAGATGATCTCCATGGAGAACCCGTCCGACCTGAAGAAGCAGCTGTTTGTTGAGTTTGAAGGGGAACAAGGCGTCGACGAAGGCGGCGTCTCAAAGGAGTTCTTTCAGTTGGTCCTGGAGGAAATTTTCAACCCCGACATCGGTGAGACACCAAGTCACCATTTCACCGTTTTTTTCACCGTTTGCTTACGTTGTTTTATGGTGACTAAAAGAAGGTTGAAACATATTCGCTCTGTCCCGAACAGGAATGTTCAGCTACGACGACGACACCAAACTGTTCTGGTTCAACTCGTCGTCGCTGGAGAACGAGGCTCAGTACACCCTGGTTGGACTCGTCCTCGGGCTCGCCATCTACAACAACTGCATCCTGGACGTGCACTTCCCCATGGTGGTCTACAGGAAACTGATGGGCAAGAAGGGGACCTACCCGGACCTGTCGGACTCACATCCAGTACAGTAACTCTCTCTAAAGTCTGTGGTTCTAGAATGTTACTGGTAGGGTGATTTACATTTTTTTTATTAAAAGCTGCGACGCCTGGTTGGTGTGAATGCAGTCCAGGCCACAAGACCGTTAGTTTAGCTTAGCATGTCATCAAGCTTGGGTCACATGACGCCACCAGGAAAATACATCCAGCTCCAACTTGTCGTGTTTACTCAGGTTTTTAGAGATGGAACATGTGAGTGCTGGAGGTGCTTGTGGGTGTGTGTTGTTGGTGTTGGCCTGGGCCTGTATGCTAAGCTCAGCTAACGGTCATTCAACTGTCAATCTTCTTAACTAAAGTATGTGATCTCAAATCAATTTACCTGAACAGACGGTGTTTGTTGTTTTTTTCTTGCAGGCTCTCTACCAGAGTCTGAAGAAGTTACTTGAATATGGCGGCAACGTGGAGGAGGACATGATGCTCAGCTTTCAGATCTCACACAAGGACCTTTTTGGAAGCCCAATCCTGTATGACTTAAAGGAGAAGGGAGACCAGATCCCTGTTACTAAGGAGAACAGACAGGTGAGATGTCTTGTGTTTATTTGTTTCACTCGCTCTAGACGCCACAGAGAGGAGGCGGGGCTTCCCTCCACATAGACCCCAACAGTTCTCCCTCCATCATGGCTGAAATCACCACTATTGCTGCTTTGTACATGTTGAAGTCCCAGATCCACCAGGAAACCAGACCCCGTCCTGTCTGGGTTCATGACAATAATCATCAATAACCACATGAAAAGGATGCGGAAATAACTCCATAATTATGGCAATCAGTAAAAAAGTGTGAAGTCATGCTTTGATAGGTCTGTCTGCAAGACCACAAGATAACTACTTTTAAAATGCTTGTTTTCTGAATGGAGTCTGGTTGATGGGTGCTAGGCTATGCTAACGTTGTAGCTGCTCCATCAACACTCCAACAGACGGTCTCTGGTTTCTCCACTTACATTTTATGAGAAGCACAGCGTCGCACATTTCTCATATTCAAGATTGAAAAACAAAAGGTTTGCGTCAACTTTCTCAATATAATTAAACTATTACACGTTTGCTCACTAAATTTTATTTTAATGTCTTTTTTTCGATTTCTTTTTCAATGTAATCAATAAGTTGTACATCTGTCTTGTTCTCTTTTGATTTAAATGTAGATTTCACAAGTGCAGCAACAGGAAGTTGATGTTAGGGCTGCTCGATCATGGCAAAAATCAAAATCATGATTATTTTCGTCAATATTGACATCACAATTATTTACCACAAATTACTCATTGATGTTTGGAAACATGCATTTATTTACTTTAAAAAACGGTCTTTTTTGACAGTGGATTTCCTTTCAATTTAAATATAATACCTGAATAACTGAAAAAATGTAAAAAAAGAAAAATAATAATAATAATAAGATAAATAGATAGTGTATATAATATAAAATATATACATTGAAATAAATAATACAAAAATAATTAAGAACAATAAATGAGATACAAATAAATAAAATCAACTATGTTGTAGTTCACTTCCACCTACTGAAAAGCTGCTTTAAGGAAAAGGGGTGCGCTGGATTTATAACACATGACAAAACAAGAGCATCTTTGCGAAACGGAATGCGGCCATTAGTTTTATTTCGATTATCTTGTTTTCAGAATTGTTGGAAGCCAAAATCATAATTGAGATTAGTATGAATGTTACAGAATTCAACAGTGACGCATGTAAATGTCGTATTTGTACGTTTTCCTGCGCACTAAAAGAGAGCAAGTGAAAAGCAACTACGTTGAACATTTGTAACGTTTGCAACTGACAGGAGTTTGTGGACACGTATGCGGAGTACATCCTGAACACGAGCGTGGAGAGACAGTTCAAAGCCTTCAAGAAAGGTTTTCTGATGGTCACCAATGAGTCGCCGCTGAAGTACCTGTTCAGACCTGAGGAAGTGGAGATGCTGATCTGTGGAAGCAGGGTGAGGAAACACCGCTCCAGTTACATTTCTGCTGCTTTATTGTACTTTTATGACTTACAGAGGAATATGATTATACAGAAACTTGACTTTGAAGCGCTTGAAAAGACGACAGAATATGATGGAGGTTACAGCAAAGACAGTCAAATCATCAGGTGAGTCGCATTTAGTCGAGTCTCAACAACTGACTCTGATTTTACCGTCTAACGTCACCTTTTACTTCCTGCTTAAAGAGATTTCTGGGAGACGATTCACTCATTTGGAGAGGAGCAGAAGAGGCTGTTTCTCCAGTTCACCACCGGCACAGACAGAGCGCCGGTCGGCGGCCTCGCCAAGCTGAAAATGATCATCGCCAAGAACGGCTCCGACACAGACAGGTATAGGACAGCTCGCTGGTTTGTAGTGTCGCCTACGTCTCTTTAGTGTTGCCTACGTCTCTTTAGTGTCGCCTACGTCTCTTTAGTGTCGCCTACGTCTCTTTAGTGTCGCCTACGTCTCTTTAGTGTTGCCTACGTCTCTTTAGTTTTGCCTACGTCTCTTTAGTGTTGCCTACGTCTCTTTAGTGTCGCCTACGTCTCTTTAGTGTTGCCTACGTCTCTTTAGTGTCGCCTACGTCTCTTTAGTGTCGCCTACGTCTCTTTAGTTTTGCCTACGTCTCTTTAGTGTCGCCTACGTCTCTTTAGTTTTGCCTACGTCTCTTTAGTTTTGCCTACGTCTCTTTAGTGTTGCCTACGTCTCTTTAGTGTTGCCTACGTCTCTTTAGTTTTGCCTATGTCTCTTTAGTGTCGCCTACGTCTCTTTAGTTTTGCCTACGTCTCTTTAGTTTTGCCTACGTCTCTTTAGTGTTGCCTACGTCTCTTTAGTGTCGCCTACGTCTCTTCAGTGTTGCCTACGTCTCTTTAGTGTCGCCTACGTCTCTTTAGTGTTGCCTACGTCTCTTTAGTGTTGCCTACGTCTCTTTAGTGTTGCCTACGTCTCTTTAGTGTCGCCTACGTCTCTTCAGTGTTGCCTACGTCTCTTTAGTTTTGCCTACGTCTCTTTAGTTTTGCCTACGTCTCTTTAGTGTTGCCTACGTCTCTTTAGTGTTGCCTACGTCTCTTTAGTTTTGCCTACGTCTCTTTAGTTTTGCCTACGTCTCTTTAGTGTTGCCTACGTCTCTTTAGTGTTGCCTACGTCTCTTTAGTGTTGCCTACGTCTCTTTAGTGTCGCCTACGTCTCTTCAGTGTCGCCTACATCTTGTCAGTGTCGCCTACGTCTTGTCAGTGTCGCCTACGTCGGTAGGAGCTCGGTGGTCGTGGGGGAGGAGTGTGAGAGTTGTAAACTTTCAAAATCTGACAGAGTGCCCTCGATCCGCCGGACTTGCCAACTGGGACTTTAAGTGTCACCTATGTGACCTACATCTCGCCAGCGTCGCCTATGTTTCGCCAGTGTTGCCTACATCTCGCCAGTTTCGCCTTGGTCAATGATGTGCATTGTGTCTGGCGTGAACGCATCTTAATACTCGTTTCCTGGCCCCTTTCAGATTACCGACCTCTCACACCTGCTTCAACGCTCTGCTGCTCCCAGAATATTCCTCCAAGGAGAAACTGAGAGAGCGACTCCTGAAGGCCATCACGTACGCCAAAGGCTTCGGGATGCTGTGACAGACCCACAAAGACCATCATTAGACTGCATTTTAACAAAACATAGGGAGTATATCAAAAAGGGGAAGCGACATAAATGAAGTGGTGCAATAACTCTGTGCCTAACCGACATCTAGCAGTCACACTCCACTCTGAGGCCTGACTTCCTCTCTTCTACACTACTTTAGGTTTCCCAAAGAGTTTATTTAACACGCCACTTAAACATTTTTTTTTTTTCTCTTGTGTTTTGTTTTAAACGTGAAAAATATTTGTGAAACTGTGAAAGTGCACTTACACATAGGATTTTTTCAGTGAATGCCAGCACATGCAGTGTATTTATTGACTTGTTTTCCAGTTCTTCATGCTGTAGCAGTATTCAGTCCTCTGACAGATTGATGATGGTGCTCCTTACACCGAGGTCAAGCCTTTTATATCACTGCTAACCCCACAAGCTCATATTGGAACTATTTCCTGTCAGCGTGAGAGCAAACTCACCTCCAGGTTACTTTGAAGTATCTCTGTGATCACATATAAATGGCTGCTGTGTGTTGTGAAACAGTGAAGCTGGCCAGACGACGTGGTCCTTCACATTTCTTCTCCCCCGATTTGTTTGCCAAGTGTTTCGATTGCACATTTCTAAGTGCAGTTGCCAAATTGTGCAATGCCTTTAAAAGGAAAAAGTCCCATGACATGTTTTATTTGGCCAAATATCTCAGGTACATAAAGAACGTGCAGATAATGTGAAACTCTTATGTAAAGCAACTGATATGCAAAGTAAATAAAGGTTAACAAAATCTAGAAACTTCCACTGCCATTCATTGTATGCATTGATGGAAAAACTTAAAAGCAGCTGTAATCAATATAATATTTGTTTGTTAAAGGTACAGTGTGTAGCATTTAGAGTTACAAAGAAAAGGTTGAAGGGGGTCAAACCACAAGATGTTCGTCACTCATACGCACACAGAGATGAGCCATACACGTAGAGAATATGTTATACGAACATTTTAGTGTTTATTTACATATAACATCGCTATTTACAACTGAACTTGTATATAACAACCAAAGGAACTGCATTTGAGTTTATTTTGTACGTTGACATACAGGATAAAACGGGTTTTGCCGTTAGTTCGTATGAATCCTCAGTCTGTTGTCTGTTGAAGCTACATCTATAAGGAACTAGGTCCACAGCCCCGAGAAGCGGCGAGGCCTGGGTGAGGGGTCCTGTAAAGACCTTCACCCCGGGCGGCCACTGATCCGACTCTGATCACACTGAGACGCATCACGACAGGCACAGCTGCTTCAGAAATGCCTCTTGGCAAAGTGATCAGCCTGTGTGACGAGGGTTTGTGATCAATCAGGTGATAAGCTCTTGGTGTTGCTCTGCTGTCAGTAGAGGAGGAAGAAGAAGAGGAGGAGGGGGGAAGCACGTGAAAAGATAAAGAATATATATAGTTCGTCGTGGTTAAAAATCACTAAAATCAACCTTTCGTCTGCTCCGTCCGTTCTCACCACAACACAGGAAGGAAGTGGTCAAGTAGTGAAGCCCCGCCTCTTGCACAATTTTATTGGCTGACAAGCGGAGCCCGGCGCTGAAAAGTCAGGAATATTTGAACTTTTAGCCGCTAGGAAACACGACGCAAGAAAAGACTCGGGCGCATCGTACCAGAGGAAACCAGTGGGTTTTTGGGGCGGTGCGCTTCTAGACCCTTAGAGCCCGTCAGGGTTCAGGGTCACAAAGGAACCGTGGGACCTTTCCCACCCTCACCAGATGGGAAAGGTCCCAGGAATCCTTCCACAGGAAGCAGCCATTCCTCACCGCTGAGTTGAACCTGACAGAAATGTGAATACTAATTTATATTATTCTCAGGCTGTAAAATGCCTTTTTTCTGATCGACAAACGGTTTCATGACGACTTAAAGCACACAGACAGAAACATTTGCTGCACACACTGTACACAATTTGACACATTATGATGATCATGATGAAGAAGAGATGTATAAATAGATATAAACACGCTGCTTTAAAAAGTGTCTCTCTACTATTCTAAATGAAAAATCCCTTGGTTTTCGGTAAAGTGTCCTCTTACTGGACCTTCTTGTCCTTGTCAGCCACCACCTCCGACAGGTCCTGCGGTTGGATGGATTTCACTTTGGCCTCCATGTCGGTGACCCGCTGCTTCATCCTCATCTGACCGGAGGTGAACTCCGCCATTAGCTGGGCAAACTTGGCCTGCATGAGGTCCAAGTTGCCCTGCAGCTTCACGACCTTCTCCTCCAGATCTTTGGGGTCGGCGCCGGCGTTGGCAATCGCCTCGTCTATCAGGTTGTCTTTCATCAGGATGGCCTTCCCCTTCTCCTCCAGAGCTTTCTTGGCCACCGGGTACTCTGTGAGAGCCTCCATCAAGTCGTCTTTGGACAGAGCGAAGAGGTCCGAGTAACCAACACTTCGGATGTTGGCGGTTCTCCTGTTTCCTGCCTTACTGCCCTTGATACCCAAGATACTGACTTCCCCGAAGTATGCGCCGTCACTGAGCACGACGAACTGAGTGACCCCGTCGTCTGCAACCACAGCCAGTTTCCCCTCCTTGATGATGTACATCTCCCGGCCGATATCTCCCTTCTTACAGATGTAATCACCAGGACTGAATACCTGCGGTTGCAGCTTCAGCACCAGTTCAATCAGCAGACCGGCTTCGCAATCCTGGAAAATACGCACTTTTTTCAATGTGTCCAGATGGACGTTGATGGCGATCTCGGCCTTGAGCTTGTCTGGGAGATTCTTCAAAACCTCCTTCTCGTCACAGGTCTTCTTCTCGGTCCACAGGTAGTCGAACCACTTGATGACCCTGGCCTCCAGGTCTTTGGTGACCTTTCGGAACTGCATGTACTGTTTTATGGAGTCAATTTTCGCCTGGAACTCCGCACGAGAGGCGTTCATGTTGGAGATCATGGCGCCAACGTTACCGACGATACTAGCAAAGATCAGCACGCCGGTGAGGAAGTCAGCGATGACAAAGACAAACTCAACATCCCTGACTGGTGGAGGGGTCTCGCCGATGGTGGTGAGGGTCAGCGTGGACCAGTACAGGGAGTAGATGTACATTCTGGCCAGGCGGCCGTGCTCCGGGTGGCTTATGTTGGGATACACCCACGTGTCGGATCCAAAACCGATGGTTTTCGAAATGGCAAAGAACAAACAGGCGTTCCAGTGGATAATAACCAGGATGTAAAGCACAAGATTGCTGATACGGAACATGTTTGGGAAGCTGGTTCTGGTTTCGGTCCGCTCGAAGAACTCAGAGAGCCTTGAGATTTTGCAAAGACGGTTGAATCTGAACTCGGGATTGTTGTATCCGAACTTCAGGAACAGCAGATCGGTGGGGATCATTGAGATCATGTCGTACTTGAAATGAGTCGTAGTTCTGTATTTTTCTCTCAGTTTTTTGGCATCTTTTACCAGCAGACCTTGTTCCAGGTAACCTGAGGATGAACACACAATCAGGAGCCAGAACATCATAGAAAGTAGTAGAACAGACAGTGATCAGTGTTCTCAGGGGTCATGTGACTGGTACGAAAGAAAATGGAGATTGTAGTTCGTTAGCTATGTATCTTGGTAGATAGGTAGCTAGGTATCTTGTTAGCGACTTAACTAGTTAGGTACGTATCTTGTTAGCGAATTAGCTAGTTAGCTACGTATCTTGTCCTTCTCCAGGGAGTTGGAGGGACCGTTTGACTCAGCTCTGCTACTCAACTTAATTTCCTGTAACCAGTGTAGCAGGAAAGCATTTCAGAATAAACATGCTCTTTATTAATGTGTTAATAGTGTGGGTGTAGTTTTTAGTTTTAGTTGTTACGACTTACCGTAAGTTGGTTTATTTTATGCGTTAAATTAGCCCGCTACAATGGTAGGCTATCGGCCTGCTCTCACAGAAACGCGTGAAATGACTACGACTTAACTTAACATTAAATGGTGGCACATTTAATGGCAGTGTGTTCAAATGATGCATTGGTGCCACGGAAACAATTCAGTAGTAGTATAGTATTAGTTTAAATATTGAGAAAGAGGTTAACAAACACAGTATTCTCAACCATGAAACCAGTGTCCGTGTCCCAAAGTGCTGTTGAGTTAAGTTTGTGATGTATTTACATATTTTCCTTTAGATTACACTTATCTTAAACCCAACCAGGATGTTTAATCGGAACCTAACTAGGTGGTATATTTGCCGAAGCCTTAACAAAGTGTCAAATCATCGTTGCCTCGTTAATTCCTCACCAAAAAAAAGAAAACGGCTTTCGAGTACAAGACTTAGATTAAATTGCCCAGATTTTATGGCAATCTTCAGCCTGAAGACTCAACGGGACCAATAAGCCACATCCTGTTTCTACGGCGTACATATTTAAATCCTGTGTTGAAGAACCCAACCTGTTCTGGACCTGACGAACGTGTCGGTGTAGTAGATGAAGTCCGTGGTGTAGTCCAGGAACAACCAGAGTTTGGTGTACCTTTCCTGGAGGTCATTAAAACAGGATCTGGAAGACAACAAGGACTCATTAAACCCTGAACCACCCTCGTAGTGAAGGTCTCGTCAAACGGGCCGATACCTTGTCACGATCATCATCAGGTTGTAGAAGACCGGGCCCGCAATGATGGTCAGCCATCTGTAGTACTGGTCTGCGGCTGGATCCATGATCCAGATCTCCTTCCTGAAAAATCAGCTCAAAGTTACTTTACTTTGGTTTTGTACGGACAGGAAGTATCGAACAGACGTGTTTCCTGTTTTGTCCACTAACTGTCTAATGTTGTACTCACGGTGGCTCCTCTTTCTTTTTATCATCCTTTTTATCGTCTTTCTTCTCGTCTTTCTTCTCGTCTTTCTTCTCTTCTTTCTTCTCCTCCTTCTTGTCCTCCTTCTTGTCCTCCTCCTTTTTCTCCTCTTTTTTAATCTCCTCCTTTTTCTCCTCTTTTTTGCTACGGATCACACATTTTTATTTTATGGTGGGGAAAAAGGACGGAGGTGGTGGTCTATGAGGGTCTACCAGACTACAGCAAAAGGGGATCTAGAGGAGGTTCCCCCCCCCCCCCCAGTTTTTGGATTCAAGACTTTCTTGGAAGATCAGGTGCAGGTTGTATGTTTGTCCAGCAGATGCCGTCATAATAACGCAGGTAAGTAAGTAAGTAGGTGAGTTTCCATGTCTTCAGGTTATCGGCTAAACATCTGGAGACACCATCGGGGTTGGAAGGCTGAGCCGGTATGACCCGCATCGCAACTTACAACAAAAAGGTTTGATGTGTCTAAAGCAGGAGATGACATCACACAGGAGAACGGGGGAATCAAACAATGCGCTGAATACACCACGTAAGCTACGCGATACAAACATCCAGCACGGTCTGTCACTAAGGATCTACTTTTCTATTAATCTAGTTCCAGACAGATACGAACAAACTTACTCATCTGTGTTGTTGCAGTTATTCATGTTGTAAGTCGCCAGCGGCCACTTGCTAGCAAGACTTTGGAAAGAAAGCAAATAAAATAAAAAAATAAAAAATGTTTTGCACATCAAGCCAGAGAGAGTCAACGTTTAATCTCTGGGGGGCATTCGCTCAGGAGGTAGAGCGGGTTGGCTGGTAAACGCAAGATTGCTGGTTCGATCCCTGGCTCCTCCTTGCTGAGTGTCTGGCGTCCCTGAGCAAGACGCCTCACCCTAATTGCTCCTGACCAGCTGGCTGTTGCCCTGCGTGGTTGACTCCGCCGTCGGTGTGTGAATGTGTGTATGAATGGGTGAATGTCAGTCAACACTGTAAAGCGCTTTGGATAAAAGCGCTATATACTGTAAATGAGGACCATTTACCATATCTTATCGTTTTTGCAAATGGTAGAAATGAAAAACATCTTCTCAAGTCAACTCTTGTATAATTGTAAAATCACACATCTGCCCCAGTTGACTTGACCACTTTCCTCGTTGTGATCTTGTGGTGATTATTATAATAAGATAATTATATTATTATAATTATAATTAGTTAGTTTTTAGCTAGTGGTAAGTTAGTTGTTAGCTAGTGGTTAGTTAATTGTTAGCTAGTTGTTAACTAGTGGTTAGTTAGTTGTTAGCTAAGTTTTAGCTAGTTGTTAGCCAGTGGTTAGTTATTTGTTAGTTTGTGGTCAGTTAGTTCTTAGCTTGTTGTTAGCTAGGGGTTAGCTAGTTGTTAGCTAATGATTAGTTTGTTGTTAGCTAGTTGTTAGCTAGTGGTTAGTATAAAATCGCAAAAATATTCTGTCTGATTGGTTAAGTCCACCATGGGATCTTATTTTTGAATAAATATGATTTGTAGTCTAATTGTCTTTTACTGGTTCCATTCTTTATTCATTAATCGTAAATCATTTCCCAGTCTGGGATTAATAAAATCAGTCTATTCTATTCTATTCGGCCCAGTTTGACTCGCTGCTCCACGACGCCTGGAAGTGGACCTTTAAAGGTTCCTGACCTGCCAGTACTCACTTCCTCCTGCGGGTAGCATCGCTGGGGCCTCCGGACTGGCCGTTGTCGGAAAGCTCCTTGAGCTCGGGGCCTCTGAAGCGTTCCAGGAAGGAGTCGTGGCGCTCCGTTGCAGGGTTTACCCTGTGGGATGCCCAGTTCCACAGCATGAAGAAGAAGTAAGACATCCTGGAAGGTTAGCAGCAGGAAGACGGGACAAAAGTGACATCTGTCTACACAAGGTAGTCACCAGAATATATAATAGTATATAATACCAGTGGTGGAGGAAGTATTCACATCCTGTCCTCGACTTCAAGTACTACGACTTTGCCAAAATACTCAAGTAAAAGTAGGCTACTTTGCTCAGACTTTACAGGAAACAGATTGTAACATTAATAGCGATGTATAAACAACCAAATAATAAGTTGCTGTTTTATGTTTCTGCAAACCTTCTGAACCAAAATTAACTTTAATATAAATATTACAGTGTGTTAACCTCTCTAAAACAATTACATTTAGGTTTGGGGTTCCCTCTCACCAGTGTAACATTAAAGCATGGTGGACTTGGCAGCTGACTAGTTAGAGAACTTGCTGATTGCACCAAGCCCAGTGGTCATGCGCTAAAATGTGGCGCAATTAGCAACTGCAAACTCCTCCATGGAGGCTTTGTGTTTGAGAAGCTCAGCATATATTTATTTATTAATGTTATTTATGCTTGTACGTTACATCAGCCCAGTCTCACGGCGACTCCTGAGATAATTTATCGTGACAGTTTTCCTGAAATGTAGTAAGTTAGTAGCATCAAAAACTTTGCACCAGCGTTAAATACAATACCAATACAATACAAAATAAATGAGGACAGAAGTTTACCTTGCCATCGCTCCGGCACCTGTAAAGTCTCTGTGGGACTCTGAAGGCACAGCTCTCTCAGAGATGTCCTCACAAAGAGATTGAGTCCTGCAAGACGGGAAACGCAAAGGGGACAGGCTGAAGACCAGGAAAACCTCCAAAAGACTAACCTCAGTCATCTCAAACCACAGAAAAAGAACAGGAGTAAAACGGACGCCTAACTGTTCTCAGAGGTTATGTGACCTGTACAAAGAAAATGGTGGTTGTTGTTAGTTGCCATAGAGATGACACACGTCAGTGGGGCCGTAAGTGATGTCACAGCTCACCAGGAAGAGAGAGAGGACACAGTTCTGGATATGGATCGCTGGATAGGTAGCTAGGTAGCAATGTAGCTAGTTAGCAATGTAGCTAGTTAGCTTGTATTTCTCTGGAGCGGAGGGAAGGGTAGACCCAGCACCGCTGCTCACTAGTTAGCTAGCTCACATGCTAATTCCACCATGCTTTGATGCTACACTAGTTATGGGGGGGGGTCATGTTCTACCATGAGGGTAGTTTCCTCCGGTCTGATTAAGTAGTTGAGTTTTACTCATTTAATCTGATCCCAGTCCAGCGTCCCAGAACTAGAACCGTGTCCTCCTTTTCCTGATTCAGAGGATCCTAATGAGGGTTTAACGTGACCTCATGTAGTCCGGCTCTCTCTTTCTGCTTCCCAACGTTACGACTCCACTGATTGGTCACTGCTGGAAAATGTTGTAATGGCAACGGCACACATTCCCATCCACGTCCTGCTAAGTGGACTTGAGTGGGAACTGTCCCCTCTACTCTGTTGTATTTCTACGGTGAGAAGACTTCAATGTAACAGTTTCTCGTGACATCACACCTGCTGACGCCATTCTCCAGGACGGCGAGCTCGTCACCAGGCCGGTCACCAGATCCCCGCTGTCTGCCGGAGGAGGTTGCCATGACGTCTCTGCCGGCGTGAAGAGGAAGAAACACTATACATCACATGTGATTTTGCTGTTTGTCTGAGAGTAGCAGCTAAAAATAGGACCTTGTTATGTCCTTAACACTAAACAGGATCAGGTCTTCTGAAATAGCAGGGCTTACGGGCCGCCGGTGGCCTTCATGTGCACATGCCGCTGGTTAAGTCTATTAGTGGGGGCGCCACTTGAAGAGGTGGACGGTGACCCTCTTCGGTCTGGAGGAACCCGCTCCTGTGATCCCGTAGGTTCCAGGAATGCCGCTCCAGAAGAGGTCCCGATGCGACACCGAGAGGTCGTCCC
This sequence comes from Eutrigla gurnardus, assembly GCF_963514095.1. Classification (NCBI taxonomy): domain Eukaryota; kingdom Metazoa; phylum Chordata; class Actinopteri; order Perciformes; family Triglidae; genus Eutrigla; species Eutrigla gurnardus. The sequence goes on along the minus strand of NC_139920.1, from coordinate 19,829,385 downwards.
TGATCGATAACTCGCTGATCCCTCCGGGGATGCTGGGGGTTGTAACACCTGCAGATTAGTGCTAATGCCAGGGAGTTAGTCGGCCCCCGCTAAACCAGATCACCACCGGGCCTGGTGCTGGATCCCCCCTAAACCAGATCACCACCGGGCCTGGTGCTGGATCCCCCCTAAACCAAATCACCACCGGGCCTGGTGCTGGATCCCCCCTAAACCAAATCACCACCGGGCCTGGTGCTGGCTACCATTAACCAGATCACCACCAGGCCTGGTGCTGGACTCCTGCTAAACCAGATCACCACCAGGCCTGGTGCTGGATCCCCACTAAACCAGATCACCCCCGGGCCTGCTGCTGAAACCCCATTAAACCAGATCACCACCGGGTCTGGTGCTTGACCCCCACTCAACCAGATTACCACCAGTCCTGGTGCTGGAATTCGCGAAACCCGATCATCACCAGGCCTAGTGCTGAACCTCTACTAAACCAGATCACCACTGAGCCTGGTACCCACCTAAACCAGATCACCACCGGCCCTGGTGCTAGACCCCCCCTAAACCAGATCACCAGCCTGGTGCTGATCTGGTCTCTATGTTTTCTTGTTGTTTGAATGCAACTTGACTAACACACCACACACACACACACACACACACACACACACACACACACACACACACACACACACACATTCTCTCTCTATTTCCTGCACTTTTTTATTTGTTTATTTTTGTTCAGTCAATCCAGGAAACGTTTAAACTATATTTATGTAGTCATTATTAATGACACAATGCTTTGATTCAGTGACGTCACGTGTTTGATTGTACGTGTAAACATACATAAAGACTCATCATCTTTATTTAATGCAGCTTTAATGTTAATTCACGTGTTTTTTCCCAATATCTGATCAAAGTGCGCATTTAAACCGGAGCTCTTTGATGTTTTGATCAATGAGCAGATATTTCATATTATAATATCTCGTTTCCTCGTATCGATCTGTTCTGTGTATTATTGAGACATCCCGTCGATCCTATTAAATATAGTTGATTATGTATTATTATAATAAACTCACCGTCTTGAAGCCTCTTCACACCGACGTTTGTATTCCGAGAGAAGAAATAGTCCCCTTCTGGTCGCCGCGCTTTAATTCCATTAATTTTAATTCCATCTTCCAAACTACGCTTATTAATTAATATTATAATAATATTATCGACCCTTCTTCAGAACGCAGCGTCACCGAAACATCGGAGAGCTTCTCCGTAGCCGACTGAGCCGTGGCTCCGCGGGACCGGGACCGGGGGGAGGTCCCGTATCAGAGGGGGGAGGAGACACTTCCATCGCTGCTCCTGTCTCACACTCCCTCTACCTGTCTCACACACTCTCCTGTCTAACACTCCCTCTACCTGTCTCACTCTCCTGTCTCACACTCCCTCTACCTGTCTATACTACCTGTCCATCATACACGTGAACTGACTGGAATGATCAGAAAAGTGCTTCATTTACATTTATCGACATAACATTTCAGAAAACTTGTCATTTTAAGAGTAACAGTCAGTAATCAGCTGGGGAAGTTTCATGCTGATATCTTTATTTTGATACCTTATTAATTACCATCCACATGTTTAAAGGCTGTTTTCTCATAAATCTGCACTTGAGCAGACTTCACACTGCTTTCATTATCCCGAAGGTTTGTTCCTGTCACTCAGACGATGATGATGATGATGATGAGCAGTAGAGTGTGTGACCCTGGTCTGGATGATGAGGATGATGATGATGAGCAGTAGAGTGTGTGACTCTGGTCTGGATGATGATGATGATGATGATGAGCAGTAGAGTGTGTGACTCTGGTCTGGATGATGATGATGATGATGATGATGAGCAGTAGAGAGTGTGACTCTGGTCTGAACGATGATGATGATGATGATGAGCAGTAGAGTGTGTGACTCTGGTCTGATTGATGATGATGATGATGATGATGATGATGAGCAGTAGAGTGTGTGACTCTGGTCTGAATGATGATGATGATGATGATGATGATGATGAAGATTAGCATTAGAGTGTGTGACTCTGGTCTGAATGATGATGATGATGATGATGATGATGATGATGATGATGATGAAGATGAGCATTAGAGTGTGTGACTGGTCTGAATGATGATGATGATGATGATGATGATGATGATGATGATGAAGATGAGCATTAGAGTGTGTGACTCTGGTCTGAATGATGATGATGATGATGAAGATGACCATTAGAGTGTGTGACTCTGGTCTGAATGATGATGATGATGATGATGATGATGATGATGATGAGCATTAGAGTGTGTGACACTCGGCAGAAGGCATACGGTGAAAACAGAATCCTTTGGCAGCAAACAGAGCTGCAGCTCTAATCCCGGCTTAGACCTGATCACCTAGTCCGGCCTCCAACAGGCCCGCATGGACGTGGTCTCCTAAAGACACCTCACTTTTCTACAATATTAGAATACAATAATATCTACTGCTCTCAGTCATCCGTCACAGTATTGATCACATGATCTCTGATCACTACCAATCATCTTTAGAATTGTGTGTGTGTGTCTGTGTGTGTGTGTATGTGTGTGTGTGTGTGTGTGTGTGTGCTGCAGGAATTAGCCCTGTAATAGACTTGGTGTCCTCACTGAGTGGGTTTAGAGCGCTCCGTTAATAGAATGGGTTCTACTAGAACAGAACAGGTTATAAACACCAACAGACATAAATAACTCTTCCTTCAGCTTCTCCCCACATCGTGTGTATATATATATATATATATATATATATATATATATATATATATATATATACACATACATACATAAGTATCAAAATATATATAGATACTTTGACTGAACTCACGGATGATTTGAGCTTTGACATACGTAAACGTGTGTTGCTGTGTTCCTGAAGCTTGTCGTCCTCTGTGCGACGTCTAAATGAAACGAGGACGAGGTCAAGCAATCACTCTCCTTCTCCAGACCTCATTAGGGTTTAGTCCTCCAGGTGCAGAGATCTGCTGAAAGCCTCTTTACATCTCTGCCAGGAGGCACGTGGTAATTACTGCACCCTAAAGCCCAGCTTTCCCAGAATGCACACAGTGGAACGGCCAGTGTGCTCCTCCCGGTGACTGTGTGGCCCCTCCACTGACGATGACCCTCGAGCCCTCAACAAGGAGTCTGATTCAGACTGATGTGATGAGTCTGGGATCGGGTCTGAGCTCCAGCTGTTGGCCGAGGATCCTCTTTAGCCCTGAACCGAGAGGAAGAAGAGAAAAGTCCCTGTATAGTGTATTTGTTAGGTAGATAGTTAACTAGGTATCTCTCTGGACATATAACAAATAATAGTTGTGCAACTCTACATGCCTGCTTAAGCCTACAATACTGGTGGGAATATGTCATAGCACATTAAAGTCCGGGTAAAGTAAGAATAAATATGTGTTGAGTTTGGCATACCACAGAACAGTTTGTTGTCATTCACCCTGCCAACTTTGAGAGTTTAAAATAATTGCCAAATATATGAAATTAGGTCTCAAAGTCAAAAACAAGCACTTCTGTCTTCTCTCAAACGCTGGGGGTGTGTCAGTTAGAGGCGCTGGAACCCTGCCCACTAGCAGGGGGGACTACAGGGGGTAAACAACATTTACTGCTTGCCAGTATTGCACACTTGGTGGGCTGCCACGAGGAGGATGTTTGACGGGCGCTCTCCTTCATACAATCACTTGCACACTTCATGGCTGCACCTGATTGGACGATCGCTTTCACAGCTGTCCTGTCTGCTCCCGGATTTCAAACCGACCAACATGGCGGCTCATTTGGAAACTTTCTCTTATTTTACTACAATAGTTCACCGAAACGTGTTTCTGAAAACATTTTATGCCAGAAATAAGCTATGCAGTTGCTGAATCTGTCTTTATTTTAGATCGACAACGCTCAGTTTAAAAGATTTTCGAGAGCTTGGAAGAGGCGGCGGCGCACCGTCTCTCCACACTCGCCATCAGGCGAATGCATTGCAGGGCTTCTTACATACCGTAAATCCTCTAATATAGCGTCAGCCAAAATCTCTGCGACACAAAGGCATTGCGCGGCTGACAATCAATGGGAAGCGTGAAAATAACGCTGCCTGTAGACACTTGCCCCGGCCTCCATTAGAGACCGGCCGTTATTTACCTCCGCCTACAGCGAGACCGGTCAATGTTAGAGACCGGCCGGTAATAGAATACAGGCCAGTATTGTTTTGTTCATCATTTTTTAATGAACCAGACGTTTGTCTTTCACGAGCTAACCCGCTCGTCACGTTCTTCGGTGCCCCTCATCCCGAGTGCCCAACGTGGGGCAGTCCCTCGGCCCCCCTCTACTGGTTACACATAGCAATGACACCTTACTATCAGCACATCCTCCCTTCTTTGAAGTAATGAACTGTGAGCATAAGAAACATATGCATGAACACATTCATATGATGCCAAGACGATAAATCACAATTATTGCAATCACAATTACAACATTTTCAGCTCTGCATTAACTTCTTGCTAACTTTTTTTTTTTTTTTTTAACAGTAGAACTTCAGCATCTATCATACTGATTTACAGGTCAATTCTAACCGGTCTTTTGATCTGACGGTCAGATCGCCTCAGTACAGGTAACTCTGTGGCAACATTGCTTGTGTCCACCTGTACGTGTCCATCTGATGTCAGCTCAGGCACTGTGTCAGCCTGTGACACAGCATCTTCTCCATCTGCATCATCAGTTAGCGTCTTTTGAACAGTCTCTTTGGTTTTTAGAAGGTGACGCCGGTTCCTTCTGAACACATGTCCATCCTCAGTTCTCACTGCATAGGACCGAGGCCCTATTTCTTGAAGAACCGTCGCTTTCTTGTTCCATGCATCCTGGTTTTGGATCCTCACCACATCATCCTGTCCAAGTGGTCTCAGAGATCTTGTTGACTTGTCAAAACGCTGTTTTTGTTTCCATTTTAAGTTCTCCATTTTCAACTGAATCTCTGTTTTCTGTTGGTTCTCCGTGTAGCGGGGCAGAGTAGTGCGCAGCTTGCGATTCATCAAAAGTTCCGCTGGGGAGAGACCACAGTCAAGGGGAGAAGACCTGTAGCTCAGTAGAGCCAAGTATGGATCCGACTTGCTGTCTGTGGCCTTTTTCAGAAGCTGCTTAATGATATGCACTCCCTTCTCCGCTTTGCCATTTGCCTGCGCATGCTGGGGACTGGAAGTGACATGATGGAAACCATATTGTCTTGCAAACTGCCGCCACTCATTGCAGTTATAACACGGACCATTGTCACTAACTACAGTCTCTGGTATTCCATGCCTGGCAAACATGGACTTGACATGTGTAATAACACTGTTAGCAGTTGCATTTGCGAGCAGAGCAATTTCTGGAAAGTTGGAATAATAATCAATTACCAACACATAATCTCTTCCATTGCAATGAAACAAATCTGTTCCTACTTTCTTCCATGGTTCAGTGGGAAGATCAGGAATCAACATGGGTTCCTTGGCCTGTTTACTCTGGTGCCTTTTGCATGTCTCACATTTTCCAATCATATTTTCAATGTCTTTATTTATTCCAGGCCAGTATACAGAGTCTCTGGATCTCCTTTTACATTTTTCAATGCCCAAGTGTCCCTCATGCAGTTTCTCTAGTATTTCCATTCTCAGGCTGTGTGGAATGACAATCCGTTTGTCTCTCAATAACAGTCCATTCGCCACACTTAGCTCAGATCTGATGTGATAATATTTTGGACATGAACCTCTGGGCCAGCCGGTTTGGAGGTGTTCTATCACAGTCTGTAGCTCCTTGTCTGTAGCAATCTGCTCACTTATTTGCTTTATCTTGGCATCTGACACTGGCAGAGACTCAACTACCATGTTCACATGGTTCTCTACTTCTTTCTCAGTGGAGCTCACAGGACTCAACACTGGAGCACGTGATAGTGCATCGGCTAACACGAGATGCTTGCCAGGTGTGTATATCAACTCGAAATCATACCTTTGCATCTTCATGATGAGGCGCTGAATCCTCGGCAACATCTCATTCAGGCTTTTCTTGATGATTGACACAAGAGGACGATGATCCGTTTCAACTGTGAAGATGGGAAGTCCATAAACATAACAATGAAAGATTTAGAGTCCATAAGTCAGTCCAAGACACTCTTTTTCAATTTGTGCATATTTGCTTTCCGTCTTTGTCATGGATCTGGAGGCATATGCTACGGGCTTCCAGCTTTCTCCTTCTGCTTGCAGCAAAACAGCACCAAGCCCATCTTTTGAAGCATCCGTGGAAATTTTCAGTTTCTTGGTTCATAATAAGCGAGGACAGGAACAGTTGTCAGTGTGGTCTTTAAAGCCTTCCACTCTCTCTCATTTCTCTCTGTCCACTCAAACTCTGTTGAATCACGAAGGAGCTGTCTCAACACTGATGTTCTGACCGACAAGTTTGGAATAAACTTTCCAATGAAGTTTATCATGCCCATGACCCTAAGCACACCTTTCTTGTCAGTTGGTCATGGCATGTCTAGAATGGCTTTTATCTTCTTTTCATCAGGCTCAATGCTCAATATCTGCACAGATAGTTTGTCGCCCAAAAATGTGATTTCCTGCACACCAAACTGGCACTTGGCACGGTTTAGCTTCAGCCCATTCTCACGGACTCTCTGGAGCACTTTGATCAGTCTCTCATTATGTTCTTGAAGGGTGGACCCCCAGACGACCACATCATCGACATAACAACGAACCCCTTTTAGGCCCTCCAACATGGTGTCCATGGCACGGTGAAAAATCTCAGATGCTGAGATTATGCCAAATGGCATTCTGAGAAACCTGTACCATCCATAAGGTGTGTTAAACGTGCAGTATCTTGAGCTTTCTTCATCCAACTTGATCTGCCAGAATCCCTGCGCTGCATCAAGTTTTGAGAAGTATTTGGCTCCTGCCATTTCACTTGCAATCTCCTCACGCTTTGGTATCTGGTAGTGCTCACGTTTTATGTTCTTGTTCAAATCTCCAGGATCCATGCATATCCTCAGCTCTTTGTTTTTGTTCTTTTTATCCACGCACACCATCGAGTTTACCCACTCTGTAGGTTCCTCCACTTTAGTGATGACGTGCAGCTGGGACATCCTGTCCAGTTCCTTTTTGAGCCGCTCTCGAAGTGGAGCTGGAACTCTTCGTGGTGCGTGAATCACTGGGTTTGCACCTTCTTTTAGTTGAATTCTATATGTGTATGGCAGACATCCCATTCCTTTGAAGACATCATCAAAATGGTGAACTAGAGAGTCCACTGTGCCTGAGCATGCACTTATTGCTTCTGAGCAATTAATGTTATAGACTCTCCTCACCAGGTTCAATGTCTTTGATGCAGTCCCGCCCAGCAGTGACTCAAGGCCCTCAGGTACAACTGAAAACAGTACATTGTATGTTTTATTTTTCACTTTTACTTTGAGTCTGCACTGTCCCATGCTTTCAATGTCTTTCCCATTGTAGTCCTTTAGTGTCACTTTCCTCTTCATTATTTTGGGCTTTTCTTCCATAGCTCTGATTTCTGTCAAGCTGATTAGATTTGCCTGTGCACCTGTATCAATTCTTAGTGGTACTACTGCTCCGTTTACTTGGAGTGACACCAACCAAGTGTCTCCTTTATCTGAGCACTTTTCATTTTTCTCAGTGTCCTCCTGTTGCTTTGGTGCACCATCACATGACACCATCCCGACAAAGAAAGTCTCATTCAGGTCAGTTTCTTCCACTATTCTCACTGATTTTGGTTTACCTTTGGAAAGACACTGTTTTGCAAAATGATTTTTTCCATTGCATTTTGCACACTTCTTGCCATATGCAGGACACTGCTGGGGTTCGTGCCGTCCACCACAGCGTTTGCAGGAGTAGCTCGCGTCGTCTTTGCAATTCTTTTGTGGCGAGCCTCTTTTCATTTTGTGTTTAACCACAGCCACTTTTGCATTGTCATTTCCAGCAGTGATACCTGTTTCACTGAATGTCTTTGCATGCTGTAATGCTAACTCACTTGCATGGCACTGTCTCTCTGCCACCTCTAGTGTCAGCTGTGGATCCCGCAGCAGCCGTTCCCTCGTCCGTTTATCATGGATCCCATACACAATTTGATCACGGATCATGGAATCTTTCAGCTGCCCGAAATCACACGACTGCGCCTTCAGTTTTAAATCCGTCACAAAGCAATCAAAAGTCTCTTCCGGCTGCTGCATCCGGGAACGGAACACGTACCTCTCATATACTGTGTTTTTTCTCGGCGAGCAATGTGCCTCGAACTTTTCAACAACTTTGTCGTATTTACCGCTGTCGTCACGCTCGTCGAACTCAAAGGTGTTGAAGACTTCGATGGCTTGGGGACCCGCTACCGTGAGCAGCAACGCAATCTTCCTGGCGTCGGGCTTCGAGTCGAGTCCAATTGCCGCCACGTACAGCTCGAATTGCTGCTTGAAGCTTCGCCAATTGCTGTCGACATTCCCCACTAGTTTCAGTCCCTCCGGTGGCCTCAGCGTCTCCATCTCGAGTCGACCTTCATTAGCTGCCTTTCACTCCTGGTACCATGTTTTGTTCATCATTTTTTAATGAACCAGACGTTTGTCTTTCACGAGCTAACCCGCTCGTCACTTTATTGTTCTTCGGTGCCCCTCATCCCGAGTGCCCAACGTGGGGCAGTCCCTCGGCCCCCCTCTACTGGTTACACATAGCAATGACACCTTACTATCAGCACAAGTATTAGAGGATTTACGGTATGTGAAACTATCCGAGCAGAAAACCACTGAAGCTACTGCGCGAAAGTATTGTGGCGAGCTCGGCTCGTGTGAAGAAGCAACAGAGATAATCTCACTTTCTTGAACAGCTTTATTAGCAACCTGTGCTACCACCAACAGTGTATACACGTTAGAACATGGCCTCGAAAACATAACACCCGCCCCCAACTCTATCCGCCTCCGGCCGCAAGGCATAATGGGAAATGTCCCTCTCGAGTGTACTGGCTCTATGGCGCTACAGTATTTATACAGCAGGGACGGCTTAAGGCTCGGTTATGCTTCCGCGTAGTGATCACGCAATGGCCACGCAATGGCCACGCAGTTGCTTGGAGACCGTGATGGTTCTGCGTTGGGTTTACGTGTCGAAATGCAATTCAATGCAACACCGGTAGAGGGCGCTATGTTTTTTGTAAAGACTGACCGAACGACCGAGACGCCTCGTTATAGCCTATTTGTTTACTTTCCGGCTTTAAACATCCACAATTTTTCAGTGTTTTATTTCTTTGTTCAAAAGCGACAAGGTGCAAACAATAAAAGTATTAAAAGTTTAAATGGCGGTGTTTATGAGTGGAAACTGGAAAAGCGGTCTCCAGCGAATGTAGTTAGCGGACCAATCACAGCCAATGCCGCTGCGTTGGTGCTGCGTCGCCTCGACGCGCGTCTAGGATTTTTGGGAGGTGCATGTCAGGCCCTTGCGGTGGACATAAGTGGGGTCCGCAAGGACATAATGGGTCCATAAGCCCCCTTGCGTTGCGTCAACGCGGAAGCATAACTTGGGCTTTATGCTAACTACAACTGCGTTATGTAACGCCAAAGTGATTTCAGACCCGCCCATTAAATCCAAGATGCAGAAACGTTTCAGAAGCCTAGCTCCACAATTACATAGTATATGGTTGAATGGCTTTTTACATGTGTTAAGGAGACATGTTATGACCCATTTAGCGTGATTAGAAGAAAATGACTGATTTTGGTTTACCCGGACTTTAAGCACATTTTCTTGTGTTCCTGCAATATTATAAATACATCTTCGGTAACCCAAAAAAATGCACCCCCCAGAAGAAAAATTCATCGGCTGCCACACTGGGTCACGGACCCCTGGTGAAAATGTAAAAAAAAAAACTTAAAGCCATGTGATGCTGACAATATATGAGGAATGGCTGGTCCATTTTAAGTGAGGCGTCAACTAAAATCAGATTTTTTTCCCTTTGCACAATGATCGACAATTTTGCAAATCCTAAAGTGTGAGATCATAAATGTGCTTATTAAAAAGGCATACATTCTATTTGAGATTCACATTGAAAAGCCTATTTGATACTACCTGAACCTAAAGTGTATTATAATTATTTTTTTTGTGTGAAAAGGGAAATGTAATGTGGAATTACAGGTGTTTTTGCTTGCATTTTGAATGACGGTGAACCTTGGAGTTAAATCGGATTCAATGAGGCAACTTTTATACTTGGATGACGTACTGGGAAATGGTTCACGTGTCATAAAAAAAAAAAAATGTTTTCATTATTTAATGGTGGTTATGCTTACACTGATGTTAGACCCTTCAGTTTGTTCTGTTTAAGATGAAATATTTACCTCAAGTCAATATTTGAGACTTAATCTGCATCCTCGATGACTGTTTGCCCAGAGGCCTTCTTCATTTCCCAGTTTGGACATCCTGGAATCCTTTCATGAGGGTGGAGGAGGTGAGGAAGAGTCATGAGGAGAGAGGAGTCAAGGCAAAATGTATTCAACTTTTAATGGATGTTCATTCAATACTACATCAGAGACTCTACTCCTTCACCGTATTCTCCCACGTTAAAGCCAGCAACACAGTGTAGTGTTGGCTTTTCAGCATCCAGCATTCCCACCACAATTTATTAAAAAAACCCTGTATTGTGAGCTTGACCGGCCCCCTTGTGGGAGGAGAGGGGGCGGGGGGCATAAATGCTGTCTGACTTGTTACCTGGAGCGACAGGTGTCTCATCAGGTTTTTGGTGTGTGTCAGCTGATGTGCTTTACGTTGAAAACAACACAGTAGGTATTGGGATCGCCAGCCAACGCCATCATGGTCAGTCTGCTTCAAACGCAGTGCGTTGCCTCTCTGAGGAACTCCAGAATGACTTTAAGAGCCGCTGCTCTGGGCTTCAGTAAGAGAAACTACAGCAGCGACAGGACGCCTTCAACAGAGTATCTGCACCGAAGTCTTGTACCAACGATGCATTACCAGAAGAGTCTACCCAAGTAAGGAGCCACAAACACATTTTCACATTACAGTTGACTGACACATGTGAACAAGTAAATGAGTAATTTACCATCTGTAATAAGTTTAATACATGCTCATGGGCAGTGTGCGAACTATACCGCGGGTTTCAGGGGGGGCTCACTTATATTGGCGGGGGGGGCTTGCGAGGACTTACTCAAAACACATCCATTATTACAAGCCTGTATGCACATATCACATCCAGCCTCCACACGCATCAAAACCAAAACATGTCAATCTGGTTACAAGGAACCAATCCTGCAAAATAACCTCTGAAATGCTAGAATGCGCATCAACAAACCAATCAATGACACCACTCACGCGTGACCATCATAATTAAGATTCAATCCTCAGTTACATCATATACAACACAGTGCTTACAATTAATAATACAATTTATACAGACTAGCCCTCACCTTAAAACAGAAGCGACCACACAGGCCTGGGATCTACGGTGGCCCAGAGGTGTCAGGCCAAATACAAAAGTCACAACACAAATACAAAAGCCACAACCTCAAACACATCTCATACTACATTTTTTTTTTTTTTCTTTAACATTATTGACATCTCGTCCTCATCTTCTCTCACGTAACTGAATCAATTTCGGTTCTAGCTCCCGTTTAATGGACATTACTTATCAAAATATAAAGCATGATTAGTATTACACTTAATTAAATATTTCAAAATATTTTTTCAGTCAAACTACCATTGTCAAATGTTTTCTACAGTTTATTATATATGCGCGCCATTATCCAAAACTTTTCAGAAGTCCGACGAGCCGCAATGCATTTTGGGAAGTTGAGTTTATCCGTGTTTTAGGTCACTTCCGTTGTGGCTTTTGTATTTGTGTTGTGACTTTTGTATTTGTGTTGTGGCTTTTGTATTTGTGTTGTGGCTTTTGTATTTGTGTTGTGGCTTTTGTATTTGTGTTGTGGCTTTTGTATTTGTTTTGTGGCTTTTGTATTTGGCCTGACACCTCTGGGCCACCGTAGTGATCAGCTTCCTTTGCTTTGCGCCCCCACGCTTCAATGGTGAGGACAAGAATTGCATGCAGGCCAGTATCTTTATTAAAGTGAAATAGTGATCAATCACCCTCATGCGCAAATCATACATTAAAAATAGCCTCATTTTACACATGGTCCATGATTATGACAAAACAAAAAACAAAAAACAAAACAAAAAGGAATGTGAATATGCCAATATTTAAGAGACCCCCCCCTGGCTCCCCCGTAGTTCGCACCCTGCTCATGGGACTTCTATTGTTCTGTAGACGTAAAGTGTGTATTCGGGTTATTCGGGATTGGAAAGGGACGTTTGTTCAACATCTTCTCATCAACTCCATGAATGTTTCTTAGATGATCCAATAGGAATCGAGACACGTATGAAACTGTCTTATTTGTTGGACATATGTCCACTTTAAGCCTCAAGCTAATGCTGAGACATGAGGGCTCTGACATACACAGGTCCAAGTAAAGGACTACAGAGAGGTGGTGCACAGAGAAAATACAGGGGTAGCCAGGACCACCTTAGGTTTATTAGCGGAAGTGAGTCGGGACGAGACGTGAGCAGGAGCAGGAGAGTGAGCGAGGATTGGACCGGAACATTTAGCCAATAGTAGCCATGCGGACCGTATGACTACTATTGGCTAAATTCTTGATCAAGTGAAAAATCGTAGCCTGTGGATTTATCGATTAAAAACAAGTTTCAACTAAAAAAATGAACCAGGTCAGTTAAAAATGTCCCGGCTAAACGATGGTAAAAGTCCATTAAGTACTTAAAACCTTCAACGTCCTCGGTCCGTATAGACTGGGATGGCGGCTCATCCGTTACAGTCTCCTTTCTGGTGGTGGCATTTCCACTCTCATTCACCAGCTCTGCCTCCGTTGTCGTCCAAGACCCCCTACAAATGGGCCACCGTCCTGAGTCCCACACATGATCTGTCTCTGTTCCAGCACACTCGTCACCTACCAGCACCTTTGTCATAGTATCAGTTAAGTTGCTTTAAATGCTTCCCCCGGTCTGCTCCCTCCCCTCGAGCCACATCATATGCCCCTTGCTTCGGTCTCCGAGCCCAATTGGTGGGAAACCTTGCCTGTCATGGCGGAAAAGCCTGGAACAGGTGCAGATTATCAGGCGGCTATTAGAGACAGTGACTGGGAGTACATGCACAAGGCGGTTAATATAAAAAAAAATGCAGTATAAAACCAAACAATTCCTCCAAATGCATGCAGTAAAAACACAGCAATCCATCAATAGTGTCAAATATAAAAACAAATCATCACTTCTGCCCTGTGACATTAAGGCTACCCATACCAAAGCTGGCGGATACTCTCAGGAGGTGTTTAGCTGCCCAGAAGCCTCTGTTGGATGATGACCAGTTCAGGTACGTTTTGTTGAAAGACAATCACTTTTTGACGATTTCGTATTTTAAACTTGCTTATCTATTCTCACTTAAATCTTATTTGGAACAATCTTGATTGTGTATCCTTAGAACAACAGAGAAACTTGCACTGGATTTCCAGAACGGTGTGGGGAAGCAGCTGCAGGAGGAACTGGTAGCTCAGGACAAAAACAATAAGCACACAAGCTACAGCTCAGGTGAATCTGCCATTCTGATGATAACTACCCTGGATTTGAAAGCATCTCCTATTTATACAATCACTAATGAATGATGTTGATTAACTTCTTTTCTTTCAGGACCATGGTTTGACAAGTTCCTTTGTACTCGTGTCCCTTTGGTGTTGAACCAGAACCCAGCTATGGTGTTAAAGCCCGACCCTAAAACAGAGTACAATGACCAGCTTGTGCGGGCAACTAATGTGGTGTGTTCAGCAGTCCGCTTCATGAAAACACTACGAGCTGGATTTCTGGAGCCAGATGTTTTCCACCTCAACCCAGCAAAGAGTGACACAGATGGTTTCAAAAGGTTAATCCGCTGGGTCCCGTCCTCTCTGTCTTGGTATGGAGCTTACATGGTGAATGCTTCCCCCCTGGACATGTCTCAGTACTTTCGCCTCTTCAACTCAACTCGGATCCCTAAGATTGGGAGAGATGAGCTCTTCACAGAGGAGACAGCAAAACATCTCCTCGTAATGAGGAAAGGCAACATGTATGTGTTTGACGTTGTAGACAGAGATGGGAATATAGTGAAGCCTGCAGAGATTCAGTCCCATTTGAAGTACATTTTGTCCGACCCAAAGCCAGCAGCTGCCTTTCCTCTCGGGGTCCTGACCAGCGAGGACAGGGATGTGTGGGCCGGGCTGAGAGACAAACTGATAGTGGCTGGAAACGCAGAGGTTTTACGGATTGTTGACAGCGCCATCTTGTGTCTCTGTCTGGATGATGAAAGCATGAGGGATGAAAACCACCTCTACCACAACATGCTGCATGGCGACGGCTGCAACCGGTGGTTCGACAAGTCCTTCAATCTCATTCTGACCAAAGACGGACAGGCAGCCATCAATTTTGAACACTCCTGGGGCGACGGGAGAACTATCCTTAGATTTCTGAATGAGATCTTCAAAGATATGACGGAGCGGCCGCAGGTCCACCCAGGCTCGGCTGCTGCTGCTGTGGATTCAGCGTCTGCTGTGCACAGACTGCAGTTCAACCTGGACAGCGAGCTGGAGAGTGGCATCAACAAAGCCAAGGACAACTTTGACTCAGCTGTATCAAATCTCAGCATTGATAACATGAGGTTTGAGAAAGGCAAGGCACAGTTAAAGAAGAACAAGTTGAGTCCAGATGCTATAGTCCAGCTGGCTTTTCAAATGGCTTTCCTGAGGCAGTATGGACAGACGGTACCCTCACATGAGGCCTGTAGCACTGCAGCGTTCAGACATGGCCGCACAGACAGCATCCGGCCAGCCACCATACACACACAACGATGTTCACACGCCTTTGTTCGCCAGCCAGGCAAACACAGCGTGGAACAACTACAGGCCATGCTGACCGAGTGCTCTGAGTGTCATGGGCAGCTGATCAAGGAAGCTGCTATGGGTGTGTATATGACATGTCTACTTGCTTTTGAAGGATTACAATTATGATATTTGTGAAGTATTTAAAGTGTTGTCCTGTAGACACATATCTGAAAACATGCCCTGAAGGATTTTCATTACACTTTCACTGTAAGATATTCCTCCCGTTCCACCCTTTGGTCTTGCTGAACTCACCATTGCTTTTGTTTCTCACTAGGTCAAGGTTTTGAGTGTCACCTGTTTGCCCTGCAACACCTGGCCACTTCAAAGAACCAGGCTCTGCACAGCTTTTACACAGATCCAGCGTACGCTGCCACTGACGACAGCATCATCGCCACCAGCACCACCACTAGTCCAGCAATGGTTTCCTGGGCCTTTGGCCCGGCGCAACCTGATGGTTTTGGTATTTGCTACGGTGTCCATGAAGACTGGATCGACTGCACTGTGTCAAGCTACCCGACTCGAAATGTCCATGAATTCCTGCAGTGTGTCCACAAGTCCTTACAGGATATTTTCACTGTTGTGGAAGGGAAGGCACTCAGCTAAGAAACAAGTGTTTGTCAACAAAATGTTTGCTTTAAGGAGCAGTGGTGAGTGCTATCATCATTCTCAGGTCTCAAATTGTTTATTTACTTCTGGTAATCATGAAGACAGTCATATTAATATGAATATTAAAACCACCAAAACAGTTAAAACAATGAGATTTATAGTGCTTAAATGTATTTTGTCATGCCGCGATGAGGTTTTTTCTTGTCTTGGTTTTTGTCTTGTGAACTTCCGGTTTTATTTTTAAAATCAAACTCTCATTTCAGGTCACTTGCCGTTCGACATGTTTCCCCGGTCTGATGTCATCCCTTATTCCTGATTGTTTCCACCTGTTCCCCTCTCCCTCATGTGTTTAATAGTCTGTGCCAGTGCGCCTTATTAAAATGTTGAAAAAAAAAGATATTACTGTAATGGGAATTTTGGATGTTTGTACTTTATAATCAGAATATTCAACAAGCCCTCCAACTCATACGACCAAATAGGTCGTGTGTCACGTCCTCAAATACGACCTCTGGGAGCGTATTGCGGAGATTCTTCCGCAACGATAGTAGTGGTTAAGGTTAGGGTTAGGTCGACGTGTGGGGGGGGGTCTCTGCCGATGATTGACGGGGGGCGATCGTCTGAGACACCGGAGTGTCGATATTTACTTGACCGCTAGAGGGCGCGCTATTTTGAAACGTAACATATGGTCGTAATTCGGTGCTTGACACACGACCTATGTGGTCGTTTTCTCGAGGAGGACAGTCTGAGAATATTTGTCAGGCTGACGCCATCCGCATCTCCTCATCTGACTGTTATGCTATGACGAAAATGAATGTCTGTTTGTAGATGATATGAACATGAGTGCCACATTGACATAAGATAATTTCAGGACTATGACGCCTGTGTTCTGTAAATCTTGACCTTGCCTGTACATCTTGTCTTTGTAAGATAGGACATGATCCGTCCTTTGGTTCCTCCTCCTTAAAAGGGAGACTGTTGTTGGACTCAGGGTCGTTCCTGCTGAGTCTGAACCTTTGTATCAGAAGGCAGGGGTGAACCTCCCCTGCAGATTAGAATACTTAGTGGAATAAACCTCGGAGAGAAAGCAGATCCTGGTTGTTGATCTTTATTGGGCAGATTCATTTTTCCACAACATTTCCAAAATCAAAAGTGAAAAAAGGAACAGTTATCCCACATTATTCACTGTAAAAATCAAATCAAAAATCAATGATTGATTGTTGTTCCCAGAAGTCACCTGTCCAGGGTGTACCCTACAAAGTTGTCATTCATCTGACAGCATCAGTGTAATTTCCTCCAGTGTGATCAGAGTGAGGATGTTAAATGTTACACATTTAGTCTGAGTCCCAGTCAAGCATCAGTTCTACATCTGATTGAGAGGATCCACCTGGTGTGTGTGTGTGTGTGTGTGTGTGTGTGTGTGTGTGTGTGTGTGTGTGTGTGTGTGTGTGTGTGTGTGTGTGTGTGTGTGTGTGTGTGTGTGTAGGCTTGTTGGGTCTCTTTGTAGTCATAATGTGTAGAAGTAAATGGGAAGATAGATTGCATGTAAACAAACTGCAAAACAAAATGTTGATATGAAAAATTAGCTCCCACAACCTATTTTCTATCAGTATGTTGTTATATATTTACTTATATATTTATCAGTATATATTATATATTTACTTATATCGTATCAGTTTATATTATTTACTTATTTTGTATCAGTATATATATTTTTCAATATTTTCAGTATCAATATATATTTTGTATTTAAATATGTTTTAACAATAAATATTATATTTTTACTTGTATTTTATCAGTATCTATTATATATTAATTATATATTATATATTTACTTATTTTGTATTAGTATACATTATATATTGACTCATATTATTTTTCATCTACCAGTATCTATATTCTCCTCCCTACTTGTCTCACAGTTTTCTAACAAAGGGCCCTTGTTTTGTAGACCAGTTGTAGTCGGGGCACAGCCCACCTGCGCCACGCCGACGGGGTGTGTCCGCCTGGACTTTGCAAGTTTCGTGAATGGTGCAGTCGGGCGCAGGCACGCCTCCCATCACTCCTACCCCCGCAAGTGGGAAAGAGGGAGGAGAAAAGGCGTGAGTGGGAGACGAGGAGGAGACAAGGCGTGGAGTGGGATTAATACAGCCGATTCAGATCTTCACCAATCAAATAAGCTCCTCTCCTCAACTTTAATGCGCCAGGCGAGGTTCAGTGCAAGTTTTCGTCACTTGACAACCAATGACAGTAGGCACATTTTAGGCATGTGTGTCTATCACAAAACAGGGTCAGGGCGCACAGCAGTAGACATAATGGTGGCGAGAACCCGGTGCCTGCACGAGCCGGCCGGGCCATTCATCATCATCATCACCGTCATCATCATCTGCGCTCCACAGCTGCACCGGATTCCCCGTCCAACACCAGAATGGCGGGACACCGGGACCTCACGGGCCGCTCAGACCAGCTGCAGCCCCAACTCCGGTTCCAGCTCGTGGCAAAGTTGCGCGTTTCGCCACTGATAACAGGCTGCCGAGGAGCGAGACCAGGCACGTGGTGCTGTATTTTTTTTTTTAAAGATTTTTTCAGGCATAGACACATTTTATTAGCAGTGGATGGATATGAAAAACAGGAGAGAGAGAGGGAGATGTTTTGGTCCTCGAGGTCCAAAGTCCACTATCTTTATATTTTATTTTTAACACTTTACTATTCAAAAAATCTTTACTCTTACTTCATTATTTCTTATACTTTTTCTGTATTTTTTTTGTTTTTTTTTGTGCTGATTCCTCTTTGCTGCTGTAATACTGTAAATGTCCCCAGGGAATTATAAAGGATTATCTTATCAAATCTTATTTAATGTTATTTTATTTTAAGCTTGTGTTTAGTGCCGAATAAAATGGACTGTCTTTCCCAGATGTAAAGACAGTTTGTTGTCAATCAACCAATCCCTTACCAGAGACAATTCTCTAAAGAGTTTCCTGTATAACTCTAGTATCTTTACCGGATACTAATAAGGTAGAGTCATCTGCATAAAGCTTGTGTATGCTATGTATCTAGTTATCGTGAACATTAGTTAGCCAACTAGCTAGCTATACTAATAAGGTAGAGTCATCTGCATAAAGCTTGTGTATGCTATGTATCTAGTTATCGTGAACATTAGTTAGCCAACTAGCTAGCTATACTAATAAGGTAGAGTCATCTGCATAAAGCTTGTGTATGCTATGTATCTAGTTATCTTGAACATTAGTTAGCCAACTAGCTAGCTATACTAATAAGGTAGAGTCATCTGCATAAAGCTTGTGTATGCTATGTATCTAGTTATCTTGAACATTAGTTAGCCAACTAGCTAGCTAGGTAGCTAACCCCTGTTGAAGATCTCTGCTTGTTTAAAAAGACTTAAAGCCATGTGATGCTGTCATGTGATCATAAGATCACATAAGATGCACTCTGCTGGCCAAAGGACCACATGACAATATATGAGGAATGGATGGTCCATTTTAAGTGAGGCATCAACTAAAATCTGATTTTTTTTCCTTTACACAATGATCGACAATTTTGCAAATCCTAAAGTATGAGCTCATAAATGTGCTTTTTAAATGGCATACATTCTATTTGAGATTCACATTGAAAAGCCTATTTGATACTACCTGAACCTAAAGTGTATTATAATTATTTTCTTTGTGTGAAAAGGGAAATGTAATGTGAAATTACAGGTGTTTTTGCTTGCATTTTGAATGATGGTGAACCTTGGCGTTAAATCGGATTCAATGAGGCAACTTTTATACTTGGATGACGTACAGGGACAAAAACATTTGTTTTTATAATTTAATTTAATGGTGGTTATGCTTATGTAACCTGAATGTGTGTCCTTCTCTCATAAAAGAGATATGCTTACAGTTCAGAATGATTTCAGATCTACACAGATTCAAGCTCTATGATCTACTAGATTCGATAAGGAGATTGGCGGTAGCAAACTCTGTAGGAGAGTACATATAACTCCAACCCACACAACACACTGGACCACAGATTTATGAGCAAGATAATTACTGTTATATCAGTATTCTGCTCAGTTCCATTTACCCCTTTTCTCATGTACATTATCTCTCCCCAAAAGTAGGAATATTTGTCATATAAATAACTCAAATATACCACAAAATAACTTCAATACTCAAATTGGATACAAGAAAAAAACAAAATGTGTCAATACCCTCAAAAATTAGGGAATGTAAATTTTGCTGTAGAAAAATAATAAATGTGGTTCTCCCTTGGATTAGTTGTTGGTCTTACTGGGTTGAACCCTTTTTACTTCAATTGTCCCTTTGTTGCCAACCTTCATTTTCCTTTTGATCTCAGTTTAGTTATTATTTTCTCTTGGGTGCAAGAACAACAAACAACCTGAGTCTCGGGTGAAAAAAAGTTCTCAAAGAAAATGAATAAGGTTGTTCTCAGATGGGTTTCCTTTGGTTTGGGTTCCTACTACCCTCCCAGGACAGCAAACATCCACCGATTGACGTCACAACGTGTAGAAGGCCACAACAGTGGTGAAATCCTAGACCACGACGGAATTGTCCCTAAAGAACACACAAGTATGCAGGACCATAAGACTATCATAATATTTATTGGTTTAAAATAAAAATCAAGTTTGCATCCTCACTACTTAGTCATACGCACAAATGAAATAGTTCACTTTTTAACACATGAGGTGAACATATGAAATGCATTGGATGGACGTCCCTGCACATATCTAGCTTTAATTACATGGAATAAAACTTTGGCCGCTTAAACATGAAACATAACAGTGCATCCTAACGCACTGAATGTAACACATTAAATATAACATTCTCTGCATCAATCACAGTCGGAGCGACAGACAGCTTTGTGAGCATGTTCATAACTTCCCAATCATGTGCAAACCAGAGAAAAATGTGCTTAGTGGCAGCATGAAGGTTTTTCCTTTCCGTCCCTCACATGATGCACAGGTAGATAAGCCCCGAATTTGAATTAACCGACGGAGATTAAATATTTACCTCAAGTCAATATTTGAGACTTCAATTGGATCCTCGATGACTCCTCGATTGCCCAGAGGCCTTCTTCACTTCCCAGTTTGGACACCCTGGAATCCTTTCATGAGGGTGGAGGAGGTGAGGAAGAGTCATGAGGAGAGAGGAGTCAAAGCAAAAGGTAATCAACTTTTAATGGATGTTCATTCAATACTACATCAGAGACTTTACTTCTTCACCGTATTCTTCCACGTTAAAGCCAGCAACACAGTGTAGTGTCGGCTTTTCAGCATCCAGCATTCACACCACAATTTATTAAAAAAAACCTGTATTGTGAGCTTAATCGGCCCCCTTGTGGGAGGAGAGGGGGCGGGGCATAAATGCTCTCTGTCTCTGACTTGTTACCTGGAGTGACAGGTGTCTCATCAGGTTTTTGGTCTGTGTCAGCTGATGTGCTTTACGTTGAAAACAACACAATAGGTATTGGGATCGCCAGCCAACGCCATCATGGTCAGTCTGCTTCAAACGCAGTGCGTTGCCTCTCTGAGGAACTCCAGAATGACTTTAAGAGCCGCTGCTCTGGGCTTCAGTAAGAGAAACTACAGCAGCGACAGGACGCCTTCAACAGAGTATCTGCACCGAAGTCTTGTACCAACGATGCATTACCAGAAGAGTCTACCCAAGTAAGGAGCCACAAACACATTTTCACATTACAGTTGACTGACACATGTGAACGAGTAAATGAGTAATTTACCATCTGTAATAAGTTTAATACATGCTCATGGGACATCTGGGGGGTTTAGCTCAGGAGGTAGAGCATTTGGCTGGCAACCGCAAGATTGCTGGTTTGATCCCCGGCTCCTCCTAGCTGAGTGCCTGGTGTTCCTGACCAATTGCTCTTGTCGAGCTGGCTGTTGCCCTGCCATCGGTGTGTGGATGTGTGTGTGGATAGGTGAATGTCAGTCATTCCTGTAAAGCGAAAAGTGCTATATAAATTAGGCCATTTACATCTATTGTTCTGTAGACGTAAAGTGTGAATTCGGGTTATTCTGCGTTAGAAAGGGACTTTTGTTCAACATCTTCTCATCAACCACATAAATGTTTCTTAGATGAACCAATAGGAATCGAGACACGTATGAAACTGTCTCATTTCAGCTTCTCCGTTTAACTACGTCTTTCAAAAGTAATTACACAGATGGCCTATTATAACATTTTTAGTATTGCACTTCAGTGTTGTGCATGAAGGAGTTGCGTTCATTGAACACGTTAATTTTTCTGTGAACTTTGAACTGAAAGCAACGCATTTGTAAATAAAGAAGTTGAACGTGAATTAGTTCAGATTGTGTGAAATGAACAGTGAACGTCAATGTTGCGGTCCAATTAAACGTTATGGAATTTGTTTTCTCCTGATGAGTCGTGGGAAACCTGCACTTTAGAAACAGCATGTCGTTGCTAGGGGTGGGATCGATCCAAATATTGATAGTATCTCTTCAGCAAATCACTGGGATTTTTTCACAGAGTTTGTGAGTGCAGCCCCACCCGTCCTCTCCACCTCTCTCACGCCACTTACTCAGGTTCACTAGGCCCAACCCCTCCTCTCCACCTCTCTCACTCTGCTCACTCAGGTTCACTAGGCCCCACCCCTCCTCTCCACCTCTCTCACTCTGCTCACTCAGGTTCACTAGGCCCCTCCCCTCCTCCTCTCTCACTCCGCTCACTCAGGTTCACTAGGCCCCACCCCTCCCCTCCTCCTCTCTCACTCCGCTCACTCAGGTTCACTAGGCCCCACTCCTCCCCTCCTCCTCTCTCACTCTGCTCACTCAGGTTCACTAGGCCCCTCCCCTCCTCCTCTCTCACTCTGCTCACTCAGGTTCACTAGGCCCCTCCCCTCCTCCTCTCTCACTCTGCTCACTCATGTTCACAAGGCCCCTCCCCTCCTCCTCTCTCACTCCGCTCACTCAGGTTCACTAGGCCCCTCCCCTCCTCCTCTCTCACTCCGCTCACTCAGGTTCAATAGGCCCCACCCCTCCCCTCCTCCTCTCTCACTCTGCTCACTCAGGTTCACTAGGCCCCTCCCCTCCTCCTCTCTCACTCTGCTCACTCAGGTTCACTAGGCTCCTCCCCTCCTCCTCTCTCACTCTGCTCACTCAGGTTCACTAGGCCCCTCCCCTCCTCCTCTCTCACTCTACTCACTCAGGTTCACTAGGCCCCACCCCTCCTCTCCACCTCTCTCACTCTGGTCACTCAGGTTCACTAGGCCCCTCCCCTCCTCTCCTCTCCCCTACCCCACTGCCTGTAAAAGGCAGACATGTGAACATGTTGTTGTTTCTAAACAAAAACATGTATTTGTGAACATGGGAACAGGGCCCAAAAGGGCACCTGGCTCAAGGGATACCAGTTCTTTGTGAGCAAACAGCCAGGTTCAGTAGTAGTTTGCCCTGCAGTTGAACAGTTTTAGGCTAGAAGGTAGGCATAGTGATTGAAGTCATAGTTTGAAAAACTGGACTAGTTCAGAATTGAAATGGTGAACTATGAACGTGAACAGTTCACTTTGAACATGTGTCAACTGAACTTTGAACTAGCTCATTAAAAGTGTGAACTTGTACAACACTGTTGCACTTACTCTCAGAGTGCAAAGAAGCATTGGAGTGCAGTAAAATAATACTAAAACATCAGACGTGTCAGAATTCACATCTGATCATCAAAGAAAGATTTATGTAGTCGTTAAAAGATGTTGACCAAACATCCTTTTCCAACCCTAGTGGGGCAAACGTTGGCTAACCAGATGAACATGTATGACACGCAGGCAACAGCTGAACATTACACCAGAAAAGGCCTAACTAAGGCTAAGGCTTGACTTCCCAAAATGTCCCGGATGTCTTTAAGGTGGGAGTAACGTTAATTGATGTCAACTAACTATTTATTGATTAGCATGTGATTAGCGAGTCAACACTCTGCTTCAACAACGGTACCTGCAGCTGCCATCAACGACAGCTTAATAATTAGGTTAAATAAATAAATAAGTGAATCCATATTTGAATCAATCAATGAGTTTACAAGTTAATACACATACATAGTAATACATACACAAGTTAATACATACAATTAAATAGTAAGATATAAGAACAATTTAATGTCAAGCAGCCTTTGTTTTGTTTTTTTTGAAGTTACAAGTCTTAGGGGCTTGAAGTGGGTCATAACTCATGTCGGAACCAAAGTTCTGAAGTGACAGACGGGGGCGGGTTTTCTGAACGGACTGTTATTGTTTTTGGACCACGCTTGCGGTACGGAGACAGTGTGAGAGCACTATTGCAAGAAAGTTGTATTCCGCAAGTGTATTTTGTGCAGTACATTGAAGCAAGGATTTACGTTTAAGGAAGAACTGAAGACCTGTTTTTTACTTCTCTCAAGTAAAGCGGCCAACGAGGTACAGTCGCTATCTTGCTACTAAATGTTGATAGACGTTAAAGCTAACGTGATGTCATGTGGCATTAAGGACACTGTAAACACTGGTCGGGTGGCTAGAAGCCGTAGCTTTCACATGTTGCCATAGCAACGGCAAACATCCGGTCAAGCTCCGTCTCTTCTTCTGCGTTTTTGTAGCAGAAACAGCGCCGCATAAAGGCTTGGGATATGTACTACAGCGCGCTGAGTCGTTTTCAGTGGATTCGTCTGGATGCAGATTTTCTTGAAACGACGCCAAGGAAAAACGGAGAAAAAAAAAGTTAGCTTCGTGTTGACGGCACATAAATGTTAACCACGAAGTTACTGCAATGGTACTCAGTCAATGCTTTAATGAATATATGTCTTTGGAAAGCAATGTGAACCTTTTTTGGGCATTTTAATTTAATTTAGGTATATAACCAGCAGGGGACACACCTAAACAAACAGAGATTAGGCACTCATCAGACATAAAGTATCTGGGTAGCCTACACAGGTGTTATTTACCCATTTAAATGGATTGTATAGCCATCTCAAGACCTTCAGGATTAGAATGAGTGCTTCATAGGTCATATAATAATTTAATTGGGCTTTCTTGACAGCAGATGTTCAGACTTTGTCAAAGTCCTTTTTTTTATTCAAGCCATTTACCTGAGAAGTAAGTGTTTGGTCAATTATTTGAAGGCAAAAGGCTATTTCCCCCTGGTACAAATTTCAATAAATGCTATTTGTAGCCAGGTGTCGGTAGCCAACAATGCTATTTTCACCCATTTTTTTGCCTAGCCCTAACCAAGTAGTTTTGTTGCCTAAAACTAACCATGTGGTTTTGTTGCCTAAATCTAACCAAACTGCGAAAATAATAAGTAGATACAATTATAACCTTTGTCCTAGACTGGATTTAGACCAACAGACTCCTGGGTGTTGTGGAAGAAAAACTCTTCAGGTCCAATTCTGTGGCTGGTTCAAATGAGGTTTAATCACTGACAGTGGAGAAAAGAAATTCACAGTGTATCCATGAAGATCCAGTCTCCCGAATGGCCTGGCCAAGCTGGATTTATACAGAACATTCGGGAGAACAAAAGGGAAGGCGTCATGAGTGGATTTGCATTGAATCAACACATGTCTCTCTGCAGAGGAAGAGACATCTGTGGATGTCTACAAGGTGTGACTGTTCTCGGGACAGCTAGACGATGTCACTACAGGGGTCACTCATCGGGCCTTGATCAATGTATGTGAGACAAATGTTACGGAGACAGTTCAGGAAGAGGGAAAGATCAAAGAGTCTTTTCATCAAGACGGCAAGGGTTAAAACACAATAAAAACAGCTCAGCAGGACATTTGATGTTCCGAGAGAAAGCAATATTAGTATGAGATACAAATAAGAATTGTAAGGTAACACATTTTCTTCTACAGTGTAAACCCAATGCTTAACCCACTCACCTACACATAACTACTAGAAAACCAGACTTTGTCACTCCTTGAGCACGTGGCTGAGGGGTCAGGTGTAAATAGCCAGATTGCGGGGCAAAGGCTATTTTCACCCGGACGTAAATAGACACTCCATTATTTAAAATACATTATAACATTTAAGTTAACACAAGATACACATTTATGTCTGCCGGAAATAGTCATGCAGAAAATAAAGGACATGAATGTTTTCAACTGTGCATTACAGATGCTCCACGATAATCACACCAACAAGTAACCTGGATTGTTACTGAGTAGCCTTATTCACTTAATATAAATCAGAATTAATTTTGCTTTTCTGACCGTTTTTATGCTGGCAATGTGACAGACTTAAAATGGCTTACTGACAGTATGAAAATGCTGGCACTGATGTGATTCCACTGCAAACAGCTCAAGACTCCCTGACAGGAAACAAATTACAGTCAGTTAAATATTGTAAATGAATGCATATTATGAATGAATGACTCGGGAGGACGCTCATCTGTCTTGACCATTTGGGGGAGAGAGAAAGAGACACAAAGACAGACAGACCCAGGGGCAAGCAACCACAAAACTAACATTAACTATAATAATGTCTATAGTAATGTGAATATGACTAATACATTATGGCAGATAATATACCAGAGTAATATGAACAGTAGAAACAATAGCAGTTAAGGTGAACAATAATAATGATGGGGGTGAATATGATCAAAAGATGCAAGTACTACACATATCAGCTGCAAGAAATATGACTGATAGTGTTTTTATGGTTGCGGAAGTTGTAAAATCCCGTAGCCCTGTATGGCGTATGGGAATGCTGTCATGTTACTCTCACACATGGCATTTACAGAGTCGCAACCTAACAACACCCATAGCCCTGCAAAAAAAGTTATGTTTATGAAGGGTATCATGATGTATTTTTGTTGATTAGACTTTGGTTATGTATTCTGGTGGTGTTTTTTGGATTATATTATAAAGTTGATGAGTAATTGGGTTTTTTGAACTTTTTACTATATACTTATGGTACGAAATAAACACACCTTTCTCATGATGGTCTATTTCTGTATTTATTAAGCATTGTGCAGCTTCAGCAGTATTCACTATGTGCTTTCTTGTTATAAAAGGGTAAATGTGTATTATTTTCTCATGGTCAAAATAGAAGAAAATATAAAAACAATATAAAATTATGTTAACAGGGCTTCCCACCCCAAGCATCTAAATAAAATCTGGACATTCTTATCAATCTGTATTTTACCATTTCATCAGGAATAAGATTATAGTATGGAATAGGGATGTCCCGATCCAGCTTTTTGCACTTCCGATCCAATACCGATATTGTAGCTTTTAGTATCGGCCGGCCGATCCAAGCATGTATTAAAGATTAAAGATATTTACTTATTTTGTTGTCAGACTCATGTTGAAAAGGGTTTTACTCTTAAGAACAACTAGCCAACTTAATTAGGTTAGTTTGAATAATCCACAATGGTTGGTAATGAGAAGCTGACCTGTTTATTCTTAACAGGGTTAAATAAACACAAAATAGTCAAT
Organism: Eutrigla gurnardus; assembly: GCF_963514095.1. Taxonomy (NCBI): domain Eukaryota; kingdom Metazoa; phylum Chordata; class Actinopteri; order Perciformes; family Triglidae; genus Eutrigla; species Eutrigla gurnardus. The sequence continues at coordinate 19,802,389 of NC_139920.1, read as the reverse complement.
TAACCACACAAACGGAATTGGCATCAGTGCTCTGCTCTTGAACAACAAGAGTGTAAACCAAGGCTTAAAAAGCCATCAGTGCAAATATTGTAAACTGTATAAAAAAAGCAAAACACACAGAAAACCTGAGTAGAAAATAAATAGTCAATTAACCACACACAAACTGAATTGGCATCAGTGCTCTGTTCAAGAGTGTAAACCAAGGCTTAAAAAAGCCATCACTGTAAAATAATCCCACACAGCTGACATTTTTATCGATAACTTTAAATTCTTAGTGGGACATGCACAGACAAGTCCGTCTTGTTGTTGTTAAGTGGATGCTGGACAGGCGAGGTGTGCGCTAGGTGTGCTGGAAAACGCGGACCGGAGTTTGGGGGAAAACTTAAAAAAACTGGAATGGATTACCTACATCGGTGCGCTGGAAAACACGGACCGGAGTTTAAAAAACAAATTGGATCGGGAGTCCGGATCGGGATTTTCCCGTGCAGGCCGATATCGATATGCATTTTTTCCTAATATCGGCGGCCGATCCGATCCTAATATCGGATCGGGACATCCCTAGTATGGAATGCTCCCTGCTGGTCATATATTAAATTAAAATGCTCAGATGAAAGTTCCATGTTTTCCAAATACAGATATTCATTAAAGCATTGACTGAGTACCATTACACTAACTTTTTCCCTACAAAGCTGTTAATGTTTTTCAGGATATACAATTTTATCCTGATAAAAATAATTTATAATTTGATAACTAATAATTAGTAATAATTAATGAAGTTATAAAACTGCAATGCAAATGTCTTATTTTTACAAGTTACAAAATAAAGGAAGAAAACGGCAAAGAAATAAGAGGTTCCTTATCATGTTAAATTGTGGGTGGACACCGCCACAGGCATACAGAAATGGTTTAACCCTCCTGCTCAGTAGCCAATGGGAACTCTCACCCGTTCAAACTGGACAAGTGGCCAAAGGGCTCACAATCACATGAAATTAGCGCGTCGTTAACACGTTAACAGCACGTAGACAACACGTAGACAACACGTTAACAGCGCTTGAAAAATTGCGTTGTCTACGTGTTGTCAACGTGTTGGCTACGTGTTGTCTACGTGTTGTTGACGTGTTAGAATTCCCGTGTATTTGAACTGGATGGCATTCCATAGTTGTTGCTAGAAGGAAAGTAGGGTGTGAACAATGGCCTAAGGAGCAACCGGAGAAGAAGAGGGAGATTCCGTAACCGAGTGGCCGCGGAGTATTGAGCGACGAAGAAGACTTGTCGGGGACCGGGGGGCGTGGCAGCTCAACAGGTCACATGTCGTGTGGCAGATTGGACAGCGTGGAGGATATTGTCTGTAAGCATGCTGCTACCTAGCCAGCTCGGATGAACCCCGTCAGCTCTAAAAAGGGAGGAACGATTCCTGAACAGCGGCGTTGAAGAAGTGGATGTTTTTTATGATTGAATCCCCAATTATTAATGTGGTTGGGGAGAAAAGGGGGCAGGGGAGTGACGGTTTCTGGCACACCTGGCAGCCAGCGGCATCGGTGGTTGGAGAATGATTCCCCGCCGGGTCCGGGGGAGGAAACCGGCCGGAGCATGGGAGCACAGCCTCTTCCAGAATCTTGAGGAGATCCGGTTCGAATTAGTGACAGTGACTGGGAGTACATCTACAAGGCGGTTAATATAACCAACTTGTGGAAACAGTAAATCAGGAAATGGCCAAACTTCAAGTGTGGTTTAATATAAATAAATTATCACTAAATCTTGGAAAAACTAAATACATGCTATATGGGAAAAGAGGCTGCAACAACAGTCCCAACATTCAAGTAAACAGAGTTAATATTGAGAGGGTCCGTGAGAATAAGGTACTGGGAGTGATTATCGATGACATGTTAAGTTGGAAGCCACACATAACACAATTAAAAAGGAAGTTGGCCAGGAGTGTGTCCATACTTTGGAAAGTACAAAAAATACTAAATCAAAAAGCACTTCATCTGTTATACTGCCCACTAGTCTCTCCTCTAGCACCTGCAATACTGTGCAGAGGTGTGGGGACACACATATAAAGGCTCCACACAGCCCTTGTTAATTCTCCAAAAAAGAGCCTTGAGAATCTTACACTACGCCAACTACAGGGCACACACCAATCACTTATTTATCGAATCCAGAATACTCAAACTATATGACTTAATAAACTATCGCACAGTACAAATGATGTACAAGGCTGCTAGCAAAAGCCTCCCTCACAACCTGCAAATACTCTTCATAGAAAGAGAGGAGAGACACAATCTTAGAGGGAACATGATTTTCAGGCAAAGGAAGGTACGAACTACGTTAAAATCCTTTTCCTTATCGGTCACAGGTGTTAGACAATGGAATGTGTTAGAAGAAGAAGTCAAAAAATCAGCAACACTAAGTGGCTTTAAGAAAAAATATGTAAATTCAACCGTTGACCGGTACAGATTATTGCATGAGAGTTGATAAAGGTCTGAGGCACGAATCAGCAGACATGGTGTTGTGACGGGATGGGCATAACAAATGACGGATGAATAAAATAAAAATGGCATAAACAGGGCTCCCACATCATCCCAACAAATAATAACTACACTGGACTTTTTTGTTCTCTGTCGATTGGACCCCCTTCAGACTTTGTTACATGCTATAAGATGAGACTGTTGTTCACTCATGACGAACAAATATGGACACGTGTGCAGACACACAGGTAATCTGTATGCACTGGACTTCAGCTCTCTGTACCACCTACTGCTGTAACATGTTATGTCATATGTCACAAGTAAAAGAAAATGTTATGTCAAATGAAAAATGCAAAAGATAAGATAATATTATGATGACGATTTTATCCTGTGGGTAATGGGGGCGGGACTAGATAAGCCTTGGCTTCTCCTGCTTTCCCTTTTGGCCATGTGTATTGTGTTATTTGAACAAAGATGTGTGATGATGATGATTTAACTGACATGCCCGAAATAAATAAATAAATATAAAGGCATGCAGTATAAAACCATTCAACAATTCATACAAATCCATGCAGTAAAAACACAGCAATCCATCAATAGTGTCAAATATAAAAACAAATCATCACTTCTGCCCTGTGACATTAAGGCTACCCATACCGAAGCTGGCGGATACTCTCAGGAGGTATTTAGCTGCCCAGAAGCCTCTGTTGGATGATGACCAGTTCAGGTACGTTTTGTTGAAAGACAATCACTTTTTGACGATTTCGTATTTTAAACTTGCTTATCTATTCTCACTTAAATCTTATTTGGAACGATCTTGGTTGTGTATCCTTAGAACAACAGAGAAACTTGCACTGGATTTCCAGAACGGTGTGGGGAAGCAGCTGCAGGAGGAACTGGTAGCTCAGGACAAAAACAATAAGCACACAAGCTACAGCTCAGGTGAATCTGCCATTCTGATGATAACTACCCTGGATTTGAAAGCATCTCATATTTATACAATCACTAATGAATGTGGTTGAATAACTTCTTTTCTTTCAGGACTATGGTTTGACATGTTCCTTTGTCCTCGTGTCCCTTTGGTGTTAAACTTCAACCCTGCTGTGACATTAAAGCCTGACCCTAAAACAGAGTACAATGACCAGCTTGTGCGGGCAACTAATGTGGTGTGTTCAGCAGTCCGCTTCATGAAAACACTACGAGCTGGATTTCTGGAGCCAGATGTTTTCCACCTCAACCCAGCAAAGAGTGACACAGATGGTTTCAAAAGGTTAATCCGCTGGGTCCCGTCCTCTCTGTCTTGGTATGGAGCTTACATGGTGAATGCTTCCCCCCTGGACATGTCTCAGTACTTTCGCCTCTTCAACTCAACTCGGATCCCTAAGATTGGGAGAGATGAGCTCTTCACAGAGGAGACAGCAAAACATCTCCTCGTAATGAGGAAAGGCAACATGTATGTGTTTGACGTTGTAGACAGAGATGGGAATATAGTGAAGCCTGCAGAGATTCAGTCCCATTTGAAGTACATTTTGTCCGACCCAAAGCCAGCAGCTGCCTTTCCTCTCGGGGTCCTGACGAGTGAGGACAGAGATGTGTGGGCCGGGCTGAGAGACAAACTGATAGCGGCTGGAAACGCAGAGGTTTTACGGATTGTTGACAGCGCCATCTTGTGTCTCTGTCTGGATGATGAAAGCATGAGGGATGAAAACCACCTCCACCACAACATGCTGCATGGCGATGGCTGCAACCGGTGGTTCGACAAGTCCTTCAATCTCATTCTGACCAAAGACGGACATGCAGCCATCAATATCGAGCACTCCTGGGGCGACGGGAGAACTATGCTTCGATTTCAGAATGAGATCTTCAAAGATATGACGGAGCGGCCGCAGGTTGACCCGGGCTCGGCTGCTGCTGCTGTGGATTCAGCGTCTGCTGTGCACAGACTGCAGTTCAACCTGGACAGCGAGCTGGAGAGTGGCATTAAAAAAGCCAAGGACAACTTTGACTCAGCTGTATCAAAACTCAGCATTGATAACATGAGGTTTGAAAAAGGCAAGGCACAGTTAAAGAAGAGCAAGTTGAATCCAGATGCTATAGTCCAGCTGGCTTTTCAAATGGCTTTCCTGAGGCAGTATGGACAGACGGTACCCTCACATGAGGCCTGTAGCACTGCAGCGTTCAGACATGGCCGCATAGACAGCATCCGGCCAGCCACCATACACACACAACGATGTTCACACGCTTTTGTTCGCCAGCCAGGCAAACACAGCATGGAACAACTACAGGCCATGCTGACCGAGTGCTCTGAGTGTCATCGGCAGCTGATCAAGGAAGCTGCTATGGGTGTGTATATGACATGTCTACTTGCTTTTGAAGGATTACAATTATGATATTTGTGAAGTATTCAAAGAGTTGTCCTGTAGACACATATCTGAAAACATGCCCTGAAGGATTTTCATTACACTTTCACTGTAAGATATTCCTCCCATTTGTAATGTTATAAGGTGCTTAGGAAATAACGTGTCCAGTTAATATCTTCCAATGCGTTCTACTCAGATAACGACTGTGTTGCTGGTGTAACCTGCATAAAGAATCAGGGCCCGGTTTCCCGAAGCCTTCTTAAAGCCTTCTTAACGCTACGTCATTCGAAACCCCTGCTTAGAGTTCCAGTGCTTCCCCTAGAATTATTTTCAGGCCCGGTGGTACCCACCGAAAAAACCCTCAACAGACAAGACACGTGGGATGGTGTATTGGTGCAGTTGGATTAAGTCAGGTGGCACACCAAGCAGTCTGCAATTCTGCAATTATTAAATTTGCATTCACCATTTTTGTTCAACCAGAGTGTATTCAAGATCACAAGGAGAGAGTGACTTATTAAGGTGCCGATTGATGGAAATGATCCAAAATTAGGGGCCGGAAAAATATGGCTTGAAAATGATGAGCATTACATTAATAGCTACAGATACTGTAAAACACTACAACGACATATGAGTGCATATATTGTCTTATTTTATCAAGTAAAATATAAGTTATAGGTTTACTCAACAGCTTAATAGTTCATAGAAATTCAGGTGGAAATAGGTTAACTCAGAGTTCCACAGCTTATCAAAAAACAAAGCTCATTTTATTAGGCTGCCTAAGTAGCGCGATCAGTAGCGTGCCTCGGCACGATTGCCCCCCACAGGGGATCCCATCGCCGCTTTACATTCACTGCTCCAGCCCAAACGGGCCTTGGCCCGATTGCCGGTTGTACATACGTCATGATGTCCTAATACTACACACGCATGGCTTGATGTTGTTTTGAAGGAGCGCCATCTCTGCATATATTTATACTAAACACTCGACCTGCATCAGTGCATGTGAGCACGCGGATCTGTGCGAGCAGGCAGCGCGAGCGCAGCGGATTTTGGACGGAGACACAGCGGCATTTTTATTATAAAGTACCGGTCCAGTTCCGCTCACACCACGAGTCTGAAGAGTGCAACAGCTTATCAAAATACAGTGTCAACTTGCCGAGTTTTCAAATTAGAAAGCGACATTGTGGACATTGCAGACCCGGTAGCGCAGACAGATCCAGGGTTCGTCCCGATAAGATGTGAGCGGGGAAGGACTTCTATGAGAATTCATGCTTGATATTCATGCTTCGTGCTCTGGTTGTTTTTTTGTTTTTTTTGTTAGTCTGATCAACTGTCAGAGAAATAGAGAGAGACGATTGAGATGGCGAGCCCAGCCCAGCGATCCTGAGAGGGAGAGAGAGTTGGAGATACGGTGTGGCCAGCCGCAGAACTAGGGACGTGCACAGGGGGTGTGATAGAGTGCAGTTATATGACTTCGCCAGTAGAGGGACTCTATATTAAGTTAATGCTCCTTTTGCCCTCTCTGGGGTGTTATCACCGGTAGCCAGCCGGGCATGTTATGGCCGCTTCACATGTTACTGAAGACTATTAATACAAGGTGAACAAACCAGGAGTTGGTCTCGGTTACCTGACTGCAAGATACCAAGATACTACAGGGGGGTTGCTCAGGTTGCCCGGGCAACTGCCCATTCGCCCTCCTCGACTGATGTTGCCGAGGGGGGGGGGGGGGGGGGGGTGGAATCGTTCAATGGATACAGAATTTCATGTAGGCCTAGTAGGCGGGTGCATATATGAAAAAAAACCCACCTAATCCCAAAATAATTCTAACAAAAGGTTTTTCAACTGTTTTTTGTAGTATTAGGTGTCCTTAATAACATACTAAAAGTTTACCAAATTTTGACAACTATAAAGGTGTCATTTTCAAGATGGCATCCAGGATGTGTAGGAAACCCTTAAAATAACCTAGCTCCTTCAATATTTGACCTTATCAAGTAATCTTGGTATTTTACCCCATGTTTTCTGGGTCTATGAATCCATTGGACTTATCTAAATTGCAGTGACATGATCACATACTTATATTACTGTAAATTACTGTAAGGTTTTATCTTTGTTTGGGGTGAACCAGAGATCGATTTAGCCGGTCATGTAAAGGCGAGGACACATCAGACCAAAGATTGGGCATCGGAGAGTCTGGATAGGTTGGTGACATGAGTAACATGAGTAGAAATAATGCATAATAAGAGTAATAACTAGTAATGCTAACTAAACTAATGCTAGTGGATTATGTGCAATGTAATTACAGCTAGCTGCTAGTGAGCTAACAACAAATAGATTAGGCTACAGACTAATCTGAGGGGATCCAAACTCACACACAGTTTTGATCAACATGTGATCAATGTATTGCACTTCCTTATCAGCTCAATTCATGTGCTGCCATTGCACAGTCATATGCAGACTTTACTGTATGCAATTATGGTAAAGCAACAGTTGTTTTTGATGGTTATAGTGAAGATCCTTCCATCAAAGACAACACACATCAGAGATGTGGTGCAAACACTCATCCCATCTGTAAGAGCCATTTTCCTGTTTTCCATTTATGTTGTAATGTCTGTGTTGACCACTGAGTGGTGCTGCCGTATTGTGGGTACAGGTATAAAGGGTACGTCATTTGGGTTACCTCTGTTGTTTGACCCCGGAAGGCAGGCGCGGCGCTACTATTGGGCCTGGTGGGCCTGGGCCCACCCATTTTAGGCCTGGGCCCGCCCATTTTGACTCATGCCTACTGATTAGTGAGTGATTTTCTTTCTAGCTGTTCATCCAATAAGCAGCCTGAGGAAAGCTTTGAGTGAAGGCTTCTCAGCCAATCTTCTACCCCGTGTTGACTACTAAGCCCGCCCACAGGCTGCATCGTCACCAGCAAGTGATCCAATAAAATGAATGACTTTGGCGCGCAAGCTTTGAGATGAGAAATGAAGGTGCGTGTCCACAGGGGCGATTTTAAACGCGTGTGGACGCGCCGCTTCCCAGTATCGCACGCTTGGCGGGCTGCCACTAGAGGATGATTGACAGGCGCTGTCCTTTAAACAACAGATTTTTGCGAGCGTTCGCGAGCGTTCCCGAGGAGGCGAGTCGAGCCCGGCGCCTCTGATTAGCATAAAGTAGATTCGACCTCAACTTTAGGCAAATGAGGAGCGGCCAACTCGCGCGCCGTCTCTCGACATTCGCCGCAACGCTACCAGAATGCATTGCACGGCTTTTCACATAGACAATGAATGGGACGCGGGGAAACACCGCTGCCTGTGGACACGCACCTTCAGACAGAACAGACCCCGTTTTTTTTTTTTTTTTTTGGCTTATTTTAATTGGCCCATCCACTTTTCTTGTGGCCCACCCACAATCAAAATCCTGGCGCCGCTAGTGCCGGAAGGGCATACGGTTTTTGAGCGCTAGAAATACCAAATACCACCAGTTGTTGTTATGTCACTGAGGATCTATATAAATGTATTCCGTATTCCCATGCAATTGGTGTCATGGTGAGAAAATAAACGGGTTGTAAACCGGAGACGATCGCATGGATCAATCATTGCTTCACGTAGCTGCATAATACTGGAAACATCAACACAGCGCGTCAACCAGGTCACCCGGGAGTCAAACCACACGGAGCACATCCAATGGATGTGGCTCCTATACCATCATTAGATTCAATGCAGAGACTTAGTTTGTGGGAAGAAAGGATGATTTCCTTTCCAGATCTTCCAACAAACAAGGTCTTATCAATCTTATGACCGTGGAGCTGAAGAAAAAGGGCTGCACAGATGTGGACATTGTCAAAGCTGCAGTCAAGGCCTCAGAACATCAGCCAACAACCTTGATAGGAGAGGATACAGACCTACTCATTCTTCTCTTCTACTATGCTGGGATGAACAACAGAGGCCTCTATTTTTGCTCAGACAAGTCCAAAGCTAATAAAGTGTACAATAGTGAGATGAAACAAGTCTTGGGTAGTGACTTGTGTTCCCAGTTGCTGTTTATACACGCCTTCACAGGATGTGATACAACGTACCGCATTTTTAGTGTTAGCAAACAGACAGCATTCCAGAAACTTGTGAATGGGGACTCAACCATCCAGTCCTGTGCAAATGTGTTTCTGCTCCAACATCAAGCAAGGGATTTCATAGAGGACCATGGGACCAAGGCCATGGCAGTTTTGTTTCACTTGCTCCGCTCTCGTCTGGACGAAGCCGACTCATCACGTCCCCCGCTGACGCCGGGGCCCACGAACTACCGCCGTTACGGAATGCCGTCATCGTCTTACGCAACGATACCAGTAAGAGGCTATCAGTCTGGGCAGAGACACAAGTGATAGTGTAGGATATGCTTGTAATTCTTGCTAACGTGTTTTAAGTTCTGATCGCGGACCGCCGAGTCCGTTTGTTCATGTGCTGCTGTATTTGAATACTGATCGTGTACCTACGCAGCTGGGTTGATTTTTGTAACAGTGTTTGCGACTAACCTCCGCCATATTCGCGAGCTCAGAAAGCCTCTACTATCAGTTAAAAGACCGGTCTCGCGGAATAAACGCCAGTTTATTCACTCGAGCCCGTGTGATAGCGGCACGGCTTCTGAGCCTCAGAATATCGCTAGCGCATTCTCTCTCTCTTTGTTTGTGTCCCGCTAACACACACACACACACACATACACGCCGCACACACGTGTCCTAAGCCAGCTGTTCCCGGCGGACGCTAGGGACATAGCTACATCTGGTGGCTACATACGGCTATCTCTCTCTCTCTCTCTCTCTCTCTCTCTCTCTCTCTCTCTCTCTCTCTCTCTCTCTCTCTCTCTCTCGCTACTCCATCGGACATCAGTGGCTCCGCCCCTGAACACTGCGAGGAATAGCTCCACCTCTCTCTCTCTCTCGCTACCCCATCGGACATCAGTGGCTCCGCCCCTGAACGCTGCGAGGAATAGCTCCATCTGGTGGCCGCCCATAGCCATCTCTCCCTCTCTCTCTCTCGCTCTCTCTCTCTCGACACGCACGCAGCACACACACGCACATGCACACGCACACACATACGCACACACACACACTCCACGTGTGTCTCCCCCTTTGTTTAGCTTTGTGTGTTAGGTAGTTAGGTAATAAGGCTTTGTTAATTGCAGTGTTATTGATTGTGATCATTATTACTGATTTTAATAAATCTTATTATATTATAACTAGCGGTCTCTTGTGCTTGTTGTGTATATGTCACTGGATAACAGCAGGTTGTGAAGGCTAGTGCTTGAATTTCACGCCTTTTTAATTGTTCGATTGGTTTTGTACTCCTATGCCAATGATCACGATGATTGGCATGTGAGTATAAAACCTTCATATTGAGACTGAATACAGGTTTAGGTTATCTTTTCCCTGACCCCAGGGTGGTGCCCCGTTCATTCATGATTATATCATGATAATATATTAAATATAATTATTAATACCGATAATCATATTGATATTAATAATTAACTGTTGATAACCAAATCTGCTCCTGCTACAACCCCAACATGGGCCTGTTTTACCCAGTCCAGTGAGCTGCTCCTATTAAAGGTTCCCCGAGGTCACTCCAGCCTGGGAATGACTGCCTTTTCATATAGTGCCCCTACCTCATGGAATGCTCTGCAGAGCAATTTAAAAATGACTGGTCTTCCCACTTTTGGTATATTTAAATCTATGATTTCAGATTTTTACACATCTCACTGTAACTGTTTTAGCTGAACTCTTTACTCATTTAGTATTTCTCTCTATTGTATTGTAGTATTTTATATTTATTTTTAATCTGTTTTATTATGTCTTCCTTGTAATGTATTTATTGTGTGCTCATCGCCACTGTAAATGAGGGAAACCTCAGTGTCTCTAGAACTCAAATAAAGGTCATTGATTGATTGATTGATATCCCCTTAACCTAAAATTCAGGACCAAAGGTGCTACACTGTGTATGTGCAGAAGATTTCCTTTTGTAAATGGGGGATTTCGGAAATTGGTCTCACAACACACAGACACCCTTTGGTCTTGCTGAACTCACCATTGCTTCTGTTTCTCACTAGGTCAAGGTTTTGTGTTGCAGCTGTTTGCCCTGCAACACCTGGCCACTTCAAAGAACCAGGCTCTGCACAGCTTTTACACAGATCCAGCGTACGCTGCCATAACCGACAACATCATCGCCACCAGCACCCTCACTAGTCCATCACTCAGTTCTGCTTGCTTTGGCCCGGGGGTGCCTGATGGTTTTGGTATTGCTTACGGTGTCCATGAAGACCAGATTGTCTGCACTGGTTCAAGCTACCCGACTCGAAATGTCCATGAATTCCTGCAGTGTGTCCACAAGTCCTTACAGGATATTTTCACTGTTGTGGAAGGAAAGGCACTCAGCTAAGAAACAAGTGTTTGTCATCAAAATGTTTGATTTAAGGAGCAGTGGTGAGTGCAATCATCATTCTCTACTCTCAAATTGTTTATTCACTTCTGGTAATCATGAAGATAGTCATATTAACATGAATATTAAAACCACCAAAACAGTTAAAACAATGAGATTTATAGTGCTTAAATGTATTTTTGTTTGTTATTAGATGATTGAGACTTGAAATGTGTTCTTTGAAGGGTTTATCTTGTTTATTAAAATTCATGTGCTTTTTTTGAAAAACAAAGTTTATATAGCCAGCCATTGACTGAAGCCATGACATTTAACATACAATACTGGAAAGAATGTTATTAGTATATAATATGTTATTTAAATGTGAATAGTATTCCCATTAAACTGATTAAATCCAAGACATTTGTCTCTCAAGTCAGCAGTGTACTGTAGCCTGATGTGAGATGCTTTATGTTTATTAAATACAGTGACGTAAAAACAATGCTCGTTTTATTTTATCTAGCAGCAGTTTTTTCAATACAGATTACAATATGGAGTCAGCTGTCTTCTTCAAAGGCTCACGTCAATCCAAACGCTTCAACGCGTCAACATTCAGATTCATGTTCCTTGGCTAACAGACAAGTGAACCAGCCTGAAACCCTTAGCGGGTCCTGCAGGCCAGAAAACAATCCCATGAGCCTCCACTGCTGCCACGTGACAGCTTCATTATTTAGATAAATCATAGACTCATAACGTCTTTTGACATTAATGTAACTCTTGTCACACCCAAATGTTTTAGAACCAACCTTTATTTATACATTATAATACATTATTATTTATATTGCACAGCTGTCAAAAACACAACAGAAATATAACTCAAACTTCCAAATATCAAACACATGATGTATTGTGTCTCTTTGGAATAAAAAGGTATTTAAATCACCTGCTCTTCTCACTGGATTATTAAAGAAAATATTATATATGTACTTCTATCTATCTCACTTGTATTATTATGTATTATTTAAGTATAATAGAAAATAATAATTGGTTGGCCTTACACAGTACTTACATATAGTTATATATTAATAAATAAATACAAAAATAAATATTAATGTATACGTATAATCAAATTGATTAATTCCTCTACCAGCTCTATTAGACCAGCTACCAGACAGAACCAGTAGCAGCCTGTTCTACCAGCTCTATTAAACCAGCAATGAAAATATGGTGCCAAGTCACCAGAAACACCGGTTATAAACGGGACTGTAGGCAAATACATATAAAAAATTCTGCCTTTTCATTTTCTCCCGAAATCGAAAATGGTATTGAGTATTTGCCTGGCTATCAGTATCGACTTTCAAATTCTAGTATCATGACAACCCTAGTAGGGGTTTTAAACAAAAAAGAATCAAGAACTTCCTCAGGAACACAGTGTCAGACTGTTAATGCTCTTTGGACATATAACAAATAACAGGTGTACAACTCCACATGCCTGCTTAAGCCTACAATACTGGTAGGAATATGTCATAGCACATGCACATTTTCTTGTGTTCTTGCATTATTATGAATACATTTTTGGTTACCCAAAAAAAATGCGCTCCCCAGAAGAAAAATTCACCAGCCACAACTGGGTCGCGGACCCCTGTTAAAGTTCTCTGCCCTAGTTTAAAAATACTTTTATACTTGGATGACGTACTGGGAAATGTGTCACGCGTCATTAAAAAAAAAATGCGTACACTGATGTTAGACCCTTCAGTTTGTACTGTTTAAGATTAAATATTTAACTCAAGTCAATATTTGAGACTTAATCTGCATCCTCGATGACTGTTTGCCCAGAGGCCTTCTTCACTTCCCAGTTTGGACATCCTGGAATCCTTTCATGAGGGTGGAGGAGGTGAGGAAGAGTCATGAGGAGAGAGGAGTCAATGCAAAAGGTATTCAACTTTTAATGGATGTTCATTCAATACTACATCAGATACTCCGCTCCTTCACCGTATTCTTCCACGTTAAAGCCAGCAACACAGTGAAGTGTTGGCTTTTCAGCATCCAGCATTCACACCACAATTTATTAAAAAAAACCTGTATTGTGAGCTTGACTGGCCCCCTTGTGGGAGGAGAGGGGGCGGGGGGCATAAATGCTGTCTGACTTGTTACCTGGAGCGACAGGTGTCTCATCAGGTTTTTGGTGTGTGTCAGCTGATGTGCTTTACGTTGAAAACAACACAGTAGGTATTGGGATCGCCAGCCAACGCCATCATGGTCAGTCTGCTTCAAACGCAGTGCGTTGCCTCTCTGAGGAACTCCAGAATGACTTTAAGAGCCGCTGCTCTGGGCTTCAGTAAGAGAAACTACAGCAGCGACAGGACGCCTTCAACAGAGTATCTGCACCGAAGTCTTGTACCAACGATGCATTACCAGAAGAGTCTACCCAAGTAAGGAGCCACAAACACATTTTCACATTACAGTTGACTGACACATGTGAACGAGTAAATGAGTAATTTACCATCTGTAATAAGTTTAATACATGCTCATCTATTGTTCTGTAGACGTAAAGTGTGAATTCAGGTTATTTGGGGTTAGAAAGGGACGTTTTTTCAACATCTTCTCATCAACTACAAGAATGTTTCTTAGATGATCCAATAGGAATCGAGACACGTATGAAACTGTCGTATTTCAGCTTCTCAGTTTAACTACGTCTTTCAAAAGTAATCACAGAGATGTCTGAATTCATATTAGATCATCCAAGAAAGATTCATGTAGTCATTGAAAGATGTTGACCCAACGTCCCTTTCCAACCCCGAATAACCCTGAAAGGTGTGGTGGAGCTCAGGTATGGAGTATTAACAGTAATGACGTGCACTTTAACAAACGCGTCATTGTGTTACAGCTTATACAACAAGTACTTCTATAATATTATTATTATGTTTGAAAATATTAAAAGCTAAAAGTACAGAAATGGATTCCATGACTAATTCAGAGGATCTATTTACCCTTGCATGTGTGACCTAGTGAATGGTGTGGTTGGTGCAGATCCTGACTCGAGGGGAACTCAACACTCCCTGGGGATTTTCACTCCGACATATGTCCACTTTAAACCCTCAAGCTTATACTGAGACATGAGGGCTCTGACACACAGGTCCAAGTAAAGGATTACAGAGAGGTGGTATTTCAAATTGGACATTGACAGTTTGTTTGATTGGGGGGGGGGTAGTTCGGCCTCAGGGTAATTGCATAGAGAAAATACAGTTTGAGAGGAGAAGTCAGATGAATAAATTATAATAATGTCCAAATATACTAGCAGCGACAGAATGTTCCACCTCTGAGACCGCAACACAGGCCGTCACAGAGCTGCAAGAGAGGTGGAACGAGGCCAGCCGGCATATTTGGGAACGGAGCAAGGCGACTAGCTGGAAAAGACGGTGAAGTTGTGTAGACGTGCTAAGCAGGGCTGGGCTGGGACCAAAAATCGGCCCGGGCATTTTCAGCCAAGACCGGCCCACCAGGTATTGATGGAAAGACAATGAAGCCTATGATTGAAAACAAACTTTTTTGTGACAATGCTTGTACACTGTCAGGCATCGCCCCTTGGCTGTAATTGGTCCAGCCCAGAATCAATCATGACTAAGGGGCTGATCTACCAGTTTTGTGTACCAATAGCAGTGTTTCCCACAGGATTCTATCGTGTGGGCCTTGCGATCTTGTAGGGGGGTCCGGGGGCATGTCCCCCCGGGAGAACATTTTTAATAGATTTCATTTTAATGCATCAATTTTGGTGAATTTTGAGAACCAAAATATGACATCAATTACTGACCAATTTCTTACAAATTGCTGGTTCTGATCCAAATGTTGACATTGAGGAGTTTAAGCATTCAAGAAAAGATGAAAACAAAAATGACTAAAACACAGTGCTGAGCCTTCCAGGGTTCCCCAATTAGTTTTCACTGAGGGCCAAATTATCTGGTTTTTTTCATTGGCTCACTAAACATTGTTTTATGTGTAAATGTTATTATTGTTGCTGCTATTATTTGAAGTATTATTATTGTAATGATTAGTACTACTAGTAGTTGGTTCTAGTAGCAGATAGTAGTCATAGCCTGTGTTGAGGGACAGATAAAAAATGTACACTTGAAAGAAAACAAGTCTAATATCAGCGATTTATTTATTTGAATGCCGTTGAGAATATTTTTATCAACAACAAAAAACAACAGCTCTACAGCAAAATGGTGCACAAGAGGAAAACAATATTGTATAACAGTGGAGTTAATGGTTTTTGTTTGCAGCGTCTTGCTTTTGTCTTATATTTTGCAGACGGTCCCTGCGCACTCGCCCGGCTGCGCATATAGATCAATGTTCTCCGTTCAGCTTGGAAGACGGCTTATTTATGTAAAAAATCTGGGTTTTGGTCCTTGTAGCTCGTAGTCTACAATATGACGGTGGGAAAGAGGCATCATTTGTGTTTGAAAACGTTTCACTTCAGATTTATTGATCCCGAATCTGTGAATATATTTCCAGCTTTACAGAACTCTTTATTTCACCTTATGGCAGGTTATTGCATAGTGTCACTCGGTCCGCACGGGCCGGACACTTTGCTCTTGCGGGCCGGATTTGGCCCGCGGGCCGCTAATTGGGGATGGCTGCTTTATACTATTAGTTTATAATGACTATTATTATTATTAATATAAGTAGGTGACTTCCTCAGCCTTCCTTAATGTTTTGGTTTTGACATACACGCACGCACTGTCAAACTCGCGCAGCTAAGGGGGGTCAGCGCGGGGGACGTTGATGAACCAAACCAGCTGCGAGGATTTCACCTTATAATAAGCGCTGGCAAATGCCCGATATGCCCGATGGCAGACAGTCTAATTGCAAAATTTAAAATGAATTAAATTTAATTCATTTTCTTCTTTCTTCTTTCTTCTTCTTCCTTGGTGGTGAATAGACAGCAGACAATGTTGTTTGAGGTTCATTATCGCCACCGCATGGACATATTTTTCGTGCACCACTGCAATGCATTGTGGGTGATACACAGCTCTGAAGTGACCATCGTTGTTGACTCGATCACTCAGCCCTCAAGGGTCGATCTCACGGAGTTCACTTCAGCTGTTCAGAGAAATGGAACAGCCCTTATGATGGCGGCGGGGATTCCCCCGAGGGCAAGGGCTTAGGGCAAGTGAGCGAGGGCGACTCAAACTGTTTTTGAAACGCAGCCTGTGTGTTCCCTTTGTTTCATAGCACGCTTATCTATTGCTGTCACCTCACAACCGCTCTCTGAGAATCCAGTGAGTTCTTGGGTGCAGTCGAATAGTCTTTTTTGCTTAGGAAGGTTCCTAACTGAAGAAGTGACCCGGAAGTAAACAAGTGGCCGCCATGATAAGAGCCGTTCGAATTCTCTAAATGCAAAGGAAAGGAGCTCCAATGCTTCCTTTCAGAGCTCCTTTAGCATAGGATGCAACAGACCTTCCTATACAAAAGGAAAGGAGATTACGCCGACCCACAATTCTTTGCGAGAGCAACATTTAAAGTGCCGCACACCTCGGCCGTTCATGAAAACAAACAATATGCCTATTTGCATATTTAACAATTACTTTCAAGCAGACATATAGTAATTGGAATAGTGATGATAAATGTGTGTGGACAGTGATAATTGAATGGTATTTTTTTTATTTTTTTTTCAATCATGTTACAAACTTGACAAAAACGAAACTAAAACCACAAATGAAACGTAAATAAAGCAACCGGTCAATCAGGTAGGAGGAGCTGCTGGACTGAAGCCGGTCAGTGAACCAGCTGTTTATAAAACCAACATGTGGAGAAGTGGACGATGCGCTTTTTGTAGTCCATTATTGTAGTTTATCCAGCGCAGACGCACGTCAATCGCCGGTGCCGATCATCAGCTGTCAATCATCAGCGGCCGCGTTTTAATGACGTAGCTTAGTGAAAGTCCGGTCGGATTCTCTCAGCACCGCTGCCGTCTTTTCCTAAATCCTTTTGAGTTCTCCTATCGCCTTTCCTTAACCCCGTGACGTTTTCCCCAGAGGTCAAGGAATAGGAGTTAGGAATAGGAGTTAGGACCTTATTTTTTGACTATTCGACTGCACCCCTTGGGTTTTTTTTTGTTGGATCCCACCATTTTGTAAGTCCTGTTTTCTGTTGGTTATCTCGCTCCTTTTGTTGAATACTGTTTTTGCCTTTCCTTTTATTCAATCTCCATTTGGGTCCATGCCTCTTTACTCTGCAAGTGTAAGACAAGTGTAAAGCCCTGATTATGCTTCCGCGTAGTGATCACGCAATGGCCACGCAGTTGCTTGGAGACCGTGATGGTTCTGCGTTGGGTTTACGTGTCGAAATGCAATTCAATGCCACACCGGTAAAGGGCGCTATGTTTTTTGTAAAGACTGACCGAGACTCTTGACGTATATCGTCGTTAGCCTCGTTATAGCCTATTTGATTACTTTCCGGCTTTAAACATCCACTATTTTTCAGAACTTGGTGTTTTATTTCTTTGTGCAAAAGCGACAAGGTGCAAACAATAAAACGAGGTGAAAACAATCTCAAGACCATTGGCTGCTGTTAACTGAAAAAACTACAATGCCGTGACGCGAGTTTCACGCGAGAGTATGAAAAAGTTTCGCTGAGTTTTTATAAATAGGCTTGTTTCGAATCAAGCATGCGCATGCATTTGCCTCGCAAAACAAGGCATTCTGGGAAAAAAACGTCACAAATGCTGGTGATAACTTCCCTTTGCGACATGTCACATGACTTTAAAAACTTGCGGTATCTCCAGGGTACCTCCCTTCGCATGCTTTTCTCTGCAGATGGTCTGAAATAAGTGCGGACATAAGACACTCCCCTCAACGTTGCCCTAGTTGGTTAGAATTATCACGTGATATTTCCCACGTGAGAAAATTCCTCAGCCTCCGTCAACAACGGGACTTCAAATGCCTCGGCTCGAGTTCGTCAGCGACGAAGAAAGCCAGCGCCACTGGGCAGGCCATATTCTTTGTGCAAAGTCCGTGAAGTTTCCCCTGGCGCGATAGTTTTTGTTATGTATACAATTATTAATAAAGTTTAAATTAAAAAAAAAAAAAAAAAAAGTCTGTGAAGTGCACCTGTGTCCGACTTGACGTAGTGGGAACTTGCCGTGTTTATGACGAGTTCCGGTGGATCCTCTCAAGTCTCGTTCATGCATCGGCGCAAATGCATGCGATCCGAAATGCGCCCAATGCTTGTATTATCAGGTCAACACATTTTTATAAATGCTTTTATTAGGCTTGTTTCGAATCAAGCATGCGCATGCATTTGCCTCGCAAAACAAGGCATTCTGGGAAATAAAAACGTCACAAATGCTGGTGAAAACTTCCCTTTGCGACATGTCACATGACTTTAAAAACTCGCGGTATCTCCAGGGTACCTCCCTTCGCATGCTTTTCTCTGCAGATGGTCTGAAATAAGTGCGGACATAAGACACTCCCCTCAACGTTGCCCTAGTTGGTTAAAATTATCACGTGGTATTTCCCACGTGAGAAAATTCCTCAGCCTCCGTCAACAACGGGACTTCAAATGCCTCGGCTCGAGTTCATCAGCGACGAAGAAAGCCAGCGCCACTGGGCAGGCCATATTCTTTGTGCAAAGTCCGTGAAGTTTCCCCTGGCGCGATAGTTTTTGTTATGTATACAATTATTAATAAAGTTTAAATTAAAAAAAAAAAAAAAAAAGGTCCGTGAAGTGCACCTGTGTCCGACTTGACGTGGTGAGAACTTGGCGTGTTTATGACGAGTTCCGGCGGATCCTCTCAAGTCTCGTGCATGCATCGGCGCAAATGCATGCGATCCGAAACGCGCCCATTAGGCTTGTTCGGGATGGTCTTGGCTTGGCTTGACTTGACTTATCACGCCGACGAGAGCTGCAGGTGTCTGAGGGGGCGGGCTCTAAAAGAGACGGCAGCCAAACGCCGTCAAGTCGGACAACAAAGTCAACGTGACTATAGTGCTCAAGCGATAGAACACAGCAGCAAACCAAAGAGGATATGTTTTATATATATATATATATATATTACACACACACACACACACACATACATATATACATAAATAAATACATACACACACACACACACACGCAAGGCAACATGTGGAAGGCATTATTTTTTCCCAGTATATTTGTATTATCATTCTATGTTTGTATTAACCAGACCTCACATATAGACCTACTCACAACACAATGCACGGAACTTAAGATCAAGCCATGAGATCAATGCGACCAAAATAAAAAGTATCATTTCACCACAAGGTGGCCGCCGAGTGCGGACCTGAACACACGTCATTGAACTTTTAACCAATGAGAACCATTCCACTGTAGCGGAGGTGTGGACAAGCCAGTTGCAGCCACCGTGGACCGCGCTGCCAAGCGCCTCTTAAAAACTTGTTCCCGCGATGTTTTGGGTCACGTGATATTGTCGCGACCCTGTGACGTCTTTGCAGTCGGCTGCTAAGTCGGACACAATTCTAGCCATCATGCATCGCTTTCAACCCACAATACATCACGTTAGGTAGCGCGCTGCAGGCGGCGACATCAAGTCGAATTCGCCTATTAGGCTTGTTTGCAATCAAGCATGCGCATGCATTTGCCTCGCAAAACAAGGCATTCTGGGAAAAAAACGTCACAAATGCTGGTGATAACTTCCCTTTGCGACATGTCACATGACTTTAAAAACTTGCGGTATCTCCAGGGTACCTCCCTTCGCATGCTTTTCTCTGCAGATGGTCTGAAATAGGCTGCACGGTGGTGTAGTGGGTAGCACTCTCGCCTCACAGCAAGAGGGTCCTGGGTTCGATTCCCGGGTCGGCCCGGGTTCCTTCTGTGTGGAGTTTGCATGTTCTCCCCGTGTAAGTGTGGGTTCTCTCCGGGTTCTCCGGCTTCCTCCCACAGTCCAAAGACATGCAAGATGGGGATAGGTTCATTGGTGAAAATGCTCTAAATTGCCCGTAGGTGTGAATGTGAGCGTGAATGGTTGTCTGTCTCTACGTGTCAGCCCTGCGATAGACTGGCGTCCTGTCCAGGGTGTACCCTGCCTTCGCCCAAGGACAGCTGGGATTGGCTCCAGCCCCCCCGTGACCCTAAATACAGGATAAGCGGTAGAAAATGGATGGATGGATGGATGGTCTGAAATAAGTGCGGACATAAGACACTCCCCTCAACGTTGCCCTAGTTGGTTAGAATTATCACGTGGTATTTCCCACGTGAGAAAATTCCTCAGCCTCCGTCAACAACGGGACTTCAAATGCCTCGGCTCGAGTTCGTCAGCGACGAAGAAAGCCAGCGCCACTGGGCAGGCCATATTCTTTGTGCAAAGTCCGTGAAGTTTCCCCTGGCTCGACAGTTTTTGTTATGTATGGAATTATTAATAAAGTTTAAATAATAAAAAAAAAAAAAAAAGGTCCGTGAAGTGCACCTGTGTCCGACTTGACGTGGTGGGAACTTGGCGTGTTTATGACGAGTTCTGGCGGATCCTCTCAAGTCTCGTGCATGCATCGGCGCAAATGCATGCGATCCCAAACGCGCCCAGTATCTTTTTCTAACTTTTTCATACTCTCGCGTGAAACTCGCGTCACGGCATCGGCTGGGTAAACACGGAAGTGGCATCTACGCAGGGGTAGCATAGCAGCCGAGGATAGAAGCTATCAGGCAAGTGTTCTTTTAAATAAACTCCTGGTGTACTAACAAACTTTCAAATGCCTCGTTTTGTGAGTACAGACCCTATGTGTACTACTGCAGAAGTTTGGTAACATTACATGCATTATTAGTGGGGTAATTTACGAGATATACCCCCAGTACCATAGCGCTAGTACTAAGCCATTGAGCTGATAGCGGCTATCTTGACCAATGCTGACCATCGCTAAAAATGCTTCCGAGGGGGTATTTGGCTGGAAGTCATGGTGGAAATTAACTCGGGTGCATTTCACTCCAAACCATCACTTTAACACCTGCAAGTTGTTCACAGAAGAGCATGTTACCTCGGGTTACATCACTGGGGAAACCAAAAGAGCTGAAGAATTCATGATTTGTACAATTATACTTTGTTTAACTGTCCCCTCAATACACTCTGTTAAAATCTGTATAGATTTCAATGATTAAACAATGGAGGTAAAACTGTGGATTTATTGATAAAAAAACAAGTTTCAGCTAAAATATGAACCAGATCCGTTAAAATTGTCCCGGCTAAACGATGGTAAAAGTCCATTAACTACTTAAAACCTTCAACGTCCATGGTCCGTATAGACCGGGATGGCGGCTCATCTCCTTTCTGGCGTTTCCGCTCTCAAAACACGGCAATCCATCAATAGTGTCAAATATAAAAACAAATCATTACTTCTGCCCTGTGACATAAAGGCTACCCATACCAAAGCTGGCGGATACTCTCAGGAGGTATTTAGCTGCCCAGAAGCCTCTGTTGGATGATGACCAGTTCAGGTACGTTTTGTTGAAAGACAATCACTTTTTGACGATTTCATATTTGAACTTGCTTATCTATTCTCACTTAAATCTTATTTGGAACGATCTTGGTTGTGTATCCTTAGAACAACAGAGAAACTTGCACTAGATTTCCAGAACGGTGTGGGGAAGCAGCTGCAGGAGGAACTGGTAGCTCAGGACAAAAACAATAAGCACACAAGCTACAGCTCAGGTGAATCTGCCATTCTGATGATAACTACCCTGAATTTGAAAGCATCTCATATTTATACAATCACTAATGAATGTGGTTGAATAACTTCTTTTCTTTCAGGACCATGGTTTGACAAGTTCCTTTGTACTCGTGTCCCTTTGGTGTTAAACATAAACCCTGCTGTGACATTAAAGCCCGACCCTAAAACAGAGTACAATGACCAGCTTGTGCGGGCAACTAATGTGGTGTGTTCAGCAGTCCGCTTCATGAAAACACTACGAGCTGGATTTCTGGAGCCAGATGTTTTCCACCTCAACCCAGCAAAGAGTGACACAGATGGTTTCAAAAGGTTAATCCGCTGGGTCCCGTCCTCTCTGTCTTGGTATGGAGCTTACATGGTGAATGCTTCCCCCCTGGACATGTCTCAGTACTTTCGCCTCTTCAACTCAACTCGGATCCCTAAGATTGGGAGAGATGAGCTCTTCACAGAGGAGACAGCAAAACATCTCCTCGTAATGAGGAAAGGCAACATGTATGTGTTTGACGTTGTAGACAGAGATGGGAATATAGTGAAGCCTGCAGAGATTCAGTCCCATTTGAAGTACATTTTGTCCGACCCAAAGCCAGCAGCTGCCTTTCCTCTCGGGGTCCTGACGAGTGAGGACAGAGATGTGTGGGCCGGGCTGAGAGACAAACTGATAGCGGCTGGAAACGCAGAGGTTTTACGGATTGTTGACAGCGCCATCTTGTGTCTCTGTCTGGATGATGAAAGCATGAGGGATGAAAACCACCTCTACCACAACATGCTGCATGGCGACGGCTGCAACCGGTGGTTCGACAAGTCCTTCAATCTCATTCTGACCAAAGACGGACAGGCAGCCATCAATTTTGAACACTCCTGGGGCGACGGGAGAACTATCCTTAGATTTCAGAATGAGATCTTCAAAGATATGACGGAGCGGCCGCAGGTCCACCCAGGCTCGGCTGCTGCTGCTGTGGATTCAGCGTCTGCTGTGCACAGACTGCAGTTCAACCTGGACAGCGAGCTGGAGAGTGGCATCAAAAAAGCCAAGGACAACTTTGACTCAGCTGTATCAAAACTCAGCATTTACAACATGAGGTTTGAAAAAGGCAAGGCACAGTTAAAGAAGAACAAGTTGAGTCCAGATGCTATAGTCCAGCTGGCTTTTCAAATGGCTTTCCTGAGGCAGTATGGACAGACGGTACCCTCACATGAGGCCTGTAGCACTGCAGCGTTCAGACATGGCCGCACAGACAGCATCCGGCCAGCCACCATACACACACAACGATGTTCACACGCCTTTGTTCGCCAGCCAGGCAAACGCAGCGTGGAACAACTACAGGCCATGCTGACCGAGTGCTCTGAGTGTCATCGGCAGCTGATCAAGGAAGCTGCTATGGGTGTGTATATGACATGTCTACTTGCTTTTGAAGGATTACAATTATGATATTTGTGAAGTATTTAAAGTGTTGTCCTGTAGACACATATCTGAAAACATGCCCTGAAGGATTTTCATTACACTTTCACTGTAAGATATTCCTCCCGTTCCACCCTTTGGTCTTGCTGAACTCACCATTGCTTTTGTTTCTCACTAGGTCAAGGTTTTGAGTGTCACCTGTTTGCCCTGCAACACCTGGCCACTTCAAAGAACCAGGCTCTGCACAGCTTTTACACAGATCCAGCGTACGCTGCTACTGACGACATCATCATCGCCACCAGCACCATCACTAGTCCAGCAATGGTTTCCTGGGCCTTTGGCCCGGCGCAACCTGATGGTTTTGGTATTGCTTACGGTGTCCATGAAGACTGGATCGACTGCACTGTGTCAAGCTACCCGACTCGAAATGTCCATGAATTCCTGCAGTGTGTCCACAAGTCCTTACAGGATATTTTCACTGTTGTGGAAGGGAAGGCACTCAGCTAAGAAACAAGTGTTTGTCAACAAAATGTTTGCTTTAAGGAGCAGTGGTGAGTGCTATCATCATTCTCAGGTCTCAAATTGTTTATTTACTTCTGGTAATCATGAAGACAGTCATATTAATATGAATATTAAAACCACCAAAACAGTTAAAAC
Organism: Eutrigla gurnardus; assembly: GCF_963514095.1. Lineage (NCBI taxonomy): Eukaryota > Metazoa > Chordata > Actinopteri > Perciformes > Triglidae > Eutrigla > Eutrigla gurnardus. The sequence continues at coordinate 19,778,416 of NC_139920.1, read as the reverse complement.
AATGAGATTTATAGTGCTTAAATGTATTTTGTCATGCCGCGATGAGGTTTTTTCTTGTCTTGGTTTTTGTCTTGTGAACTTCCGGTTTTATTTTTAAAATCAAACTCTCATTTCAGGTCACTTGCCGTTCGACATGTTTCCCCGGTCTGATGTCATCCCTTATTCCTGATTGTTTCCACCTGTTCCCCTCTCCCTCATGTGTTTAATAGTCTGTGCCAGTGCGCCTTATTAAAATGTTGAAAAAAAAAAGATATTACTGTAATGGGAATTTTGGATGTTTGTACTTTATAATCAGAATATTTGTCAGGCTGACGCCATCCGCATCTCCTCATCTGACTGTTATGCTATGACGAAAATGAATGTCTGTTTGTAGATGATATGAACATGAGTGCCACATTGACATAAGATAATTTCAGGACTATGACGCCTGTGTTCTGTAAATCTTGACCTTGCCTGTACATCTTGTCTTTGTAAGATAGGACATGATCCGTCCTTTGGTTCCTCCTCCTTAAAAGGGAGACTGTTGTTGGACTCAGGGTCGTTCCTGCTGAGTCTGAACCTTTGTATCAGAAGGCAGGGGTGAACCTCCTCTGCAGATTAGAATACTTAGTGGAATAAACCTCGGAGAGAAAGCAGATCCTGGTTGTTGATCTTTATTGGGCAGATTCATTTTTCCACAACATTTCCAAAATCAAAAGTGAAAAAAGGAACAGTTATCCCACATTATTCACTGTAAAAATCAAATCAAAAATCAATGATTGATTGTTGTTCCCAGAAGTCACCTGTCCAGGGTGTACCCTACAAAGTTGTCATTCATCTGACAGCATCAGTGTAATTTCCTCCAGTGTGATCAGAGTGAGGATGTTAAATGTTACACATTTAGTCTGAGTCCCAGTCAAGCATCAGTTCTACATCTGATTGAGAGGATCCACCTGGTGTGTGTGTGTGTGTGTGTGTGTGTGTGTGTGTGTGTGTGTGTGTGTGTGTGTGTGTGTGTGTGTGTGTGTGTGTGTGTCTTTGTAGGCTTGTTGGGTCTCTTTGTAGTCATAATGTGTAGAAGTAAATGGGAAGATAGAGTGCATGTAAACAAACTGCAAAACAAAATGTTGATATGAAAAATTAGCTCCCACAACCTATTTTCTATCAGTATGTTGTTATATATTTACTTATATATTTATCAGTATATATTATATATTTACTTATATCGTATCAGTTTATATTATTTACTTATTTTGTATCAGTATATATTATATATTTTTCAATATTTTCAGTATCAATATATATTTTGTATTTAAATATGTTTTAACAATAAATATTATATTTTTACTTGTATTTTATCAGTATCTATTATATATTTATTATATATTATATATTTACTTATTTTGTATTAGTATACATTATATATTGACTCATATTATTTTTCATCTACCAGTATCTATATTCTCCTCCCTACTTGTCTCACAGTTTTCTAACAAAGGGCCCTTGTTTTGTAGACCAGTTGTAGTCGGGGCACAGCCCACCTGCGCCACGCCGACGGGGTGTGTCCGCCTGGACTTTGCAAGTTTCGTGAATGGTGCAGTCGGGCGCAGGCACGCCTCCCGTCACTCCTACCCCCGCAAGTGGGAAAGAGGGAGGAGAAAAGGCGTGAGGAGGAGACGAGGAGGAGACAAGGCGTGGAGTGGGATTAATACAGCCGATTCAGATCTTCACCAATCAAATAAGCTCCTCTCCTCAACTTTAATGCGCCAGGCGAGGTTCAGTGCAAGTTTTCGTCACTTGACAACCAATGACAGTAGGCACATTTTAGGCATGTGTGTCTATCACAAAACAGGGTCAGGGCGCACAGCAGTAGACATAATGGTGGCGAGAACCCGGTGCCTGCACGAGCCGGCCGGGCCATTCATCATCATCATCACCGTCATCATCATCTGCGCTCCACAGCTGCACCGGATTCCCCGTCCAACACCAGAATGGCGGGACACTGGGACCTCACGGGCCGCTCAGACCAGCTGCAGCCCCAACTCCGGTTCCAGCTCGTGGCAAAGTTGCGCGTTTCGCCACTGATAACAGGCTGCCGAGGAGCGAGACCAGGCACGTGGTGCTGTATTTTTTTTTTTAAAGATTTTTTCAGGCATAGACACATTTTATTAGCAGTGGATGGATATGAAAAACAGGAGAGAGAGAGGGAGATGTTTTGGTCCTCGAGGTCCAAAGTCCACTATCTTTATATTTTATTTTTAACACTTTACTATTCAAAAAATCTTTACTCTTACTTCATTATTTCTTATACTTTTTCTGTATTTTTTTTGTTTTTTTTTGTGCTGATTCCTCTTTGCTGCTGTAATACTGTAAATGTCCCCAGGGAATTATAAAGGATTATCTTATCAAATCTTATTTAATGTTATTTTATTTTAAGCTTGTGTTTAGTGCCGAATAAAATGGACTGTCTTTCCCAGATGTAAAGACAGTTTGTTGTCAATCAACCAATCCCTTACCAGAGACAATTCTCTAAAGAGTTTCCTGTATAACTCTAGTATCTTTACCGGATACTAATAAGGTAGAGTCATCTGCATAAAGCTTGTGTATGCTATGTATCTAGTTATCGTGAACATTAGTTAGCCAACTAGCTAGCTATACTAATAAGGTAGAGTCATCTGCATAAAGCTTGTGTATGCTATGTATCTAGTTATCGTGAACATTAGTTAGCCAACTAGCTAGCTATACTAATAAGGTAGAGTCATCTGCATAAAGCTTGTGTATGCTATGTATCTAGTTATCTTGAACATTAGTTAGCCAACTAGCTAGCTATACTAATAAGGTAGAGTCATCTGCATAAAGCTTGTGTATGCTATGTATCTAGTTATCTTGAACATTAGTTAGCCAACTAGCTAGCTAGGTAGCTAACCCCTGTTGAAGATCTCTGCTTGTTTAAAAAGACTTAAAGCCATGTGATGCTGTCATGTGATCATAAGATCACATAAGATGCACTCTGCTGGCCAAAGGACCACATGACAATATATGAGGAATGGATGGTCCATTTTAAGTGAGGCATCAACTAAAATCTGATTTTTTTTCCTTTACACAATGATCGACAATTTTGCAAATCCTAAAGTATGAGCTCATAAATGTGCTTTTTAAATGGCATACATTCTATTTGAGATTCACATTGAAAAGCCTATTTGATACTACCTGAACCTAAAGTGTATTATAATTATTTTCTTTGTGTGAAAAGGGAAATGTAATGTGAAATTACAGGTGTTTTTGCTTGCATTTTGAATGATGGTGAACCTTGGCGTTAAATCGGATTCAATGAGGCAACTTTTATACTTGGATGACGTACAGGGACAAAAACATTTGTTTTTATAATTTAATTTAATGGTGGTTATGCTTATGTAACCTGAATGTGTGTCCTTCTCTCATAAAAGAGATATGCTTACAGTTCAGAATGATTTCAGATCTACACAGATTCAAGCTCTATGATCTACTAGATTCGATAAGGAGATTGGCGGTAGCAAACTCTGTAGGAGAGTACATATAACTCCAACCCACACAACACACTGGACCACAGATTTATGAGCAAGATAATTACTGTTATATCAGTATTCTGCTCAGTTCCATTTACCCCTTTTCTCATGTACATTATCTCTCCCCAAAAGTAGGAATATTTGTCATATAAATAACTCAAATATACCACAAAATAACTTCAATACTCAAATTGGATACAAGAAAAAAACAAAATGTGTCAATACCCTCAAAAATTAGGGAATGTAAATTTTGCTGTAGAAAAATAATAAATGTGGTTCTCCCTTGGATTAGTTGTTGGTCTTACTGGGTTGAACCCTTTTTACTTCAATTGTCCCTTTGTTGCCAACCTTCATTTTCCTTTTGATCTCAGTTTAGTTATTATTTTCTCTTGGGTGCAAGAACAACAAACAACCTGAGTCTCGGGTGAAAAAAAGTTCTCAAAGAAAATGAATAAGGTTGTTCTCAGATGGGTTTCCTTTGGTTTGGGTTCCTACTACCCTCCCAGGACAGCAAACATCCACCGATTGACGTCACAACGTGTAGAAGGCCACAACAGTGGTGAAATCCTAGACCACGACGGAATTGTCCCTAAAGAACACACAAGTATGCAGGACCATAAGACTATCATAATATTTATTGGTTTAAAATAAAAATCAAGTTTGCATCCTCACTACTTAGACATACGCACAAATGAAATAGTTCACTTTTTAACACATGAGGTGAACATATGAAATGCATTGGATGGACGTCCCTGCACATATCTAGCTTTAATTACATGGAATAAAACTTGTGCCGCTTAAACATGAAACATAACAGTGCATCCTAACGCACTGAATGTAACACATTAAATATAACATTCTCTGCATCAATCACAGTCGGAGCGACAGACAGCTTTGTGAGCATGTTCATAACTTCCCAATCATGTGCAAACCAGAGAAAAATGTGCTTAGTGGCAGCATGAAGGTTTTTCCTTTCCGTCCCTCACATGATGCACAGGTAGATAAGCCCCGAATTTTAATTAACCGACGGAGATTAAATATTTACCTCAAGTCAATATTTGAGACTTCAATTGGATCCTCGATGACTCCTCGATTGCCCAGAGGCCTTCTTCACTTCCCAGTTTGGACACCCTGGAATCCTTTCATGAGGGTGGAGGAGGTGAGGAAGAGTCATGAGGAGAGAGGAGTCAAAGCAAAAGGTAATCAACTTTTAATGGATGTTCATTCAATACTACATCAGAGACTTTACTTCTTCACCGTATTCTTCCACGTTAAAGCCAGCAACACAGTGTAGTGTCGGCTTTTCAGCATCCAGCATTCACACCACAATTTATTAAAAAAAACCTGTATTGTGAGCTTAATCGGCCCCCTTGTGGGAGGAGAGGGGGCGGGGCATAAATGCTCTCTGTCTCTGACTTGTTACCTGGAGTGACAGGTGTCTCATCAGGTTTTTGGTCTGTGTCAGCTGATGTGCTTTACGTTGAAAACAACACAGTAGGTATTGGGATCGCCAGCCAACGCCATCATGGTCAGTCTGCTTCAAACGCAGTGCGTTGCCTCTCTGAGGAACTCCAGAATGACTTTAAGAGCCGCTGCTCTGGGCTTCAGTAAGAGAAACTACAGCAGCGACAGGACGCCTTCAACAGAGTATCTGCACCGAAGTCTTGTACCAACGATGCATTACCAGAAGAGTCTACCCAAGTAAGGAGCCACAAACACATTTTCACATTACAGTTGACTGACACATGTGAACGAGTAAATGAGTAATTTACCATCTGTAATAAGTTTAATACATGCTCATGGGACATCTGGGGGGTTTAGCTCAGGAGGTAGAGCATTTGGCTGGCAACCGCAAGATTGCTGGTTTGATCCCCGGCTCCTCCTAGCTGAGTGCCTGGTGTTCCTGACCAATTGCTCTTGTCGAGCTGGCTGTTGCCCTGCCATCGGTGTGTGGATGTGTGTGTGGATAGGTGAATGTCAGTCATTCCTGTAAAGCGAAAAGTGCTATATAAATTAGGCCATTTACATCTATTGTTCTGTAGACGTAAAGTGTGAATTCGGGTTATTCTGCGTTAGAAAGGGACTTTTGTTCAACATCTTCTCATCAACCACATAAATGTTTCTTAGATGAACCAATAGGAATCGAGACACGTATGAAACTGTCTCATTTCAGCTTCTCCGTTTAACTACGTCTTTCAAAAGTAATTACACAGATGGCCTATTATAACATTTTTAGTATTGCACTTCAGTGTTGTGCATGAAGGAGTTGCGTTCATTGAACACGTTAATTTTTCTGTGAACTTTGAACTGAAAGCAACGCATTTGTAAATAAAGAAGTTGAACGTGAATTAGTTCAGATTGTGTGAAATGAACAGTGAACGTCAATGTTGCGGTCCAATTAAACGTTATGGAATTTGTTTTCTCCTGATGAGTCGTGGGAAACCTGCACTTTAGAAACAGCATGTCGTTGCTAGGGGTGGGATCGATCCAAATATTGATAGTATCTCTTCAGCAAATCACTGGGATTTTTTCACAGAGTTTGTGAGTGCAGCCCCACCCGTCCTCTCCACCTCTCTCACGCCACTTACTCAGGTTCACTAGGCCCAACCCCTCCTCTCCACCTCTCTCACTCTGCTCACTCAGGTTCACTAGGCCCCACCCCTCCTCTCCACCTCTCTCACTCTGCTCACTCAGGTTCACTAGGCCCCTCCCCTCCTCCTCTCTCACTCCGCTCACTCAGGTTCACTAGGCCCCACCCCTCCCCTCCTCCTCTCTCACTCCGCTCACTCAGGTTCACTAGGCCCCACTCCTCCCCTCCTCCTCTCTCACTCTGCTCACTCAGGTTCACTAGGCCCCTCCCCTCCTCCTCTCTCACTCTGCTCACTCAGGTTCACTAGGCCCCTCCCCTCCTCCTCTCTCACTCTGCTCACTCATGTTCACAAGGCCCCTCCCCTCCTCCTCTCTCACTCCGCTCACTCAGGTTCACTAGGCCCCTCCCCTCCTCCTCTCTCACTCCGCTCACTCAGGTTCAATAGGCCCCACCCCTCCCCTCCTCCTCTCTCACTCTGCTCACTCAGGTTCACTAGGCCCCTCCCCTCCTCCTCTCTCACTCTGCTCACTCAGGTTCACTAGGCTCCTCCCCTCCTCCTCTCTCACTCTGCTCACTCAGGTTCACTAGGCCCCTCCCCTCCTCCTCTCTCACTCTACTCACTCAGGTTCACTAGGCCCCACCCCTCCTCTCCACCTCTCTCACTCTGGTCACTCAGGTTCACTAGGCCCCTCCCCTCCTCTCCTCTCCCCTACCCCACTGCCTGCAAAAGGCAGACATGTGAACATGTTGTTGTTTCTAAACAAAAACATGTATTTGTGAACATGGGAACAGGGCCCAAAAGGGCACCTGGCTCAAGGGATACCAGTTCTTTGTGAGCAAACAGCCAGGTTCAGTAGTAGTTTGCCCTGCAGTTGAACAGTTTTAGGCTAGAAGGTAGGCATAGTGATTGAAGTCATAGTTTGAAAAACTGGACTAGTTCAGAATTGAAATGGTGAACTATGAACGTGAACAGTTCACTTTGAACATGTGTCAACTGAACTTTGAACTAGCTCATTAAAAGTGTGAACTTGTACAACACTGTTGCACTTACTCTCAGAGTGCAAAGAAGCATTGGAGTGCAGTAAAATAATACTAAAACATCAGACGTGTCAGAATTCACATCTGATCATCAAAGAAAGATTTATGTAGTCGTTAAAAGATGTTGACCAAACATCCTTTTCCAACCCTAGTGGGGCAAACGTTGGCTAACCAGATGAACATGTATGACACGCAGGCAACAGCTGAACATTACACCAGAAAAGGCCTAACTAAGGCTAAGGCTTGACTTCCCAAAATGTCCCGGATGTCTTTAAGGTGGGAGTAACGTTAATTGATGTCAACTAACTATTTATTGATTAGCATGTGATTAGCGAGTCAACACTCTGCTTCAACAACGGTACCTGCAGCTGCCATCAACGACAGCTTAATAATTAGGTTAAATAAATAAATAAGTGAATCCATATTTGAATCAATCAATGAGTTTACAAGTTAATACACATACATAGTAATACATACACAAGTTAATACATACAATTAAATAGTAAGATATAAGAACAATTTAATGTCAAGCAGCCTTTGTTTTGTTTTTTTTTAAGTTACAAGTCTTAGGGGCTTGAAGTGGGTCATAACTCATGTCGGAACCAAAGTTCTGAAGTGACAGACGGGGGCGGGTTTTCTGAACGGACTGTTATTGTTTTTGGACCACGCTTGCGGTACGGAGACAGTGTGAGAGCGCTATTGCAAGAAAGTTGTATTCCGCAAGTGTATTTTGTGCAGTACATTGAAGCAAGGATTTACGTTTAAGGAAGAACTGAAGACCTGTTTTTTACTTCTCTCAAGTAAAGCGGCCAACGAGGTACAGTCGCTATCTTGCTACTAAATGTTGATAGACGTTAAAGCTAACGTGATGTCATGTGGCATTAAGGACACTGTAAACACTGGTCGGGTGGCTAGAAGCTGTAGCTTTCACATGTTGCCATAGCAACGGCAAACATCCGGTCAAGCTCCGTCTCTTCTTCTGCGTTTTTGTAGCAGAAACAGCGCCGCATAAAGGCTTGGGATATGTACTACAGCGCGCTGAGTCGTTTTCAGTGGATTCGTCTGGATGCAGATTTTCTTGAAACGACGCCAAGGAAAAACGGAGAAAAAAAAAGTTTGCTTCGTGTTGACGGCACATAAATGTTAACCACGAAGTTACTGCAATGGTACTCAGTCAATGCTTTAATGAATATATGTCTTTGGAAAGCAATGTGAACCTTTTTTGGGCATTTTAATTTAATTTAGGTATATAACCAGCAGGGGACACACCTAAACAAACAGAGATTAGGCACTCATCAGACATAAAGTATCTGGGTAGCCTACACAGGTGTTATTTACCCATTTAAATGGATTGTATAGCCATCTCAAGACCTTCAGGATTAGAATGAGTGCTTCATAGGTCATATAATAATTTAATTGGGCTTTCTTGACAGCAGATGTTCAGACTTTGTCAAAGTCCTTTTTTTTATTCAAGCCATTTACCTGAGAAGTAAGTGTTTGGTCAATTATTTGAAGGCAAAAGGCTATTTCCCCCTGGTACAAATTTCAATAAATGCTATTTGTAGCCAGGTGTCGGTAGCCAACAATGCTATTTTCACCCATTTTTTTGCCTAGCCCTAACCAAGTAGTTTTGTTGCCTAAAACTAACCATGTGGTTTTGTTGCCTAAATCTAACCAAACTGCGAAAATAATAAGTAGATAAAATTATAACCTTTGTCCTAGACTGGATTTAGACCAACAGACTCCTGGGTGTTGTGGAAGAAAAACTCTTCAGGTCCAATTCTGTGGCTGGTTCAAATGAGGTTTAATCACTGACAGTGGAGAAAAGAAATTCACAGTGTATCCATGAAGATCCAGTCTCCCGAATGGCCTGGCCAAGCTGGATTTATACAGAACATTCGGGAGAACAAAAGGGAAGGCGTCATGAGTGGATTTGCATTGAATCAACACATGTCTCTCTGCAGAGGAAGAGACATCTGTGGATGTCTACAAGGTGTGACTGTTCTCGGGACAGCTAGACGATGTCACTACAGGGGTCACTCATCGGGCCTTGATCAATGTATGTGAGACAAATGTTACGGAGACAGTTCAGGAAGAGGGAAAGATCAAAGAGTCTTTTCATCAAGACGGCAAGGGTTAAAACACAATAAAAACAGCTCAGCAGGACATTTGATGTTCCGAGAGAAAGCAATATTAGTATGAGATACAAATAAGAATTGTAAGGTAACACATTTTCTTCTACAGTGTAAACCCAATGCTTAACCCACTCACCTACACATAACTACTAGAAAACCAGACTTTGTCACTCCTTGAGCACGTGGCTGAGGGGTCAGGTGTAAATAGCCAGATTGCGGGGCAAAGGCTATTTTCACCCGGACGTAAATAGACACTCCATTATTTAAAATACATTATAACATTTAAGTTAACACAAGATACACATTTATGTCTGCCGGAAATAGTCATGCAGAAAATAAAGGACATGAATGTTTTCAACTGTGCATTACAGATGCTCCACGATAATCACACCAACAAGTAACCTGGATTGTTACTGAGTAGCCTTATTCACTTAATATAAATCAGAATTAATTTTGCTTTTCTGACCGTTTTTATGCTGGCAATGTGACAGACTTAAAATGGCTTACTGACAGTATGAAAATGCTGGCACTGATGTGATTCCACTGCAAACAGCTCAAGACTCCCTGACAGGAAACAAATTACAGTCAGTTAAATATTGTAAATGAATGCATATTATGAATGAATGACTCGGGAGGACGCTCATCTGTCTTGACCATTTGGGGGAGAGAGAAAGAGACACAAAGACAGACAGACCCAGGGGCAAGCAACCACAAAACTAACATTAACTATAATAATGTCTATAGTAATGTGAATATGACTAATACATTATGGCAGATAATATACCAGAGTAATATGAACAGTAGAAACAATAGCAGTTAAGGTGAACAATAATAATGATGGGGGTGAATATGATCAAAAGATGCAAGTACTACACATATCAGCTGCAAGAAATATGACTGATAGTGTTTTTATGGTTGCGGAAGTTGTAAAATCCCGTAGCCCTGTATGGCGTATGGGAATGCTGTCATGTTACTCTCACACATGGCATTTACAGAGTCGCAACCTAACAACACCCATAGCCCTGCAAAAAAAGTTATGTTTATGAAGGGTATCATGATGTATTTTTGTTGATTAGACTTTGGTTATGTATTCTGGTGGTGTTTTTTGGATTATATTATAAAGTTGATGAGTAATTGGGTTTTTTGAACTTTTTACTATATACTTATGGTACGAAATAAACACACCTTTCTCATGATGGTCTATTTCTGTATTTATTAAGCATTGTGCAGCTTCAGCAGTATTCACTATGTGCTTTCTTGTTATAAAAGGGTAAATGTGTATTATTTTCTCATGGTCAAAATAGAAGAAAATATAAAAACAATATAAAATTATGTTAACAGGGCTTCCCACCCCAAGCATCTAAATAAAATCTGGACATTCTTATCAATCTGTATTTTACCATTTCATCAGGAATAAGATTATAGTATGGAATAGGGATGTCCCGATCCAGCTTTTTGCACTTCCGATCCAATACCGATATTGTAGCTTTTAGTATCGGCCGGCCGATCCAAGCATGTATTAAAGATTAAAGATATTTACTTATTTTGTTGTCAGACTCATGTTGAAAAGGGTTTTACTCTTAAGAACAACTAGCCAACTTAATTAGGTTAGTTTGAATAATCCACAATGGTTGGTAATGAGAAGCTGACCTGTTTATTCTTAACAGGGTTAAATAAACACAAAATAGTCAATTAACCACACAAACGGAATTGGCATCAGTGCTCTGCTCTTGAACAACAAGAGTGTAAACCAAGGCTTAAAAAGCCATCAGTGCAAATATTGTAAACTGTATAAAAAAAGCAAAACACACAGAAAACCTGAGTAGAAAATAAATAGTCAATTAACCACACACAAACTGAATTGGCATCAGTGCTCTGTTCAAGAGTGTAAACCAAGGCTTAAAAAAGCCATCACTGTAAAATAATCCCACACAGCTGACATTTTTATCGATAACTTTAAATTCTTAGTGGGACATGCACAGACAAGTCCGTCTTGTTGTTGTTAAGTGGATGCTGGACAGGCGAGGTGTGCGCTAGGTGTGCTGGAAAACGCGGACCGGAGTTTGGGGGAAAACTTAAAAAAACTGGAATGGATTACCTACATCGGTGCGCTGGAAAACACGGACCGGAGTTTAAAAAACAAATTGGATCGGGAGTCCGGATCGGGATTTTCCCGTGCAGGCCGATATCGATATGCATTTTTTCCTAATATCGGCGGCCGATCCGATCCTAATATCGGATCGGGACATCCCTAGTATGGAATGCTCCCTGCTGGTCATATATTAAATTAAAATGCTCAGATGAAAGTTCCATGTTTTCCAAATACAGATATTCATTAAAGCATTGACTGAGTACCATTACACTAACTTTTTCCCTACAAAGCTGTTAATGTTTTTCAGGATATACAATTTTATCCTGATAAAAATAATTTATAATTTGATAACTAATAATTAGTAATAATTAATGAAGTTATAAAACTGCAATGCAAATGTCTTATTTTTACAAGTAACAAAATAAAGGAAGAAAACGGCAAAGAAATAAGAGGTTCCTTATCATGTTAAATTGTGGGTGGACACCGCCACAGGCATACAGAAATGGTTTAACCCTCCTGCTCAGTAGCCAATGGGAACTCTCACCCGTTCAAACTGGACAAGTGGCCAAAGGGCTCACAATCACATGAAATTAGCGCGTCGTTAACACGTTAACAGCACGTAGACAACACGTAGACAACACGTTAACAGCGCTTGAAAAATGGCGTTGTCTACGTGTTGTCAACGTGTTGGCTACGTGTTGTCTACGTGTTGTTGACGTGTTAGAATTCCCGTGTATTTGAACTGGATGGCATTCCATAGTTGTTGCTAGAAGGAAAGTAGGGTGTGAACAATGGCCTAAGGAGCAACCGGAGAAGAAGAGGGAGATTCCGTAACCGAGTGACCGCGGAGTATTGAGCGACGAAGAAGACTTGTCGGGGACCGGGGGGCGTGGCAGCTCAACAGGTCACATGTCGTGTGGCAGATTGGACAGCGTGGAGGATATTGTCTGTAAGCATGCTGCTACCTAGCCAGCTCGGATGAACCCCGTCAGCTCTAAAAAGGGAGGAACGATTCCTGAACAGCGGCGTTGAAGAAGTGGATGTTTTTTATGATTGAATCCCCAATTATTAATGTGGTTGGGGAGAAAAGGGGGCAGGGGAGTGACGGTTTCTGGCACACCTGGCAGCCAGCGGCATCGGTGGTTGGAGAATGATTCCCCGCCGGGTCCGGGGGAGGAAACCGGCCGGAGCAGCGGAGCACAGCCTCTTCCAGAATCTTGAGGAGATCCGGTTCGAATTAGTGACAGTGACTGGGAGTACATCTACAAGGCGGTTAATATAACCAACTTGTGGAAACAGTAAATCAGGAAATGGCCAAACTTCAAGTGTGGTTTAATATAAATAAATTATCACTAAATCTTGGAAAAACTAAATACATGCTATATGGGAAAAGAGGCTGCAACAACAGTCCCAACATTCAAGTAAACAGAGTTAATATTGAGAGGGTCCGTGAGAATAAGGTACTGGGAGTGATTATCGATGACATGTTAAGTTGGAAGCCACACATAACACAATTAAAAAGGAAGTTGGCCAGGAGTGTGTCCATACTTTGGAAAGTACAAAAAATACTAAATCAAAAAGCACTTCATCTGTTATACTGCCCACTAGTCTCTCCTCTAGCACCTGCAATACTGTGCAGAGGTGTGGGGACACACATATAAAGGCTCCACACAGCCCTTGTTAATTCTCCAAAAAAGAGCCTTGAGAATCTTACACTACGCCAACTACAGGGCACACACCAATCACTTATTTATCGAATCCAGAATACTCAAACTATATGACTTAATAAACTATCGCACAGTACAAATGATGTACAAGGCTGCTAGCAAAAGCCTCCCTCACAACCTGCAAATACTCTTCATAGAAAGAGAGGAGAGACACAATCTTAGAGGGAACATGATTTTCAGGCAAAGGAAGGTACGAACTACGTTAAAATCCTTTTCCTTATCGGTCACAGGTGTTAGACAATGGAATGTGTTAGAAGAAGAAGTCAAAAAATCAGCAACACTAAGTGGCTTTAAGAAAAAATATGTAAATTCAACCGTTGACCGGTACAGATTATTGCATGAGAGTTGATAAAGGTCTGAGGCACGAATCAGCAGACATGGTGTTGTGACGGGATGGGCATAACAAATGACGGATGAATAAAATAAAAATGGCATAAACAGGGCTCCCACACCATCCCAACAAATAATAACTACACTGGACTTTTTTGTTCTCTGTCGATTGGACCCCCTTCAGACTTTGTTACATGCTATAAGATGAGACTGTTGTTCACTCATGACGAACAAATATGGACACGTGTGCAGACACACAGGTAATCTGTATGCACTGGACTTCAGCTCTCTGTACCACCTACTGCGGTAACATGTTATGTCATATGTCACAAGTAAAAGAAAATGTTATGTCAAATGAAAAATGCAAAAGATAAGATAATATTATGATGACGATTTTATCCTGTGGGTAATGGGGGCGGGACTAGATAAGCCTTGGCTTCTCCTGCTTTCCCTTTTGGCCATGTGTATTGTGTTATTTGAACAAAGATGTGTGATGATGATGATTTAACTGACATGCCCGAAATAAATAAATATAAAGGCATGCAGTATAAAACCATTCAACAATTCATACAAATCCATGCAGTAAAAACACAGCAATCCATCAATAGTGTCAAATATAAAAACAAATCATCACTTCTGCCCTGTGACATTAAGGCTACCCATACCGAAGCTGGCGGATACTCTCAGGAGGTATTTAGCTGCCCAGAAGCCTCTGTTGGATGATGACCAGTTCAGGTACGTTTTGTTGAAAGACAATCACTTTTTGACGATTTCGTATTTTAAACTTGCTTATCTATTCTCACTTAAATCTTATTTGGAACGATCTTGATTGTGTATCCTTAGAACAACAGAGAAACTTGCACTGGATTTCCAGAACGGTGTGGGGAAGCAGCTGCAGGAGGAACTGGTAGCTCAGGACAAAAACAATAAGCACACAAGCTACAGCTCAGGTGAATCTGCCATTCTGATGATAACTACCCTGGATTTGAAAGCATCTCATATTTATACAATCACTAATGAATGTGGTTGAATAACTTCTTTTCTTTCAGGACCATGGTTTGACATGTTCCTTTGTCCTCGTGTCCCTTTGGTGTTAAACTTCAACCCTGCTGTGACATTAAAGCCTGACCCTAAAACAGAGTACAATGACCAGCTTGTGCGGGCAACTAATGTGGTGTGTTCAGCAGTCCGCTTCATGAAAACACTACGAGCTGGATTTCTGGAGCCAGATGTTTTCCACCTCAACCCAGCAAAGAGTGACACAGATGGTTTCAAAAGGTTAATCCGCTGGGTCCCGTCCTCTCTGTCTTGGTATGGAGCTTACATGGTGAATGCTTCCCCCCTGGACATGTCTCAGTACTTTCGCCTCTTCAACTCGGATCCCTAAGATTGGGAGAGATGAGCTCTTCACAGAGGAGACAGCAAAACATCTCCTCGTAATGAGGAAAGGCAACATGTATGTGTTTGACGTTGTAGACAGAGATGGGAATATAGTGAAGCCTGCAGAGATTCAGTCCCATTTGAAGTACATTTTGTCCGACCCAAAGCCAGCAGCTGCCTTTCCTCTCGGGGTCCTGACGAGTGAGGACAGAGATGTGTGGGCCGGGCTGAGAGACAAACTGATAGCGGCTGGAAACGCGGAGGTTTTACGGATTGTTGACAGCGCCATCTTGTGTCTCTGTCTGGATGATGAAAGCATGAGGGATGAAAACCACCTCCACCACAACATGCTGCATGGCGATGGCTGCAACCGGTGGTTCGACAAGTCCTTCAATCTCATTCTGACCAAAGACGGACATGCAGCCATCAATATCGAGCACTCCTGGGGCGACGGGAGAACTATGCTTCGATTTCAGAATGAGATCTTCAAAGATATGACGGAGCGGCCGCAGGTTGACCCGGGCTCGGCTGCTGCTGCTGTGGATTCAGCGTCTGCTGTGCACAGACTGCAGTTCAACCTGGACAGCGAGCTGGAGAGTGGCATCAAAAAAGCCAAGGACAACTTTGACTCAGCTGTATCAAAACTCAGCATTGATAACATGAGGTTTGAAAAAGGCAAGGCACAGTTAAAGAAGAGCAAGTTGAATCCAGATGCTATAGTCCAGCTGGCTTTTCAAATGGCTTTCCTGAGGCAGTATGGACAGACGGTACCCTCACATGAGGCCTGTAGCACTGCAGCGTTCAGACATGGCCGCATAGACAGCATCCGGCCAGCCACCATACACACACAACGATGTTCACACGCTTTTGTTCGCCAGCCAGGCAAACACAGCATGGAACAACTACAGGCCATGCTGACCGAGTGCTCTGAGTGTCATCGGCAGCTGATCAAGGAAGCTGCTATGGGTGTGTATATGACATGTCTACTTGCTTTTGAAGGATTACAATTATGATATTTGTGAAGTATTCAAAGAGTTGTCCTGTAGACACATATCTGAAAACATGCCCTGAAGGATTTTCATTACACTTTCACTGTAAGATATTCCTCCCATTTGTAATGTTATAAGGTGCTTAGGAAATAACGTGTCCAGTTAATATCTTCCAATGCGTTCTACTCAGATAACGACTGTGTTGCTGGTGTAACCTGCATAAAGAATCAGGGCCCGGTTTCCCGAAGCCTTCTTAAAGCCTTCTTAACGCTACGTCATTCGAAACCCCTGCTTAGAGTTCCAGTGCTTCCCCTAGAATTATTTTCAGGCCCGGTGGTACCCACCGAAAAAACCCTCAACAGACAAGACACGTGGGATGGTGTATTGGTGCAGTTGGATTAAGTCAGGTGGCACACCAAGCAGTCTGCAATTCTGCAATTATTAAATTTGCATTCACCATTTTTGTTCAACCAGAGTGTATTCAAGATCACAAGGAGAGAGTGACTTATTAAGGTGCCGATTGATGGAAATGATCCAAAATTAGGGGCCGGAAAAATATGGCTTGAAAATGATGACCACTACATTAATAGCTACAGATACTGTAAAACACTACAACGACATATGAGTGCATATATTGTCTTATTTTATCAAGTAAAATATAAGTTATAGGTTTACTCAACAGCTTAATAGTTCATAGAAATTCAGGTGGAAATAGGTTAACTCAGAGTTCCACAGCTTATCAAAAAACAAAGCTCATTTTATTAGGCTGCCTAAGTAGCGCGATCAGTAGCGTGCCTCGGCACGATTGCCCCCCACAGGGGATCCCATCGCCGCTTTACATTCACTGCTCCAGCCCAAACGGGCCTTGGCCCGATTGCCGGTTGTACATACGTCATGATGTCCTAATACTACACACGCATGGCTTGATGTTGTTTTGAAGGAGCGCCATCTCTGCATATATTTATACTAAACACTCGACCTGCATCAGTGCATGTGAGCACGCGGATCTGTGCGAGCAGGCAGCGCGAGCGCAGCGGATTTTGGACGGAGACACAGCGGCATTTTTATTATAAAGTACCGGTCCAGTTCCGCTCACACCACGAGTCTGAAGAGTGCAACAGCTTATCAAAATACAGTGTCAACTTGCCGAGTTTTCAAATTAGAAAGCGACATTGTGGACATTGCAGACCCGGTAGCGCAGACAGATCCAGGGTTCGTCCCGATAAGATGTGAGCGGGGAAGGACTTCTATGAGAATTCATGCTTGATATTCATGCTTCGTGCTCTGGTTGTTTTTTTGTTTTTTTTGTTAGTCTGATCAACTGTCAGAGAAATAGAGAGAGACGATTGAGATGGCGAGCCCAGCCCAGCGATCCTGAGAGGGAGAGAGAGTTGGAGATACGGTGTGGCCAGCCGCAGAACTAGGGACGTGCACAGGGGGTGTGATAGAGTGCAGTTATATGACTTCGCCAGTAGAGGGACTCTATATTAAGTTAATGCTCCTTTTGCCCTCTCTGGGGTGTTATCACCGGTAGCCAGCCGGGCATGTTATGGCCGCTTCACATGTTACTGAAGACTATTAATACAAGGTGAACAAACCAGGAGTTGGTCTCGGTTACCTGACTGCAAGATACCAAGATACTACAGGGGGGTTGCTCAGGTTGCCCGGGCAACTGCCCATTCGCCCTCCTCGACTGATGTTGCCGAGGGGGGGGGGGGGGGGGGGGGGGGGGTGGAATCGTTCAATGGATACAGAATTTCATGTAGGCCTAGTAGGCGGGTGCATATATGAAAAAAAACCCACCTAATCCCAAAATAATTCTAACAAAAGGTTTTTCAACTGTTTTTTGTAGTATTAGGTGTCCTTAATAACATACTAAAAGTTTACCAAATTTTGACAACTATAAAGGTGTCATTTTCAAGATGGCATCCAGGATGTGTAGGAAACCCTTAAAATAACCTAGCTCCTTCAATATTTGACCTTATCAAGTAATCTTGGTATTTTACCCCATGTTTTCTGGGTCTATGAATCCATTGGACTTATCTAAATTGCAGTGACATGATCACATACTTATATTACTGTAAATTACTGTAAGGTTTTATCTTTGTTTGGGGTGAACCAGAGATCGATTTAGCCGGTCATGTAAAGGCGAGGACACATCAGACCAAAGATTGGGCATCGGAGAGTCTGGATAGGTTGGTGACATGAGTAACATGAGTAGAAATAATGCATAATAAGAGTAATAACTAGTAATGCTAACTAAACTAATGCTAGTGGATTATGTGCAATGTAATTACAGCTAGCTGCTAGTGAGCTAACAACAAATAGATTAGGCTACAGACTAATCTGAGGGGATCCAAACTAGGGACATAACTAGGGACATAGCTACATCTGGTGGCTACATACGGCTATCTCTCTCTCTCTCTCTCTCTCTCTCTCTCTCTCTCGCTACTCCATCGGACATCAGTGGCTCCGCCCCTGAACACTGCGAGGAATAGCTCCACCTCTCTCTCTCTCTCGCTACCCCATCGGACATCAGTGGCTCCGCCCCTGAACGCTGCGAGGAATAGCTCCATCTGGTGGCCGCCCATAGCCATCTCTCCCTCTCTCTCTCTCGCTCTCTCTCTCTCGACACGCACGCAGCACACACACGCACATGCACACGCACACACATACGCACACACACACACTCCACGTGTGTCTCCCCCTTTGTTTAGCTTTGTGTGTTAGGTAGTTAGGTAATAAGGCTTTGTTAATTGCAGTGTTATTGATTGTGATCATTATTACTGATTTTAATAAATCTTATTATATTATAACTAGCGGTCTCTTGTGCTTGTTGTGTATATGTCACTGGATAACAGCAGGTTGTGAAGGCTAGTGCTTGAATTTCACGCCTTTTTAATTGTTCGATTGGTTTTGTACTCCTATGCCAATGATCACGATGATTGGCATGTGAGTATAAAACCTTCATATTGAGACTGAATACAGGTTTAGGTTATCTTTTCCCTGACCCCAGGGTGGTGCCCCGTTCATTCATGATTATATCATGATAATATATTAAATATAATTATTAATACCGATAATCATATTGATATTAATAATTAACTGTTGATAACCAAATCTGCTCCTGCTACAACCCCAACATGGGCCTGTTTTACCCAGTCCAGTGAGCTGCTCCTATTAAAGGTTCCCCGAGGTCACTCCAGCCTGGGAATGACTGCCTTTTCATATAGTGCCCCTACCTCATGGAATGCTCTGCAGAGCAATTTAAAAATGACTGGTCTTCCCACTTTTGGTATATTTAA
Source organism: Eutrigla gurnardus (assembly GCF_963514095.1). Classification (NCBI taxonomy): domain Eukaryota; kingdom Metazoa; phylum Chordata; class Actinopteri; order Perciformes; family Triglidae; genus Eutrigla; species Eutrigla gurnardus. The sequence goes on along the minus strand of NC_139920.1, from coordinate 19,759,306 downwards.
ATCTATGATTTCAGATTTTTACACATCTCACTGTAACTGTTTTAGCTGAACTCTTTACTCATTTAGTATTTCTCTCTATTGTATTGTAGTATTTTATATTTATTTTTAATCTGTTTTATTATGTCTTCCTTGTAATGTATTTATTGTGTGCTCATCGCCACTGTAAATGAGGGAAACCTCAGTGTCTCTAGAACTCAAATAAAGGTCATTGATTGATTGATTGATATCCCCTTAACCTAAAATTCAGGACCAAAGGTGCTACACTGTGTATGTGCAGAAGATTTCCTTTTGTAAATGGGGGATTTCGGAAATTGGTCTCACAACACACAGACACCCTTTGGTCTTGCTGAACTCACCATTGCTTCTGTTTCTCACTAGGTCAAGGTTTTGTGTTGCAGCTGTTTGCCCTGCAACACCTGGCCACTTCAAAGAACCAGGCTCTGCACAGCTTTTACACAGATCCAGCGTACGCTGCCATAACCGACAACATCATCGCCACCAGCACCCTCACTAGTCCATCACTCAGTTCTGCTTGCTTTGGCCCGGGGGTGCCTGATGGTTTTGGTATTGCTTACGGTGTCCATGAAGACCAGATTGTCTGCACTGGTTCAAGCTACCCGACTCGAAATGTCCATGAATTCCTGCAGTGTGTCCACAAGTCCTTACAGGATATTTTCACTGTTGTGGAAGGAAAGGCACTCAGCTAAGAAACAAGTGTTTGTCATCAAAATGTTTGATTTAAGGAGCAGTGGTGAGTGCAATCATCATTCTCTACTCTCAAATTGTTTATTCACTTCTGGTAATCATGAAGATAGTCATATTAACATGAATATTAAAACCACCAAAACAGTTAAAACAATGAGATTTATAGTGCTTAAATGTATTTTTGTTTGTTATTAGATGATTGAGACTTGAAATGTGTTCTTTGAAGGGTTTATCTTGTTTATTAAAATTCATGTGCTTTTTTTGAAAAACAAAGTTTATATAGCCAGCCATTGACTGAAGCCATGACATTTAACATACAATACTGGAAAGAATGTTATTAGTATATAATATGTTATTTAAATGTGAATAGTATTCCCATTAAACTGATTAAATCCAAGACATTTGTCTCTCAAGTCAGCAGTGTACTGTAGCCTGATGTGAGATGCTTTATGTTTATTAAATACAGTGACGTAAAAACAATGCTCGTTTTATTTTATCTAGCAGCAGTTTTTTCAATACAGATTACAATATGGAGTCAGCTGTCTTCTTCAAAGGCTCACGTCAATCCAAACGCTTCAACGCGTCAACATTCAGATTCATGTTCCTTGGCTAACAGACAAGTGAACCAGCCTGAAACCCTTAGCGAGTCCTGCAGGCCAGAAAACAATCCCATGAGCCTCCACTGCTGCCACGTGACAGCTTCATTATTTAGATAAATCATAGACTCATAACGTCTTTTGACATTAATGTAACTCTTGTCACACCCAAATGTTTTAGAACCAACCTTTATTTATACATTATAATACATTATTATTTATATTGCACAGCTGTCAAAAACACAACAGAAATATAACTCAAACTTCCAAATATCAAACACATGATGTATTGTGTCTCTTTGGAATAAAAAGGTATTTAAATCACCTGCTCTTCTCACTGGATTATTAAAGAAAATATTATATATGTACTTCTATCTATCTCACTTGTATTATTATGTATTATTTAAGTATAATAGAAAATAATAATTGGTTGGCCTTACACAGTACTTACATATAGTTATATATTAATAAATAAATACAAAAATAAATATTAATGTATACGTATAATCAAATTGATTAATTCCTCTACCAGCTCTATTAGACCAGCTACCAGACAGAACCAGTAGCAGCCTGTTCTACCAGCTCTATTAAACCAGCAATGAAAATATGGTGCCAAGTCACCAGAAACACCGGTTATAAACGGGACTGTAGGCAAATACATATAAAAAATTCTGCCTTTTCATTTTCTCCCGAAATCGAAAATGGTATTGAGTATTTGCCTGGCTATCAGTATCGACTTTCAAATTCTAGTATCATGACAACCCTAGTAGGGGTTTTAAACAAAAAAGAATCAAGAACTTCCTCAGGAACACAGTGTCAGACTGTTAATGCTCTTTGGACATATAACAAATAACAGGTGTACAACTCCACATGCCTGCTTAAGCCTACAATACTGGTAGGAATATGTCATAGCACATGCACATTTTCTTGTGTTCTTGTATTATTATGAATACATTTTTGGTTACCCAAAAAAAATGCGCTCCCCAGAAGAAAAATTCACCAGCCACAACTGGGTCGCGGACCCCTGTTAAAGTTCTCTGCCCTAGTTTAAAAATACTTTTATACTTGGATGACGTACTGGGAAATGTGTCACGCGTCATTAAAAAAAAAATGCGTACACTGATGTTAGACCCTTCAGTTTGTACTGTTTAAGATTAAATATTTAACTCAAGTCAATATTTGAGACTTAATCTGCATCCTCGATGACTGTTTGCCCAGAGGCCTTCTTCACTTCCCAGTTTGGACATCCTGGAATCCTTTCATGAGGGTGGAGGAGGTGAGGAAGAGTCATGAGGAGAGAGGAGTCAATGCAAAAGGTATTCAACTTTTAATGGATGTTCATTCAATACTACATCAGATACTCCGCTCCTTCACCGTATTCTTCCACGTTAAAGCCAGCAACACAGTGAAGTGTTGGCTTTTCAGCATCCAGCATTCACACCACAATTTATTAAAAAAAACCTGTATTGTGAGCTTGACCGGCCCCCTTGTGGGAGGAGAGGGGGCGGGGGGCATAAATGCTGTCTGACTTGTTACCTGGAGTGACAGGTGTCTCATCAGGTTTTTGGTCTGTGTCAGCTGATGTGCTTTACGTTGAAAACAACACAGTAGGTATTGGGATCGCCAGCCAACGCCATCATGGTCAGTCTGCTTCAAACGCAGTGCATTGCCTCTCTGAGGAACTCCAGAATGACTTTAAGAGCCGCTGCTCTGGGCTTCAGTAAGAGAAACTACAGCAGCGACAGGACGCCTTCAACAGAGTATCTGCACCGAAGTCTTGTACCAACGATGCATTACCAGAAGAGTCTACCCAAGTAAGGAGCCACAAACACATTTTCACATTACAGTTGACTGACACATGTGAACGAGTAAATGAGTAATTTACCATCTGTAATAAGTTTAATACATGCTCATCTATTGTTCTGTAGACGTAAAGTGTGAATTCAGGTTATTTGGGGTTAGAAAGGGACGTTTTTTCAACATCTTCTCATCAACTACAAGAATGTTTCTTAGATGATCCAATAGGAATCGAGACACGTATGAAACTGTCGTATTTCAGCTTCTCAGTTTAACTACGTCTTTCAAAAGTAATCACAGAGATGTCTGAATTCATATTAGATCATCCAAGAAAGATTCATGTAGTCATTGAAAGATGTTGACCCAACGTCCCTTTCCAACCCCGAATAACCCTGAAAGGTGTGGTGGAGCTCAGGTATGGAGTATTAACAGTAATGACGTGCACTTTAACAAACGCGTCATTGTGTTACAGCTTATACAACAAGTACTTCTATAATATTATTATTATATTTGAAAATATTAAAAGCTAAAAGTACAGAAATGGATTCCATGACTAATTCAGAGGATCTATTTACCCTTGCATGTGTGACCTAGTGAATGGTGTGGTTGGTGCAGATCCTGACTCGAGGGGAACTCAACACTCCCTGGGGATTTTCACTCCGACATATGTCCACTTTAAACCCTCAAGCTTATACTGAGACATGAGGGCTCTGACACACAGGTCCAAGTAAAGGATTACAGAGAGGTGGTATTTCAAATTGGACATTGACAGTTTGTTTGATTGGGGGGGGGGTAGTTCGGCCTCAGGGTAATTGCATAGAGAAAATACAGTTTGAGAGGAGAAGTCAGATGAATAAATTATAATAATGTCCAAATATACTAGCAGCGACAGAATGTTCCACCTCTGAGACCGCAACACAGGCCGTCACAGAGCTGCAAGAGAGGTGGAACGAGGCCAGCCGGCATATTTGGGAACGGAGCAAGGCGACTAGCTGGAAAAGACGGTGAAGTTGTGTAGACGTGCTAAGCAGGGCTGGGCTGGGACCAAAAATCGGCCCGGGCATTTTCAGCCAAGACCGGCCCACCAGGTATTGATGGAAAGACAATGAAGCCTATGATTGAAAACAAACTTTTTTGTGACAATGCTTGTACACTGTCAGGCATCGCCCCTTGGCTGTAATTGGTCCAGCCCAGAATCAATCATGACTAAGGGGCTGATCTACCAGTTTTGTGTACCAATAGCAGTGTTTCCCACAGGATTCTATCGTGTGGGCCTTGCGATCTTGTAGGGGGGTCCGGGGGCATGTCCCCCCGGGAGAACATTTTTAATAGATTTCATTTTAATGCATCAATTTTGGTGAATTTTGAGAACCAAAATATGACATCAATTACTGACCAATTTTTTACAAATTGCTGGTTCTGATCCAAATGTTGACATTGAGGAGTTTAAGCATTCAAGAAAAGATGAAAACAAAAATGACTAAAACACAGTGCTGAGCCTTCCAGGGTTCCCCAATTAGTTTTCACTGAGGGCCAAATTATCTGGTTTTTTTCATTGGCTCACTAAACATTGTTTTATGTGTAAATGTTATTATTGTTGCTGCTATTATTTGAAGTATTATTATTGTAATGATTAGTACTACTAGTAGTTGGTTCTAGTAGCAGATAGTAGTCATAGCCTGTGTTGAGGGACAGATAAAAAATGTACACTTGAAAGAAAACAAGTCTAATATCAGCGATTTATTTATTTGAATGCCGTTGAGAATATTTTTATCAACAACAAAAAACAACAGCTCTACAGCAAAATGGTGCACAAGAGGAAAACAATATTGTATAACAGTGGAGTTAATGGTTTTTGTTTGCAGCGTCTTGCTTTTGTCTTATATTTTGCAGACGGTCCCTGCGCACTCGCCCGGCTGCGCATATAGATCAATGTTCTCCGTTCAGCTTGGAGGACGGCTTATTTATGTAAAAAATCTGGGTTTTGGTCCTTGTAGCTCGTAGTCTACAATATGACGGTGGGAAAGAGGCATCATTTGTGTTTGAAAACGTTTCACTTCAGATTTATTGATCCCGAATCTGTGAATATATTTCCAGCTTTACAGAACTCTTTATTTCACCTTATGGCAGGTTATTGCATAGTGTCACTCGGTCCGCACGGGCCGGACACTTTGCTCTTGCGGGCCGGATTTGGCCCGCGGGCCGCTAATTGGGGATGGCTGTTTTATACTATTAGTTTATAATGACTATTATTATTATTAATATAAGTAGGTGACTTCCTCAGCCTTCCTTAATGTTTTGGTTTTGACATACACGCACGCACTGTCAAACTCGCGCAGCTAAGGGGGGTCAGCGCGGGGGACGTTGATGAACCAAACCAGCTGCGAGGATTTCACCTTATAATAAGCGCTGGCAAATGCCCGATATGCCCGATGGCAGACAGTCTAATTGCAAAATTTAAAATGAATTAAATTTAATTCATTTTCTTCTTTCTTCTTTCTTCTTCTTCCTTGGTGGTGAATAGACAGCAGACAATGTTGTTTGAGGTTCATTATCGCCACCGCATGGACATATTTTTCGTGCACCACTGCAATGCATTGTGGGTGATACACAGCTCTGAAGTGACCATCGTTGTTGACTCGATCACTCAGCCCTCAAGGGTCGATCTCACGGAGTTCACTTCAGCTGTTCAGAGAAATGGAACAGCCCTTATGATGGCGGCGGGGATTCCCCCGAGGGCAAGGGCTTAGGGCAAGTGAGCGAGGGCGACTCAAACTGTTTTTGAAACGCAGCCTGTGTGTTCCCTTTGTTTCATAGCACGCTTATCTATTGCTGTCACCTCACAACCGCTCTCTGAGAATCCAGTGAGTTCTTGGGTGCAGTCGAATAGTCTTTTTTGCTTAGGAAGGTTCCTAACTGAAGAAGTGACCCGGAAGTAAACAAGTGGCCGCCATGATAAGAGCCGTTCGAATTCTCTAAATGCAAAGGAAAGGAGCTCCAATGCTTCCTTTCAGAGCTCCTTTAGCATAGGATGCAACAGACCTTCCTATACAAAAGGAAAGGAGATTACGCCGACCCACAATTCTTTGCGAGAGCAACATTTAAAGTGCCGCACACCTCGGCCGTTCATGAAAACAAACAATATGCCTATTTGCATATTTAACAATTACTTTCAAGCAGACATATAGTAATTGGAATAGTGATGATAAATGTGTGTGGACAGTGATAATTGAATGGTATTTTTTTTATTTTTTTTTCAATCATGTTACAAACTTGACAAAAACGAAACTAAAACCACAAATGAAACGTAAATAAAGCAACCGGTCAATCAGGTAGGAGGAGCTGCTGGACTGAAGCCGGTCAGTGAACCAGCTGTTTATAAAACCAACATGTGGAGAAGTGGACGATGCGCTTTTTGTAGTCCATTATTGTAGTTTATCCAGCGCAGACGCACGTCAATCGCCGGTGCCGATCATCAGCTGTCAATCATCAGCGGCCGCGTTTTAATGACGTAGCTTAGTGAAAGTCCGGTCGGATTCTCTCAGCACCGCTGCCGTCTTTTCCTAAATCCTTTTGAGTTCTCCTATCGCCTTTCCTTAACCCCGTGACGTTTTCCCCAGAGGTCAAGGAATAGGAGTTAGGAATAGGAGTTAGGACCTTATTTTTTGACTATTCGACTGCACCCCTTGGGTTTTTTTTTGTTGGATCCCACCATTTTGTAAGTCCTGTTTTCTGTTGGTTATCTCGCTCCTTTTGTTGAATACTGTTTTTGCCTTTCCTTTTATTCAATCTCCATTTGGGTCCATGCCTCTTTACTCTGCAAGTGTAAGACAAGTGTAAAGCCCTGATTATGCTTCCGCGTAGTGATCACGCAATGGCCACGCAGTTGCTTGGAGACCGTGATGGTTCTGCGTTGGGTTTACGTGTCGAAATGCAATTCAATGCCACACCGGTAAAGGGCGCTATGTTTTTTGTAAAGACTGACCGAGACTCTTGACGTATATCGTCGTTAGCCTCGTTATAGCCTATTTGTTTACTTTCCGGCTTTAAACATCCACTATTTTTCAGAACTTGGTGTTTTATTTCTTTGTGCAAAAGCGACAAGGTGCAAACAATAAAACGAGGTGAAAACAATCTCAAGACCATTGGCTGCTGTTAACTGAAAAAACTACAATGCCGTGACGCGAGTTTCACGCGAGAGTATGAAAAAGTTTCGCTGAGTTTTTATAAATAGGCTTGTTTCGAATCAAGCATGCGCATGCATTTGCCTCGCAAAACAAGGCATTCTGGGAAAAAAACGTCACAAATGCTGGTGATAACTTCCCTTTGCGACATGTCACATGACTTTAAAAACTTGCGGTATCTCCAGGGTACCTCCCTTCGCATGCTTTTCTCTGCAGATGGTCTGAAATAAGTGCGGACATAAGACACTCCCCTCAACGTTGCCCTAGTTGGTTAGAATTATCACGTGATATTTCCCACGTGAGAAAATTCCTCAGCCTCCGTCAACAACGGGACTTCAAATGCCTCGGCTCGAGTTCGTCAGCGACGAAGAAAGCCAGCGCCACTGGGCAGGCCATATTCTTTGTGCAAAGTCCGTGAAGTTTCCCCTGGCGCGATAGTTTTTGTTATGTATACAATTATTAATAAAGTTTAAATTAAAAAAAAAAAAAAAAAAAGTCTGTGAAGTGCACCTGTGTCCGACTTGACGTAGTGGGAACTTGCCGTGTTTATGACGAGTTCCGGTGGATCCTCTCAAGTCTCGTTCATGCATCGGCGCAAATGCATGCGATCCGAAACGCGCCCAATGCTTGTATTATCAGGTCAACACATTTTTATAAATGCTTTTATTAGGCTTGTTTCGAATCAAGCATGCGCATGCATTTGCCTCGCAAAACAAGGCATTCTGGGAAATAAAAACGTCACAAATGCTGGTGAAAACTTCCCTTTGCGACATGTCACATGACTTTAAAAACTCGCGGTATCTCCAGGGTACCTCCCTTCGCATGCTTTTCTCTGCAGATGGTCTGAAATAAGTGCGGACATAAGACACTCCCCTCAACGTTGCCCTAGTTGGTTAGAATTATCACGTGATATTTCCCACGTGAGAAAATTCCTCAGCCTCCGTCAACAACGGGACTTCAAATGCCTCGGCTCGAGTTCGTCAGCGACGAAGAAAGCCAGCGCCACTGGGCAGGCCATATTCTTTGTGCAAAGTCCGTGAAGTTTCCCCTGGCGCGATAGTTTTTGTTATGTATACAATTATTAATAAAGTTTAAATTAAAAAAAAAAAAAAAAAAAGTCTGTGAAGTGCACCTGTGTCCGACTTGACGTAGTGGGAACTTGCCGTGTTTATGACGAGTTCCGGTGGATCCTCTCAAGTCTCGTTCATGCATCGGCGCAAATGCATGCGATCCGAAACGCGCCCAATGCTTGTATTATCAGGTCAACACATTTTTATAAATGCTTTTATTAGGCTTGTTTCGAATCAAGCATGCGCATGCATTTGCCTCGCAAAACAAGGCATTCTGGGAAATAAAAACGTCACAAATGCTGGTGAAAACTTCCCTTTGCGACATGTCACATGACTTTAAAAACTCGCGGTATCTCCAGGGTACCTCCCTTCGCATGCTTTTCTCTGCAGATGGTCTGAAATAAGTGCGGACATAAGACACTCCCCTCAACGTTGCCCTAGTTGGTTAAAATTATCACGTGGTATTTCCCACGTGAGAAAATTCCTCAGCCTCCGTCAACAACGGGACTTCAAATGCCTCGGCTCGAGTTCATCAGCGACGAAGAAAGCCAGCGCCACTGGGCAGGCCATATTCTTTGTGCAAAGTCCGTGAAGTTTCCCCTGGCGCGATAGTTTTTGTTATGTATACAATTATTAATAAAGTTTAAATTAAAAAAAAAAAAAAAAAAGGTCCGTGAAGTGCACCTGTGTCCGACTTGACGTGGTGAGAACTTGGCGTGTTTATGACGAGTTCCGGCGGATCCTCTCAAGTCTCGTGCATGCATCGGCGCAAATGCATGCGATCCGAAACGCGCCCATTAGGCTTGTTCGGGATGGTCTTGGCTTGGCTTGACTTGACTTATCACGCCGACGAGAGCTGCAGGTGTCTGAGGGGGCGGGCTCTAAAAGAGACGGCAGCCAAACGCCGTCAAGTCGGACAACAAAGTCAACGTGACTATAGTGCTCAAGCGATAGAACACAGCAGCAAACCAAAGAGGATATGTTTTATATATATATATATATATATTACACACACACACACACACACACACATACATATATACATAAATAAATACATACACACACACACACACACGCAAGGCAACATGTGGAAGGCATTATTTTTTCCCAGTATATTTGTATTATCATTCTATGTTTGTATTAACCAGACCTCACATATAGACCTACTCACAACACAATGCACGGAACTTAAGATCAAGCCATGAGATCAATGCGACCAAAATAAAAAGTATCATTTCACCACAAGGTGGCCGCCGAGTGCGGACCTGAACACACGTCATTGAACTTTTAACCAATGAGAACCATTCCACTGTAGCGGAGGTGTGGACAAGCCAGTTGCAGCCACCGTGGACCGCGCTGCCAAGCGCTGCAAGAAGCGCCTCTTAAAAACTTGTTCCCGCGATGTTTTGGGTCACGTGATATGGTCGCGACCCTGTGACGTCTTTGCAGTCGGCTGCTAAGTCGGACACAATTCTAGCCATCATGCATCGCTTTCAACCCACAATACATCACGTTAGGTAGCGCGCTGCAGGCGGCGACATCAAGTCGAATTCGCCTATTAGGCTTGTTTGCAATCAAGCATGCGCATGCATTTGCCTCGCAAAACAAGGCATTCTGGGAAAAAAACGTCACAAATGCTGGTGATAACTTCCCTTTGCGACATGTCACATGACTTTAAAAACTTGCGGTATCTCCAGGGTACCTCCCTTCGCATGCTTTTCTCTGCAGATGGTCTGAAATAGGCTGCACGGTGGTGTAGTGGGTAGCACTCTCGCCTCACAGCAAGAGGGTCCTGGGTTCGATTCCCGGGTCGGCCCGGGTTCCTTCTGTGTGGAGTTTGCATGTTCTCCCCGTGTAAGTGTGGGTTCTCTCCGGGTTCTCCGGCTTCCTCCCACAGTCCAAAGACATGCAAGATGGGGATAGGTTCATTGGTGAAAATGCTCTAAATTGCCCGTAGGTGTGAATGTGAGCGTGAATGGTTGTCTGTCTCTACGTGTCAGCCCTGCGATAGACTGGCGTCCTGTCCAGGGTGTACCCTGCCTTCGCCCAAGGACAGCTGGGATTGGCTCCAGCCCCCCCGTGACCCTAAATACAGGATAAGCGGTAGAAAATGGATGGATGGATGGATGGTCTGAAATAAGTGCGGACATAAGACACTCCCCTCAACGTTGCCCTAGTTGGTTAGAATTATCACGTGGTATTTCCCACGTGAGAAAATTCCTCAGCCTCCGTCAACAACGGGACTTCAAATGCCTCGGCTCGAGTTCGTCAGCGACGAAGAAAGCCAGCGCCACTGGGCAGGCCATATTCTTTGTGCAAAGTCCGTGAAGTTTCCCCTGGCTCGACAGTTTTTGTTATGTATGGAATTATTAATAAAGTTTAAATAATAAAAAAAAAAAAAAAAGGTCCGTGAAGTGCACCTGTGTCCGACTTGACGTGGTGGGAACTTGGCGTGTTTATGACGAGTTCTGGCGGATCCTCTCAAGTCTCGTGCATGCATCGGCGCAAATGCATGCGATCCCAAACGCGCCCAGTATCTTTTTCTAACTTTTTCATACTCTCGCGTGAAACTCGCGTCACGGCATCGGCTGGGTAAACACGGAAGTGGCATCTACGCAGGGGTAGCATAGCAGCCGAGGATAGAAGCTATCAGGCAAGTGTTCTTTTAAATAAACTCCTGGTGTACTAACAAACTTTCAAATGCCTCGTTTTGTGAGTACAGACCCTATGTGTACTACTGCAGAAGTTTGGTAACATTACATGCATTATTAGTGGGGTAATTTACGAGATATACCCCCAGTACCATAGCGCTAGTACTAAGCCATTGAGCTGATAGCGGCTATCTTGACCAATGCTGACCATCGCTAAAAATGCTTCCGAGGGGGTATTTGGCTGGAAGTCATGGTGGAAATTAACTCGGGTGCATTTCACTCCAAACCATCACTTTAACACCTGCAAGTTGTTCACAGAAGAGCATGTTACCTCGGGTTACATCACTGGGGAAACCAAAAGAGCTGAAGAATTCATGATTTGTACAATTATACTTTGTTTAACTGTCCCCTCAATACACTCTGTTAAAATCTGTATAGATTTCAATGATTAAACAATGGAGGTAAAACTGTGGATTTATTGATAAAAAAACAAGTTTCAGCTAAAATATGAACCAGATCCGTTAAAATTGTCCCGGCTAAACGATGGTAAAAGTCCATTAACTACTTAAAACCTTCAACGTCCATGGTCCGTATAGACCGGGATGGCGGCTCATCTCCTTTCTGGCGTTTCCGCTCTCAAAACACGGCAATCCATCAATAGTGTCAAATATAAAAACAAATCATTACTTCTGCCCTGTGACATTAAGGCTACCCATACCAAAGCTGGCGGATACTCTCAGGAGGTATTTAGCTGCCCAGAAGCCTCTGTTGGATGATGACCAGTTCAGGTACGTTTTGTTGAAAGACAATCACTTTTTGACGATTTCATATTTGAACTTGCTTATCTATTCTCACTTAAATCTTATTTGGAACGATCTTGGTTGTGTATCCTTAGAACAACAGAGAAACTTGCACTGGATTTCCAGAACGGTGTGGGGAAGCAGCTGCAGGAGCAACTGGTAGCTCAGGACAAAAACAATAAGCACACAAACTACAGCTCAGGTGAATCTGCCATTCTGATGATAACTACCCTGAATTTGAAAGCATCTCATATTTATACAATCACTAATGAATGTGGTTGAATAACTTCTTTTCTTTCAGGACCATGGTTTGACATGTTCCTTTGTCCTCGTGTCCCTTTGGTGTTAAACATCAACCCTGCTGTGACATTAAAGCCTGACCCTAAAACAGAGTACAATGACCAGCTTGTGCGGGCAACTAATGTGGTGTGTTCAGCAGTCCGCTTCATGAAAACACTACGAGCTGGATTTCTGGAGCCAGATGTTTTCCACCTCAACCCAGCAAAGAGTGACACAGATGGTTTCAAAAGGTTAATCCGCTGGGTCCCGTCCTCACTGTCTTGGTATGGAGCTTACATGGTGAATGCTTCCCCCCTGGACATGTCTCAGTACTTTCGCCTCTTCAACTCAACTCGGATCCCTAAGATTGGGAGAGATGAGCTCTTCACAGAGGAGACAGCAAAACATCTCCTCGTAATGAGGAAAGGCAACATGTATGTGTTTGACGTTGTAGACAGAGATGGGAATATAGTGAAGCCTGCAGAGATTCAGTCCCATTTGAAGTACATTTTGTCCGACCCAAAGCCAGCAGCTGCCTTTCCTCTCGGGGTCCTGACGAGTGAGGACAGAGATGTGTGGGCCGGGCTGAGAGACAAACTGATAGCGGCTGGAAACGCGGAGGTTTTACGGATTGTTGACAGCGCCATCTTGTGTCTCTGTCTGGATGATGAAAGCATGAGGGACGAAAACCACCTCCACCACAACATGCTGCATGGCGACGGCTGCAACCGGTGGTTCGACAAGTCCTTCAATCTCATTCTGACCAAAGACGGGCAGGGAGCCATCAATTCTGAACACTCCTGGGGCGACGGGAGAACTATCCTTAGATTTCTGAACGAGATCTTCAAAGACATGACGGAGCGGCCGCAGGTCCACCCGGGCTCGGCTGCTGCTGCTGTGGATTCAGCGTCTGCTGTGCACAGACTGCAGTTCAACCTGGACAGCGAGCTGGAGAGTGGCATCAAAAAAGCCAAGGACAACTTTGACTCAGCTGTATCAAAACTCAGCATTGACAACATGAGGTTTGAGAAAGGCAAGGCACAGTTAAAGAAGAACAAGTTGAGTCCAGATGCTATAGTCCAGCTGGCTTTTCAAATGGCTTTCCTGAGGCAGTATGGACAGATGGTACACTCACATGAGGCCTGTAGCACTGCAGCGTTCAGACATGGCCGCACAGACAGCATCCGGCCAGCCACCATACACACACAACGATGTTCACACGCCTTTGTTCGCCAGCCAGGCAAACACAGCGTGGAACAACTACAGGCCATGCTGACCGAGTGCTCTGAGTGTCATCGGCAGCTGATCAAGGAAGCTGCTATGGGTGTGTATATGACATGTCTACTTTCTTTTGAAGGATTACAATTATGATATTTTTGAACTATTTAAAGAGTTGTCCTGTAGACACATTTCTGAAAACATGCCCTGAAGGATTTTCATTACACTTTCACTGTAAGATATTCCTCCTGTTAGTAATGTTATAAGGTGCTTAGGAAATAATGTCTCCACAGTTAATATCTTGCAATATGTTCTCCTAAGATAACGACTGTGTTGCTGTGTATGTGCACAATATTTCCTTTTGTAAATAGGGGTCGTACAACCAGTGTTGGGTACACTGTAAGAAAAAAAAACGGCTACGGCTGCCAACCAAAAAACGTAAAATTAAAGTAAAATACCCTAATTCAAATAAAGTGCAAAAATATTGTTATTACAGAAAATGTCATTAAATGTTCTGCAGGAAAATACTTTTATTTTACAGAATTTTCCTAAATTACTACAATTAAACACCTTTAATAAAGTGAAAATGCTAAAAGATCTGCATAAAATACTGTTATTTTACAGATTTTTCTTATTTTTTAATGATCAAACACCTTTAATAAAGTGACAATGCTAAAATATCTGCATAAAATACTGTTATTTTACAGATTTTTCCTATTTTTTAATGATCAAACACCTTTAATAAAGTGACAATGCTAAAAGTTCTGCTGAAAAATACAGTTATTCTACAAATATTTCTTAATCTTTTTACAATGAAACACCTTTAAAAAAGTGACAGTGCTAAAGGTTCTGTAGAAAAATACCATTATTCTACAGATTTTTCCTAAATTATTACAATCAAACACCTTTAATAACAGTTAAAAAACACCGTAAAAAACAGTCAAATGACTGGCAGCTACGGCTGCCAAACAAAAACCCTAAAATTAAAGTAAAATATCAATAATAATACATCTAATTCAGATTAAGTAACATTTTCATCCTGCTGCTGAAAGATTATTGTGAAATATCCTCAACTCAAAACATACTTAGGAAATTCAAAATCGATACATCTAAAGGTTTTCACTGTTTCAATTAAAGTAGGTCGCGAAACTTAATTATAAATAAAATACACACCAATATTGATTCTAAAACCCCTTTATTTAATGTATTGAGTTGTAAATTTACAATATCAACCAATTATTCACAAACAGTTCTTCAGAGACCCCCAAGGAAGAATTGAAATACTAAAAATGTAATTTCTCCATGTGTCTATCTTGTCTGTTAGCTGTACTATCATGACAAGGTGATGGCGTTTCACTTTTGAAACAGGTGGAGAGCTGCTGGGCTGAGGGGGTTGTTGTCAGTTGTTTTTTAGCTTGTATTTTCCAATTCAGTTTTATATTGTTTTCCACAATGTTCTCCTGTCCCTGGGGGCTCTGTAGTTCCAATAATATTTGTAGTATTTGTGCACATGCATTACATTCTTAAAGGAAAAGTTCGGAATTTTGGACATAGGTCCTCATTTCCAACTTACCCGAGGTGATATAGGTCGGTGGAGACCGTTCTCAGCACAATTGGTCCAGTCCTTATATTTGCACAAGTCACCGTTGCTAACTGGTGTTGAGCTAGCGCACGTCAACGGTAACATCCAGCCTGTCACTAAAAACAGCTTTAACTGCTCCGCAGAACACCCGAGACAAATGTATTATAACGTCGGACTATCGATGTACATGTCAGTGTTGGTAGAATCATTTTAGAAATTAAACCAACCTTGCATTTTCAATGATAAAACATTTTGAGGGACTAGTTTCTCAGCAGCAGCGGAATTTTACTTTGCGTGTTAGTAGTAGTGCGTAAAAACGAAACCTAAGCGCCCTACAGTCGTGACAGCTAGTACTCGTAGCAGCGTTAAAAACATTTTTTAAATTATTACATAAGTATCTCTCTCTCTCTCTCTCTCTCTCTCTCTCTCTCTCTCTCTCTCTCTGCGCACAGACAGTCTGACCTGTACGTATTTTTGTTAGAATCATTGCCATTATATCCAGAATTACAGTTTGAATATTAAAGTACTCACTAGTCTAATACTATCTAGTCTAATCCAAAGTCTATACAAGTACTTTCATACATACCACATAGTACTAGTGAACTAATAAGATTTACCTTAACCTTACAGAGAAAAACGTTAGTATGGACATAAATCTTAATATAATGAGCTACATATTTAATTACAGAGTTTGAATGTAAAATTACACATAAATCTAAAACTAATAAGATTTACCTTAAAATTACAGAGAAAAACATTAAATTGTTAGTATGGAAATAAACCTTCATATAACAAGCTACATATTTAATTGCAGGTTGAATGTATAATTACATGCAAATGTGAAAATAATAAGATTTACTGTAAAATTACAGAGAAAAGTGTTAAGATTGTTTTTATGGACATAAACCGTTTTATTACAAGTTACATATTTAATTATAGAGAATTACTGTCATTTTACAATAATTACAATAAGGTAACGCGTTAGAGTACTCATGCGTTACCAAAAATTAAAAGCCGTTTGCAACGCCTCGCACATGCTGCAACTTAACTGACACACACAGCCTCCTTTAAATGCACCGAGAAGTTGTGACAATGATGAATAACGTCAGTCATCCAACCAAATTAAATCTGCAGGATAACAATAAAAACAGTTAGCAATGTGCCACATAGCGCTTTATTTATTTATTTTTATTTTTTGATCACACAACATATGAATAAAAATTCACACCTACCCAGCCCAGGTAGCCTACATATGAGCACTAAACAAGATTAGGTAACTCCTGAATTTTTTTTAACCCGAATGCAGTTATGAAAGTGCATAAAGTGCGCTTACTTGTAAACACAATCTGAGGTAAACTGGAAGCAGATTCAGATCCATTTAGAAATTAACGACCAGTCAACGATCTAACGGAAATTTTTTAACAGCTGGATGTATGTCAAACAAAAATAACAGGCCGAATAAAATCGCTCACTTGCACACAGGCAAATGACGAATAGCCTAATAGCCGAACTAAAATACCATTCAAGTGTCACAGGCCTGAATTCACTTTACCATCGTCCACTTACATTTACTCTTCAAAGTAGTGATTAAAACGTAGCAGAAGAAGATTTTCGGAACGTCTGTCCGACAGTCGATTTCTCCTGGGAGTAAGAACGAGACTCCACGGGTGCGCTGGAGGGTAGTGGGGTATTGAAGCGCTGACACAGGTAATGTAGGTCAGCAGCAGGGCACAGACGCATCACAGCGCTGCGTCTCCGCTGACACATCCGCAGGTGGCACACTACTGTCTGACAAAAAGCAGGCTGCAGTCGGGATTTTCCTTTCCGTATCCGGAGAAATTCTTAAAATAACGGATTACTTTTAAAAAAAAATAACAAAGTTACTGATTGCTTGACGAACGAAACTAACGCATTACGTTACACGTTACATGAAAAAAGTAATTAGAGTACTCTAACACAACACTGCTTACAACACACAGACACCCTTTGGTCTTGCTGAACTCACCATTGCTTCTGTTTCTCACTAGGTCAAGGTTTTGTGTTGCACCTGTTTGCCCTGCAACACCTGGCCAATTCAAAGACCCAGACTCTGCACAGCTTTTATACAGATCCAGCGTATGCTGCCATTACCGACGTCATCCTCTGCACCAGCACCATCAGTAGTTCAGTAATAATTCCTGGTTGCTTTGGCCCGGGGGTGCCTGATGGTTTTGGTATTGCTTACGGTGTCCATGAAGACCAGATTGTTTGCACTGTCTCAAGCTACCCGACTCGAAATGTCCATGAATTCCTGCAGTGTGTCCACAAGTCCTTACAGGATATTTTCACTGTTGTGGAAGGAAAGGCACTCGGCTAAGAAACAAGTGTTTGTCATCAAAATGTTTGATTTAAGGAGCAGTGGTGAGTGCAATCATCATTCTCAGGTCTCAAATTGTTGATTCACTTCTGGTAATCATGAAGACAGTCATATTAATATAAATATTAAAACCACCAAAACAGTTAAAACAATGAGATTTACAGTGCTTTGATGTATTTTTGTTTGTTATTAGATGATTGATACTTGAAATGTGTTCTTTGAAGGGTTTATCTTATTTATCAAAATTCATGTGCTTTTTGAAAAACAAAGTTTATATAGACAGCCATTGACTGAAACCATGACATTTAACATACAATACTGGAAAGAATGTTATTGTTATATAATATAGCCTGATGTTAGATGCTTTATGTTGATTAAATACAGTCACATAAAAAGAGTGCTCGTTTTTTTTTTACAATATGCAGTCAGCTGCTTTGCCTTTTTAAAATGTTGAAAAAAAAAGATATTATCCCCAAAATCAAAAGTGAAAAATGGAAAAGTAATCCCACATTATTCATTGTACATTAAATCAATGATTGTTTGTTGTTCCCATAAGTCACCTGTCCAGGGTGTACCCTACAAAGTTGTCATTCATCTGACAGCATCAGTGTAGTTTCCTCCAGTGTGATCAGAGTGAGGATGTTAAATGTTACACATTTAGTCTGAGTCCCAGTCCAGCATCAGTTCTACATCTGATTGAGAGGATCCACCTGATGGATCCTTCAACGTATCCCAGGATTCATGTCTGAGCTCTACCATGATGAAGCATCTCCTCCTTTAGGATATCAATAAAAAAGAATCAAATATGATTGTAATCCGATCACGTTAGTTCAAGACCATTGTATTGGAGCATGTTGCACCTTTAATATATTAAAGCAGAAGAAGAAATGCTTGTGATGTGAAATCAGAGCTGTAGAGGCATAATGAGGCCCGTGTTCACGGCCCCAGTGGCGCTGCGCCATGGAGACCCGGACTCCTGCTGTGTCCATCCATCCATCCATCCATTGGTCGCGGGGGGGCTGGAGCCGATCCCAGCCAGCTGTCATTTAGCGAAGGCAGGGTACACCCTGGACAGGATGCCAGTCTATCACAGGGCTAAAGCCCAAGTTATGCTTCCTCGTCGACACAACGCAAGGGGGCTTGCGGACCCCTTACGTCCTTGCGGACCCCCCTTACGTCCAACGCAAGGGCCTGACGTGCACCTCCCAAAAATCCTAGACGTGCGTTGAGGCGACGCAACGCCAACGCAACACCAACGCAGCGGCATTGGCTGTGATTGGTCCGCTAACTACATCCGCTGGAGACCGCTATCCAGTTTCCACTCATAAACACCGCCATTTAAACTTTTAAAAGGCTACTTTTATTGTTTGCACCTCGTTTTATTGTTTGCACCTTCTCGCTTTTGGACAAAGAAATAAAACACCAAGTTCTGAAAAATTGTGGACGTTTAAAGCCAGAAAGTAAACAAATACGCTATAACGAGGCTAACAACGATATACGTCAAGAGTCTCGGTCGGTCGGTCAGTCTTTACAAAAAACATAGCGCCCTTTACCGGTGTGGCATTGAATTGCATTTCGACACGTAAACCCAACGCAGAACCATCACGGTCTCCAAGCAACTGCGTGGCCGTTGCGTTGCCGTTGTGTGATCACTACGCGGAAGCATAATCAGGGCTTAACATAGAGAGACAAACAACCATTCACGCTCACATTCACACCTACGGGCAATTTAAGAGTCATCAATTAACCTATCCCCATCCTGTATGTCTTTGGACTGTGGGAGGAAGCCGCAGAATCCGAAGAGAACCCACGCTTACACGGGGAGAACATGCAAACTCCACACAGAAGTAACCCAAACCCGACCCGAGAATCACACCCGGGACCCTCTTGCTGTGAGGAGACAGTGCTACCCACTACACCACCGTTCGTTTTTCTCGGTGGTTTATACACCACATCATTTTAACGTGTTGCTGAAGTGGTGTGCTGCACTAAAAAGCGTCCCTTGCCCAACTTTTACTGGTAGGCTACTTTTAATTATCATCGGACTCCTCTTGCCATGCCAAACAATTCCAGCACATGGGGGAAGCAACCTGGCACTCCCGTACAGCAGGGAAGCGATGCCGGCTCTACAAACTACGGGACTTTTGCTTCCCCCCGACCTGCCCGAGGACATCACTCGAACGACGCCGAGGAGGAAACGGCTTCGGAAAATGGGAAGGAAAGGAGGAATTCGCCAACGCCTCCAACACAGAGGCAACAGGCCACCCCATGATCCTCAATAAATTCACGTCGCTACAGCGGAAAATGGATGAGCTGCACATCAACGCCAGAGTCTGCCATGAGTACCGTGAGTCATCTATGCTGGTCTTTACAGAGACATGGCTCGACCGGAACATTCCTGATGCGGTATGTGAATTGGAGGGGTTTTCCCTCATCCGCAGGGTTGCCAACTCTCTAGGTACGTGTCCACAAGCAGCGTTGTTTCCACGCTTCCCATTCATTGTCTATGTGAGAAGCAGTGCAATGCATTCTGGTTGCGTCGCGGCAAAATTCGAGAGATGGGACGCAGAGTTGGCTTCTCCTCATTTGCATAAGGTTGAAGTCAATCTACTTCATGCTAATCAGAGGTGCCCGGCTCGACTGACCACCTTGCGAATGCTCTCGAAAATATTTTAAACTGACCCTTGTCAATGCAAAATAAAGACAGATTCAGCAACTGCATAGCTTTACCTGAGTTAGCTTAGCGCCGCTAGCCGCGATTAGCGTTAGCTTTGCGCTAGCTCAGCTAGCGACCTTTTTTCAGTTACTTTTCCAAGTTCATAATGATACTGCAGGTACCACGGTGGGTTTAAAACACTAGGAAACATATCGGGGACTCCCGACTGGTTTTATGAACATACTTCAATGAAAGGAATTTTCTCACATCATGCTAATATCAACACGGTGAAACCGGCTCCTCTCTCTCTCATGCACACTCACGCGATTTTCCCTTAATAAAAGAAGATTTATCAAGACACTGCCCGAGGATTAATCATTAATTTACGTGGTTTTCATCATGTTATCATTTAGTACATTGTATAGGTAAAATTCATAGCGCTTTACATTGCCGCCAGAGCGCTTTCTTTTGGCACTACATTTTCTCATCCGCAGAACCCCCGTATCCCTACGCATTAGCTTAACTGATCTGCAAGTGGCGGAATACAGCGCGAGGCCCAGTTGCTGGACGAGAGGTTTACTTTCGGTAAAAACGAAACTTATGAAACTTATCTCTCTGTATCCTATAGTGCTAAAATAATTTCACCGTGCCGATCTGACCACTTGCTACAGCAGCAATGTCACATTGCACGTTTCAATTTAAACACAAGACACTAACTGACTCTCATCCCCCACCCCCAACCATGCACACATCATTTATTTCCTGCTCATAAGTGTACATTGAAAACCGTCTAAAACCATCGACCAGCTTCTACACCATCAACCATGAGACCATCTAAAACCACCAAATAGCCTGTTGAACCAGCTAAGACCATCTAAAACCATCAACCAGCTAAAACCACTAAGACCAGCTAAAACCATCAACCAGCCAGTTTTACCAGCTAAAACCATCTAAACCCACCAGCTAAGACCAGCTAAAACCATCAACCAGCTTGTTAAACCAGCTCAAACCAGCTAAAACCATCAACCACCCTAAGCTGGTCTAAGCTGGTTTAAAAACGGTCCTGGACGCACTATCAATGTCACACTGTCACGCACACAAACAAAATGTCACACCAACATGAAAAAATTCTCCCGTTAATTTTCTGTTGATATCTAGCAGCTGTAACATCTGCCTAAGATGTCATCACAGCAGTATTCTCTGAGCATTGATTCGCTGAAAACCATGCACCTGTATTCTCTGATCGTTGATTCACTGAAAATAAATACAATTGTGTGCTTTGTCACATCAGCCTGCCCCAATATCAGTCTAATTGTGTGCTGAGGAGACAATTATTATGGTGTCCTATCTTTCAAAAGATTGTAGATCAGCACACTGTGCCCTCCCTCTGGAAGAAATCAATCATAACACCTATACCAAAAAGACCCTGCCCAAGGGAAAATAATGATTTCCATCCTGTTGCGTTAACATCAAATGTAATCAAATGTTTTGAGAGAATCATGGTGTCATCACTTAAGAAGGAGGTCGATTCGCTGCTTGATCCTTTTCAGTTTGCATATAAGCAGGGGTGTGGCCAGATGATGCAATTAACAGCATTACTCATCTGGGGCCTCATGTACTAAGAATTGCGTGGATTTCCTACTGAAACATGGCGTACGCTAGAATCCAGAAACTGTCGTACGCACACAAAAAATCAGATGTATCAAAGTGTGCGTACGCATGGATCCAAGCACTTTTCCTATGTACATCCCAATCAACGTGGAATTGAGCACACATGTAGAAGTGCTAAACTCCTCCCTGTCCACGCCCCCGTTTAAATATGCAAATGATTTTAAATAGGGCCTTCACCGGGGATTCCCCTCTCTGCACCATCAGATCTACAAAATGAGTAAAGGGAAGAAGCGCAACTTCACCGAGTCTGAGCTCGAAACGCTCTTAAACGAAGTCGAGACTCGAAGACCAGTATTATTTGGCAGCCTCTCATCAGGCATTAACACAAAAAAAGGAAATGTGAGTGGGAGCGTGTGTGTGAGGCAGTGAACGCTGTGGGGTCGGAGCAGCGCACACTCCCTGAAATAAAAAAGAAATGGTCCGACGTGAAGGTGGAGGTGAAGAGGAGGATTTCGGCCCACCGCCGAAGCGTGACCGCAACGGGCGGGGGGACAGGAGGATATTAATCTATAATATATTATATTATTATATATATTAATGACTGCAGAAGTGCGCCGTGGCTACTGCAGTGTGACATTTCCAACTTTACGCACGCGTTTATCGACACAAATACTGAACACAAGGAGACAATAAAGGGCTTGTTAGATAGCTCTGCAGCTCTATTTTCACCAGGGATAAACAAATGCACATATTTGAATGCACGTGCCCAAATGGGTATTGTGCTGGTTTACATTCGGGGCGCAATTAAACGGATACATTTACTCACCGAGAAGCCACCCATCGCGCACCGTGCCAGCCTCCAGCCTGTTACCAACCATGCTATTAGTAAGAATGAACGAGTCATGCGTTGAACCAGGCCACCTTGCCACGATGTTGGTGAGCTGCATTTGCGCATCACATATTATTTGAACATTTATTGAATGAAAATGTTTCCTGTTGACAAAAACAAATAAATCCTGTGATGGCGCTTTTATAGCAACATGTGTGCAGTCAATAGCTCCGATTACATTAGGGAAACCGGCTCTTGCTGCAAATTGCGCTTTAATGTTGGCCTGTTCAACAGCATTGTATGGGAATTTGATGTACCTGGATGACATTCTGATCCCGTCCCACACAGCTGGCATGGCTCGGCTCAGAGTGGACTGGCACACTCCTGACCGGTCGGCCAGTTCCCTCTGGAAGGCTCCTGTTGCCAGAAACCCCAGAGTGGTCAGCACCTGTGTGGGCACGGACAACCCCTGGCTCCTGGCTGTGTTTCTTTCTAGGGCCGACCGCAGCTCTGCGCACAGCTCCAGTAACACTGGCCTCGGCAACCTAAAACGACTCATGAGCCAGTTGTCGTCATTTGCTAACATATCCTCCCGTTTTCTAAACACCCTCTCAAGTCTGATGTTACCGTTTGCGATGTCTTCTAACAAGGCCAAGGCTGCCATTGTTAATGCCATTTTTTTTATCACTTTGCGCATGCTTTTATATCCATCCATATGATTGCAAACACGTGTGTGTTAATTGTCCATTAATGTGTCTCTGATGTGCACATTACTCTGAGGACTAATTGTTTTCACATAATTAACAGTTTCCCAGCATCACCTCAGAGTGTCGCCAAAGGAACAATCGCTGTAGAAACGTGCGTACGCCAGCCTTGAAGCTGCCGTGGGACACCGCACATTTCCACGCTCATTTCACTTTTGATACATCTGAACGTTGGCGTGGAAAATTACGTACGCCACGTTTTTGTGCGTACGCAACATGGATACATGAGGCCCCTGGTCACTAAACATCTGGAAGATCCCAAAGCTTATGTTCGTTTACTGTTTGTCGATTTTAGTTCAGCGTTTAACACGCTGCAGCCAGATCAACTGATTGGAAAATTGAAGAACATGCATGTTAATCCCTTTATACTGAAATGGTTTATGTCTTTTCTAACTAACCGTGTAGACTACAGTATGTCAGAGTTAACAACGTCCTTTCTGAGTCCAGACTCTCCAGCACTGGTGTCCCCCAGGGATGTGTGAGCTCCTTTACAATATTACACTCCTCTTTACAATATACACCAACGATTGCATAAAAGTCCATCCTGATAATTACATCATCAAATTTTCAGATGATACTGCCATTCTGGGCTTGTTGCACAAAGATGGCAGGCCAGTAGCTTACCATGCTGAGATCTGTAAGTTTGTTCAGTGGTGTGACTCTAATCATCTGATGCTAAATGTAAAGAAAACCGAAGAGATGGTGTTCAATATTAAAGCTGTGGACGACTTGAGGCCGGTGGTCATCCACAATGAACCCATCGCTCAGGTCTCTTCATATAAGTACTTGGGAGTTTACATTGGGCTGCACGGTGGTATAGTGGGTAACACTCTCGCCTCACAGCAAGAGGAAATGGATGGATCGAACCCGGGACCCTCTTGCTGTGAGGCGAGAGTGCTACCCACTACACCACCGTGCAGCCCCCAAACTGCAACAGAGATTGTATTTTATTTTCTGCGCAGATTGAGAGCTTTTGGTGTTGAGCAGAAGTTTATGTTGTTGTTTTATCATGCCCTATGGAAAATTAGGCTTAAATGTTCATTGATTCATAAATAGGAATTAATAATAAAAATAAATAGGATAATCTATTTGTTCAGCTAATGTGTTCACAATGCTGGAAATCTGTTTAATAATATTTTATGTGGAATACTGGAGAAAAAAGGGTTAAATGTGAAGTTGCATTTGTTATATTTGCATGAGCCAATGAGAAGTGGGTTGACGGTCAGGGGAAGGAGTGACGAAGATCCCAGAGGGAGCTAACGTGACGTGTGTTGCTGCGCTATGGTGGTGAGTTAAACGTTAACAGTGGAAATACGCAGTGTTGCCACAGTATCTTTGAAAAAGTAATCTGACTACTGACTACTCCTTTAAAAAGTAACTTAGTTAAGTTACTGACTACTTGATTTTAAAAGTAACTAAGTTAGATTACAAGTTACTTTATTAGTTACATTCAACAGCTGCTGACTACCGATTTTTGCCAATACTCACTTTATTGACGTGTTTTTTTAACAGTAACATCAACAATGTATCCACTGACATTTTAAATTGCACTTGAAAACTATGTCCTGAAAGAAAATACATGTTTTTATATAAAAAAATAAAGACTGTCTTTCTTGACTTCACTTAACTTAAATAATTGTTTGCATATTGTAATGGCAGTAACATCATGATTGAACATTTTATGAATATTGAACCAGCATTAGAGCAGCAAGGAGTGGTTTTATGAAACAAAGGATGAGCACAGTCCACAAGTATGAGCGGCGTGATGATGAAGGGAGGGGGCGGGGCCAGCAAGCAGAGAGATATTTCTCCACTAAACACTCTCAAGAGAGACTCCGCTCGTATTTCAGCACAGACTGAGTTAGCAGGAGCTCCGTGAAATCGAGAACTCGTCTTGTTCATTCACACGCTGCGCCTTTTCACCGTCACCGGGCGGGACCTGCTCGTTTAATGTGGTTGAGCCATGCTGTGACTCTAAATGTTTTTTCAAGTTTGACGTTGTATTCTTGAAAGTAGACAACACTTTGTTGTTAACGCAGAGTGTACAACGAACCTTTATGTTGCCATCTTTTGCTGAGATGAAGTCGAAATAATGCTTGTATTTCCAGCT
The DNA here is from genome assembly GCF_963514095.1 of Eutrigla gurnardus. NCBI lineage: Eukaryota > Metazoa > Chordata > Actinopteri > Perciformes > Triglidae > Eutrigla > Eutrigla gurnardus. Next base: position 19,734,098 of record NC_139920.1, on the reverse strand, counting down.
GGAAAATGCGTATCTTTCCCCCTCCATTGTTTACGTTTCTGCCGGTATAGCCGACTACACGCGACCGTCCGTGAAGGTGTCGGCTAACCTACGTCACCCCCGAGACGCAAGAAGAAAGCAAATCTTTTTTTTTACTGACAAAAATAGTAACGCGCCGTGTATTTGGATAAGTAACTTTAATCTGACTACTGGTTTGGCAATAGTAGCGCGTTAGACTACTCGTCACTGAAAAAAGTAGTCAGACTAAAGTAACGCGTTACTAAGTAGCGCGTAGTTTTCCACATATGTTGCACTGTGCTAATCCATCTTTGTTCAAATTAAAATGAAGCCAGACTTTCGAGCAGCGTCTTCTTCTGCCATCCATGTTGAGTGAGTGACGTTCTTCGTTCTAGCGCGGAGTCTCCGCACGCCGGGCGGAGTAATACAAACAAACTAGTGCGAGCGGAGTAAAACAAACAAACTAGTGCGGACGTTTAAGAACCGAAAAAAAAGGATCGCAATTCCAACTGCTTCTTAACGGTTCCGGAACCGGAGGTTAGGAACCGGTTCCTATTTGGAACCGGATCTCGATGCCTAACCCTACTCACAACACAATGCACTGAACAGATCAAGCCATGAGATCAATGTGACCAAAATAAAAAGTATAATTTCACCACAAGGTGGCCGCCGAGTGCAGACCTGAACACACGTCATTGAACTTTTAACTAATGAGAACCATTCCACTGTAGCGGAGGTGTGGACAAGCCGGTTGCAGCCGTCATAGACCGCGCTGCCAAGCGCTGCAAGAAGCGGCTCTTAAAAACGTATTCCCGCAATGTTTTGGGTCACGTGATATGGTCGCGACCCTGTGACGTCTTTGCAGTTGGCTGCTAAGTCGGACACAATTCTAGCCATCATGCATCGCTTTCAACCCACAATTCATCACGTTAGGTAGCACGCTGCGCTGCAGGCGGCTACATCAAGTCGAATTTGCCTACGGGTGTATTCACAGAATCTGGTGCACGCGCACTGACGAGCACTCGATGGGAGGGAGCGGAGGAGCTCGGTGGTAGAGGGGGGGGGGGGGGGGGGGGGATGCGTGAGTGTTCGTTCAAAATGTGACTCGATCTGCCAGACTTGCCGACTGCAATTTTATTGTCCATTTGAAGAACCGTCATCCGTTAGGAGTTTGTGTGTATATATATATATACAAACTCCTAACTCCTAACGGATGACGGTATATATATATATATATATGTATATATATATATGGTATCGGTTATCGGCCAAATGAGTTATAAAATATCGGCATATAGGATATCGGCAAAAAATCCAATATCGTGCATCTCTAGATAATGCAGTTAAAAAATAAACTTGTTTATTTTATTGTCACAATGGAACAGAGGAACATCAAAATATATTAAAGTTCTGATAAATAAAATGTATAAAAATACAAACTTAAGATATAAAACTTCCTTCATCCTTTGAACAAAAACACAATAACAACAACAACCAAACACAAAGTTACCAGTATTAAAAGACTTGGTAAGCTTCATAAATATAACTTTGATCAAGACTGGAGACAAATTCTGTTCTATGATGGTGTTGCGTATTCATTTATCGGCCATTATAAATGCCGATACCGATAGTTTGGAAAATGCCTAATATCGGCCGATAATATCGGCCTCCCGATATATCGGTCGGGCTCTACCATTAAAGTATATGAAATGAAAATGAAATCATGTGTCCCGGCAGCTAATATGAGTTGAAGAGTCCTCTTGTTCCTCATTCATCAGATGCTGCCCTGATCACCTGGACCTCTGTCAGTGTTTTATTCTATCCAGAGAGGAGAGGTTATCCTCCTCACATAGCTGTGACAACCACAAACTCCCCGGCCCTCGCCAGAGACGTCAAACACGACCAGTCTACAGTCTGCCTGTAGATCCGGACTATTATTATTCGGAGTATTAGTATTAATATTAGTTTAGTCTAGTACAGGTGAGAGTTTGGCAATGAAATACCAGTCGACATAATATCCAAATCTGAAGATCTTTAATGCTGCAGCATGAGCCATTCCCAGTACGACACTGGACTGACTGAAGAGTCACTGTTTCTGTCGGCACTTATAATGCAGTTGAATTTACATATAGGTCTGACATCCTGCAGCCCCCGTTCCAGGTGTCCCAAGACGTCTTTCTAGTCCTTGTCATCTTCACCCAATCCAAACATTTCAACGCGTCAACATTCAGATTCATGTTCCGCGGCTAACAGGTGAACCAGCCTGAAACCCATGGCGAGTCCTTGCTGCTGACGTCAACGTGACAGCTTCATTATTTAGATAAATCATAGACTCATAACGTCTTTTGAGATTAATGTAACACTTGTCACGCCCAAATGTTTTAGAAACAACCTTTATTTATACATTATAATACATGATTATTTATATTGCACAGCAGTCAAAAACAACAGAAATATAACCCAAACTTCCAAATAACAAACACATGAGATGTTATGTCTCTTTGGAATAAAAAGGTATTTAAATCACCTGCTCTTCTCACTGGATTATATAGAAAATATTATATATGTATTTATGTATTATGTATGTATTATTTAAGTATAATAGAAAGTACAGCCTTACACTTCGATTCACAACATGATTGCATTGTCATTATTACTATGGTAATTATAATACATATAGTTATATATTTATAAATAAATACAATTATTAAAATAAAGTCATTATAGTATTAATAATAATCATTTATATTGTTGTATAATAGTAATAAAGTATAAATAATTGTATTAAATCATTATTATTATTATTATTATTATTATTATTATTATTATTATTATTATTATTATTATTATACATCCAAATAAACATGTCATATTTCCTATTGTGCAATAATGTGAACTCAACCACTATCTTTATATTTTATTTTTAACACTTTACTATTCATACAATTTTGCTCTTACTTCATTATTTTATAATACTGTAAATGTCCCCAGGGAATTATAAAGGATTATCTAATCAAATCTTATTTATGTTATTTTATTTTAAGCTTGTGTTTAGTGCCGAATAAGATGGACTGTCTTTTCCAGATGTAAAGACTGTTTGTTGTCAATCAACCAATCCCTTACCAGAGACAATTCTCTAAAGAGTTTCCTGTATAACTCTAGTATCTTTACCGGATACTAATAAGGTAGAGCATCTGCATAAAGCTTTTGTATGCTATGTATCTAGTTATCTTGAACATTAGTTAGCCAACTAGCTAGCTAGGTAGCTAGTTAGCTGGGTATCTAGTTAGCTTGGTATCCTGTTTGCTAGTTAGCCAAGCACCAAGTTAGCTATGTATATAGTTTGCTTGCTATTTATCAAGCAATGTATCTAGTTAACTAGGTATCTAGTTAGCTAGGTATCTTGTTTGCTAGTTAGCTATCTATCCATCTAAATATGTATCTAGTTAACTCGCTAGGTCACGTATAGCAATATGTAGCTGACTGAACACGTCTAGCGCTGCTGCTGGAGGGCCTTCACAACCAGTTTTAGTATAAAATTAACAAAGCAAAAGTGCCGTTTGGAAGTATTAACATACAAGGCTAACAACTGGGGATGCAATGCTTAAGTAGTGGTGCAGAGTCGAGAAGCACAACGCACATTGTGAGGAATAGGGTTAGGGGATGTAACCCTAACCCTAACCCCAAATTCTAGCATCATGACAACCCTAGTAGGGGTTTTAAACAAAAAAGAATCAAGAACTTCCTCAGGAACACAGTGTCAGACTGTTTATGCTCTTTGGACATATAACAAATAACAGGTGTACAACTCTACATGCCTACTTAAGCCTACAATACTGATGGGAATATGTCATTGCACATTAAGCACATTTTCTTGTGTTCTTGCATTATGAATTATGAATACATTTTTGGTTACCCAAAAAAATGCGCTCCCCAGACGATAAAATTCACCAGCCACAACTGAGTCGCGGACCCCTGTTGAAGATCTCTGCCCTAGTTTAAAAATACTTTTATATTTGGATGACGTACTGGGAAATGTGTCATGCATCATTAAAAAAAAATTAGCTTACACTAATGTTAGACTCTTCAGTTTGTGCTGTTTAAGATTAAATATTTACTTCAAGTCAATATTTGAGACTTCACCTGGATCCTCCATGACTGTTTGCCCTGAGGCCTTCTTCACTTCCCAGTTTGGACATCCTGGAATCCATTCGTGAGGGTGGAGGAGGTGAGGAAGAGTCATTAGGAGAGAGGAGTTGAGGCTAAATGTATTCAACTTTTAATGGATGTTCATTCAATACTACATCAGATACTCTACTTCTTCACCGTATTCTCCCACGTAAAAGCCAGCAACACAGTGTAGTGTCGGCTTTTCAGCATCCAGCATTCCTACCATAATTTCTTCAAAAAACTCTGGTATTGTGTACTTGACCGGCCCCCTTGTGGGAGGGGGAGGGGAACCTGTCTCATCAGGTTTTTGGTCTGGTTCATTAGCCCCAGCTGATGTGCTTTACGTTGAAAACAACACAGTAGGTATTGGGATCGCCAGCCAACGCCATCATGGTCAGTCTGCTTCAAACGCAGTGCGTTGCCTCTCTGAGGAACTCCAGAATGACTTTAAAGGGATAGTTCAGAATTTTGGACATAAGACCTATTTTCCAAGTGAGCCGGTGTGTTCGAGACGTAAGGAGACGTTTTCAAGAAATTTCATTCAGTTCTTCTAGTTTCCGAGTTCGCTCATGCTATGGCTAGCGCAAGTCAATGGTTCTAGCTAGCATGGCATTAAAAACAGTCTTGCCCACTCCACAGTGCACCTGAGGCAAATCAATTGTAACGGCAGACTATCGATGTACATATGTGTTAATAGAATGTTTGAAATAAAACCAACCTTGCATTTTTAAGGATGTATGTCTCAGCAGCAGCAGCAGCGTGTCATACTTCCTAGTAGGCTATGGCAGCGGCGGAGTGATATCACCTAGCACTTATAAATTACCGGTTCTATAATAGTTTGTTTACCTGCTGTCATTGCTACAGACGCAGAGTAGCCTGCAGTGCTAGTTTCTTCAATCTCACAGAAATGGCCACTTTTGGAGAATATACTGAAACTTTTTAAGACTCTGATGAGGAGTTTTTTTCCACCCAAACCCAACCATACCTGTACGAGCCTGAATATACAGAGGAAGAATTGCGCGAGAGGGATGCTCAAAGGGCAGAACGTGGACGAGCGTCTGTGGAGACCGAGATAGCCCCCGCTGGAGCTGAGAACCGGGACCGAACAAACGGAGAACCAAAATATGACATCAATTACTGACCAATTTCTTACAAACTGCTGGTTCTGATCCAAATGTTGACATGCTGAGCCTTCCAGGGTTCCCCAATTAGTTTTCACTGAGGGCCAAATTATGTCCAGGTTGCAAATCGAGGGCCAAATTGTCTGTTTTTTTCATTGGATCACTAAACATTACAATGAACATAGTAGTCATAGCCTGTGTCAGATAAAAAATGTACACTTGAAAGAAAATAAGTCCAATATCAACGATTTATTTATTTGAATGCCCCTGGAGAATATTTTGATCAACAACAAAAAATAACAGCACTACAGCAAGTGGTGCACAAGAGGAAAACAATATTGTATAACAGTGGAGTTAATGGTTTGTGTTTGCAGCGTCTTGCTTTTGTCTTGTAATTTGCAGACGGTCCCTGCTCACTCGCCTGGCTGCCAGCTGCGCATATAGATCAATGTTCTCCGTTCGGAGGACGTCTTATTTATGTAAAAAATCTGGGTTTTGGTCCTTGTAGCTCGTAGTCTACAATATGACGGTGGGAAAGAGGCATCATTTGTGTTTGAAAACGTTTCACTTCAGATTTATTGATCCCGAATCTGTGAATACATTTCCAACTTTACAGAACTCTTAATTTCACCTTATGGCAGGTTATTGCATAGTGTCACTGGGTCCGCACGGGCCGGACACTTTGCTCATGCGGGCCGGATTTGTCCCCCGCGGGCCGCTAATTGGGGATGGACACAGCAAGTGTAAGACAAGTGTAAGGAATCTCAAGGCCATTGGCTGCTGTTAACTGAAAAAACTACAGGGGTGTTCCCAATCTGAGTGATGCTTCTCTAAGAGACTGTTGTTTTAATGTGACCTGTACCCTTTGCAGCTGGACTCCCTCAACGGCTACCCCTATTGTTGGGAATTTTTCCAATAAATGCTTCAGTGGCCCCTAACTCATCTAGTGAACTAGTAACCCCTGGCCCTAGGAACTCAGCAACAGGGACAACTAGTTTAAAGCCAGTGATGAGGCAGCTTTCCTCTTGCAGAACCTGGCAATGTGTCCTGCCTGTCTATATTGGTGACGAATAGGCCTTGCTTCCCAGTAACTAGAATCCAAGGCTGTTTGATGTCTGGTCCTCCAGGGCTGTGTTGGAAGTTGTGGGTCAGCTGTGACTGGTTGAAGGACTGGTCTGATTTCAGAGTTCCTGAGTGTGTCCTCTCCTTTGTGATTTCCCATCCTCTATAATCTCTTGCTCTTAGAGTCCTTTCCCAATCAGCTTCCTGTCATGTTTCAAGGGGACCTGTGTTACAACCACCTGGCTCAAAGTAGTTGTGACATTAAATGAGACCACACTACAGCTAGAGGTTCATTAATAAATATGTTTGTTAATTTTGACTGATATAAAGTCAGTAATGCGTCAAACAAAATAAAAATAAATAAAGGTGTAGTGCAAAGTATGTCTAGGGGTGATCAAACAAAAGGTGAAAACACGACGTGTGTGTTGAGCAGCTGGTAATGGGCTGGAGAACGGAGAGACTCTCTCCAGCAGAGCAGCAAGATGAGAGGCAAGAGAGCAAGCAGCCATTAACCAGGTCTTCTTATAGGGATGCCCATTACTCCCAGCACCAATGGCACACTCTCTGCAGATAACATAAGCAGCATAAAACAAAGTGGGGTGGGGCCCCAACAGGCATTAGAAAAGATGTACCACTGGGAATGACCAGCCGAGCCTTAACACCTGAAAGTTGTTCACAGAAGAGCATGTTACCTCAGGTTACCTCACTGGGGAAACCAAAAGAGCTGAAGAATTCATGATTTGTACAATTATACTTTAACTGTCCCACAATACACAAAATCTGTATAGATTTCAATGATTAAACAATGAAGGTAAAACTGATTGATTAAAAAACAAGTTTCAGCTAAAATATGAACCAGATCCGTTAAAATTTGTCACGCCGGTGAGGTAATGTCTCGTCTTGGGTTTTTGTCTTGTCATTTCCTGTTTTATTTTGAAAATAACTCCCTTCTCGTTTCAGGTCACTTGCCCTTCCTCATGTGTTCCCTGGTCTGATGTCACCTGTTGCCCATTATCCCTCTGTGTATTTAAGTCTGCGTCTCCCCTTGTCTTGTGCCAGTTCGTCCTTCGTCCTTCCCATGTCAAGATTCCCCGTGATATATTGCCTTGTCGAGTTAAGTTTGTGTTTTTGCGTTCTTTGTTCATTTTGTTTATAGTTTAATTCTATAGCCTGTTTTTCCTCCCGTTGGAGCAGTCTTTTGTTTGTTCGTTTTTTTATTTTAGAAATAAAGCCTATTTTTACTGCCACTGCCCTGTATCTGAGTCCTCCCTCCTTGCCCAAAGCCTGACAAAAATTGTCCCAGCTAAACGATACTTAAAACCTTCAACGTCCATTGTCCGTATAGACTGGGATGGCGGCTCATCTGTTAGTGTCTCCTTTCTGGTGGTGGCGTTTCCGCTCTCAAAACACAGCAATCCATCAAAAGTGTCAAATATAAAAACTAATCATCACTTCTGCCCTGTGACATTAAGGCTACCGAAGCTGGCGGATACTCTCAGGATGTATGTTTATTAAATACAGTGACATAAAAAGAGTGCTCGTTTTTATCTAGCAGCAGTTTTTCAATACAGATTATAATATACAGTCAGCTGCTTTGCCTTATTAAAATGTTGGGGAGAAAATGATATTATCCCCCAAATCAAAAGTGAAAAAAGAAATAGTAATCCCACATTATTCATTGTATATTAAAATCAATGATTGTTTTTTGTTCCCAGAAGTCACCTGTCCAGGGTGTACCCTACAAAGTTGTCATTCATCTGACAGCATCAGTGTAGTTTCCTCCAGTGTGATCAGAGTGAGGATGTTAAATGTTACACATTGAGTCTGAGTCCCAGTCCAGCATCAGTTCTACATCTGATTGAGAGGATCCACCTGATGGATCCTTCAACGTATCCCAGGATTCATGTCTGAGCTCTACCATGATGAAGCATCTCCTCCTTCAGGATATCAATAACAAGAATCAAATATGATTGCAATCACATCACATTAGTTCAAGACCATTGTATTGGAGCATGTTGCACCTTTAATATATTAAAGCAGAAGAAGAAATGCTTGTGTGGTGCGCAGGTGGTGGAGTGGTTAGAGCGCATGCCATGTACGCACGTACGCATACGCAGCTGACCCCAGGTCCTTTTTCTGCATGTCACACCCCCCTCTCTCTCATGTCTTTCCTATCTGTCCACTACGTCTATGCCTGGAAAAAAATCTTTAAAGAAATTGCCTGTGATTTGAAATCAGAGCCGTAGAGATATAACGAGGCCCTCATGTGTCCCGGCAGCTATGAGTTGAAGAGTCCTCTTGTTCCCCATTCATCAGATGCTGCCCTGATTACCTGGACCTCTGTCATTGTTTTATTCTATCCAGAGAGGAGAGGTTATCCTCCTCACACAGCTATGACAACCACAAACCCCCCGGCCCTCACCAGAGACGTCAAACACGACCAGTCCGGATCTACAGGCACTGCATGTGTGTCCGATGGTCATTTTACCTGCCAGTGTGTGTGTGTGTGTGTGTGTGTGTGTGTGTGTGTCTTTGTAGGCATGTTGGGTCTCTTTGTAGTCATAATGTGTAGAACTAGTGGGAAGACAGAGTACATGCATGTAAACATAAACTGCAAAACAAAATGTTGATACGAAAAATGTATTAAAAATTAGCCCCCACAACCTATTTTCTATCAGTATATGTTATATACTTATATTGTATCAGTATATATTTTTTGTTTACATATGTTTTATCAGTATATATTATATATTTACATATTTTGTATCAGTATACATTATATATTGACTCATATTTTTGTCATCTACCAGTATCTATATTCTCCTCCCTACTTGTCTCACAGTTTTCTGACTAAATGTTGACAGACACATTCACTTTGTTTAATGGCATTCTGCCCTCTGCAGGAAGTTTAAGACATTACACCCAGCAGTTGAACATCCTGTCCTTAATGTAGCTTTAATGACGGTTGAACAGTGAGTATACAGAGACCTCTAGACTCGGGTGTAATAAATAATAAATAATATACTAAGGAGCGACAAAATTTCACGACTGGACTTGTTGCACAGGTGGCATCCTATCACAGTACCAGGCTGGAATTCACTGAGCTCCTGAGTGCGAGCCATTCTTTCACAGATGTTTGTAGAAACAGTCTGCATGCCTAGGTGCTTGCTTTTATACACCTGTGGCCATGGAAGTAATTGGAACTCCTGATTTAAATTATTTGGATGGGTGAGTGAATCAAACACATGATATGTTTTGTCATTATTCATCAGCACAATTTACAAATATATCACCTACAAATTTATTTTGATATAAATAATGGTTTATTTCAGAGAAAATGTTTGATACAGACATAAAAATGTCCTTTTTGGGGAAAAAACATTATTTTAATCATGTCTCACTGGATTATTAAAGAAAATATTATATACTGTATGTATTTATGTATTCAATAATAGAAAATAATCATTGGTTGCAGCCTTAAAGGAAAACACCACCGCATTTCCATACTGAACTATGTTCTGCTCTGATGTTAGACGAGGTGATACATACCTCCCTCTCCTCTGTGCGTGCACTAAATGGCTCTTGAGTGCACTCCGCGCAGCGCTAATTTGCTAGCATGTAGCTTGTCCTTAGGATCCAAAGGGGGGTGAAGTTAGAAGCGACCAAGCACTTCCACGTTGTCCCTATTTAAATACGGTTACGTGAGTAGTTACACGACCCAAGTTTGGTTACACAAAATGAAACATGCTAATTTTTCTAAGCGGATAACAACGATAACTATATAGTATGGCGGAATAACAACTGGAAGCACTTCGACGTTGGCGCAGTAATATCATCACTCCGCTCCCCCTCTTACTTCCGTCAATAGAACCTACGTGACCTGCACGCCGTCGCCTGCACCAGCTGTAGTAGTTTGTGCACAGTTGAGGAAGCATCAGGTTGTAGTAAGATAGTTTGTGAACAATCAAACATCATGGTTATAACGTGGATCGTACAGGGTTGTGAAAACAAGCAGAAGGTATATAGTCCCGTCACGTTTTGAGTGATGATATTACTGCGCCGACGTCGAAGTGCTTCCAGTTGTTATTCCGCCATACTATATAGTTATCCTTGTTATCCGCTTATAAAAATTGGCATGTTTCATTTTGTGTAACCAAACTTGGGTCGTGTAACTACTCACGTAACCGTATTTAAATAGGGACAACGTGGAAGTGCTTGGTCGCTTCTAACTTCACCCCCCTTTGGATCCTAAGGACAAGCTACATGCTAGCAAATTAGCGCTGCGCGGAGTGCGCTCAAGAGCCATTTAGTGCACGCACAGAGGAGAGGGAGGTATGTATCACCTCGTCTAACATCAGAGCAGAACATAGTTCAGTATGGAAATGCGGTGGTGTTTTCCTTTAAAGTACTTCAACAGAGTAATACACTGTAAACCCAGATTTTGATTCAACTCAAAGAGATTGAGTTCATATTACTTAAATGTGTCTAATTTATTGACATTACTTGTTTCTATATTAAGCCAAACTTTTTCATGTCCCTTTTTTTATTGTTATTGTGTTTTTAAGTCCAATCAGTAGTTTCTACTCAAACAAACAGATTGTATTCTATTGCTTAAACGTGTAATTTCTTCACATTAATTATGAATTCTGAGTAAACTGTAGCCTACTTTTTAATGGCCTATCTTATTGTAATTATGTGTTTGAGCTCAAACAACTCAATATCATCAAGTTTTGGCTGTTACTTAATCTTCACGTCTACATGCTTTTCATGTGACATCGAGCTGATATGTCCGCTAGCAGTGTTGGGAGTAAAGCGTTACAAAAGTAATGCACTACTGTAATGCATTACGTTTTGCTGTAACGCGGTAATGTAAGGCATTACTAAAAAACATTGGTAATATTTTACTCGGTACAAATCTCAGTAACGCGCGTTACAATGCATTTTAAACCCGAAATCAATTGGTGTGTTGTTTTTTTTACAAATTCGCCATCACTGCCAGATCCACAGAGGAGAAAAAAATCCTCGCAAATGTTTACTTCCTCTTACTGCTAGTGATTGAGGAGAAGATGACGGCAGCAGCAAAGTCATCTACATTCGCGATCGCGAGATGGGCATACTTTTGGAAAAGTGTGAAAGCCGGTCACTCCGAGGCTCCGATTCTCCCCGTCGGTCTTTAACCGCTCTTATGTCCGCGTCATAACGCTTTTGGTGCGTGTTTAAAACAGTAGGTTTACTTCAAAACACGAGTGTCAGACGCTGTCAGAGCGTTTATGAACAGGGTTTAGAGCTCCCCCTAAATGTCTCAGGTAGGCTTTCAGGTAATTTCGCAGCACACAGCGCCTTCCGGGTCATTAAAAAAGACGTACGGCAAATCTGGAATGAAAAATGGCACTGTTATTTCATCCCCGAATCACATTCATGAACACAATATGATATCAGTTAACGAGTCGTTTTCTGTTTCTCTTTTTCCGTTTTTAAAACGAATAACGGGATGCGAGTCGCGCTGCACGGTGGTAGCACTGTCGCCTCACAACGAGAGGATCCCGGGTTCGATTCCTGGGTCGGCCCAGGCTCCTTTTGTGGAGTTGGCGTATTCTCCCCGTGTAAGCACCCAGCAGTGCGTTCTCTCCGGGTTCTGCGGCTTCCTCCCACAGTCCAAAGACATGCAGGATGGGGATAGGTTCATTGATGGTGTGAATGTGAGCATGAATGGTTGTTTGTCTCTACATGTTGGCCCTGCGATGGACTGGCGAGGTCCAGGGTGTACCCTGCCTTCACCCAATGACAGCTGGGATAAGACCTAAGACCTATTTTCCAAGTCAGCCGGTGTGTTCGAGACGTCTGGAGACGGTTTCAAGAAATTTCATTCAGTTCTTCTAGTTGCCGAGTTTGCTTGTGCTATGGCTAGCGCAAGTCAATGGTTCTAGTTATAGCATGGCATTAAAAACACTCATACCGACTCCACAGTGCACCCGAGGCAAATCAATTAAAACACTAGACTGTCGATGTACATATCTGTGTTTATAGAATAATATTTGAAACAAAACTAACCTCGCATCGCATGAATCATCCATTTTTTGAGGGGCTAGTTTCTCAGCAGCAGCGGAATTTTACTTTGCTCCGTCGGACTCAAAACTCTAAGACTCGCTGCTAGAAATCCAGCCGGTAAATACACACCTGAACACCGCCGATTTGTCGGCCCTTAAGCCCCCAAGGCTGTCTGAAAAGCCCTCGGAGCTCACACAAACACCGGGCAGCCAACGGCCACGCGAACCCACAATTACGCACCGCGAACCCGGACCTCTGCTCCGTCCGGAGAACCGTAAACCCTCGGACGCGTTGCGGGGGATTCCCTCCTGGCACCACCAGTCTCCGTTTGTTCGGTCCCGGTTCTCAGCTCCAGCGGGGGCTATCTCGGTCTCCACAGACACTCGTTCACGTTCTGCCCTTTGAGCATCCCTCTCGCGCAATTCTTCCTCTGTATATTCAGGCTCGTACAGGTACGGTTGGGTTTGGGTGGAAAAAAACTCCTCATCAGAGTCTTCAAAAGTTTCAGTATATTCTCCAAAAGTGGCCATTTCTGTGAGATTGAAGAAACTAGCACTGCAGGCTACTCTGCGTCTGTAGCAATGACAGCAGGTAAACAAACTATTATAGAACCGGTAACTTATAAGTGCTAGGTGATATCACTCCGCCGCTGCCATAGCCTACTAGGAAGTATGACACGCTGCTGCTGCTGCTGAGACATTAATCCTTAAAAATGCAAGGTTGGTTTTATTTCAAACATTCTATCAACACAGATATGTACATCGATAGTCTGCCGTTACAATTGATTTTCCTCGATTTTCCTCATACCGACTGTGGAGTCGGTATGAGTGTTTTTAATGCCATGCTATAACTAGAACGATTGACTTGCGCTAGCCATAGCACAAGCGAACTCGGCAATTAGAAGAACTGAATGAAATTTCTTGAAAACGTCTCCAGACGTCTCGAACACACTTGCTGACTTGGAAAATAGGTCTTATGTCCAAAATTCCGAACTATCCCTTTAAGCCTAGCTCAGTCATTATGCCTTACCACATCACCTCCTGCTGTGTAATGAGCTGCATTGAACACAAGAAGATCTATTGAGAACACAGAATCCATATTTCCATTTATTTTGGCGTAAAGTAATGCAAAAGTAATGTAAAAGTAGTGTAATGCCTTACAATTCAAAGACAGTAATATTGAAATGTAACTAATTACTTTGAAATGACAGTAACAAGTAATAAATAATGCATTACGCTTTTGAAGTAACGTCCAACACTGTCCGCTAGAAACGTCTTTTCTCTGTTGCTTCCAGACAGCTAAAGTTGAGCTGAGACAGTGAAGCAGCTAGCCACAGCCCTGGTAAGTTGGTGCACACTAGCTCACATTATTAGTTAGCTAATTAGCTTTAATTTCTTGATTTATTTAATTCATTTTTTTGTTAGTTGGCTATTTGTCCCACTCTCAGCTGTCATGCCTCTTCAAGGTTTTGTTATTTAGCTAATGTTAGCTTGATGGCTATTGTGTTCAAGCCAATTTCAAATAGTTCTTTTCAGAAGCTTTACACTGTTAGCTAACTGTAATTTTTCCTTGGTTCATGTAACTTTAGCTAGCTGAAGAAGGAGTGGAAGTGTACATATTGTGGTTTTATTAGTGGGAAGAGGGTGCAGCTATTTAAACACTACCGGTTAAAACATGGAAGATGTGCAAGGACACTACCATTTCCTTGTTTGCACCAGGACTGTTTGTGCACATTCAAGTCCTTAAACAGCCTTAAACATACATGCGTATGTGTTCGCGTTCACTCTAAAACTCATGAGAAACAACCAGGAGAAAATGAAGCTGTCAAATTCTGCTGTCAGTTGTGTGAATTCATTGAGCCCTGCTCTGAAACTGAATTTTTCTCTCACCTCCGAAGCAGACCCTTGAAAGTTAACCAAAAGGTTCAGTGTCCATATGCAGGCTGTAGATTTGAGAGCAGTGTGTATTCAACTTTCAATGCACATAAAAGTAAAGCGCATAGAGAAGACAACTGGAAGATGTTCAAGAAAGAAATAGTTAATGTTTACATAAGTGATTGAACAAAGACAGTGATGTTGCAGATGAGCAAATGCCAACTGAAGACACGGGGGAGATAGATGATGTCAGTGAAGAAGCTTGTGAGATAGATCTTCATGATTTGGAAAAGCAGTTAGAGCTTGACTGCACTTTTTTAAAGATGCCGACTATCCTCCACATACCTGAGCGCTCTGTACGGGAAGTTATCAAACAGCTTTGTGATATACATTATTTGTCAGAGCCACTTCTGCATCATAAGGTGAACATGATTCTTAAGGAGTATAATTCCGAGATATATGAGTCCATTGTGAAACAGGTGAGCAGTGCTATTTCAGAGACCAACGTAATGACAACATTTTGTGTCAAAGTGGGTTCCCTAGCAACCACAAAAAAGAGAGCATCATATGTGTCTAAAAAATGTCCGCTGGTAATGCCTGTAGAGTATGTAGTTGACAAAGATAAGAAATCGGTTGTATATGTTCCCATACAGCAAATGCTGCACAAGTTGCTGAGCAGTACTTATCAAAATTGCATTAAAGAGTAATATTGCAGTCTGGGTTGTTGCTTAAAAAGATCACATCATGGTTTCAACTCATTTGAATATGAACCTGTTTTGTTTTTACATGTTTCAGGTGTGTCTGGATTTCCACGGGGTGGTTGGTAACGAGGCCCTTGACCATCACTGTCCCAGGCTCATGGAAATCTTCAAGGAAAAGAGGGGCCTCACAGGGCAGGTCTTGGCTGACCTGATGCGACAAACAAAGGTTAGTTGATTTTCAACTCTATATTTACATCTTATATTAACGAGAACAGTCTGATACTTGCTTGAGTTTGAAAGAACACGCATGTGGTGTAAATAAATGTACTGGTAATGTAAGCTATCCTGTTGTTAGACGCTTTCTTCTCCATAACTTTGAGTAGCCTATGTGTAATGGAGTTGAATTGGCTAAACTAACTCCTCAGAGTAATTACTTACCACCCATTACATTAGTTTGCCAGGTTTTGCTAGTTGATCTGTAAATGAGGTATGCAAATAACTACCTGTATGCATAATGTCAAGAACACTGTGTATGAGTTAACAGGTGGGGTTGACTACGTAAATGGCTCTGCTTTGTATTATTGATTATGTGTGTGCACATAGTGTTCAGGGTAACATATGGACCCTATTTTAAATGTGTGATGTCCTCTCTGCTCCCTCAATCCACCAGGCTTCGGATGTGACAGAAGTCAGATGCCTTGTCTTCAGAGGGCTTCCTGTCATTCTTGGCGATGAGCCATCCACCTTCTTCAAGGGCCGCTGTGTAAGCAACTTTGATTTTTCTCTACCTCCCTTCCCCTCCTTTTACCTCCCCTCCTTTGCTCCCCCTGTTCTGTACCTCCCCTCCTCTCTCCCTACCATACATATTATTTTAAGGTGTGCATGTGTTAATAGTTTCTTTTGCTATTGTTAAAAAAAAAAACTTACATAAATAACTAACATACTCCAAAACTGTGACCTGTGTTCATCCCAGATCACTTGTGGATGCCTCTTGCACCTGTCCTGAGTGATTTTCTGTAGTGGTCACTCCACTGGGCAGTGGATGGACACTGGATAGGGCAGACATATAGGCTGTACCCACCTATAGAGGGTGTTTGTAGCACTGTATTGTCATGTTGACGTGATCATGCCCTGATTTTTTCAGGACGTTGATGATGAGGAAGGTTCCTACAATGATGTGCCAGTGTGGTGATCCTCTGCCATAAACAGGAAAACATCACTCCACAGACGCAGTCCCTTCATCCTCAGTGGGAATCATCTTGGAGGGAAACATTGTGCTGGATGTTGAGAGCCTGCCCCAGGCCATGTACATTGTCTTCGGACTTACCTATACACTGCATCTCAACTGCCCAAAGTACACGAAGAACACTTTTGTACCTCACTCTTTGTAACAGGTACCTCTGAACTTAGGTAAGACCGATCTGAAACCTATGCTTCAAACACTCAAGAATCAGCTTGCAATGTAAGATCCAGCATCTCCTCTTCCAAAGTCGTCAAATGTGAGTTTTTTTTTTTTAATTAGCAGTAAAATAAAGTAAAGAGAGGTTAAGGAGAGAAGGGCAGATTACTATCAGTTTTATTTTTCACTCTTATTCTGGTATTCACACATGCTTTTTATTTTATCCAGAGAAACATTTTTTATCAGTGGTCAAGTTCACAATTTCCAAGATGGAGGAGTGGGGTAGAGAGAGGAGGGGGGAAGAGAGAAAGGGAGGTAGAGGTGGAGGGGAGAGTATGGGTTCTCCATAGAGGTATCTGCTCTGTTTTTTTTTTTCACCCTCCCGTTCTCTCTTGTTTCATTCTCACACGCTTTTTGTTTTTTCCATGGACACATTTGTTATTTGTAAATGTTAAGATGCCAGTGTTCGGTAGGGCTGTTTTATCTTGCTTGTCAACCAAATTTGAAGAGGCGCAGTACAAAATTGTAATGATTGGAGGTAAAGAGGAAGATATTTATTTTTCTTTTAATGCCATCACTGAGGAATCTACACACTAGAAAGCTATTAGGCCATGGCTGTGTTTCTTTTGTTGCTGAAAAAAGACAAAAATTGGATCAGTGTAATGTTGCAATCGTATGTATGTATTTTACAAGATAGATGAGATAGATAGATAGATAGATAGATAGATAGATAGATAGATAGATAGATAGATAGATAGATAGATAGATAGATAGATAGATAGATAGATAGATAGATAGATAGATACTTACTTTATTGATCTCGAAGGAAATTCAAGCATCCAGTAGCAATAACATACATAGAACATACATTATACATTAAACATACATTAGAATCTATACAAAAGCTATATAAAATAGAAAGTGACTAGAAATAAAATGTTTTATTTTACACAACTATAAACACAACTATACAACTATAAACTATATTACAACTATAAAGTGACCAAGTGTCCATTGTCTATTGATTGGCTCTCTTGATTAAAAGACATAGTTTGAGTTTCAGGAACTAAAAAAGTTAAAGTGATGGTTCGGTGTAAAATGCGCCCTAGGTAATTTCGGCCATGACATCCAGCCAAATACCCCCTCGAAAGCATTATTAGCGTTGGTCAGCATTGGTCAAGATAGGGCTATCAGCCGGCTTAGTACAAGCATGAACGGTACATTATGTATATCTCGTAAATTACCCCGCTAATAATGCATGGAATGTTACCAAACGTCTGCAGTAGTACACATAGGGTCTGTACTCACAAAACGGGGCATTTGAATGTTTGTAAGTACATCAGGATTTTATTTAAAAGAACACTTGCCTGATAGCTTCTATCCTCGGCTACTAACGCTACCGCAGCGTAGACGCCACTTCCGTGTTTACCAAGCCGATGCCGTCACGCGAGTTTCATGTGAGAGGATGAAAAAGTTTCGCTGAATTTTTATTTTTTATGCTTGTATTATCAGGTCTACACTTGTCAACACTTGTTGACCTGATAATACAAGCATTTATAAAATGTGTTGACCTGATAAGAGTATCTAGTAATAATTTATTATTATTATTTGAATGACTTGATATTAACTGTCGTCTTAACTGTAACTATGTACGTACCTTTTCATTGCCATTCGGTTGCCAGGTCAAAAACTTTGGTCCAAGTCTACTTCCTGCCATCTACTTTATTTGGAAATATGACAGGAAATACAAAGGGACCATTTTAGAATGTTTCTGAAAACAAAAATAAGGATAAGCCCAACTATCATTTAATTAGCCTACTTCTTTAATAATGTAAAGTAATCCAGCCACTCAGTCTGTCTGCAATGATTGTTCTGTACTCTTTACTTCTAGTATATCTTTACTCTTACTTAACTATTTATTGTACTTAAATGTGTTTATTTTCATACAATGTACAATTGCCATTGGGTTGCCAGGACAACAGCTTTGGTCCAAGTCTGCTTCCTGTCAGCTACTTTATTAAGAAATATTATAACAGGAAACACCAAATACTGTCATTTAATAATTACTTTAATAATGTAAAGTAATCCAGTGACAATATTTCCCTTTACTACGGCCTCCGGGACACAAGGGGCGGTGTTCGCGTTAAAGTAGCGGTTGCTGTCGGCCGCGACATCAAAACAAGAAGAAGAAGAAGAAGAAGAAGAAGAAGAAGAAGAAGAAGAAGAGAAAAAAAAGGAAGAAGAAGCAGCAGCAGCAGAAGTAGAAAAAAGAGGAGGCCGACGTCCTGCTCGCCAAGTTAGCTTGCTAGCTGCTGCTCGGCTATGATCCGCAGAGTCCGCGGAGGACTACACGGTCGGGCATGTCCGCGCAGTCGCTCGGTTGTTGTCGCGACAGAAGAAGAAGGACCCGCAGCATGGCGAGCGGCGAACCAGCCTCGAGTCCTCGTCCCTCGCAGACCAGGACGCCGCCGTGTGTCGGATTATTGAAGATATTATTTATTGCTTTTATTCACACGACGCGGGCCAACAAACAAGGTTAGTAAAACTCTTCGCTAAACGGGCTAACGTTAGCATCGGCGCTAACTTCCGTACGCAGACCTTCCGCGGGCCAACTTCAACGCGGCTAGCCGCTAGCATTTAAACCTCCGCTCCGACAACTACAACAGCTAAATAGTTAGTCATCGTCACTAGTGACGTGTAAATGTCATTAAAAACATCTGAGCTGGTTGACAGTTCAGCTTGAGTTAAAGGTGCAACGTCTCGTAAGCCGTGTTTGTTGTCATGTTGTCATCCCCCGTCCATATATGGCTCGGAGCTAACGCCAACATGCAAAGCGGAGCGGCTCGTTAGCACCTCGGCTAGCACCTGTGTGTGTGTGTGTGTGTGTGTGTGTGTGTGCGTGCGTGTATATGAGTGAGTGTGTAAGTGAGTGGGTGAGTGAGCCTACAACGCGTTGGCATGGACGTTACTTACTCACGCCAGACTCCGAGGCTGTCTGACTCGGGTCAGGTGATCTGTGTAAACGTGGCCGGGAGTCGTGGTGTTGATGTTGACCTCCCCCTCCCCGGGGTCCGGGGTCCAGCTTGCTTGGCACCCATGGTCGGGTCACAAGCCGTGTTGTGTTGCCGGCTGTCAGATGGGGAACCGAGCGGGTCCGGGTCCCGGTGATAAGCTGTGGTGTCTGTCCCTTCAGCACAATCTCAGATTTTTTCTTGTTGCAACTCGCACAGAAAGTAGACACAACAGCCAGGAAGAAGGACAAATACAGGCTGTTATGTTCCAGTGATGGGACGATGAAGTTTTTATTTTTAAACACACATCATGATATGAAATACTCAATAAATTGGTGGAGAAAAACTGTTATGCGGATAATCGTAATATAATCATGAGTGAATTTTAAAAAGCTTTCTAGATCACTATCGTAACAGAAGATGATTTTATAAACATCTTATTCAAGACTATTCTCCTGTTTTTCACTCGAAAGTAGGCGTCGACCGATGTGACTCTTTCAGGGCTGATTAATCCTCATCTAGGAGACGATAACCGATATTTGTCTGTAGTATAAAAAAAGTGTCCCGATTTTAGAAAAACACAAAACTTTGTTGAAATTCCCTAAAGCGTCTATTTAACTCACAGAAGATTTCAACATCTATCTGTGACTGCTATCAGCAGCTTTATTGTGAAGCTGAACAAACAAATAAATAAAATACTTCCCCTAAAATTAGGGCTGGGAGATTTTTTTTATTTGTATTTTTGCTTTCTTATGGTTTGTGATATCGCTGAACCGCAAAATCGCGATCCTAAAACAGTGCTAGACTCCGCAGATTTGTTTTACTTTAAGGGACTCCGTAGTAGCCGACTCTCTCGCTTTCTAGGACGCGCGCAAAAGTCAGCCACATACGATCACATCCACCGCGCCCCCGACACACGTACAATAAAATTGTCCACGAACTCAAACCTCCTTTAACCAATTAACCAGAATACTTCCAAAAGTATGCAATCTTAAGGCCTGATTATGCTTCCGCGTAGTGATCACGCAACGGCCACGCAACGGCCACGCAGTTGCTTGGAGACCGTGATGGTTCTGCGTTGGGTTTACGTGTCGAAATGCAATTCAATGCCACACCGGTAAAGGGCGCTATGTTTTTTGTAAAGACTGACCGACCGACCGAGACTCTTGACGTATATCGTTGTTAGCCTCGTTATAGCCTATTTGTTTACTTTCCGGCTTTAAACATCCACAATTTTTCAGAACTTGGTGTTTTATTTCTTTGTGCAAAAAGCCCTTTAAGGGCTAAGTTATGCTTCCGCGTGGACACAACGCAAGGGGGCTTGCGGACCCTTTACGTCCTTGCGGACCCCCCTTACGTCCAACGCAAGGGCCTGACGTGTACCTCCCAAAAATCCTAGACGCGCGTCGAGGCGACGCAACACCAACGCAGCGGCATTGGCTGTGATTGGTCCGCTAACTACATCCGCTGGAGACCGCTATCCGGTTTCCACTCATAAACACCGCCATTTAAACTTTTAAAAGGCTGCACCTTGTCGCTTTTGCACAAAGAAATAAAACACCAAGTTCTGAAAAATAGTGGACGTTTAAAGCCGGAAAGTAAACAAATAGGCTATAACGAGGCTACGACGATATACGTCAAGAGTCTCGGTCGGTCGGTCAGTCTTTACAAAAAACATAGCGCCCTCTACCGGTGTGGCATTGAATTGCATTTCGACATGTAAACCCAACGCAAAACCATCACGGTCTCCAAGCAACTGCGTGGCCGTTGCGTTGCCGTTGCGTGATCACTACGCGGAAGCATAATCCAGCCTTTAGTTTGCTGCTCCTTGGCGCTGTCCTCTCTTCTCCCTCACGTCTTCCCCCCCCTCCTCCTTAAGCCCCCCTCCCCCCCCCCCCCTCCCGGTCTCTTCTTTACCCACAGCCAATCGCAACAGGTGACACTGAAAGATACATGCAGTGAATCAAATGACACAAACAAGAATAAAGGCACAGTTTACGTTACTGTTACAAACATTTACAATAATTTACTCATTTATGATTATTTTGACTTCATCTCTGAGTTTACCATTTTTAATCTTTATTAAACCCTATTAATTTTACTTTAGCTATCTTACGGATTTATTACTGCACTTATTTAGGAACTCATTTTTTTGAATCCCTGCCTTCTACACCCGGGCTACATATTATTTATTGTATTTCATTTTACACGTTTTTTCAGGGATGGCCTACAAGAGACATTTTTATAAATGGTGGTGCTGTTTTTTTTAAATTCTTGAACAACTGATTTGTTCACATAGGTCTAGACTACTTGGTAATCTCATATATTTTTATTGTGTTTAATAAAGAAAATATGTATTTCAATATTGCCTTAGTCTTTTTAGTTTGTTTAGAGAAAAATCAAGGTTTAGATAAAAAATTGTCCATTAGTTTGGAATTGAAGTAGCGACTGCAGCTGCATCAGAGCCAAAATAGCTAAATTTATAATACAATTATTGTATCGGTTTCTCATTTAAAAAAGATGTGATGTCTTATCTGTTCTGCAGTAAAAAAAAAAATTAGTTTCTTAACATGATGTAAAGTGATTCCAGGATGTTTTAGAGACGTTAATAACGCTGCTACTCTACAGATTCACACGGGTCCAACGTACCGTAACATACTTCTTGTTATTTTGGCCCATTCGCATTCACCACCAAAGATTATATATCTGTTGAGGTCATTTAAAATTGTCTACAAGCTATTTGTTGTTTTGATATTGATCTGAATAACGGATAAGATGCGGAACAGTTTTACTTTCTGTAGAGGAGCATTCAGGCCTCTGGTCCAGTGTAACTTTCATTATGGCTTTCCAACCTGATCTCATGGGACGGTTATTAATAGCTCCGCATTCTGGGGACATTCTGCCTGTCATGGATGCCGTTACCGGTGAGCTGCTGCACTTAGTCAGTAAAAACACATGTGGTTGGGCTGAAAAATAAGTACCTCAACTAAGTCAAGTGTAAAAAGTACAGAAAACAAACACCACTTACTTCACAAAAACTCCATAAACACTGTGGGACACGAACACCTGTCTCCTGGTTGAAAGTCCTACATTTGTTTCTTCTCATTCAGACTAAAATACAACCGTTTAGTTTTTGATGCTAAATGACTTACAAGTTGTCATGTCAGTCATGTGTTTGTTGAGACTAGCTGGGTTTTTCTTTATTTGGGGTGTTTTTTGTGTGTTACACCTGCTTCCCTTTAATGAACTCATTAGTCAGCTTTTTATTTTTGTGTGAAGAGACGCTCTGAAATGAGCATTTTTTTCGCAATTTTATTGTCGCACTTGAAAAGTTTCAGATTGATCCTCGTTTTTATTTATTTTATCTGTTTCTGAGCCTATGCTTTTTAATGTTGTGGATCGTTTGTAACTTCATTGCAATTTGATTCAATATACTGTCATTCTAATTTCCATAACCGTTGTGTTATGTTGATGTTGGCTCCACGGTCATTTAATATTGCTGCAATTTTTCTTTTACGTGACTGACATTTTTTTATGTCAAAATCGTGCTTTCTGTTACTGATTTCTGCTGTCTGTCACAGGGCTCTCAAGTTTTTAACTTAGTAGAGTGAGATTTTGGCTGAAGGTACGTGTCCACAGTAGGGATGTCCCGATCCGATATTTGGATCGGATCGGCCGCCGATATTAGCAAAAAATGCATATCGATATCAGATCGGCCTGCACGGGAAAATCCCGATCCGGACTCCCGATCCAGTTTTTTTTTTTAAACTCCGGTCCTTGTTTTCCAGCGCACCGATGTAGTAATCCATTCCATTTTTTTCTGTTTTCCCCCAAAATCCGGTCCGCGTTTTCCAGCACACCTAGCGCACACCTCGCGACCTGTCCAGCATCCACTAAACAACAAGACGGACTTGTGTGCATGTCCCGTGTTTCCCCTACCATTGTACAGGCCATAAAATCAATATGCCAAAAATAAGCCACCTATCAATTCATTCATAAATCAATAATCATTTACATTAGGAGCGCCTCCGCGCAGCACAGTAGACTTGCTCCGCAAGACGCGCAGCCACAACAATCCTCGCCGCGCGCTCCCGCTACGTTCTTCTTCGTACTTTACACGCTTGTTCTGATGCCGTTCCGCCTCGTTAAACCACCACGATGTCGCTTTCTACTTTGAAACACGGAGTTGACACTGTATTTTGATAAGCTGTTGCACTCTTCAGACTCGTGGTGTGAGCGGGACCGGACCGGCACCGGACCGGCTTCCGCGCTGCCTGCTCGCACAGATCCGCTCGTGCGCACATGCGATGATGCAGGTCGAGTGTTGTCGATAAATATATGCACTCCTTCAAAACAACATCAAGCCATATTGTGTGTGTAGTATTAGGACGTGATGACGTGTGTACGGGCTAAAGCCGGACCCCCTGTGGGGAGGAGGATTGTTTTTGATAAGCTGTGGAACTCGTGAGTTAACCTATTTCTACCTGAATTTCTATGAACTATTAGGCTGTTGAGTAAACCTATAACTTATATTTTACTTGATAAAATAAGACAATATATGCACTCATATGTCGTTATAGTGTTTTACAGTATCTGTAGCTATTAATGTGATGCTCATCATTTTCCAGCCATATTTTTCCAGCCCCTAATTTTGGATAATTTCCATCAACCGGCATTTTTAATCTTTAATACATGCTTGGATCGGCCGGTATCGGTATCGGCCGATACTAAAAGCTACAATATCGGTATCGGATCGGAAGTGCAAAAAGCTGGATCGGGACATCCCTAGTCCACAGGCAGCGTTATTTCCACGCTTCCCATTCATTGTCTATGTGCAATGTCTTCGCGTCGCGGCCAGTTTCAAGAGACGGGGCCGCCTCCCGCAAGCTCGCGAAAATCTTTCAGACTGACCGTTGTCGATCTAAAACAAAGACAGATTCAGCAACTGCATAGCTCATTTCTCGCATAAAATGTTTTCAGAAACACATTTTGGTGAACTATTTTTGTAAAATGTTTTTTTAATTTTCCCAGTAATTTGTCTGCGTCAGAATTACTAGATGTGGCGTGTGAGCGTGTGAACAGGTTGAAATGCGTGAGACTTGAGAACCGACTCATCCTCTTAAAAGTGGAAGCTTGTGCGTAACTTTGTTGATGTTGTTATTGTCATCCGTGTTCCGGTTATTTGCGCATGATTAAACATGTCTTTATATGGCAATAAAACAAAGCTTTGTTGCGTTTTTCCCCCTTCTTTTTGAAGGGGGGATTGGGGGTCCCAGTGCTGCAAAAAAGTTTGGGAACCGCTGTGATAGAGCATAGAATTAAAATCTCTATCGTAGGCCATTTTTTTTTATCGTTTATATCGTATATCGTTTATATCGTGCATTACTACACGTGTTTGGAACTTGTAAGAGCTCCATCCAGCTGTGAGCAGAACCTTGCAGCTGCAGAGCGACTCTACGTCATCTGTGAGTGAAGAAAGTTGAAGCGTCGGTGCTGAAATCTGAAAAAAGGAAATGAAACTGTGAGCTGTTGCATAATATCATCGGATCTGCTGTCACACACACTTGATCTACACTCCACAACCGTTTCATTGTCCCAACATGACTACAGGTTGCCATGGTGATTGGTTGTTGTCTAGTGGTGTGTTTTTTTTTTTGGGTGTCGGGTGGAAAGTGACTCCAAAATTGAAAGTGTAACAAGAGTTTAATTTTCGGTTCCCAAGCTTGTAGATTCTTAATTGGTGAGAGTTGTAAGAAAGCCGTCATTAGCAGTGTGAATACTGAGGACTACCTCATTAACACACACTCTCATTATTCACCACGGTCTTTGATCGTCTTTCACTGGAGTGGTATTGGGATAAAATCCAGATATCGTGAAACACAGTGGTTGAATATGTTCATTTATCATCTTTCTTATCGTGATACACAACCGTTTACTGTGATAATTTATCGTATTTTTTTTTTAGATTATTTTTTCGGCTAGAGCGCCGTTCAAGCCTTTTATTATTTTATATAGACAGTGTGGAAACAGGGAGAAGACATTGTGGGAAACTGATCCCGGGCCGGGAGTCGAACCCGGGATCGCCGTGTTGAGGAAGTTGAGCCTCTGTACATGGGGCGGCTGCCCTGACCACTGCGCCGCCGGCCGCCCCAATTTATCGTATATTTTATCGGGATGAAAAATCTAAATATCGTAATACACAGTGGTTCAATATGATAATTGTTTTCAATGGAATCTGTCCTTCCAACTGAAATATCATGTCCCGTCCACACGAAAACGTTTTTTGTGGGTAAACGCACAAGTCTTGCGCGTTTCAGCTGACCGTCCAGACAGATCCGGCGTTTTTGGTGCCCGAAAACGCACTTTTTTGAAACCAGGCCCCAGGGTGAAAAAAAAGGCGCCCCTCTGTTTCGTGTTCGTTTTTGTGTAGACGGCAAAAACGCATACAATGTCATTGCCCCGCCTCTCGAGCCTCTAGTCTGACTTCTTCCCCCGTGACGTCTCATAACAACAATGGGGCTTGCGTGCTTATGATCATGCAGGAGCAGATATTCTGCTCCTCTTTATGACTGCATATTGAGGCAAGAGAGAGGGGGGCAATATGCTGAGAGAAAAAAGTCACAGATTTGCTACTTTTTTTACGATGCTAACAAACAACCAACATTTACGCTAGCTAATTTCCCATGAATGTCGCATTTATTTTTCTAATTAATCGAATGAATCCATCCCAACGTGTGACAATCAGTTTAGTCTAGTGCAGGTGAGAGTTTGGCAATGAAATACCAGTAGACATATTATCCAAATCTGTGAAGATCTTTTAATGCTAAAGTTGAATTTACATACAGGTCTGACATCCTGCAGCCCCCGTTCCAGGTGTCCCCAGATACTGGGTTTGATGAAAGGGTCAGTGTTTTATCCTACATCAATGTGCTTGTCTGGCGACGCCCCTAGTGGCAAATGGTCCTGCAATACGTATTGAGGACAGACAGCAATTTGCCCACAGAAATACATAATTAAATAGGAATTTCTTTCACAAATCGTATCAGGATAAAATCACATCGTGAAATGCTCGTCCTCAAGTTCATCCATCAGTAAAACCCCACGTGATGAATATCGCCATGGAGTAGGGTTGTCACGATACTAAAATTTTCAACTCGATACCGATACTCAGGAAAATATTCGATACTCGATACCATTTTCGATACCACAAGGATGAAAAAAAGACCCCAAAATTTAAAAGAAATATTTTTATTAACAAAACAAATGCAAAAATAACAAGTTTCAGGTCTGAGGTAGTGCAAAAAATAAATAAATAAAATAAACAATAACAATTGGAACAATATTTTGAGGTTGTAAATATTAGGCAAGCCTGATAAAAACTAAATTAACTTAAGTGTTCCTTCCTTGGCTATGCTTTATATACATAACAATAAACTAAATGACACTAGCCAAACCAGTTAACATGAACATTACACTGTTGAAATGCTGTATTCTCAGCAGCTGCACCTGTTACAAAAAAAGTGGTGGTATCGATACTTTTGAAAATGAGTATCGTATCCGGATACAATATTTTAGTATTGATACTTTTTTGAGTTTCGATACTTTTGACAACCCTACCATGGAGATACAAGATTATGATAAATGCTACGATACAACGCCCTGAAATGGGAGATGAAATGTTTCTTCTCAGGACAGGAAGTGGATTTTCCTCTCGTCTTGTCGAGATTAAAGTTCATGTCGGGAGTTATCTTGATAGTAATAAAACTTGAGGGAGATACATTTCCTGCTAGCTGACGTCAGCGGTGGTTCGGGAGGCTGAGTTAGTGACAGGAAGCTATTTTTAGACACATGACTAGTTTAACCTTCACGGCATTCGTCAGGTGTAAAATGTGATCAGAGATGGTGATGTCATAATGGCGATGTGATAATGGTGATGTCATGATGGTGACGTGATAATGATCATTGGCTCTTCCTGTTTCCACAGCTTTCATCCAGTCGGACACAATTCTAGAAGTTTTACATTTTGGTGAGGGAAGCCTTTTACAGGTACGTGCTGCTACTTAATGTCATAACAATTAATAATAATTCATGTCTCGTTAAATCTCATTTAGATAATCGTTTGTGTTTTCTTTTGCAGGCAGAGTCTGACATAGATTTTAGTTTATATCATCAACAAAGGTAAGTTTTCTTTTATTAATATCTTTAACATTGTCCTCTCTTTTTGCAGAAAAACATCCATATGTTTATGCCGTAAGATGTCATTGTGATCAGTGGTGGTGCATTCAGGTACATTCTGTAAATGTCCAGGGGCCCGTTCCAGAAAGCCCTTCAACAAACCCTGATTTTCTCCCTACATGTCTCCGCCTTTTTCCGGAATCTGAACCAACTCTGGAAAAAAAATGCCGTCCTTTCCTTGTCAACCTAAGCGATATGGAAATAAAAGTGATTCTAGCAGCTTTACGTCGGCAGAGGATTTTGATTACTTAGAAGAAAATGTTTCCTACCAATCGCATATCTGAACAATATTCTCAAACATTTTCAACATTTCTTATCGCTGACATAATGCAGATTCTTTGCAGAGCTCTTTAGATTTTTTTGCGAACGGGAGTTTTCTGAAAAAGGAGGTTTCTGGAAATAGCCGCTTATATGTTTAATATGTGAAATATCATTAAAACCATATGCCTTTAGTCTACGTATTTGTGCAATATTCTTATGCTTAATTTTCAGCTGAAGCCACTTTCTTTTTGTGCCTGTGGAATTTACACCTATATTTATATAGGTACCTATATAGATACCTATATGAAAATTATTATTTGTTAACTGTGGTACTCTGTGAACCACAGGAGTTGAACCCCTGTCGTCTGCACCTTAGGCAGCGTTGCTAACCATTACACCACAGTGTTGCTCTTTGAAGCTGAAAATAAAGACTTCTTCTTTTAGATCAATCGACTGTTTCATTCAGTTATACGCATTAAGTCGACCATAAATGTCCGCCACGCCAACTATTTCTACTTTGATGCAGTTACGTTGGTCCGCTTTCTAAGGATGAGCTTGTTTTCTGCATAAACACTCAGTTATATCTAATAACTCTCTCCTGGTTGCCATGGTGAATCGTAGTATCGGAGCTCCTTTGATGATGGCTTTGTAGAGTCGGCAGGTGCATAACTCAGAGTTTACATACTTAGAGTTGATTGAACTAATTCAGAACTTTTTTTTAATTTGGAACTGAAAACTCAGAGTTGCCCATCTCAGAGTTGGTCAACTCAGAGTTCAGGGTTAGATTCAGAGTTTGTTGAGCCTGCTTTCTGGAACGGGCCCCAGGATGGGCTTCAGCGTCAACATGACCAACATTCACAAACGCAGTAGAAAACTACAAAGATATCCTGCATCAGATGGATTAATCTCCCTGTGGTCATGTGACCCAGCTGTCTATTCAAAGAGCACCGTGTGTGTGTGTGTGTGTGTCTCTCTCTGTCTCTCTCTCTGTCTCTGTCTCTCTCTCTGTGTGTGTGTGCGTGTGTCTGTCTCTCTCTCTTTCTCTCTCTCTCTCTCTCCTTTCTCTCTGTCTCACTCTCTCTCTCTCTGTCTCTCTCTTACTCTGTGTCTCTCTCTCTTGCTCTGTGTCTCTCTCTCTCTCTCTCTCTCTCTCTCTCTCTCTCTCTCTCTCTCTCTCTCTCTCTCTCTCTGTGTCCTCCACACACAATAGTGTGTCTTTACTGTCCATGTGTGTGTTGTGGCTGAGAGCAGCAGGCCGGTATGTTTGTACAATATGTTCCGATCCATACAGGGTTATCTCCCACAGGCTGGAATGACCAGGACCACTTCCTGGAGCTGCTGGGGGAGGGGCCTCTTAGAGGGAGGGGCCTCGTAGGGGGTGGGGCTGTCTCTGCTTCTCACACTCTCACTCTGTGGTTTCAATGCTCTCTCTCTCTCTCTCTCTCTCTCTCTCTCTCTCTCTCTCTCTCTCTCTCTCTCTCTCTCTCTCTCTCTCTCTCTCTCTCTGTGTCTGTGTGTCTTTTAAACATTATCAGTTCTCTTTTGTGTCGCTTTGACAGGAATTCAATATTATTTTTTTCAATTTAGGGCAAGTACAGGCTTGTGCAAAGCAAGAAAAGGAAACTAAAATAAAGTGCCTGTAAAATGAGAGTAGATGGTATATCTGTCAGTGGGATTATATAGACGTATATGTGCACCTACAGTAAATACACATAGTGTATATAAACAGCAATATACAAATACCTCTACTTACATATATTTCCTTTTTAAATGGAGAGGAATGAGGGGGCAGACGTGGGGGGAAAAGAGAATATGTATATAAATACAAATAATAAAGATGATAATAACAGTAACAATAATCATATCAGTTGAATTAATAATAATTAAATGGGTATTTATTTTATTTTATTCTTATTCTACTATAATGTTCCCTGTATTTTAGTATATTGATTTATTTATATTTGCTACTGCCCTGGTCTTAAGGTTAGTCTGACACCAGACCCCTGCAGACCCCAGGCCAGGAGCTCCGGCTGCTCCGGTTACAGCCTGACATTCAACACATTAGCTGCCGAAGGCTTGCACACACTTCAGGACTGGGGTCCGTCTGAGACCTTAATCCAGAACCTGGTCTGTGGTTGTGATGTTGGTGGGCGGGGCCGTAGATGACGTAAACCTATCGGTCTGCTGCCCGACAGCCAGGAAGTTGGTGAACTTGATCTCTGCAGAAGAGTGTAGAAGGTTTCTAAGAACAAATACTTATATATTCAGGTATCTGTACTTTAATTGAGTATTTATTTTTCTTTGTACTCCCGACATGTTAATACTAATATCTGTACTTTCAACTCCTCACATTTTGTAAACAGGATGTTACTTTATTTATTTTTTTCATTCAAATTTTTATTAAATTTGAAATTGGAGTACTTTATACAGCACAACATATATACATACATCATTTTCATTTTCTTAAAAAAAATAAGTAAATAAAGATGAACAAAAATAAATACAAATAATTAATACATAAATAAATAAAAATGAACAAATATAAATTCAGAACAATAAAAAATGTAATAATAATAATAACTTTGTTTATATAGCACCTTTTTAAAAACAACAGTTTAAAAAGTGCTTTTGACAGCAGAGTATACACAAATTCAACAAACACATGAGCAGACCAGGAGAACCGATAGGTAGAGTTTAAGAGTTAAGATAAAGACAGTAGAAAGTCTAAATACAAATAATAAAAAAATATCAAAACAAGATGTAAAATAAGAAATTAAAAAGTTAAAACGGGCGACATCACATAAAGGCAAGTCTATGACAGTGTGTTTGTAAGAAGTGATTTAAAAGAAGTCACCACCATCAAAGTGTTTTTGATAAACTCCATGTGTCCCATCTCTGGTACTGGAACCGGTACTGGAATTGCTACTGGCACTGGTACTAGAACCGGTGCTGGTACTGGCACTGGTACTGGCACTTGTACTGTTACTGGTACTGGTGCCGGCAGTAGAATTGTTACTGGCACTGGTACTGGAACCTGTTCTGATACTGGTACTAGTACTGGAACCGGTACTGGCACTAGTACCAGTCCTGGTAGTAGTCCGTGTGGCGTTCAGGTGCGGTGGCGGCGTGCAAGCCACGCCCGTCCCCCCGGCAGAGGAGCCTCGCCTCCTGAGGTCGACATGGCGTCTCGGGTTTCACGGCTCAGTTTTGTGCACAAAGAGTCGCTGGAGTTCCAGAGGACGGCCGTGTCTATTGTTGTGGTGCAGCCGTGGTGGTCCAACAGGTTTGGCGAGCTCTGATTGTGTCCTCGAACCCGACGGGTGCAGCTCACATGGGAGCCGCCGCCTTCCCGTGTGAGAGCAGTCATGGTCATGTTTGCAGGTTTTTGCACGTGGAAGCGCGGCGCTGCGTCCGGTTGTCCGGACCGAGTCCGCCGGCGTGATTATTAGCCTCTCGCCTGGTTGACTTGCACGCCAACATGGCGGCCATTGTGCTGACGCTGCTGCTGACACTGTCGCATCTTCCTGTCTCCCACAGCACGTCGCCTCACCGTGGGAACTGCCGCCCTATACGATTTGAGCCTCCGATGTTGGACTTTCATGAGCAGTGAGTGTTTTCTGTCTTTTTAATACCGTGTTTTTATGACGTTATGTTTGAGAATTGTAGTTTTGCTGGAAATGCGTGATCAGCAGCATCATGTGACCTGGCCGTTAAACTGCGTCTCGAGGCCTCTCGGTGTGTCAACAGTAGCTATCGGTGACGAGGCGTTCAGGTGCAGACCCATTAGACCACATATGAGACCACATTCCTCCACGGCGCTGGGTGCAGCATAAACAATGTCAGGTGTAGTTCACCTCACGGGGCCGATGGGCGGGACTCCTTCCACCACAATGTAATTAAATAGAGGCCAAGCCCCGCCTCCTCCTGCGTCCCCACAGGACCTTGTTTTAGAGGAAATGTGTTCAGTAACAGAGACAAGTCATGTGATCGTCCAGTAGAAACACAGAGAAGCAGAACAATGATGGAAACCAGCATTATTGTTGTTAATATAGATGTATCACCACGGTTCTTGCAACTATAGTGTATGACCCTAAACACACACTCACACAAACTAATGTGTGATAAAAGCAGCCTTGAAAGCAGATAAACGTGTGTTGAAAAATTTAAATTCAGAATTGATGAGTCGTCCTCTGATCAGCTTTAATAGAGACCACCGATCAAACTCTCTAACCCAGAGATCTTCCAACAGGGGGCCCGGGACCCCTAGGGGGTCCACAGTGTTACTGCAGGGGGTTCTCCGAAATGATTTGATCCCAAACTTTGTTTCCTTCCAAAAATGTAAATATGTCCAAAAATACACCTTAACATGAATACATATTAATATTATGTTGAGAAATTGTGATGTAGAAATGGGGGCGTGCGGGCGGGCGGGCGGGCGGGTGGGTGTGTGGGTGTGGGGCGACGGCGTCTCAGTAAGACTCCCAGCTGTCGCTGCTTGTCCTCCACTGACAAACACACTTATCAGGGCCTTAAAATGAGACCTTGAGAAAATCCCACCGTGTCTCCGCTTCACTGGAGAGGATTTTCTTAGTAACTCCGCTCACATTTTCTCCTTTTTGTTCAGGTTATTTCCAACACAGGAATTTAAAACAAACCATATTATAAGGAAGAGGAAGTTTTCTAGTCTCTAGTCTACAGATGCTGGAAATCCTTGAAAACACTTACATTTTAGTGTGGTGTTTTCAAGGTTTGAAAAGTGCTTGGATTTAGAATAAAGTGCTTGAAATGTATGTTCAATGTGATAACATACACTCTATTGCCAAAAGTATTCACTCACCCATCCAAGTAATTGAAATCAGGTGTTCCAATCACTTCCATGGCCACAGGTGTATAAAGCAAGCACCTCGGCATGCAGACTGTATAAACATTTGTGAAAGAATGGGTCGCTCTCAGGAGCTCAGTGAATTCCAGCGTGGTACTGTGATAGGATGCCACCTGTGCAATAAGTCCAGTTGTGAAATGTCCTCGCTCCTAAATATTCCAGTCAACTGTCAGTGGGATTCTAACAAAGTGGAAGTGATTGGGAACAACAGTTACTCAACAAGAAGTGGTAGACCACGTAAAATGACAGAGCGGGGTCAGCGGATGCTGAGACACATAGTGCACAGAGGTCACCAACTTTCTGCAGAGTCAATCGCTGCAGACCTCCAAACTTCATGTGGCCTTCAGATTAGCTCAAGAACAGCGTAGAGAGCTTCATGGAATGGGTTTCCATGGCGATCAGCTGCATCTAAGCCATACATCAGCAAGTGCAATGCAAAGCGTCGGATGCAGTGGTGTAAAGCAGGCCACCACTGGACTCTAGAGCAGTGGAGACGCGTTCTCTGGAGTGACGAATCATGCTTCTCCATCTGGCAATCTGATGGACGAGTGTGGGTTTGGCGGTTGCCAGGGGAACGGTACTTGTCTGACTGCATTGTGCCACGTGTAAAGTTTGGTGGAGGGGGGATTATGGTGTGGGGTTGGTTTTAAGGAGCTGGGCTTGGCCCCTTAGTTCCAGTGAAAGGAACTCTGAATGCTTCAGCATACCAAGAGATGTTGGACAATTCCATGATCCCAACTTTGTGGAACAGTTTGGAGACGACCCCTTCCTGTTCCAACATGACTGTGCACCAGTGCACAAAGCAAGGTCCATAAAGACATGGATGAGAGAGTTTGGTGTGGATAAACTTGACTGGCCTGCGCAGAGTCCTGACTAGGGCTGAACGATATGGACAAAATTTCATATCTCGATATTCATGCCAGATATCTCGATATCGATATGATACGAATATGACTACGGTTTGGTGAAAACCAAATATTTTTCAGAAAAATACAAAAGAATGTGAAAACGGCAGTTTTATTGATGAAAACTTACTGCCAGTCATCAACATTAACATAAAGTCACCAATCAATAAATAAAAAATAGCATGCATGAAATAAGGTTTGTGGTTGGCTGGCCATAGCGGTGCATTCAAGGGCAATCGTAAAAATGAAGTTTATAGTGACTGCCAGAGCTGTACATGCAGGGCGAGCGCGGGGGAAATCTATATCGTTTATATTGTTGCTTTTTCGATATTAATATCTTGAATGTTCATATCTAGATATAGATACGATAACGATATATCGTTCAGCCCTAGTCCTGACCTCAACCTGATAGAACACCTTTGGAATGAATTAGTGCGGAGACTGAGAGCCAGGCCTTCCCGTCCAACATGACCTCACAAGTACACTTCTGGAAGAATGTTCAAAAAGTCCCATAAACACACTCCTTAACCTTTTGGAAAGCCTTCCCAGAAAGTTGAAGCTGTTATAGCTGCAAAGGGTGGACCGACATCATATTAAACCCCATGGATTAAGAATGGGATGTCACTTAAGTTTATATGCGAGTCAAGGCAGGTGAACAAATACTTTCGGCAATATAGTTTTTTTTTATTTAGTTAATGAGAAAAAGTTGTGGTGTTTTTGTTAACAACTTGCTCTTCTCTTCTTCCTCCACAGGCCCGTCGGAATGCCGAAAATGGAGAAAGTTTATTTACATAATCCTAGCTCAGAAGAAATTAGTTTGATATCAATATCGGCAACAACAGCACATTTTCATGCATCCTTTTTCCAGAATAGGGTAAGTACTCGTCACCTGGCCGTCACTCTGTTAACTTCATGTACCAAATGTAAGACTTGATCATCCTAAATAGCATTGTTAATCACGAATAAATCATCGTGTGATAAGTCGGGTAGACTTTAACAGTCTGGAAACCAGTGAATGGCAGCGCTTCGTCACGGTTACAGTAGCAGGTCACATTTGTGAGCGTTGGAACATGTGACCATAAATGCTGATATCTTCAAGTGAAAGTGTCTTTTATTTTTTAATTGTGACAAAAAAATACACACCATTTTGTTTTCATCATATTTCAATAAATAAACACAAAACACATTTTCCTTATTTGAAATTAGAAACATGGAACAAAAAGTCTGCAACAACCAACATAGGTTTTTATATTTTTTATTTTGATTCACACCGAACCCAAAGTGAATATTATTCACTTACTCGCATGAGTTTTTACTGCTGCAAAAGCTGATGCTAAAGCTAACATTGCCAATGCTGTCGTCCCCCGCCCCTCTTCTTCCCTATAGCATACTTTGATTTAAGCAATGTTGTTCTTAAGGTATCCTTGCTGAAGAGCTACTACTTTACTCAGATGAGGACCTAACACTTGTTTCTATTTTTTGGCACTTACTTTATCAGCAATGATATGTTGTGGTTTCTTTCTTTCGACAAATGTAAGAAAGTCGCTTTGAACAAAAGCGTCTGCTAAATGTAAATATGATGCAAAAGCTTCTGCTACTGATACTAAAGCTGCTAATGCTAAAGCTGCTTCTGATGCTAAAGCTACTTATGCTAAAGCTACTTATGCTAAAGCTGCTTCTGATGCTAAAGCTACTTATGCTAAAGCTGCTACTGATGCTAAAGCTGCTGCTGCTAGTGTCGTTGTTTTAACGATGTCTGCATGAGGCGTTGAGGAGCTTGTGGTCTCGTAGATTTTCTTGTGCCTCAGAGGTGAAAACTAACTTCCTGCCTGAGAGTCTGGTTGACAGAGAGGTTCAGGAGGAAGGAGCTGATGTGGTTTTGGAGATAAGGGACCTGAGGCCTTTCGTCATGAAATACATGTTGACAGACAGATTAAATCACATCTCCTCTGGCTGCATCACGACCGCCTTTAGTGTAGCTGAGATGAAAGTAAAGTATGTATACTTGTATGTGTCACATAGCTGAGTTGGTCACCAGACTTCTATTACTTATTAGACATTTTAAGCTCCCGAGTTTGAGACTTGTCATGCTTTAGTTTAGTTCCACTAGGACTCAAACTACAGCGTTTCCCACAGAATCAGTAGCCTGCCAACACTTTGTGTCAAATAACTGAAAATATATACATATATTTATATCATTTTATATATAGCCTTATAGTCTATGGGAAACTGTAAATTACCTAATGATAGCATCATCTAAAATCATAATTTTTAATTTAATAATTAATCTTCTAACCTCCATGTTATTCTTTATTAACTGTATAAACATGCTGAGGACGTAGATTGTTGTTGTTGTTAGTGTATATGAATGCAGGATAAATAAAACAACGCTTTACAGAGTTTCCTGCCCCGGTCAGAGTTCATGTTTTTACGGCCGGTGTTCCTGCCGTTATCTGCCGAGCAGTGAACGTCTCTGATGTGTTTGAGAACGTTCTGAACCGGCAGATAGAACAGAGCAATTCTCTCCATGTCCTTCATCTAACAAACATCGTGTTTTAGTCTTCATGAATAAACAAGATAGTCTTTCTGTGGATGTCCGTGTCGCTATACGTTTGAGTGTCGGCCCTGTTCCAAATCCTTTTTTTATTTTTTATTATGTGAATTGATTGGACTAAACGTGTCTCAAGCTAACTATCTTATTATGGTTTTATTCAATAAAACAGTGAACATTCCAGCCAAACGTCACCTTGTTTTTCTCTTCAAGGCTGTTGAAGCAACACGTCACCGACTAAATGACCGTCTGTACATCAGCAATCCACCTTTTTATTGAAGAATGCGTAGTTTTCCTCTTGAGCCTCCGAGTGAACGAAGCATCACGAAAACGGAGAAAAGTCTCGATGCATCCAAGTAAACGAGCCTGCGTTTAACAGCAAAACTACGTGAAAGCGTGTGTTCAGGTTTATCCATGGATTTATCCAGTTGGACGACCTCTGACCTAGGGCCTCTATGAAATCAGTTTTAATTTTTTCCAGATTCCGTTTCATTTTTTTCCCAATTTCTGTGTTTTACAATTATAGAGCATTTCTTTCCCATCAAATGGTGTCTAATCTTGTGGATGATGAACACAAATTTACTGAAGAAACATTCTAGTAGTTTTAATTCTAATTCCTTGTCTTTCAGAGACCATACACATGTACCATACGACTTTCAGTTCACACGGATTATTGCGGGTCGACTCATTCTTCATGTTGACAAAACTCAGAGAAAAGTTATAGATTTTGTCCAGATTTTGACAAATTCCATGAAATTTCGCGTTTCACAATTGATTCCATTCTCATTGTCAAATTCCGCGACTCCGTCCGTGTTTGACTTATCGTGGAAATTATAGAGCCCTACTCTGACCTCTTACCCCTGATGTGTTCATCAGATCCACCCGTCGCTCCTCCACAATCCAAATATGGTCACTTCCTTCTACTGGTTGCAATAAAAACAAAAGAGTGGCAGCCAGAAATACTTCAAAACTGTAGTCCACAAACCAACGGGTGACGTCACCGTGACGACTTAAGCTCAAGCTTAGCGTGTAGCTGTCATGTTTAATGAGCAGTATCTCAGCTGGTCCGGGGTCAGTATTCTGTTTAACGTTGTTTTTCTCTTTCTCACAGATAATTCCACCCGGAGGGAACACGTCGTTCGAC
This sequence comes from Eutrigla gurnardus, assembly GCF_963514095.1. Taxonomy (NCBI): domain Eukaryota; kingdom Metazoa; phylum Chordata; class Actinopteri; order Perciformes; family Triglidae; genus Eutrigla; species Eutrigla gurnardus. The sequence goes on along the minus strand of NC_139920.1, from coordinate 19,696,737 downwards.
GTCGTGTTTCTGGCTCGAGTAGTCGGGAATGTAGAAAACACTTTATTTATTAATACATCACATCATGGAGTGTTTACATACCAGGTACGGACCAAGATCAACCTCATCTCTATTATGTGAATAGTTGGGTGTCACTGATGAGTCCTTTTCTGTCCTGTCCTGAAGGTGTTTGGTGTTGGCATCCCAAACCCCTACAGACTGAGACCCTTCATCGGGGCTCGAGTCCCCGTAAACAGCAGCTTCTCACCTCTAATTAACATCCACAACCCATACAGCGAACCGCTACAGGTAATCACAACTAACTACAACTAACTACAGTCTCCAGGGGGGAACTTACTCTAATAATCGCATATTAAACGCAAACACGACGCACCAGAGAGGAGGCGGGGCTTCCCTCCACATAGACCCCAACCAGGTCTCCTCCACCATGGATGAAATCTCCACTATTGCTGCTTTGTACATGTCTGGGATCATGACATCATCCAGAGGTGCTCAGTGGATGTCACCAAGCTGCTTTCACTGGATCTAGCAAGACACCCATGGGCTAGTTTACCACAGCTGGAGGAACCCAGAATAAAGTATTTATCTGTGATTAAATATCAATAACCAGATGAAAATGATGTTGAAATAACTCCATAATTATAGTGATCAGTAAAAAGTGTGAAGTCATGCTTTGTTAGGTGTTTCTGCAAGACCACAAGCGAACTACTTTTAATATGCTTGTTTTCTGAATGGAGTCTGGTTGATGGGTGCTAGGCTATGCTAACGTTGTAGCTGCTCCACCAACACTCCAAATAAGGTCATCTAGACATAAATACGGCAGAGACCTTGTTGTTTGGACCACAGACAGTCTCTGGTTTCTCCACATAGTCTGGTCTGGTCTCTGGACTCAGGTGAACTACTATCGTAGACCTCTGGGGGATCAAGCATCGTCTCTCACTCCACTCCGCCCATCCTCCATTATTCTCTGTTCATTCAGAGTTTTAACTGCTGACTGCTCTCTCTCCCTAATGGCCGGGTGAATGGACTGTTTTTTAATTATGATATTGCTTATTTTGCACACATGACATCGGTAGAGCTTCTGTCCTCGGGATCTTTCCCTGCGGTTTCTGCCTGTTTTCTTGTTGAGGGTTTTTTTCCAGGGGACAGAGGCTTGTGTGTTGTACTGGTTCTAATGACTCGGAGGCACATTCGATTTTAGGCTGCATAAAAAAACTCATAAATAAGCACTTCAGCAGCAAAACGGCATTTCCAGCCTTCAGTGTATCAGTGTGGGTACACTGGTCACCTCTCAGGCCAAGTGATCATAGATTCATGTCCCCGACCAATCACGACTGCTCGTCTGTCACCATGTGTGTGATGTCATCACTACTCACATGGTTGCTGAAGCAACTCTGCGGTTTCTCTCCAGCTTTTTTATTTCCTTCTCATGTTGCCTGCAGGTGAATGTTTGTCTTGTTGTCTTTGCTTCTATGGCAACGGACTATCTACAGTAAAGCGCTGGTACACCACACCGTTTTCCCGATACCCTAAGCTACATGTAGCACAAACTCATGAATGGGGCTTTTGCAGTCTGTACAGCACATAAAATCCTCTGTCCCTGGGCCCTCCACGGATAAGGAAACCGAGAACCAGGAAGAAACCTAAGGAGGAGCCTCTGCCAGGATGAACAGATGTGTACAGAATATAATCGGTCCGTATGATGTGTGACAATCCACCAACGTTGGATACCATTGTTATCTTGTCATCTTGCCTGTGAGGAAGCTGTTGTTACATGGATCAGCTGAGATCAATGTGTGGAACAGCTGATAGACGCGTGGAACTGCTGAGATTAGTCCGTGGAACAGCTGGTTGACGCGTGGATCAGCTTATTAATGGCCTTCTCTCTACAGGTAGTTGAGATGTACTCCAGCGGTGGAGATCTTCATCTAGAGCTTCCTACCGGGCAACAAGGAGGCACCGGAAAATTATGGGTTAGTTCCACGGCTCTGTATCTGTTCGTCTTTAGTTCATGACCATAAAAGTGTAGAAGCTTTTTAAAGCGTTGAAACATTTCTGTGCCTTCCCATCTCCCTGCAGGAGATCCCCCCGTTCGAGACGAAGGGGGTGATGAGGGCCAGCTTCTCGTCAAGAGACGTCGACAACCACACGGCCTTCATCAGGATCAAAACTAACGCCCCCAACGAAGACCAGTTCATCATCCTCCCTGTGGAGGTGGAGGTCACATCAGGTACCAGAGCCCTGTCTGTTACCTACAGCAGAGGAGATACTGTTTTCAGCCACGTTCCCACTGACCAGCGCAAACATTAGTTTAGAAAAAAGCCAGTAAAGGGGCAATAGTGAGAATATTCAAATTAAACATTTTTTTACATTTTTTTTTTTTTACATTACAACAAAAGATATTCTCTGAGATTAAATTGACAAGAAATGAAAAACATGAATTTGTGTGGTTATAAAGTAATACCTTCACGAGAAATAAGATGAATATTCTCAGAGATTATGATGATTATTAACGAGAAAAAACAAATTTGTTAGATCATCAAGTCATGAATTAACTAGAACAATAATTGATTTTGAGATGTGGCAAATTTATGAAAAAAAAGCGTAAGAAATAATTATTTTTACAACGTGACCCGTTTTATAATCTGCGTTTCTTCTCATAGATGTGTCCTCCTGCTCTGCATTTTTAAATAAAAATTATTTTTATACCTACAATGACTCTTCTACAACCATGTAACTGAAAATCACTTCGATGCAACTTTTAAAATGTTAAGCATCGTTTATTTAGCTTACATTAACATTTTTTATTGAACTTTCTTATAATTATTGTAGGAGTTCTGATTAAAATGCTGTGTATTTATGGGTGCCTTTCAGGACTCTCAAGGACACCTTACATGTACAGATAAAAGAATAAAAGCAGTAAAAACACTGCAGATTTGACCCTAGTGGTCCTCGTAGGTACTGCATCCCCGTCAGGTGAACATGTGTGACGTTTCCCTGCAGCTCCTGGTATCTACTCCTCCACAGAGATGCTCGACTTCGGGACGCTGCGTTCTCAAGGTACACATTCATATACTTTAGTTTATTAATAAAGCGTATGGTTATCATATCGAGCAGGTCTATGTCCTCTTTGTGTTTGAGGCTTCTTCTCTAATTCCTCCGTTCTCTCTCTCTTGCAGATCGTCCAAAACTGCTGAATCTGCACCTTTTAAATTCCGGAACAAAAGACGTCCCTATCACCGTAGGTCTCGCCCCGTCCCGTCCCCCCCCCGAACCTGCATCCAAACAATCATGTGACCCCCATCCTTTTGTGTTTCCGCCACACAGAGCGTTCGGACGACACCGTCAAACGAAGCCGTCACAGTAGATTTTAAAGCCGTCACGCTGAAAGCCGGAGAGAGCAGATACACCAAAGTGGCCAGTATAAGTTTTGATGGTAAGTAGTGTGACGGATGTGATGAACTGTAAAGGTGTTCCTATTATTTCGTCCACCCCGGGGGGAGGGTAAATAACAAACCCGGGACTCAGTTTCTGCTCAGTGTTCATGTGATAATAATAAGTGTGTTCACACAGGAAGTGTGTGCGCCTCTGTTTCCTGTCGACATCACGCTCGTGCTCCATTTACACCGAAAATAAAAAATCTATACATAAAAATTAAAAATATATAATTAAAAAAATAAATACAAATAATAATAATAATAATAAGTATTATACATATGGTGAAGTGATCCTCCAAACAGGGAGAGAGGGGGAGGAAGATCAATTATCCATCACTCTCATTCATCAGGATGAGATCACGTTGAATCATTCATATCGTTAGTAGGAGATTATCAGTGTGTTTTCTGACCACAGTCACTCGCTGTACGCCGAGAAAATAACAGAGAGAAAAGAAGATCTCCATATTTGAGGGACTGAAAACTAGTTGGTGATTATATTTCTGTGGATCTGTTAGTGGAATTAGTTTTCCTTTCATTTGTGGTCCTTCTGTCTCCAAACATCATGTTGGTTGTTTATAGGACAGTAACAAGTGCAATGATAAGGAGACTGAATACTGAGTATTGTATTGGATACAAATATCTAGTTTACCACAGCTGGAAGGTGCTGGAAAAGCATGGAAATGTACCTTGAAATGCTTGAAAACTGCTTGAATTTGGCTTTGGAGAAGGTGGAGGAAGCCTGGGTAAAAGTCTTCATTTACTGGGTGAAACTACAAGAATTCAGTATATTTTCCTGACATGTGAAACTGTCTGTCAGTTTTTGTTGTTGTTGCACTCTTGGGTTGAGTGTTGCACCACTTCCTCTTGTGTGGCCTTCTGTCCCTCTGCTGCTCACTTATCTGCTGTTTCTATCTTGTTTTTGTTCTTTTTCACTGCAGCGTCGAAAGCGAGGCGCCCGTATCAGTTCTCTGGTAAGATAACGGTGAAAGCGAAAGAGAAGAGCTACTCCAAGCTTGAGATCCCGTACCAGGCCGAGGTTCTGGATGGGTGAGTGGCGTTTTTGTGGCTGTCCGTTGAGAAAGTAGGCCGCTATGGAAGGGGTTTCAGGTTTGAATGGGTCTTTGTGTGTCTCCTGGCAGCTACCTGGGCTTCGACCACACGGCGACACTGTTCCACATCAGGGACAGCCCCGTGGACCCGGTCCACAGGCCCATCTTCCTCACCAACGCCTTCAGCTTTGCCATCCGGCTGCACAACGTGTCGCTGCCCGAGGAGGCCAAAACCATGTTTAATGTGAGAGGAAGTGAGGTCGCTGTGGGGGTGGGGGGGCGGGTGTTGTATATGTGTGGAGGTCAGTGTGACGCCGCTGGTTTCTCTTTCAGGTGCAGAACTTCAGCGCCCCCATCCTCATCCCCCCACATGAGTCCCGCTACATCTTCTCCCTCCTCTTCCAGCCGGTCCGACCCTCCATCCACATCGACAGCAACATCCTGCTCATCACCAACGCATCCAAGTTCCACCTGCCAGTCCGGGCCTACACCGGCTTCCTGGAGGTCTGTGGTCCATGCAGGGTTAGGGTTAGGGGGTCATAGTTACGATAACAGGCTCTGTTAGGGTCTACCACCACACAGCAGACTGGGTCTGATACAGTAGAAATACTAATACCACACAGTATACAGGGTTTGAGACAGTAGAAGTACTAATACCACACAGTAAACAGGGTCTGATACAGTAGAAGTACTAATACCACACAGTAAACAGGGTCTGAGACAGTAGAAGTACTAATACCACACAGTAAACAGGGTCTGAGACAGTAGAAGTACTAATACCACACAGCAAACAGGGTCTGAGACAGTAGAAGTACTAATACCACACAGCAGACAGGGTCTGAAACAGTAGAAGTACTAATACCACACAGTAAACGGGGTCTGAGACAGTAGAAGTACTAATACCACACAGTAAAAGTACTCTGCAACAGAGACTCATTTTGGAACCCTAATAAAGTCTCTTGCGACCCCTCTTGACCCGTGTCTCCTGGTCTTGACAGCCTCTGGTCCTGCCTCCCAGTTTGAAAGACAACATCCTGGACTTCGGGGTTCGCAGTGCAACGGACACCAGCAGCATCACCTTCGTGGTGGTCAACAGCAATCCCATAGAGGTGAGACTGGTTCCTGGAGGTCCCGGAAGGAACGTAAAACATAATGGGAAGAGCTGCATGATGGTCTTATTGAAACAAGTGTTTGTGATGCCAAAGTTGTGACTGATACGATTCTCTGACTGAATATACCGACACTGAAACGATACCAAAAACCTAAAACGTCATGAAAATTATTGGAGTAATAGATTCTTAAAATACGTTTTCTTATTAATTAAAGTTGAGTTTATGTGATTTATTTGATAGTTAACTTCCTATCCGTCACATGAAACAGAGTTTAATTAATGTTTCTGTAAAACAGCGCCCACCCCGGTCTATCAGTACCAGTTAAGGTGAAGAATGGTACTGCAGCAGGGAGACAGAAACCCTCTAAATGATAATAAATCCAGATGGAGTTCTGTGAGAAGTTAATGAGGGAAAGCTGATAAAAGCAGGAAGACCCCACAATAAGTGTAGAAAGCTCTGGTTGAGTTGAAGAGAAGGTCACTCTGTTCCTTTCAGTCCACTTCAGGGTCCTGAGAAATACCTGATAAAACCAGACTTCAACACGTGGTCTCTGGTGGATAATGTGTTTACAGGAGACGCTTGGACAGATTCAGAAAAGAGAAAAGTCTCATTTTTATGAGAACATTTGGTCGCTGTTTAGATCCTGTCCTGCTTTAATCTGCTTCTACCTTCATGTGTTGAATGACTCCCATCATAATTAACCTTCATGCTAACATCTACAGTGGGTGGTTCACAGTTGTAGTGAACCGTTTGGTCCTCTTTTCCTATCTTGCTTTGTGTCCCCAAGCTGGAGATCAAGTCCTGGCTGGTCACCGGAGACAGTCTGTCCATGGAGCTGCTGAGGACGGAGCGAGGAAACGCATCAGTGGCCCTGAATCGCCTTCGAGAGCTGCAGAACACGTCGGCCTCCCATCACAGAGCCGTGAGACCGCCGCCGCGTTTTTAATGTTCTAATATTGATTTAAAATATGAAAGTCAATGTTATACTTGAATATTACTTTTTGTTGTTTTGCATTAAAAAATAAGGTTGTTATTCTTTTTTTAATTCTTTTTTTTTCTTAATTATTACCTATTTTTTATTATTATTACTTAATTTATATTTATATATATTTTTTTGTGTAGAAAATAATGTATATATGTTGTGCTGTATAATATACTCCAATTTCAATACAAATTTGAATGGAAAATAAAGATAAGTGTCTGTCTGTCTGTCTGTCTGTCTGTCTGTCTGTCTGTCTGTCTGTCTGTCTGTCTGTCTGTGTGTGTGTGTGTAGTTAATATTGGCGTCTGGATACTACGCAGCATTCAGAGTGACGCTTGTGGCGAAGGCCCTGGAAGGAACGTATGACGGAGCCGTGCACATCACCACGGACTACGAGGTGGGAGACGTCACTGTGGCCTTCTGGGTAGAAACGCCCCCAGCGGCAGCGTGTAATGGTGACCTCTCTGTTCCCATAGATATTAACCATCCCAGTGAAGGCTCTCATCGCTGTGGGAACGTTAAACAGCTCTCCCAAGCACATCGTCCTGCCAGCTTCCTTCCCAGTGAGTACCGGGGGGGGTTCTAACAGGTGAAGTCACTCACTTCCTGTCTCGTGGCTGCTGATGCGTCTGTGTGTCTTCAGGGGAAGGTGGTCCATCAGAGCTTCAGCATCCAGAGCTCCTTCACACAGAGAGTCCGGCTCCAGCAGATCCGCTCGCTGACAGAGGATCTGCGTTTCTACTACAAACGTCTCCGCAACAACAAGGACGAGCTGGAGCCGCGGCGTAAATCTAAGGTAGCTCCGCCTCCTCCTCCCCCCCTCCGCCGAGCAACACGGGCCGCACTTCAGTGTCCTTATAAACTCCTTTTTTCTTTCCTACATCTTTTTCAGGTGGCAAATATTTATTTTGACGCCAGCTTGCAGTGTGGTGATCACTGTTATGTGGGGCTGCCTTTTGTGCTTAAATGTAAGTTTTCTTTTTGGTTTTATTTATTGATTGTAACATTCAAATCTACGTCGCTGTTTTACTGCCATGGTTGATTTAAAACTAAATAAATAAATGACTGAATATTCTGATAAACAGCTCAGATATTCTACAATTAAAGTTGTAAATGTACGACAAAAAAAAATATAAGTCACAAATTTACAATTTACAATCACTTTACTTTGAAATGTTAGATCATCCTCATCACACCACAGACATCATAGACTGCTAAATATATTAATATAATTAGTATTTATTTATATTCTTGAAACATGGTTGTTATGGATCTTTTAGGACCTTAGCAACGCGACTTTAGCTGTAACGAAATTGCACAGTTTCTTTATCATCTCAGAGAATATTTGAGTCCTTTCTTGTAAATTTGCAACTTCAATCTGATAAATTTAGACTTATTTTTTTGTAATATGAACCCGACGCTGTCGTACAAATCTCAGAAAAGAGTCCGAACTAGAGAACCGACGACTTGTTTTCCCCGTTCACAGCCGAGTCCAAGCCTCATGGTCTGGCCTTACAGGAGGACATCTGGGACGCCGACGTGGATCTACACCAGAAACTCCTCCGGAGGTGGAAGGAGCTCAAAGAGCGCTCGGGCCACAAGTAGGTCCAGTTACGAGTCGGGGGACGTGCGAGGCTGCTAGAGCTGTCAGGTTTTGTGTGTGTGTCGGTGTCGGTGTATGTCTCTGTGTGTACACACACACACATATTGTTTATGTGTATATATATATATATATGTATATATACGCATGGGAAACGCGGCTGTTTCTGATACGGAGATTGTGATTCAGAAAACTTTATTGTTCATCAGACTTCATGTGACAGAAGCATGCGTTTATGCGGCTAGGCCAAGGCGAGGACAACGTTAGAAAACACATTCATATTAAAAAAAACACACACACATTTGAATATTAATTTCAGCATTCGATTAGTATTGGTCTTTCTACTATACTATTGAAATTATATTCCAGCAGCCCTAGTTGACTCCTGATAAATGTAAATGATAAATCTTCTTCTTTGCAGCATCGAAGCCGTCTTCGAGGTCAACACGGACCTGCAGAAGAACGTACAAGCCAAGGTGACGGCCCACCTGACGTGGCCATCGCTGGTGAACTCATCCCAGCGGATCCTGTTCCCTCTGACCAACACCAACAGCTCCTCCGTGAGTGGAACCTCCAGCAGGAACGTATGATGATGTCGTCGTCTTCGTTGTTGTTGTTGTTGGACCGTGTGTCTGTGTGTCTACAGGAAGAGGAGGTGGTCCTGCAGAATCCTGCAGACGTCCTGGTCTACGTCCAAGTCCTGCCCCTGGCCCTGCTGCCCAACCCCTCGGTGTTCACTGGGAAGCTGGCCGACAGGTGTGTGATCTCCACCAGCTGACTCTGATAGATGAAATCTCTCCGTAGATACCGAAACCATGACAAACATCTAAAACCGTCAAGAAAAGTTCTGGAATCATAGATGACTGAACGTGAAATTAGTTTTCCTCCTAACAAACATGTACACATTACACAGCCATCTGAATACTTGAGTTTATGTGATTTCTTTGTTAACTTAATATTTACAACTAGATTTCACATTAAAGCGTTTAATAAGATGTTTCTGTGGAAGAGCGCCCCCGGCCCATCCGTACCAGTTCAGGCGGAGAGTGGTACTGCAGCAGGGAGACAAAAAGCGTTTAATAAGATGTTTCTGTGAAACAGCGCCCCCTCCCATCAGTAACCATTCAGGCGGAGAGTGGTACTGCAGCAGGGAGACAGAAACCCACTAAATGATAATGAATTCAGAAGTTCTGTGAGAAGTTGATGAGGGAAAGCTGCTCAAAGCAGGAGGACCCCGCAGTAAGTGTAGAAAGCTCTGGTTGAGGTGAAGTGGTGGTCTCTGGTGGATTATGTGTTGGATGGATTACAGGAGATTCTTGGACGGATTCAGAAAATATGCAGTCTCATTTTATCAGAACATACGGCCGCTGATTAGAGCCACGTTGTTGTTTTCCTGGTTTTCTGAATGGAGTTCTGCTGATCCAGAACCATCTCAGAGGGGTTCCTGTCCTGCTTTCATCTGCTTCTAGCTTCATGTTAGACTTAAAGTAGCGTTTCTGCGGAAACAGGGTTTTAACAGCCGGAGAGAGATGCTTCTCTACCATCGGTGTTCGGTGCAACACTAACGACCTGTGATGTTGTTTTCCAGACTGCCGTTAGGAAACTTGTCCAACATCAACATCGACACGAACACCCTAGAGTTCCAGGTCCACAGAAATCACGTGAGTGACCACGGACTCATGGAACCGGCTTGTTGCCGTGTGTAGTTGCCATTTGCTGTAACTGGGCCACTCGTTTGTCCGACAGCAGACGTCACTGACGAGGAGCAGCGGCGGCTTCATGGAGGGATCGACCCGCCCGTTCGTGTACAACCTGCTGCTGCTGCCCGGAGAGACCAAGACCTTCAGCGTGAGGTTCACGCCCACCAGCAACCACAGCGTCTCCTCCCTCCTCATCGTCAGGTACCTAAATATATATATATTTTTTTTTAACTTTTTGATGTAGTACATAGCAGTATTTGTGTGAAGTCGGTAACCCTGCTGACGTGTACGAGTGAAACCTTCACCCTGAATGTGTCCAGGAACAACCTGACGGTGATCGACACCATCGTGCTCCACGGCCGCGGCACCACAGAGAGCCTGAAGGTTGCTGGGAAACCTCCGGGGCAAGGCAGCTCGCTCCGATTCAAGATGACCGAGGCCCTGCTGAAGGACTGCATCGACAGTGAGTCTGCGTTGTGGGTCCAGATCAGGGAGACCACGTTTCAGGGGCCTGATATCAGGATAAAAAAAATGAAATAATTTCAATGTTAAATCATTTTGTTTATGAGGTGTGAGTTTGTAAAATAAGTATTTAATAAACGGTGGTTACCCTGTAAACAAACGTGTGTGTGTGTGTGTGTGTGTGTGTGTGTGTGTGTGTGTGTGTGTGTGTGTGTGTGTGTGTGTGTGTGTGTGTGTGTGTGTGTGTGTGTGTGTGTGTGTGTGTGTGTGTGTGTGTGTGTGTGTGTGTGTGTGTGTGTGTGTGTGTGTGTGTGTGTGTGTGTGTGTGTGTGTGTGCGTAAAGTTGGTCAGAGATACAGTATATACAGTTCTGTGTTGTTTTTGGATAATTCAGCATGTCATATTTCAGAAATAGATCCTCTTGTTTGATCCTACAAATATATTTAGATATTTTTCATTAAAAACTTTTGTTTTCCAGGTTATGATTCTCTTTACGAGTCTCACTGTTGATGAGTTCTAGTAAGAGCTCTTAATAAACGTGTGTGTTTTATGGCCGTTGATTGAGGATCTGTTGTTCTGGTCTCAGAGGTGAAGGTGAAGGAACCCAACTTCACCCTGAAGAAAACGTTCCGGGTGGAGAACACGGGTCTGCTGCCCATAACCATCCGCTCGGCGGAGATCAACGGGCAGGCCTGCGAAGGCTTCGGCTTCAAGGTCCTCAACTGTCAGGAGTTTGCACTGAAGCCCAACGCTTCCAAAGACCTCGTCATACTGTGAGTTCCCTCCTTCCTGTCCGAGCGTCGGACCGTCCGTGTTGAGCTACAAATCCTCACTTTAAGAGAAACCGCCTGACTTTAGGATTTCAGTCTCTTTCCTTTTCATTTGTAACTGCTGCTCTCCCACACGTTTGTTGCCTCTGTGACATCACTTTACAGCCCCACTGCCATGTTTCGTCACCACGACAACAATCCCCAATTCCTTTTCTACCGGTCACATGACCTCTGAGAACAGTTCACTGTGTCCTTTCTACTCGGTGTCCTTGAGTGCCAAGAAAGGCGCCTTCGAAGTAAATATTTATTAATAAATAAATAATAATAAATAAATATTTTATGATTATTACTTCTGTTTCTAGTTCTGTGAACTCTGAAACGCCTCCTTTTTTAGTGCATTTCAACGGAATTGCGTTGCTTGGCAACAGCTTGGGTCCATGTGTACTTCCTGTCAGCTGATCATTTACATAAACTGCGCATTTAGAAGGTTTACCATTTAAAACACTATATACCATGAAGTTGTGACATCACGGAGTCCTGTCGGCTCGTTTAAAAATCTCTCTTATTTGAGTACGAGACCTTTAAACCTCTACGTTGCCTTCCTTCCAGGTTTACACCCGACTTCACATCCTCTCGGGTGATCCGGGAGCTGAAGCTGATGACTTGTGGAGGCTCCGAGTTTGTGTTTGTCCTGAACGCCTCGCTGCCATACCACATGCTGGCGTCGTGTGCAGAGACGCTGCCCAGACCGGGCTGGGAGCTGGAGCTCTACATCATCGTGTCCCTCATCATGAGGTGAGTCCCTGGTACCTGCTCCCTGGTCCTTGGTACCTGCTCCCTGGTCCAGGTGCTCAACGGTCCGACACGTTTTAACTAACCACTGTTGGTTCTCCTCAGCTCCATGTTCCTGCTGGTGATCGCCACAGCCTACCTGGAGGCCCAGAGCATATGGGAGCCTTTCAAGAGACGGGTCTCTGTAGAAACCAGCTCCACCTTGGAGACCGGGAGGCCGTTTAATCTCAGGGAAATAGTGCAGATTCACAGTGATTCAAAGTGAGTGTAACACAGACCAAAAGGGTTGATTTAAAACCACTGAACAGTACGATACTTGATGTAGCAGCCAAAGGGCTAGGGTCTAAGTAAATGTAACCCAACAGAAATGTTCCGTCCCATTCCAGGTTGAACGATTACAGCGACGCCCCCCAGACCTCCAGAGGCACCTACGCAGCAACCAACGGAGCCGCTCGGGTCGGAGGTCGCCAGCCCAACAGCAGCCGCACCCTATCGGACTCTGACGGCCAAGACAAGAAGTCCAGGATCAGCTTCAGCCGCCCATCTATGCAAGCTGCTTCCTCGCAGCCGACCAAAGGAAGTTCCCCCTCAGGCCAGGACGCTATTCCGGCCGCCTGCCAGCTCACCAACCGGAAGGCTCGCAGCGCTAAACAGCCGGACTTCCAGAGTCCTGGCTTACCCGGGTCCTCGCTGCCTCACAGGGGCCTCTGTCCTGAGGAAGTAGAGTATGCCAGCCTGATCGGAGCTATGGACAGTGACCTCGACCGTCCAGATCCTCTCGGCGGGGAGAATCTCCCGGAGCAGAGCACTCAGTCGATACAAAACAAAGGTACCACATCAGTTTCCATCTCAGAGTAGACGGGCTGAAGGCCTCGGGGATCATGGTCTCTGAGGCCTCCGGGATCATGGTCTCTGAGGCCTCCGGGATCATGGTCTCTGAGGCCTCCGGGATCATGGTCTCTGAGGCCTCTGGGATCATGGTCTCTGAGGTATCTTGTCCAGGTCTCTGAGGTCTGCGTTCATGTGGTTTTCAGTGTTGGAATGCAAAGGGAAGCTTCGGGGGAAAACAAAAGCCCAGAGGAAGAAGGAGGAGAAGGAGAAGAAATCCACGCTGAAGCCTCGAGAGGGAGACGAGCTGAAAGACAACATGGCCGACAACGACGACAGCTCCTCCACCACCACAGAGACGTCCAACCCAGACGTGGAGACCACCATCAAAGAGGTAAGTAACACCGTCATATCCACCACAGAGTCCAGGCCCATAGCAACACGAGTCAGTCGACTGACTTTATTCGGGGGGGGGGGGGGGGGGGGGGCTGATGATGTCATATGTTGGACAGACTGTAAAGCAGAGTTTAATTTTTAAATATATAACCACGGTTGCACATTCCCTTTGAACAATGTGACGCATTCAGATGCTTTAGTTTATTACCATTACAACGGAAGCCTTCGTGTGATATCATTGTCGTACTATGTCACGTCTCCCAGGAACCCGTGAAGAAGAAAGGGAGGACAGGAGCCACAGCAGCGGTGAAAGAAGAGACGACAAACTTCCTCAACAAACCCAAAACCAAGAAACAAGTACCCCTGAAGAAAGAGAACCCTGCAGAGAAGTCCAGGTCTGTTCATGTGATCGCAGCTGATGACGTCATCTTTTGTTCATTGCTTTTTCTCCTTTAACCCCCCCCTTTTTTATTTTATCCCGTTCAGTTCTCTGGAGCTTCCCTATGTGACGCCTCTGGAGAACAAACAACGCAAGAGCTTCACATCCAAAACTCTTCATCCGCTCGGCAGCATCCCGAAGACGAGGCCGCTGCAGAAACAGAGATGTGAGCTCCCGGTCTTCATTTATCATTCAATATCTGCAGCCCACTGCCGTTCCCCAGGTTCCCACTAGGGGCATCGCTGCTGCGTTTATAAAGCACTGCATCTAAATCAATGTTGGTGATTATCATTCACATATACCAGACTGCAATTTTTTTTTTACTATTCCATAGCATTTAATATACAGAAAATAATAAATGAAAAAATAAATGCAGCAGATGTGAAGGTGACTTGTCTGTTTGACAGTTGAGGTGAAGCTGGAGGAAGGACGTCCGTCCCTGTTGGCCAAGCTGCTGTCCAGCGGGCAAACGGCCGAACTCGGACACAGCAGCAGCTCGGAGGGAGAGAAGGAGTTCACTGCTCCGGAGTGGGACGTCCCCATGTCCAAGAACTGTGTCCGTAAGTCCAGTCTGAAACCTCTCTAGTCTTCAGTCTCTAGTGTCTAGTCTTTAGTCTCTAGACTTTAGTCTCTAGTCGTTAGACGCTAGTCTCTAGACTCTAGTCTTTAGTCTCTAGACTTTAGTCTCTAGTCGCTAGTCTAGAGTGTCTAGACTCTAGTGTGTAGTCTTTAGTCTCTAGAATCTAGTCTTCAGTCTCTAGTCTCTAGTCTTTAGTCTCTAGACTTTAGTCGCTAGTCTCTAGACTCTAGTCTTTAGTCTCTAGACTCTAGTGTCTAGTCTTTAGTTGCTAGACTCTAGTCTCTAGTTGCTAGACTCTAGACTCTAGTCTAGAGTGTCTTGACTCTAGAGTCTAGTCTTTGGTCTCTAGTCTTTGATCTCTAGAATCTAGTGTCTAGTCTTTAGTCTCTAGTCGCTAGTCTAGAGTGTCTAGACTCTAGTGTGTAGTCTTTAGTCTCTAGAATCTAGTCTTCAGTCTCTAGACTTTAGTGTCTAGTCTTTAGTCTCTAGACTTTAGTCGCTAGTCTCTAGACTTTAGTCGCTAGTCTCTAGACTCTAGACTTTAGTCTCTAGTCGCTAGTCTCTAGACTCTAGTCTTTAGACTCTAGTGTCTAGTCTTTAGTCTCTAGACTCTAGTCTAGAGTGTCTAGACTCTAGTGTCTAGTCTTTAGTCTCTAGACTTTGGTCTCTAGTCGCTAGTCTCTAGACTCTAGTCTTTAGACTCTAGTGTCTAGTCTTTAGTCTCTAGACTTTGGTCTCTAGTCTTTGGTCTCTAGAATCTAGTCTAGTCTCTGGTCTCTAGTCTAGGATCTGGTCTCTAGACTCTAGTCTTTAGTCTCTAGACCCTAGTGTCTAGTCTTTAGTCTCTAGACTTTAGTCTCTAGTCGCTAGTCTCTAGACTCTAGTCTTTAGACTCTAGTGTCTAGTCTTTAGTCTCTAGACTTTGGTCTCTAGTCTTTGGTCTCTAGAATCTAGTGTAGTCTCTGGTCTCTAGTCTAGTCTCTGGTCTCTAGTTTCTAGAGTCTTTAGTCTCTAGACTAGTCTCTAGTGTAGTCTCTGGTCTCTAGTCTAGTCTCTGGTCTCTAGTTTCTAGAGTCTCTAGTCTTTAGTCTCTAGACTAGTCTCTAGTGTAGTCTCTGGTCTCTAGTCTAGTCTCTGGTCCCTAGTTTCTAGAGTCTTTAGTCTCTAGAGTCTCTGGTCTATAAAGTCTCTAGTCTGTAGAGTCTCTAGTCTGTCCTGGTTCTAACCCCACACAGAAGCAGACAGTCTTCAGCAGATCTCCCTGCAGACCCTAAACGCAGACCCCTTCCTGAAGAGATCCGTCCCAGCAGGGACCTGCTCCCCTCCCCCCACCTCCCCCAGCCTGCTGTCCCGTGGCTCCTACAGCAGTGTGCTCAACAGCAGCAGGTAACCACCGGTCCACCGGTTCCCCGCCAGAGCTTGTGATGGCTTTGCTTTCCGTTTGAACATGTTTACATCAACATGTGACTGAGTGTGTGACGTTGTTGTGTTTCTGTGACAGCGAGGGGAACCAGAAGAAGGCGCCAGGAAATAAACTGTGTGCGGCGGCGGTGGCAGCTCCTCTCCCGGGGAAGAACGGCAACCCCACCTTCGCAGCTGTCGCCGCCGGTTACGACAAGAGTCCAGGTGAGTATGCGGCCACAAGGTCACAGCTGGTCCCGTCTGCACAGCGGCGCTCTGCAGGAACCTGATGTTTCCCGTTGTGCTCAGGTGGATCCGGTCCGGGGAAACCTGACAAGACTCTGGCCCACATGACGTCGGTGGAGAGCGACAGCTCCGACAGGTAACGTGAGAAAACAAACAATAACGTCCGGCCGTGACATCATCATGTTCGTTTTTAACTGTGTGTTCCCCCCTTCTCAGCTCGGGGTTGTGGAGCCCCATCGACTCTGCCAGCAGCCCCAACTTCCACTCCGCCAACTCCTTCTCTGCGTTCGGACCCAACAACTCCTTCAACCTGACCCGAGGTCAGTTCACCGGCGGACTGCAGGGATGTTCACAGCCGGCCGACCGGCTGCTTTCAAACTGACCGTCTGTGTTTGTGTCTGTAGTTTTCAGAGGGATGAATCTCCCAAAGTCATCGGAGCCGCAGCAGAGCTGGTCTGAGTTCAGCTCCGCCTCGTCCATCTGGGACATCCCGAGCAGCGACTCGCTGCACTCGTGGCCCAGCAGCTCTGGTTCGCCGACCACCCCCACCGCAGTAAGACCACGCTTCACTTCCTGTCAAGAGTCCATCACACAAACACATTGACTATCGGACCAGGGAAGGATCTCTGTGAAAGACAATGTTTGCATTAAAAATAATAATAATAATAATCAGGGTTCTAGTCTCTAGTATTTAGTCTTTAGACTCTGGTCTCCAGTCTTTAGTCTCTTGTCTCTAGTATTAAATCTTTAGACTTAAGTCTTAAGACCCTAGTCTCTAGACTCTAGTCTTTAGTCTCTAGTCTAATCAGGGTTGGCACTGGTGCTGGAAATCCTTGAAAACACTTGAATTTTAGTGTGGTGTTTTCCAGGTTTGAAAAGTGCTTGGATTTAGAATAAAGTGCTTGAAATGTATGTTCTATGTGATGTTATATATGATATAAAAGAGAAAAGTGCTTGAATTTGACTTTGGAGAAGGTGGAGGAACCCTGAATAAAGTCTGCCAGGAGCAGCCTTCCTTTTGTAGCCGTGAGATGAAATCTTAGTATCATAGTGTCTATTTGAAGGGCGTGGCCACGGCCCCCCCTACCAGGTCCACCTGTTTGTGACTTCCTGTCTCGTGTTCCTAGTCTCTGCTGGGAAACGGCCGTAACCCCTGGTCCGCCGCCACTCCCTTCGGCAGCTCCATCTGGTCCACCAGCGCAGACTCCGCCTTGCACCCGTTCCCTCCAACAACCAACCCGCCGCCACCACTGACCGATCTGGTCAGCAGCCCCACCCCGTCGCCGCCAGCCTCCACGGAGATGAGTCGGACCTACAACCCGTGGAGCATGTGGCGCCCGACGCTGAGCCGGCGCAGCTCGGAGCCGTGGCCCAGCTCCTCCGACAACGCCAACTGAACCCACCGCACTCGACCTGCACTTAACGGAAGCACGTCACGGACTCCGCGCGTTCTCTGTGCACTAAAATTTTATAATTAGAAGAATCCCGACAGGAAACAACGTTACCTGAAGTGTGACGGGTTCGGTGGGCAACCGACCCGGCAATTTAGTTTTCTGCAGCTTTTTATTCACGGGGCAGAAATGCTAACTTTTTATTTGGATTTGTTTTAACATGGGCCCCTAAATGACATATTGATGGCCTGGCATGCTAATGCCAGCTAATGCCGGCCAGACATGTTGCCGTTCTAGACGGGCTGGAAACGCTGCATTCCCTCTCAAAGTCGGTACATGGCATCGCTGAGGTTCAGTATTTATGGTGGAAAGCAGACGTCTTATTTTAAGCCATGTGTCGCGTTTTCGCAATCATTTTTGATTTCTCACCGGTTTCCTATTCCAGTTGGTTTGAAAAGTCATATTTTCATACATTTGCAATGAAACCGTTGCACTAGGCTTTTTAAATTGGCATCTGAGAATTCCGACTGGACCAGGAAGGTTGAAGGTTTAGGTCCCGTTTTAAATTGGGCTCTGCCCTGATGACAAAGACGCCCCGTCACAGTCGGTGATAAACAGTTTGAGGTTTGTGTTCTACATCACCTCCAATGTCAGCAAATTTAAATAAATGATTTCAGCAGAACATCTGGTCTTCTTGTTTCATTTCATTTTAATCTATGTGTATGTTAGGGCTTTTTTTTTTTTTTTTTTTTTTTCTCGACATACTAAATATGACTTTTTTACAACTTTTTCAACATCCTTGTCAGGTTGCCCGAGCGGTCGATGCGCCCAGAATGAGGAGACCCATTCAGATGATGTTCAGCCCGTGAAATTTCTTTATTTTACATTCAACACAACAGGTTTCACGCACATCCTGACTCAACACCATCTTCCCCAAAATGACCCGCTTAAATACCCCCAGCACCTCCTTTCCCTAATTGGCATGTACCATTCCTTTCCTTCACCCCCTAAACATACAATAAATAAACAAATAAACAATAAATTAACATCCCTACCCAATACCAACCCAATCTATATACACACACAATCGATATAAACCCGGAAAATCACGTAGATAAATAAACCTAATAATTTACCTATATTTACATTCACCTTTAAAACCCACCAATCAAACTCCCCTCTACCTACTCTCCTCTTGGTTCATCCCGCTCCACCAAGCGGAACAAATAAAAGATGTGCGCACCCTCGGAGGACTGCTTTGTCGGGACACACCCTGGGAGGAAGAGAGGAGCGGCAGGTAAGTTTTATGCTTCACACAATTCCACACTCTGTTCGCCTAAGATTATGTTCTCCCACCTACTGCAATCATGGCCCGCTAATCGTCACTGGCTTTCTGTCCTCCCAGGTGAATCCTGGTGGCCGCTAAAAACCGCTAATCCTGCATTATGTCAATAAACAATTTCCCATTAGCTGCGTGCGCGTCTCATTCCCCTTGTGTATCTACCTCTACCCACCCGTCTGATTTATGACCGACGTAACGGCAGTCCGTCGTCACAATCCTAACTTTATCCGACAAACTATACAAAGACTTGTTCTTTTAAAACTTTTTCCGACATACTAGACCGAGGTTTTTTTGACCGAGAACAACTTTTTTCAGCACACTATACAACTTTTTCAACACTATACTGACATTTTATTTCCAACTAATGATATATATGATAGGAAAATGGAAAGAAAATTGT
Organism: Eutrigla gurnardus; assembly: GCF_963514095.1. Taxonomy (NCBI): domain Eukaryota; kingdom Metazoa; phylum Chordata; class Actinopteri; order Perciformes; family Triglidae; genus Eutrigla; species Eutrigla gurnardus. The sequence goes on along the minus strand of NC_139920.1, from coordinate 19,677,810 downwards.
ATTTCACTGCATTTTACAGGATGTATTGTCAAAATAAACAGATGTTTATCACAAGTGCACTACATGCTCCTCAAGTGATCATCTTGGCTGTGAGCTGTTTTCTCACATCACATTATACAAACTTTCAGACTTTCTGGACATGAAAAATTATCTTTTAAATTGACAAACGTGTCTTATTCATGTTCTAATTCAAACGGGATCAAAAAATATTCTCTGCGTTGACTTCGGTACATTTTTATTCTGATGGGCACAGAAAATATGTTTGTGCAAATTTATGAAAAGGTGGTCTGTGTAGGTTTGTTTATGTTTTGGTCATTTGGTTTCCCATTTAAGAAATAGATGATAAAGCTGCAGTCGGCAAGTCTGGCAGATCGAGTTGACTCAGTCAAATTTCGAACACTCACGCCCCCCCCCCCCCCCCCTCTCTACCACCGAGCTCCTCCGCTCCCTCCCATCGAGTGCTCGTCAGTGCGCGTGTCTTATCTCATCGATAAACGACATGGAGTACACGCTACACAGAGGTAGGCTGGCTAACTTACTCATAGATAGCAACTGCTAACATCATTTAGCGTATGCTTATCTTGAGGCATGTGCCTGTGATATTGTAACATGCGAGAGGGGGGAGGTGGCATCTGTGGCGTGTGCACAAACTGTGAACTGCACTGAGTAGACAGGATGATACGGGCGCAGTGAATTTTTGCAAAACAAACAACAAGCTCTAGGTGCACGTAGAGGTGCGTTTTTTCTAAAACCAGATGATTTATGTTGTTCTATCGGAGCATAATGTCTGTTTCAGTGAATATAATAAAAACAAATCACCAACTGTGACTTTAAAAAAGGAAACGAGTGAAAATAGACCCGTGTTACATGGACATGGATCAATATAATTTGTTTAAAGGAGTCATCACCCGGAAATCGCAATTTCTCTTGTTAAAACATGCATATCTGTGTTTGACCTCAGTTGAAACTTGCCTGAAAGGCTGGAGTTTGAAAGTGGCGCCGTTTTTTCGCTTCTGCTCTTTTTCCGAACAGGAATAGCACACAAGGGTGTGCATTCCTAAAGCACGAGATTTTGATTCTGCGCCTTCGGTGACGTCACCGTGGCGGCTACTTGCATAAGCCCACCCCTCTTTCACCACCCAACCCCGCCCCGTCCGCTACCTGAAATCGCCGAAGCGCCGCCATTATGTTTTGGAGTCTGCATGCAGGCAAGCCCCCCCGGCTCTGTCCTTCCTGCGGCGAATCAACGCGCGCCTCATTACATATTATACAATGCACATCCGGACCAGTCAAAACCTCGCGCGTAATCTCGCGTGATAAAATCGCGGTACGAAAAAGGGTCAGAACAAGCTCAATGTTTGATTAAATTTTTTTTTTTTTTTTCTAATAAGTTTTACGAATTGATCCAAAGCGATCCAAGGGGGGCTGGATACGTATAAAACCAGGTGATGACTCCTTTAATTTTGTTACACAATATGGAAAATGAAAATGGAAAATTTTCTATGAATGAATAGAAAGCTTGTATTTCAATCTCAATTTTGTATATTTTAAAATGACATCACCACATGTTTTTTGTTTCATAATACTATTAATACAAACAGAACAGTATATTTTATAGTATTTGACAGCAAAATTTAAAATAGAAAATTCCCTCTGGGGAAATTTTGAAAGGGCCACGGGGGCTACTGCCGGAGTGTACATTATGATGAGATTCTTCAGAGATTTCAAACGAGACGGGGTTGTTTTAGAGGCAAATACAGAGACTGCTTGCGTTTACATACACACGGATGTGATGGGTCGTTTCGCTCAGAACGTACGCATACATATAGCTCGAATTGCGTACAGATAACACGCCACAGGTAGTGGCATGTATATTTACTAAAAGTCATGATGCCACGTTGGAAAAACTGTACCTGAAGGGAACGCGCATCAGCGGTTTTGTATGAATTTACCTCTAATATCCTGATCCTTAGATTTAACAGCAGCCTTCGACACGGTGGATCACAGGATCCTGCTGGCTCGGCTTGAGCATCATGTGGGCGTCAAAGGCACAGCTCTGAAGTTCTTCCGGTCTTAACTGGCCGACAGGGGCTTCTCTGTCCAGCTTGGAGACTCCATCTCTTCTGCTGCCCCCCTCGCCTGTGGGGTCCCTCAAGGCTCTATTCTAGGTCCCATCCTCTTTCTGCTCCTGGCTAAACACAATATCTCCTTCCACTGCTTTGCCAACGACGTCCAGCTGTATCCCAGCTTGTTGCACTCCAGCTACTGCGTGACTGTTTGGCTGACATCAAGTCATGGATGGGTGCAAACTTCCTCAACCTTAATGAGAGCAAGACTGAGCTGATCGTTTTTGGCAAAACTTCTCCGGCCTTCTCCAACAATGCCCTGGGCCCTCTTGCCTCTAACATCAGGCCCTCTGTCAGAAATCTTGGTGTGATTTTTGACAGTGCCTTCAAGTTCGAGCAGCAGGTCAGTGCAGTAGTTAGGAAGAGCTTTTTCCACCTGAGAATCCTAGCTAAGACCAAAGCCTACCTGCCCCAGAGCGATCTAGAGAGAGTCATCCATGCCTTCATTACATCACAACTGGACTACTGTAATGCTCTCTACACTGGCATCAATCAAAAACACGAACATATCACCCCAGTCCTGGCTTCACTCCACTGGCTCCCCATCCGCTACCGCATCGATTTCAAACTCCTATTGACTGTATTCAAATCTCTCCATGGTCTGGCCCCCACCTACTTGTCTGATCTTCTCCACCACCACTCCCCTTCCAGAGCACTACGGTCAGCAGGCCAACTGAGGCTGGAAAAACCCAGGTCCAGGCCTTTGCAGTGGCAGTCCCTAGACTCTGGAACTGCCTCCCCCTCAACATCCATGCAGCCCAGTCTCCAAATATTTTTAAGTCCCTTTTAAAGACTCACCTCTATTCACTTGCCTTCGGCTAGTGTCTCCTTTTACGTACCATTGTATAGTGCCTCTGGTGACTTTTTAAATGCTCTCTTCTCTTTTATCGCACCTTTTAAACTTTTAAAATTGTATCTAGCCCTTTTCTTTTTTGTGCCTTTATTTATTTATCTTAATTTATCTTTTCTGTGCCTTTTTAGTGTTTATTCCTTGATTATTGCTCTTTATTGTGAAGCACTTTGGTGCGGCTAAGCCGTCTGTAAATGCACTATATAAATAAATTGACATTGACGTACGGCTCTGTCTCATAACGTTACATTATTATCACATAGCGTGGTGAATGTGCAGGTCACAACTTTTCCACGAAAGCGTTTTGGAGTTGTTGGATTGTGTATTTGATGAGGTTGATGAGGGAAACCAAGAAATCCCATTAGCCTCTGTAGCGTAGCTCTGAGCAGTTCGCGGTTGCACGCCACCATAGCTTACACCGACAAATAAAGGTAATGAACATACTGCTGTGACTCTAGGGATTATTATAGGGACAAAATGTTGAACTATCCCTTTAACTGTGGCTCTGGCCTGAGGCTCAGAGGTTACCACAGCAACTTGAGGTTGTTGCCATTGACGATAGAGGACCCCCAGGCTGAGGCAGACAAACGTGGAGAAAAAGAGCAATTTTCTGCCTCTGCACCGGTCTCACATTTGGGCTTATTCTGACAAAACGGTAGCTCCTATCAGAAAAAAACACAGACCATCATCACCGTAAGGACTCCCTGAACGATTTGATATGATTTAGGTGTTTCTGCAGTAAATATTTTGGAGAGAGTTGCAAGTTTAAAACAGGGGTCCTCTCTCTGCTTCTCTCAGAAAACTTTTGTATTGGAGTCGATGAGGAGCAGAGACAGACGTGGCTGCACTTAGAGGCTGCTAATTCAAATTCTGTACATCTCTCTGATTTTTGGAAAAACTCCAATGATTGCTCTTTTTCGCTCTTTTTTTTTCGGCCTGTCCCATTCGCATGCATAATTTTGCGCAGTTTTGCGCGACGTAATCGATCCCGATTGAACCGCACGTTTTGACTAGTAGCGAATCGACATTTGTCCGGAAGATGAAAGAAGAAAATCAATCCACAGTATAACAATAGGTGCTCGGGGCTGAGCCATTAAATTGGTTATATTTGTTTTTCTTTTACCCAAAAAAGAACAAATACTATTTTCAGTTTTTAACAAATAAATGTAAGATTAATAACCTCCAGCTAACTTTTAATAACGCTCTTTTTCAGTTGATACATTTTGCACGTGATCTTTCCTCCGTCGTCTGCGTTTACTTCCGCGGTTGCCGGACCGACGCCATCAGCAGCCGGCCGAACTTGCCGACGTCACACTTGGTGAGAACGAACACGCTGTGGCGTTTCTTCAGCTCGCCGGTCTGATCCAGCACCATCATGCCGCGGGAGATGGCGCCCCGCAGTTCCACGCGGACTGGACACTCGATGCGCTCTGTGACCACGCCGCCGTCGATGCAGGCCGCCATGGCGTAGGCGTCGTAGGACACGAAGCCGGGTCCGAAGTACACGTCTCTCTTGTTGGTCATGGCGTCTCTGGAGAATGCCCAGCACCGCGACGTGATCTCCTTCATGAACGCCGCGGCCGGGGCGTCCTGACTGATCAGCTCCTCGAAGAACTCCTGAAACCAACGGAACCAAGAGAAAACTGTTGATACTGTTAAGACTACCACTACTGTTAATACTACTACTACTACTGTTAATACTTCTACTACTATACTACTACTACTACTGTTAATACTACCTCCACTGTTAATACTACCACCACCACTGTGAATACTACCACTACTTTTAATAATGCTACTACTGTTAATACTACTACTACTGTTAATACTACTATACTACTACTACTTCTACTGGGTCACTCCGTGTCAGTTCATCCAATTTCTGAAAATCTTCCCACCTGACCATCTCAGAATGTCCTGAAAAAATTCAAGTACAAAGACACAATTGTTAATAGGACAAATGATGAAACATCATTGAATGAAGGGTAGTTTAGACGGTTTTTGGCATCATGCTCTGAAAAGCCATTATTAAACAGCAATATCTGGAAAACTATCTCACCTGTGGCCTTCAAAATTTCTACAGTGTATATCTGTAACTAATAGCCTCCAGACATGAAATATCAGGGGTGTAGCTCAATGATAACATAGTATGGTAGGTATACTTAAAATGTGGCTTGTTGAAATAAAGTAGTACATTTGAAGAGTGGCTGAGCTCCCATTTTTGCAGATAAAAGACTTCTATCACTTCTGCCTCTATCTCTGGTGTTAGCTTAAACAAAATATGGTTTCTCTCAGATGATTAGTTTCACAGATATTAAGGCTCAAAAATGGAAGTAAACACATCTTTATCAAGTATCAGGTCCAAACTTACTTTTTTTTAAAGATCATATTCTTGTTAAAAATCATATTAAAAAATCGGGAGGGTGTTTTGCCTCATTTTGTCGGTGATTTTTTAAAATCCTGATATTGGTGGGGTTTTTGTGGCCGTTTTTGGTACTGCATGTCTTAATATCCTACAAGTAAACATCACAGGAGGGCAATTCAATTGTGTTTTTTACCATTTACCAAAGACTTACATGTGACTAAATGCTACTGATAAATTTAGCCTCACAAAAACATTAAAATGTAGCACAGTTGTAGTTACAGAGGCAAGTCCTTGGATGTGAGTTGAACATGCTGAAAGCAGCTTTTAATGTCTTAAACCATGAACAAATATAGCATAATATTGAAGACTGTACATTTTGTCATACTTTAAGTATATAAATTACACAACCAAATCAAATAATAATCTTAATTTGAGCATAAAGATTTTACATTACAGTAGAAAAGTCTCCACAGTTTGATATTGAATAACAGTTTGTCTCTATGCTCTTTGTACTTTAATTTTTTCAGGACATTCTGAGATGGTCAGGTGGGAGGCATTTGATGAAATGACACGGAATGACCCTACTGTTAATACTACCACTACTGTTAATACGAAAAGCCTGTTAAGGAAGTTTTTCTCTCCACTAGGTGGCGCTGTAACGCTCCTGGGTGATGTTGGGACTCTGAAAATCATGAGCGCGTTCTAGTCCTGCTCGGTGTGTAAAGTGTCCTGAGATAACTCCTGTTGTGATATGACAGTTTAAATGAAATTGAATTGAATGAAACCCGTTTGAGGCGCAGGTGGTGCCGGGTTCACGTAGTCCTGCACCGACCTTCCTTACCCATGTGAGCGAGTTCCTGCATGAGTACTCCCAAGACGCCACGTACGTCGGGCAGAGGAACTCCTCCAGAACCACGTAGGCCGACTCGACGTCCATCGCAAAGTTAAACTCCGCACACAGCGTCACGTTTCCTTTTCCTGCAGAGACAAAACCCCAAGTTACAAACCTGCAGAATCCTAAATCCGACGCTGCGGCGGTCTCACCTTCCATGTTGCCCCCCATAATGTACAGGTCTCTGAGCTTCTGGGGGAAACCTGGATCCAGTCTGACAGCCAGAGCCAGATTGGTCAGTGGGCCGAGGGCCACCAGGCTGACCTGTGTGTGTGTGGGTGGGTGGGGGGGGGTCAGAGGTCACACCAGGATGTTGTCGTCATCATTTCTAAATGTGTAATACTTTTGTCAAATAACCAGATCGCCAACACAACTGTTAGCCTCCTCCTGCTAGCTAGCTAATTAACTTAGCTTGGTACTTCACCAACACAGCTGTTGGCTCCTCTTGCTAGCTAGCTAGCTAACTTAGCTAGGTACGTCACCAACGCGGCCGTTAGCTCCTCCTGCTAGCTAGCTAATTAACTTAGGTCAGTACGTCACCAACACAGCCGTTAGCTCCTCCTGCTAGCTAGTTGTTTATTTCACGTTCCTCACCTGGTTCTGGTGTTCCGTCACCAGCCTGATCATCGCTTGGACTGCATGCTCTCTCTGGATCTTCTCCTCCCACCGGGGGTCTTTGTCCTCCAGCACGTCCCCGAGTCCGTCACTCCCAAAGTGGTCACTGACCGGGCCGCCGGCTCTGACCAGAGGACCAGCAGAACCCCGGAAAACCGGAACCTGCAGGAAACACGTCATTGGGTCCCGAGACGAGTGAAGAGCCAACGTTCATTTTCATCCCCCTCCCCCAAACATACCTCGTGGCGCTCGCAGACGGCAAGCACCCTCAACACATTCTGACACACGTTCTCAACGGCCGCGTTGCCGAACACGCAGGTGACGGCCACTACCCGGATGTTGGGCGCTGCCAACGCCATCATGATGGCCTGAGCATCGTCCACGCCGCAGTCGGTGTCGATGATCACCGGCTTCTTCAACATGGTCGCCTGGAACATTCACACCCACTACATCAGTCACATCAGTCTTCAAATGGCGATTTGTCACGTGGCAGGAAGCGGTTAAACAAAACGCGCACAAAAGATCGGAATAAACCATTATTATTATTTTTAGCGTGACTCTCACGTAGAAACATTTAAACTTCGTGCATTCAGGCTGTTATTCAACATGAATCCCATTAGGGTGAAAATGCCTTTCCCACATTTACTTTTCCACAATAAAAGCCCCCTACAGGAGACAGGTGGTGGACATATTTTTCAAAATAAAAACCCCAGAGGGTAACTGAGGACACAGAGGTTTAAATAAATTTTAAAAATGCACAGAATTACTCTATTCTATGATTATGCTTGTTTTTTACACGATAAAAGCCCCCATCTCTCACTGTATGTTAACAGAAGAAAAGTGGTGGACCTATTTTTCAAAATAAAAGCCCCAGAGGGAAACTCAGGACATGGATGTTTAAATACATTTTAAAAATCCACGTAGAATAACTCTATAGAGTGACGAAGTCCCGCCCCTTCCGCTAGACTCCCATGGGACTTTCTGAGATCGTAAAAAATGTATGGGTCTCAATGCTGCTAAAATAATTATTTGCTGGTCCCAGTCGTTATATGCCCCAGATTAGAAATATGTTGTCCACGTCAAGAGTTTGACCATTTATTGTGCAATTGTTCAGTTTAAGGCTGTAGAGAAAACACAATGAGAAAGACTACACGTCGTGTATGTGACATCACATCATCGCCCTTTCTCACAGCAATTCAGTGTGTTTTGATCCTGAATGTTCCCTTTCCAGCAGGTACGGCTGTTCATGCTTTCGGTTCCCGTTCGCTGGCTCAAGGAATCGCTGGCTCAGACTGACGGATATCATTTGTGCCGAGAGCGGCCTCACACAAAACCTACCATTATCAAACCTCTTCACGATAAATTGTAGTTTTTTTCCCATGAAAAATTATCTTTAAAAACCACAAAAAACGTATGTGAAATTCATGGCACAATTCAAACAGGACCAGAAAATAATTTTGATCTTGCCATAGGAATACATGCATCAGAAATTAATTTTGAGGTCCCATGTACCAGAAATAGAAAGGCGGTACTTCGCCACTCTATTCTAATGACGATCAAGATGAGGCTTGTTTTTCCACAATAAAAGCCCCCAACTCTCACTATGTTAACAGAAAAATAGTAAAAAAAAAAAATGAACAAATGAATGAATTAACTTAATGGAACAATAATAGGTCAATTGATGACTCTAAATTGCCCGTAGCTGTGAATGGTTGTCTGTCTCTACATGTCAGCCCTGCGATGGACTGGTGACCTGCCCATGGTGTACCCTGCCTTCGCCCAATGACAGCTGAGATCGGTTCCAGCGCCCCTGCGACCATGAATACAGGATAAGAGGTAGATGATGGACGGATGGATGGAAGGAACAATGATATTGGTATTATTACATTACATTTTTAATGATATTGATAGAAATTAAACCCATTGCCATGTTTTCAATTCATCTCACACATTAAAGAGACTTAGTTTTTCAGCATTCACACCGCTTTTTAGTCAGAAATTGCTTTTCTATTTTTCTTTTCTTTTTATATATATATCATTTTTTATTATTGTCCAAAAAAAGTTACCATGAACTCCTGTTCAGCTTGTTTGTTGGTCTGTTTTCAGCAGGTATTACATGTAGAAATCTGCATTATAATGGCCCAACACGATCCGGGTCCTGGTTCCATCTCTGAAGGATCCGCCTCAGTCCTTCAGAGATGGAGCAAGGCTGCAGCCTGGACCAATATGATCCGGGTCCTGGATCGGTCTGTGGAGGACTGAAGCGGGTCTCTGGTGGGTCTGACTCCGCTCCTGTGATTGGTTTGACCCGAACGATTACAAATACGGAACATTTAAATGAAATGTCGCATATTTAATGAAGAAACGTCAGTTAACGAGCCAAATAATGGTAACGTCGTGTTTCTTCCGTGTTTTCATGTTATTACGTAGCTCTGAATACTTCCGGACTCCCCCGTCCCCGCCGGAATGGTTCCGTCCACTAAAACCGCACAGGAAGCGGAGCCGGGTCAGGACTCGGGAGGGCGACGTTACCGGGTTCGTGATTTTCCTTCGTGGGTTTTTGAACCGTCCTGGGCTGATGTGGACCTACCGTCGGTGAGGCTCTGCTGAGTCACGGTCTGGAGCCCGTTTGGATCCAAAAGAGGACCTGGGCGTGTGTACAGAGTCCGCTAGTGGAGCAGGTCTGCGCCGCCTGCTGAGGTCCGTCAGGTCGGTTCATCAATAAGCAACAATAAGCAACAAATGTTCAATAACCCGCAGACTTCGCCTCTTAATACGTCACCTATTAAAGCCTCGTGTAACGAGGATCAGCGATGACCATGTTCTAACGGTTTCAGACGCAACGAGCCGTCAAAAATACATTATATGACACACCTGCTGTATTGGATCTTAAAACATATACTCCAATTAAAAACAAGGAAGGATAGCCTAATACAATAATAATAATAATATTACACCATTATTATTAAACACCATATCATATCCAAACAGTGAGAGTAGGCCTATATTAAATACATAAAGCCCCATATAGCTGTTATAATCTCCTGAACATGTAATAAAATTGAACCTGATAAAATGTAATATACACAATAAAGTGTGTGTGTGTGAGGGAGAGAGAGAGAGAGAGAGGAGAGAGAGAGAGAGCGAGAAACTGACCCAGCAGAAAGGTATGACATCATCAGTAAACATGTTATTACACTATCAGTCAGGGCATCTTGATACATTTATAACATTGTATTTATTACTGTATATTGATTGTTTAATCAAAAACATTTCTAGTTTGGGTCTGATGTGATACAAAGAACGACTTGTAACATTTATGATTTTTATTTTACATGCAAGTGTTGGATATGTGTATGCTAGTGATTAGCATTAACGCTATCCATGTGTTTGCTAGGGATTAGCATTAACGCTTATTGTGTTTTCGCTAGTGATTAGCATCGCTGAAATCAAACAAAATGTTCTTACCTATAGCACTTTGATCATAGCTGTTGTACTTAAGGTATCCTTGCTGAACAGCTACTACTTTACTCTGACGAGAACCTAACACTTGCTTTTATTTTTTCGCTCTTACTTTATCGGCAATGATATGCTGTGGTTTCTTTCTTTTGACAAATGTACTTATTGTAAGTCGCTTTGGACAAAAGCATCTGCTAAATGCCCTAAATGTAAATGTAGCATTAACGCTATTTATTTGCTTTTGCTAGCAATTAGCAATAACGCTATCTATGCGTTTTTGCTAGTGATTAGCATTAACACTATCTATGTGTTTTTGCTGGTGATAAGAACACCAGAGAAGACCCCTCATCCCCGTCAGCCTCGGCTAACTCCGTCGTGCATCACACCATTCAATGCCGAACACGTCAGAAGATCAAGGAGCAAACCTACCTGGGCCAGCAGTACCGGCGGGGCCCACCAATGAGGATGAGGACCGCGGTGTGATGGGATCCCTGGCCCGGGACGCCGCAAGGACGAGGACCTGCCCGGTGACTCACTCCCAGGAGAAGTTCTACACCGTCTGCTCCGACTATGCTCTCCTCAACCAGGCCGCCTCCGTCTTCTGTCCACCAAACGGGGCCCGGGATGCCGGCCCCAACCAGCCGGACCAGGGTCCATCCCTGGTGAAGCCCAAACCCTCCGCTGACTTCAGCGCGGGCCAGTCCGGAGGAGCCCACGTGGGATCCGATGGGGACTGTGACATGGTGGAAGTGTCTTCTAAGCCGATCCTGGCCTGGGAGATCGACACCACTGACTTCAACGCCGTCATCACCAGAAAAATCAGATTGAGTAAGAAATGAGGTCTAAAACCCTGGACCGGCATTTTTACACTTCCTGTTCCCCTCCTTCAAGTCCATGTGGTTTTGGTTTGATGCATGAAATAAGTCTGTGATCTGGTTCAGTTCAGTATTTAGTCCTGGTTCAGTCCAATATTTAGTCCTGTTTAGGACCAGTATTTAGTCCTGTATTGGTCCAGTATTTAGTTCTGGTTCAGTCCAATATTTAGTATTAGTTCAGTCCAGTATTTAGTCCTGGTTCAGTCCAATATTTAGTCCTGGTTTGGTCCAGTATTTAGTCCTGTTTTGGACCAGTATTTAGTCCTGGTTCAGTCCAGTATTTAGTCCTGCTTCAGTCCAATATTTAGTCCTGGTTCGGTCCAGTATTTAATCCTGGTTTAGTCCAATAGTTAGTCCCGGTTCGGTCCAGTATTTAGTCCTGGTTTAGTCCAATATTTAGTCCCGGTTTGGTCCAGTATTTAGTCCTGGTTCAGTTTGGTATTTAGTATTTTGGTTTACATCCAGTAATTCGTTTTAGTTTTAGTACCATGAAACACATTTGAATGTTTGAAACCTGGGGCCCGTTTCAGAAAGCAGGTTTAGTGAAAACCGTGAGTTAGTTAACCCTGACACTCGTTTTTCGGTTTCACAAAGCCAGTTCAGCCTAACTCTGAGTCAGTTACCCGGGCAACATACTCTGTGAACCTAACCTGCTCGCTGGCAGGTTTGCATCAACATACCCCAAGTTTCTTCCTACATTTCTTCGCCTTTTTCCAGAATCTGAACCAACCGATATGGAAATAAAAGTGATTCTAGCAGCTTTGCGTTGGGAGAGGATTTTGATTCCCGTTTTTCTTAACGATCACATATAAAAACAATATTCTCCGACATTTTTAACATTTCATATGGCGGATATAATCCCTGACCAGACTCTTTGCAGAGCTCTTTAGATTTTTTTGCAAACAGGAGTTTTCTGAAATGTTTATTTCTGAGTTGAAATAGATGCTTATATTTACTGTTTGATATGTGAAAAATTATTACAACCATATACCTTAGGCTACGTATTTGCGCAATATTCTTATGCTTATTTTTCAGCTGCAGAGACTTTCTTTTTGTGCCTATGGGATTACACCAATATGAAAATGGTTATTTCTACATTCCACTACTTCGTGACCCACAGGAGTCGAACCACAGTCACCTGCACCGTAGGCAGTGTTGCTAACTGTTACATCACAATGTCTCACTATGGATCTGAAAAGAAAGCGTTATCGCCTTCAGATCAATCAACTGTTTCATTCAGTTATATGCCTCAAGTCGGCAGTAATTGTCTGCCACACCAACTGTCTCTACTTTGCTGCAGTTACGTTGCTCTGCTTTCTAAGGATGAGCTTGTTTTCTAAACACTCTAATATCTAATAACTCTCTCCCGGTTGCCATGGTGAATCGTAGTATCGGAGCTCCATTGATGATGGCTTTGTATACTCAGAGTTCCATCCATCCATCATCTACCGCTCATCCTGTATTCAGGGTTGCGGGGGGGCTGGAGCCGATCCCAGCTGACATTGGGCGAAGGCAGGGTACACCCTGGACAGGATGCCAGTTTAACATACTAAGAGTTGATTGAACTAATTCCGAACAGCTGTTCTGGAACCGAAAACTCTGCCCATCTCAGAGTTAATTGACTCAGAGTTCAGGGTTGGTTGAGCCTGCTTTCTGGAATACACCCCAGAACCTGGTTTACTGACTGAAACGGTTTCAGGCAATGTCAAGAAGACCAGCACCAAGAAGATGAAGTCGTCTGACAGACCCAGCAGGAACCTGCAGGACGCCCCCCTTCAGGCCTCGCTGGAGGACCTCAGACAGAGAAAGGTGCTGGACCTCAGGAGATGGTACAGAAATTATTGTTATTATTATTATTATTATTATTATGACTACTATTATTACTTTTATTATTATTATCAGCAGCAGCAGCATCACTGATCTGAGATCAGCTCTTCTAACAAGAAGCATCAACATTCCTGTGATCTCACTTCCTGTGTGTCTAACTTCCTGTGATCTCACGTCCTGTGTGTCTAACTTCCTGTGTGTATCAACTTCCTGTGATCTCATGTCCTGTGTGTCTAACTTCCTGTGTGTATTAACTTCCTGTGATCTCATGTCCTGTGTGTCTAACTTCCTGTGTGTATTAACTTCCTGTGATCTCATGTCCTGTGTGTCTAACTTCCTGTGTGTATTAAGTTCCTGTGATCTCACGTCCTGTGTGTATTAACTTCCTGTGATCTCACGTCCTGTGTGTCTAACTTCCTGTGTATCTGCTTCAGGTACTGCATCAGTCGGCCGCAGTACAAGACGTCCTGTGGGATCTCGTCTCTGGTTTCCTGCTGGAACTTCCTGTACAGCACTCTGGGAGCGGGGAGGTGAGACTGTCTCACTCTGACACTGACTGTCTCACTCTGACACCGACTGTCTCACTCTGACATGACTGTCTCACTCTGAAACCGACTGTCTCACTCTGTCTCACTCTTAACTGTCTCACTCTGAATGTCTCACTCGGACACCGACTCAATCTGACTGTCACACTCTTGTCTGCATCACCAGTCTGCCGCCCGTCTCTCAGGAGGAGGCGCTGCACATTCTGGGCTTCCAGCCGCCGTTTGAAGAAATCAAGTTCGGGCCGTTCACCGGCAACGCCACCCTGATGAGGTGAACACACACACACACACACACCGGCACACACACCGGTTGCTGTAGCTGAGTCACATTTTGTTTTTCTTGCAGGTGGTTCCGACAGATCAACGACCACTTCCGGGTGCGAGGTTGCTCCTACATCCTGTACAAACCTCATGGGAAACACAAGACGGCGGGCGAGACGGGTGAGTGGAGGAACTAAACCCCAGAGATGAAGACCCAACTCTTCTGTGCACTGGAAATCTGCTGAACCAGAGTTATTGATTGTTATCAGCTAGTAAGGATGACTGTGACCAGGCTGGGTGGAGCTTTTTTAACGTGACTCATTCTGAGGTTTCCAGCTCAACAAAGTTTTTCAGGGTTTAGTTACTCTTTGGGGGTTTAGTTACTCGCCAGGAGATGAAGGTGTTTACTTGTCATCTGTTTGCAGCTGAAGGAGCGCTGATGAAACTGACCCAGGGTCTGAAGGACGAGTCTATGTCCTACATCTACCACTGCCAGAACCACTACTTCTGCCCAGTGGGCTTCGAGGCCACGCCCCTCAGAGCAGCCAGGGCCTACAGGTGTGTTTGCTCGTTTTAGTTTCAGTTTCTCAGAAAGGTTGAGTTTTTATATATTTAGCTATAATCCCATTTATCAGAATTTGTATAACACGGGTTTACACCATATTCTAAAAACATAAAAAATCCATAAGATGTTTCACTTTTCAAACCAGAATAACCTGAATACAGACAAGCACTTCTATTAAATGTATTTTAGATGTCTACATACAAATACATGTTTGACTGTTTAAATCTTTAAATCTGTCCTCTTTCACGAAGACCAGCTGGTTCACGTCAGACCTGATCGGAACCTCAGACCTGATCTGAACCGCCTGGTGGTTAAACCATCTCCTACAATATTTAAATCATGTCGTTATTTAATTCAACACTCAACTAGCAGCACAGTGCCATCTACTGGAACATTGAATTTCTTTCTGTAGCGATATATTAGAGCTTAATAAATAAATAAAGAAAAAACATTGAATTGTTTTATGTAAAAAATATGTATTTTTTAAATTTAGTTTTTCACTGATTATATTAAGTTCATTTCAGTTTTTGGTTACGTAATAATAATAATAATAATAATAATAATAGTAGTACTTATAGTCAGGCCAAGGTGACGGTAAAATCATTTTTTGTGTGACTATTTTTCGAAAAAATAGCTAAAATGATGAAACTATTCTAAAAACCGTTGATATTATTATTATTGTTATTATTATTATTTCTCTACTGACTAATTGATGAATGGTGTATAGAGTATATACGTGTATAGAAACTGAGTGTTGTGTTGTGGACTAAGGGGTCCTCTGGCCACTAATGAGATGGAGCACTGGATCCTGATTGGGGAGCCCAGCAGGAAACACCCGGCCATCCACTGTAAAAAGTAAGCCAGGTCTCCACTCAGCTCAATCCTTATTTGATTACCTATTATTATATTATATTATGTTGTGTTATATTATATTATAGGTGTTTTCCTGTTTTCAGATGGCTTGACATCGTGACTGACCTCAACACTCAGAATCCAGAATACCTGGACATCCGTCACACAGAGAGAGGCATCCAGCGCCGCAAGACCAAAAAGGTCCGCCTCATCACAGCTCTTATTAGAGAGTAACTAAACCTGAGAGTAACTAAACCCCAGACGATACTCAACCTGGTGGTACAAAGCCTGACATCAGTGAACACTAAAGGAAGGAAGGGGGGGTTAGGTTGGTGACAAAAGTCTACATACGTCACCTGACTACAGATCAGCTAACGTGTGGGTCAAAGCTAACAGAGCATGTTACCTTCCCACAGGTGGGGGGCAACCTGCACTGCATCATGGCCTTCCAGAGGGTCAACTGGCAGAAGCTCAGCCCCTGGGCCCTGAACCTGGAAAACCTGCGCCACGACTTCCACCACCATGACACAGAGCGGCCCCACGCGACCGTTACCGAGGAAACCGAGGACAGGACGTCGTCCAAGCGCCTGGCCTACCTGGGACGCTCACAGAGCATGGGGAGTCAGAAGGAGGCCGGCTGGAAACGCCCGTCCAACACCAGCGAGTCCAGACAGAGGAGCTCGCCGGACAGCGACCTGGAGGAGGACTGAACTGGTCCGGCAGACAACTTGAAGACCTCAGTCCGTCCCTCCGTAGAGAGGCGTAGTCCCGCCCCCTTCTGGTCCACCACCTTATTTTAACAGGCCTGTTTGTATTGTGCCATCAATTACACACACGATGTTTGTCACCAACAGGGCCGTTAGCTCGTCCTGCTAGCTCGCAAGCGAACTAACTTAGCTAGGTACGTCACCAACAGGGCCGTTAGCTCGTCCTGCTAGCTCACAAGCTAACTAACTTAGCTAGGTACGTCACCAACAGGGCCAATAGCTCGTCCTGCTAGCTCGCAAGCTAACTCACTTAGCTAGGTACGTCACCAACAGGGACGTTAGATCGTCCTGCTAGCTCGCAAGCTAACTAACTTAGCTAGGTACGTCACCAACAGGGCCGTTAGCTCGTCCTGCTAGCTTGCAAGCTAACTCACTTAGCTAGGTATGTCACCAACAGGGCCGTAAGCTCATCCTGCTAGCTAGATAGCTAGCTTAGCTCGGTTCCATCACTAATGTAATGTTATCTTAGCTGATGTGTTTTTATCAGCAGGAAGAGAACAAAGCAGCGAGACGTGTTAGCGTGAGTAACGTTAAAATAAAATGATTTTTTAAACATTATACGTGTAATTCAGGGTTCAATTCAAACTTGATCAAAAAATGATTAATCTCTCGGTTGACTACTGTTATTTATACTACTGTATTTTTTTCTGAAATGAGGAAGGGGCTGGACTTAACCCTTGTCCTCAAAGACTTCCTTCCCGTCGGTGGCACTCGACCTTTAAATATATGTTGGCTGCAGTCGAATAGTCTACTTTGCTTAGGAAGGTTCCTAACTGAAGAAGTGACACCGAAGTAAACAAGTGGCCGCCATGATAAGAGCCGTTCGGATTCTCTAAATGCAAAGGAAAGGAGCTCCAATGCTTCCTTTCAGAGCATAGGATGCAACAGACCTTCCTTGACCAAAGGAAAGGAGATTACGCCGACCCACAATTCTTTGCGAGAGCAACATTTAAAGTGTTGCACACCTTGGCTGTTCATGAAAACAAACAATATGCTCATTTGCATATTTAACAATGACTTTCATGCAGACATGTAGTAATTGGAATTGTGTTTATAAATGTGTGTGGACGGTGATAATAATTGAATGGTATTTTTTATTTAAATCATGTTACAAATGTTTGTTAGAATTGAAACTAAAACCACAAATGAAATGTAAATACAGCAAACGGTCAAACAGGAAGGAGGAGCTGCTGAACCTGAAGCCAGTTAGTGAACAAGTTGCTTATAAAACCAACAACATGGGGAGAGGTGGACGATGCGCGTTTTGTAGTCCATTATTGTAGTTTCTCCAGCGCAGACCCACGTCAATCGCCAGTGCCGATCATCAGCTGTCAACCATCAGCAGGTGCAGTATAATGACGCAGCTGAGTGAAAGTCCGGTCGGATTCTCTGAGCGCTGCGGCCGTCTTTTCCTTTTGAGTTCTCCTTCCACCTTTCCTTAACCCCGTGATATTTTCTGCAAAGGTGAAAGAAAAGGAGTTAGGATTAGGACATTTTTTGACTATTCGACTGCAACCAGTTTCATTGTTAAACCTACAATACCGTTTTTGGCCAGTAGTGGGCGGCAGAAACACAATGTGGACATTTAATTAACTTTTTAAGTATATGTGAACGTGTTAGCGGAACAGTTTTTTATCTCCAGTTACAGATCAACATGACGACTCATTATGGGTGTCCTACTCTCTCTCTTTTAGCCCCGTTTTTGTTCTCCACCAACTCTCTGCTGAACGCTCCTCTACGCCAGCTGCTCTCCGAGTCCGTCTGCGGTTTGTAGGTCGCACACAGTTTAGATGCTTCCGGGAACGACGCTATGAGAGCCGTGAGAGTCAACCAGGACGGTAAACGGGTGAAACTCAGTGTGACGCGAGTTCCACCTGTTTACTGAGAAAAGAGCTCCACGTTTGCTGGAGTACACATCTGATCACCTGGTTGATGATGTCACCAACCCACTACACCGGATCATCAGCTGTTTTGTCAGGAAGTGTTTTTGAAGCAGCAGTGCCCGCTTAGCGATGCGTCTCGGATCTCATCGGAGCCCCTCCCCTCCGTGTTTCTATGACATCATGTTGCTGTGAGAGAACACGTCATGTTCAGCTACAGCTGTCTGCAGAATGACAGCACGGTTTGCTGTAAATCCTGTTCAAACACCCATAATCCAGAGGACGTCGCTGGTCACCGTGCTTTACAGGCAGCATAGTAGAAGATGTGAAAAGCAGGAAGTGAGGAATGCATGGTTTATTCTCACGTAAAGATTCAACAGACGTCGTTGTGGGATTTAATGTTGTGTTTTATTTATGACTTCTTTTACAATAAATGCAAATGTTTTATAAACCGCCGGCTCAGACGTCGTCTTCTTCCTCCTCAACGACCAGCTTCCTTTAACGTTCGCCGTATCGCTGCAATGTGAGCGGGACGAATCCGGCAGCAGCCACCTGACGAAGAAACACAACATCCTTCAACACGCTGAGCTGACAAATACGTCAAAACAATCCCACAAAATCATACGTTAATATCATAAACGGTTGTTACATCAAACCAATGCTATTAAAGAATAACAACCTTCTGATCACTACATGAAAGGAGGCTCCTGGACTGAAGGGTGACCTGATTTTGGTGGTCAAAGGTCACTGTCACCAGTGGGGGGGTCACTACTGGAGTTTGTAGAAGAATCTGTTAATGTGTATTCAGTTACTTCGATCTGTAAATGATTAACATAAATAAATATGTGTAGACCACATCAGGTCCTGAAAGGTGGAACTGACAGGGAAGTGGACAGTTAGAGCTGCATTCTCTCTACTGGCCACCAGGAGGCGACTCCTCTCTGATTGTATAGAAGTCTGAGAAAATTAGCCTACTTCTCCCTTTTATTATCTCAGTAAACATGAGTTTATGGTCTCTCTATAGTTTCAAGTCTTCTTCAGTCCAGCATGATGTTCAGTTAGAACATTATGGTCCATTTAGAGTCCAGAGTTGATTTATATTTTAATGAATGTATTTTTATTTAAGAGAGAGAGAGAGTCTCACCGATCAGAGCAGCACCTTGTTTCCTCCACCGGTGACTTAGTTTAGGGATCAGTGCTGATGTTTCTCCAGATGTGATCCAACTTTAAAGAGAAACGACATCAGTCAGCAGCCGACCGCATTCAGGATGAACAAAATACACAAATATGTTATATTATATATCGTCAAATGACAGGAACAGATAACAGAGTGCTGTTTTATAATTATATTATTATTATTATTAATGCATGATTAGTATTGTGGGCAGTTTCCTCTAAAACATCGACAGGATCTCAACATTTACATAACCTTCAACAGAACAGTGAAGGTCGACTTACCCCACCCCGGCCTCCCAGTCCTCTCCACTATTGGGGTACACCACCCAGCTCAGGTCTGGACTCAGCAGAGACCCGACAGAGTCCAGCAGCGGCTCCACCAGCAGCGGCGAGCAGCAGTTGATTCCCGCTGCGACCAGCTGGGAGCATCCGCCAACAGTCCTCACGGCGTCGGCGAAGCGGCTGCCGTCGGAGATCCGCGTTTCATCCTGACGGAGTCGCCGTGCGACGCGTGAGTCATAGAGGTGACAGAGTCGGCAGCAGCGAGATGTTGAGCAGCAGCAGCGAGATGTTGAGCAGCAGCAGTGAGGTGTTGAGCAGCAGCAGTGAGGTGTTGAGCAGCAGCATAGTTACCTTACAGGAGAAGGAGATCCAGGCTCTTGCGTCAGGGAACTCCCTGAGGAGCTCCACCAGAGCCGCCGCCTCCTTGAGACTCGGGATCGTCTCGAAGGCGATGAAATCGGCTCCGGCTGCCACCAGACACTCGACCTGAGGCCGATGCCAACCCTTCAGCTCCTGGTGGAGAAACAAAGACCTTTGATTATAACTTCATACTAATATTGATAAAACGTGTCATTAAAGTAGTTCTTCTTATGTTCCTGATCTGAACTAACGATACTCAACCTGGTAGTACAACGCCTGACATCAAAGAACACTTACTATAGAGGCTAAGTGGCCTTCTGCCCCTTCCCCATGGGACCCAAACTTTAGTCACCTTCATGACGACGGATTTTCACAGTTACGGACTTTCTGCAAAGTTGGCTTTTAAACTGACAGACATCATGTGGGACAGATTCATGCTCCAATTCAAACCGTTTGTCTCTTGACTTCTAGAAAATAAGGTCCACTGGAAGGGGCTTGGCTCTGGGAGTTTATCATTGACATATTATAAGAGCACAACTTCCATAGTGATAAAAGCTGATTCTCAAAGCTCGACCCAAACAACGGCGAGTCAGTGACGTGTCACCGACCCTCACCTGGACACTCATCCCGTCTGCGTAGGCGCCGCTGTACTCGGAGCCGTCGTGCAGGAAGGCGCCGTACGGTCCGACGGAGGCAGCCACCAACGGACGCGTCCGCCCTCCGGATCAGAACAACAACGGCATCACAGACTCACAGAGACTCTCCGCTGGAAAACCACGCGGGAGCCGGACTAGTCCCCGTACCTGATGGTCGGGCGCCGGAGACGAACCTCTCCACGGCTTCCGCGGCGAGCAGGACCCCCGACGCCACAAGCTCTCTGGCGCGTTCACAGCTCACGTCCATGTGAGCGACGATGCCCGGGACGGTGGCCTGGTAGGTCGCCGTGGTGATGACGTCGGCACCGGCGAGGAGGAACCTGCCGACGTATGGCAAGCCGTTTTATCATTTAATAGCTAGACTGGATATGTATTGCAGATATCTGTAATTCAATTCTTCCTAGTCAAAAAGAACATTTCAGATATCCAAAATGAAAAACTATTCCAGAAATCTAGAATGTAATTTTGAATATCCAAAAATACATTGTGACTAGTAGAAATGTCATTATGGATATCCACAATTCGTATTATGACTAGTAGAAATGTAGTTTCAGATATTTACAATTAGAATTATGACTAGGAACAATACAATTGCAGATATCCACAAATGTATTGTTGATATCTGTTGACAGGTAGACAGAATAGTTTTTCATTTTGGATATCTGAAATTAAAATTATGACTAGTAACAATTGGATTGAAGATATCTGAAATGGGAGTTTTTCCTAGTAAGAATTCATTTGCAGATATCCAGAATGTTAATTCTAGATAGCCAGAATGTAATTGTGGATATCTGAAATTGAAAGCCCAATACACATGAATGGCAAAAGTGACGTCATTTGTCCTAGGAAGAATGCCATTGTGGATATCTGAAATGTTCTTTTTGACTAGGAAGAATTGAATTACAGATATCTGCAATACATATCCAGTCTAGCTATTAAATGATAAAACGGCCACTTATACTTTTTAAGGATTTTTAGATATCTTAAATTTAGTTGTGACTAGTACAATCAAAGTTGTAGATATCTTAAAATATCATTTTTACTAGTAAGAATGTATTGTGGATATCTTTAATTACCATTTCTCCTAGACTAGGAGAAATGCTATTATGGATATCTAAAATATAATTACAGATAGGAGTGTGGTTCGATTAAATGTTAAAACGAATGCCATACCGACGCGTCGCCGTGGTTAGGTTCCAACAGTGTCAATGCGACTCGTCAGTTCAAAATTCTCACTATGCGAATATAAATATGATCGGTTCTGGACGATTCTTTTCCAGGAAGAGAAGAAATATTTGATTTTGATAAAATAATATAGGCGAACGGTCTGAGCCGGATGTGATCTGTTTCCTGGCAGCTGGAATTTAAAGGTCTTGTTGCAGATGTGGCCGGTGAGTCTGGTCTGCAGGGTTACCTGTGATGGGCGTCTGTGATCTGGTCTGGTCTGGTCTGCAGCAGCCTTGAGCTCCACAGGGGATCGCTCTGCATCCAGTCACAATCACGCAGAAGAAATGAATAATGCATACACTCAACAGAGGAAGATAACATAATAATAATACTATTACTACTAATAATAATAATGATAAATGGGGGTTCTAGTACAACTAGAGGTACTTTGGAGTACTACAGAACGACCTGAGAATGCTTTTTAAAAAGCAGTGTAGCGTCTCTTGACAGAAATATAATATTTTATATAATGTACGTTTTCTTCGTTAGTAATCACCTGAAGATTGTTTCCTACAGAAGCCCAGAAGGGACAAACGAAGCACTGGCTGCTTTATTTAATGGCTTTTTATAAACTGATGCTGTATAGTTGTATATTTTGCAATTATTTGTCTAGATTCATATTTAAAAAAAAATCGAATTAAAAAAAAAAAGTAACTAACACGTCAGTGCATCAATACTACTACTACTACTAATAATAATAATAATAACAGCAATAGTAATAATAATAATAATAATAATAATAATAATAATAATAATAATAAAGGGATATAATGTTAAAATGATACAAGAGTGAGTGGAGCCAGTTGGGCTTCATGGTGACACCTTAGCAGATGGATATTTTAACATGATCACATGTAATAACAACGTATTGATCATCAGTAAACTCCGGTTGAAGTCTGACCTGTAATTTGGCTCCTTGTGCTTCGAGTTCGGTCGCCAGTCCGCCGTCCAGGACCAGAGGTAGTCCGTCCTGGTCCATGTAGGGTCCGAGACCAGAGGAGGAGGCCATGGAGAAGTGTTACGGTCAAACAAACAGCAGAACGTCCACCGCTCTGATTAAGATACAGAAAACATAGTGACACACGCGACTTCCTTCCTACGCGTCACCTTTCAAACTACTGTTGTTGTTCCGGGTCAAATGAAAGGTTTCAAAAGTTGCGTTCACAGCCGCTCGAGTTTTCGGGGGAAATGTGTGTGATTTCGACCGATACAACAGCACCAGCTCACCGCTAGATGGCGCATGAAACACTGACATGACTCAAATCAGGTAGAGAGGATGTGTGGGCTGAGTATAATAAAGCCATACACCCCACACACACACGCATTTATATATATCCATCCATCTGTACGTTCCTCCAGGTCTAGAGGTTATTATGATTATTATGATTTTTTATCATTTAAGTTACAGTAATCAAGCTCTACATGTGGAAATGTTTATTTCACAGTTAAATAAGTTATAATACTCTGGATTTCCACCGGTTAAGTGTTGGAAGTGTTGTTTTTCTTTCCATGGCAACTACAACTGCCAGGTACGTGGTTTGGTGGATGTGCCTTGAACGCAGCTTGGCTCGTGGTTACTATAGAAACGGAGTCGAGCCGACTGAGGATGGCTAAGTTAGCTGAAAATAAACCAGTACCTTCATAGGGACGCGTCCTCAGACATTGTTGAAATTATCAAACATGGTGAGTTGAACTTGTTTGTCCGGTGATGACGAGGTGTGCGCGCGACCTCCGGATAACTTTAACGTCCGACGGGGGAAAAACAAAAACGGTGCTATTGTTTGCTAACGCCGACGCTAGCGCACTGGTAACACAGACCAGCAGTTAGCACGGCGGCTAACGTTACCAACTGACCGACCGTTGGTATAATATCTGAATGAAGGTATTTTAATGACGTCATTCATATTAATTAATATACCGGTTAAAACCGACCTACTTGTCGGTTAACTAGCTAACTTACTAGCTACGTACACATACTAGCTAAAGTTTCACCAGCTCGTACGTGATCCGATAGTTTCTTACGTTCACAAAACGTCACTAGCGTAACTAACGTAGTGACGGAATTAGATCGATATGAGCGCCACGAGTGCGTTGTTCATGTGTAGTGTGGTTTGTTACGATCCGAGGTCAGTTCGTCATTAAAAATACACGAGAGAGGAGCAGTTAGCTTAGCATCCGGAAGGGAACGTTAGGTGACTGTTAAAGCAGGGAGTTCAGGGGTTGGTACGGGTGCTGGAAATCCATGAAAACATTTGCATTTTAGTGTGGTGTTTTTTCAAAGTTTTGAAAAGTGCTTGGATTGTGAATAAAGTGCTTGAAATGTATGTTCTATGTGATGACATGATATAACACAGAGAAAAAAGATCTACAGACTGAAAACAGTATTTTCTGACATTTCTGCATGAAAAATAACTTTTGATGATGAACGGATGATCCAAATAGTATATTGCTGTGGATCTGTTAGTGGAATTAGTTTTCCTTTCATTTGTGGTCCTTCTGTAAAAACCATGTTGGTTGTTTATAGGACAATAACATCTCATTTAATGTGATGAACAAGTGCAATAATAAGTAGACTGAATACTGAGGATTGTATTGGGTACAAATATGTAGATTACCACAGCTGGAAGGTGCTGGAAAAGCATGGAAATGCACCTTGAAGTGTGTGAAAAGTGCTTGAATTTTACCTTGGAGAAGGTGGAGGAAGACTCCTGAGAGACATTACATCACAGCTCAGTTCTGTTTCATGGAGATCGGTGAAAAAGCAGTGAAATCTTTTTTCACAGATAGAATCAAGCTTTTATCAATCTGAAACTGCATTTTTAAATAATCTTCAACCTCTCTGAGATAATCTACCGGTAATCAAGGTTTGACAGATCTAGGTGTATAGTGGGGTTATGATCTGGACCTGGTCCAATGTGGTCTAGATGGGGTTGAAGTGGACCGTCCGCATGTAAAGTGGTGGAGGTGAAGGAACTAAGTAGTAGCTGACACTACATTAAAACCAGACACATTAACTCGATCACTTGTATTGATTAGCTTCTAATCCTCGTTGGTTGATAAGATTATTAGAATCAGATCAAAGAAACTGGCTGTAAACTGCTGACGAGACATTCTATGTTGGATGTGTAAGAAACCAGTTAATCCAACACGTTGTTGCCATGGTTACAGCATTGTTGTGCAGCTGAAAGTCAGATCAGAGATGTTACAAGGTTTTATCACGGATAAAAAACGACATCACTCACCAGAAGTTAATGGTGGTGAATTTACTTTTATTAGAATAATCATAAATATCATAATGAGTGTGTTTTCTTTTTAAATGTTTGTTGTATTTAAGATTATTTCATTTTCACAAAATAAAAAAGGAATGTGTTTAATCTGTGACAGAATAACATACATTAAAGTGAAACCAGCATGTTTTGAAGGGATTAAATCACATCTAGATTAGATTTTTTACCATTAAGGTGGAGATAATGTGACATGAGTTATGTTCCTGCATCATAGTGTTGACAGTGATGCTGTAACTGAAGCGTGTTTCAAGTCTGTGCAAGTTGATTATCATAAAATAAAGATGATGTAATCTAAAACCCTGAAGCACCAGTGGACCGTAGAGACCAGTATGTGGCCTCCCTGCAGACTCGGGGCACCGGTCCGTCTACTTCAGCAGATGTGCACCTTTAAACCATTAAACTGTGTGTTTGTCATCTCTCGTCCTCTCCACCATGATTATATTAAAGCTGTGATTTATCTGCTGGTTGCCTTTCAGGAGGATCGCTTCGCCTTCCTCACAGAGTGGTACGACCCGACGGCAGCCCTGCTGCGGCGCTATCAACTCTTCTACTACCCCAAAGACAAATCCGTGGAAATGGTGAGCTTGTTTTATTATATCACTGTCATTAGAACGTGTCAAAAAATTTTAATCTCAACATTTGAATATTTAAAGGGGCCAAAATGTTAATTCCATTTCTGTCTTTTTCTGTCAAATAATCATCTGTGGTGATACACAAGTTATACTCTATCTGGGATTATTATTCATTGCTGCCATGGACTGATTTAAGTCATCATCTGGAGTGGATTGATGGTTATATATTACTGGGAGACTACGTTAATAAACACAGAATATTCAGGTTTTCATCTCTTCTGACGTTCCTCCCACTAATCTGCTTACAAGGCTAATAGAGAATTTAGCGTTCCACTAATATTCCCGTTCTCAGATTGACCTTCCACGACCTTTAAATCACTTCATCGTAAAATGGTAAATGGCCTCATTTATATAGCGCTTTTCTCCAAAGCGCTTTACAGGAATGACTGACATTCACCCATTCACACACACATTCACACACCGACAGCGGAGTCAACCACGCAGGGCGACAGCCAGCTCGTCAGGAGCAATTGGGGTGAGGTGTCTTGCTCAGGGACACTAGCATCGTCCCTCCTTTCCCGCGGCCGATGTCACGTCGTCTGTCCTCTCGTCACCAAGCCGAAAAAGTAAAATGTGCTTCTGTTCCCTTTAAACCAAACTGCTTGTTTTTAATCTGCAGTTTGATGTGAAAAAGCAGCGGATATTTCTCAGGAGGACCAAATATGAGGACCTGCAGCAGGAGGACCTGTTTGTGGGGAATCGAGTCAACGTGTTGTCACGGCAGCTGAACCTGATCGACTACGGAGATCAATACACGGCAAACAAACTGGGCAGCAAGAAGGAAAGGTAGACCGGGTCTCGAGGTCCATGCTGCACATGATCCCCCAGAACCGACCCCCCCCCCATTTATGCACCTGACCCTCCCACACATCATCATCAGTGTGGTTGGGTGGTTGTTGGAGGGCTGCACCCTCGGGTGCTGTAGGATGTCAACGGGGAGACTTGTAATGTTTTCATCCCGTTTGTACCGTGAATCATGAAGTCGGTCAGTTTAAAGGAGACTTTCTGTCTCATCAACGAACCGTCGGAGGATCAGACTGAAAATACAAACGCGGAATTCATGGTACGGTTCAAACCGGGCAACAACATTTAATCAATAATAATAATAATAATACATTGGTTTTATATAGCGCTTTACAAAAAATGAACTAAATCAAAACAAAAGAAAACAGAACAAAGCAAGAAAGCCAGCAGAAAAGCAAAATGTAGCTTCTCTCCGTTCACTTACGTATTTTTTTTTACCAAATAAAGAAACAGGAAGGGGCAGGACTTCACCTCTAGTATATTTAGGTATTGGATGCTTGTGGAGATGAATCTTGTGTTAGTTTGCTTCCAGCATGCACACTGAGATACCACATGCAGATGTTGTTCTTGTTGTTATTATTATTATTATAATAAGCTGTAAGGTCATCGCGTCTCTCATTGGTTGACGTGGGCTATGATGCTGTCCTCCAGGACTCTGGCTCTGATGAAGCCCGACGTGGTGACCAAGATGGGAGACGTCCTGGAGTCCATTTACTCGTCCAACCTGATGGTGACCAAAGCCAAGATGACCACGCTGACATGGTGAGTTCAAGGACCCGTAACCGTGGAGACGCACCGGACAGGTAGGGAGGCGGTGGGTCCTCACACACACACGAGGGAGCCGAAGAGGTCGCCACTTAATCACACTTGTTAACTTTGTTAACACGAGAATTTCAAAAAGACGAAAAACCGGACTCCTTTTGGAGAAATTTATGTTTTGAAGGAGATTATTCCTAAACTTGTATCGTATTTTGTCCTTAAAGGCATCTCATTTTATAAACATTATAAAAAAGCATTGATTGGATGTTTTCAAGTTGTAAAATATGCCATGCATTTTTTGTATTAATCTCACGAGTCATGGGAAAATTCCAATTTGTCACATGTAGTTTTTATATATATTTTATATATATATATATATATACTGGATAAGTGAAAGTGTGAACACATAGACTGGATAAGTGTTTCCAGTGAACAGACTGGTGAGTCCCTGATGAGGCCGGTAGGTAGAGGGCGTGTTGGTGTGTTAGCAGGATGGAGTCTAACCGCGGCTCCAAGCCACCGCGCTGCCGGGAATAAAACCCTGAGTGGAAAAACACTGACTCTAATGAGCAGCACATTACCACCGCTGCATTTAACGCCCATAAACCTTCTAAACTATGAAACATCGCTCCCCCCCGACCAGGACATGACATCTGTGTTCTTCAGCTGGAGTCTCTGGAGTTTCTGTCTCTGTGATGATAACGTGCTCGTTAACCCTTCATGCTCTTCTCTCTTCATAGGAAGCAAGCGGCCGACTTCTACACGGAGCACCAGGCCAAGCCTTTCTTCAAGTGAGTCTGGCACTGATTAGTCCAACCTTAGGTTTCAACTTCTATCTGCAGAGTGAACCACATGTATATCTCCATCATATCCTCGCTAACGTCTCCTGCTCGTTAAGAAGCCTGTCGTCTGTGTTCACAGAGACAGTGAACGAGTGAGACAGTGAAAGAGTGAAAACACTGAGTCAGTGAAATAGTGAAAGAGTGAAACAGTGATATAGTGAAAGAATGTGACAGTGAAATAGTGAAAGAGTGAGACAGTGAAACAGTGATACAGGCCGTGGTGTCCTCCTGTGGTTTACTGCAGCGTTGTTAAAATAAGACAGAATATAAAACTTTATTCCTCCCACCGCAGAGACGACAGCAACAACTAATATAAATAAATAAACAATGAGAGATATAAATATATAATCATACACAGACGGAGTGGTTCAGTCCAGAAAACACTGATGTTACACTTGTTCTTATCAATCAATTCAATGTTATTTATAGTTTCATATCACTACAGCAGTTATATCAGGACACTCCACATGGAGCAGTATTAGAACAGGGTCAGGACTAGAACCAGGTCAGGACTCGAACAGGATCTGGATCCTCAGAGTCCCAACATCACCAGGACCCAGCGTCAGAGCGCCACACAGTGGAGAGAAAACACTGGTTTTGGTTCGGTTCGTACGTTTGGAACGTCAGAGAACAGTCTGGATCCCGTCTGGATCCCGTCTCTGTGACTCTGTTAGAGTGTCATTAAGATGAGAGGGTCTGTGCTCAACAGTAACCTGGTGCAGTTTGCGTCCTCGGGCCCCGTGGTTGCCATGGAGCTGATGGGCGACCAGGCCGTGTCCATCTGGAGGGGGCTCCTGGGGCCCTCGGACTCGGCCGTGGCGAGGAAGGAGGCCCCACTCAGCGTCCGCGCCCAGTTTGGGACCGACGGCCTCAGGAATGTGGGCCACGGCTCCGACTCGCTGGCCTCCGCCGCCAGGGTAAGAACTGCCAGCTGCACATTCGTACGACCTCCTCGTCCCAGACGGGACTCACCTCCATGTTTGTTTGTTTGTCAGGAGCTGGAGTTCTTCTTCCCTTCCACCATCGGCCATGGCCCCTCCAACACCGCCGTCTACACCGACTCCACCTGCTGCATCATCAAACCGCACGCCGTAGCAGAAGGTGGGAGACATTCATATGTAATAGCTCCTTAGACTGTGATTCTCTCTGCTGGCCACCAGGGGGCACCTCCTCTCTGATCGTATAGAAGTCTATGAGAAAATGATCTCAGTAAACATTGTTAATTGTATGAGTTTATGGTCTCAATCTCTAGTTTCAAGTCTTCTTCAATCCAGCATGATGTTCATTTAGTACATTATGGTCCATTTAGAGTCCAACAGACCAGAAAGCAGGGGATGCTTTAGGGGGCGGGGCTTACCTGCTGATTGACAGGCCACTACTACACTACTAATGCAGTCAACTAAGATGACTTTAAAACTTAGATGTAAAGTTGAATTAAAGAAGCTAACACGCCGCTGCAGCTCCGACCTGAGACATGTGATGGTGCTCCAGTCTGCACACACAGACCAGAGACCTGGACTCGTTGTTCTGAACCCCCGGGTCTGAACCCAGGTCTCCAGGACAAACAGGCTCACCATTCATCTGGTGTTGACTTCTCCGCGACGGCTGTTTGTTTGCTATCTGATCTCGTTTCCATGGAGATGTGTTTAGCCTGCTTTCTATTTTTAAGCCCTGCTAGCTTCAGGCTTCAGTGTCGGCAAACCACCGGTGATCCTGTCTCTCCATCTAGCGCCACCAGCTGGTCAACCTTTATATGTTTCCAATTACTGTAGTTGATGTCCAAATACCTAAAAACGACACCTGCTTAGCATTAGCATTTTCATTGTGAGTATGCTGACGTTAGCATGTAGCTCCAAGCACAGCTTCACAGTAACGCTAGCAGCGCCGATGCTGCTGAGACGCATCAAGCAACGTTAAATAAGACTATCATAAATCACAACAATAAATAAATAAATGTGTTGTAAATGTTTGTAAGCTTTTATTTGACATGTCGCAGAGCAAGACTGCTTTTTAAAGTCACGTGTTTTAGCTCAGATCCCTGTGGGACGCCAGGATCCCAACAGGCTGCCACACCTGAATGAAAGCGTTAATGTTGGGATGGTCCTGCTGTGACGGGTTAAACAGCAGCATGAGAGAGGAGCCGTTAAAACACACAAGTATGGACTCGTTCAGCTGGAAGGCGTCGCCGGGTGCTTCATTCAGACGCAGGACTCATTTTAATAATCATAATCATACTGAAGTCATAAGGCTGGATCCTGTCTGTGGTCTGCCTGGATCCTGTCTGTGGTCTGACTGCTGCCTGTCTGTCGTCTGGCTGCAACCTGTCTGTGGTCTGCCTGAATTCTGCTGTGGTCTGCCTGGATCCTGTCTGTGGTCTGGCTGGATCTTGTCTATGGTCTGGCTGGATCCTGTCTGTGGTCTGGCTGGATCCTGTCTGTGGTCTGCCTTTATTCTGTCTGTAGTCTGGCTGGATCTTGTCTATGGTCTGCCTGGATCCTGTCTGTGGTCTGCCTTTATTCTGTCTGTAGTCTGGCTGGATCTTGTCTATGGTCTGCCTGGATCCTGTCTGTGGTCTGGCTGCAGCCTGTCTGTGGTCTGGCTGGACCCTGCAGCCTCCCGTCTGCATCCCACACAGAGAACGACCACTTAGGAGGCCACATTAGGCTAAGGGCTACGTGTTCCCGGCTCGGCCAATCACAGCGCTGATAAGGAGTCCGGGCCGAGAACGCACTCAGACATGACTGGAATAGAGAAGCTTCTGTTGCCAGGCGACCCAGAATAGGATCACCTAGCAACAGCAACAGCTGCTTCAGGGAGCCGGTGCCGAGTGTGGGCCTATCAGCTGCCGGCTGGGGGGGCACAGAGGTGGTCCTTACCTGACGAGTGGACTGTGACCGGCTCGGATCCATCCGTCCTGATTACACACAGCAGCAATAAGACCCGGGACGCCGGCGGTCTCGGGCCCTCTTTTATCAGACCGCCAGACCGCCGCCCCCCTTCACTTATGTGTCTGCAGCAGCCTGACCTTCACCGCCACCACGGTCCAGTAACGTAGACGACAAGACCTGTCTCACTGACCCGTCTCTAGTGGACCTGTCTCACTGACCCGTCTCTAGTGAACCTGTCTCACTGACCCGACTCTAGTGGACCTGTCTCACTGACCCGTCTCTAGTGGACAGGATGACCTACCTTCATAATTCAAGGTCAACTTTCCAGCTAAGTCTTAAAGTCATCCTAGTAGCTAACTGCATTGGTAACCGTGGTAACGACCTGTCAATCAGCAGGTAAGCCCTGCCCACAAACACAGATTTCCCTCATTCACTATATTCTATATAATAAGAGTGAGAGAGTGTCGGGTCTGTTTCTCTTCACGTCTCCTTGGTCACATGGCCCTGATGGCTGAGTGTCGTTGTGTGATGTGTTCAGGTCTGGCTGGGAAGATCCTCAACTCCATATCTGCAGCCAGAGGATTTGAAATCTCAGCCCTTCAGATGGTAAAACCCTTCTCCTCTGATATGTGACTAATGTTCCCACTGCAGTGACCTTGAGAGCCCAGACTGTGACCTTCCCCCCCCCCCCCCATGGGGGATGTGTGTTGGTGATGCACATGCTGGGTGCAACACCAAAATCAATCCGTCTGCTCCGTTGAGTAAAAGTGGAGCATATCAATTATTCATGCAGTTATTTCAGGGGTACAGTCTCGTCGGTTCATTGATCCGTCTGCGAGCGGAGCCACGTTTAACCACGCAAACATTAATGATGCAGAGTTGGTATGGGTGCTGGAAACCCTTGAAATCACTTGAATATTAGTGTGGACTTCAAGATTTTAATAGTGCTTGGATTTAGAATAAAGTGGTTGAAATTGATTGAAATGATGAAATATGATATAACACAGAGGAAAGAAGATCTCCATATTTGAGGGACTGAAAACAGCATTTTCTGACATTTCTGCATGAAAAATGACTTTTGATGATGAACAGATGATGAAAATATTCAGTGATTATATTTGTGTGGATCTGTTAGTGGAATTAGTTTTCCTTTCATTTGTGGTCCTTCTGTAAAAATGTCACATCATGTTGGTTGTTTATAGGACAATAACATCTCATTTAATGTGATGAATAAGTGCAATAATAACTAGACTGAATACTGCAGATGGTATTGCCCATGTTATTCCCCATGTTTCCTGTCCACAGTTCAACGTGGACCGGGCCAACGCTGAGGAGTTCTATGAGGTCTACAAAGGCGTCGTGGCTGAGTATCCTGTGAGTTCATACCGCACCACGAGGATCTGGTCTGGGTTTTAAAGGGGGGATTTCTGTGTGAACGTGATGGTGTGATCCTCATGGAGATGAACGTTCTGACATGTTGTTGTTGGTTCCCGGCAGATGATGGTGACGGAGCTGTGCTCTGGACCCTGCATGGTCCTGGAGATCACCAGCACCAACGCACCCCAGACCTTCAGGGCCTTCTGTGGACCCTCAGACCCCGTGAGTCTCATTATACTACTACATCCTCTCATTTATACTCTATGTCTCTGGGTTAAATGACCAACGTTTGTTTATATGTGATGAAAACATCGATGTGTCGTCTGTTTCTGTTCTTGGATAAAACCCAAAACTTCCTGTTCGGATGTAGACCTGTTTATGACGACGCCGTTTTGGGAACTTTTGGAACCGGGAGGGAAATCTCTAGAATACGTAACTCCAGTGTCGCCGTGTAAACCAACAAGACCTCGTCCCCGTGGAAACCGTGACATCACGGTGATGTCATGGCTCCACTTGACCCAATGAGCCGCTCTTCCCTTGTACACATGAGGGACTCTCACCCGGTCCCGGATCAGCAGGCCCCATCGGCCTCCTGAAAACCAACTCATCGCTTCCTTCATGTGTTTGTCCTCGACTTTCAGGCCTTCAGGCCCCGACCTTCAGGCCTCGACTTTCAGGCGTCGGGGTCAAGTGTTACTGATGTTGCAGGAAGTTGATTAGATAAGGATTTCCAGGTCACGTGACACGACACCATCGGTCATTGATGTCAAAACGATTTAGCCACCTGCCCTCAGATCTGCCTCTCACCAGTAACACATGAAAGAAGTCTTGTTATCCCTTTTACATCACAAACACATTGAACAAGCAGAATATTTTCTTGGTATTTCTTTATGGAAAACAAAATATGCTCGGCTCGTACCAACCAGTAATATGAAGAGGTCGATCTCGGTACCTTCGGTCCTCCATAGTGATATCATTGTTTTTTTATTATTGTTTAATTTATATAAGCCTGTTTATTGTTATTATTATTATTATTATTATAAATTCATCCCCACCACATTGTAACGATAGGTGGAGATGGATTATTTTATTCACACAATAATCCTCCATACCTGAGGTCTTCCAGAGGTCTTCAGAGCCTTTCCACCTCCGGTCTCCTGTAGCCCGTAGCAACCCCCCCCCCCCCCCCCCCCCCCCCCAGCTGAGCGGCTGAGCGGTGACCTCACACTCACCTGGCTGCTATCTGACCTGTGGGCTGATGTGGATCTGGTCCGGCGTTATCAGCCTCACAGAGCTCATCACAGCTGTTTGATGAGTTAATCACATGACACAGCGGAGTGACTTCCAACACACCGATCACATGACCGTCGCTGGTCGTTCCCTCAGAAACACAGGACGCTCTCAGCCTGCAGCCATCAGCGATCCTCCTGTCTCACACCTCCTGTCTCACACCTCCTGTCTCACACCACCTGTCTCACACCTCGGTGCAGCGACCCGGTCATGAGACCGCCGTCTGTCTTGTGATGTGTCCTGATACGAGAATGGACGGACACAACACTCACATGTACGAGTACGGAGGACGGAAGCTGCCAAAATTTAAAATAAATAAATATATATAAATACAAATATTAACTTGATAAATACATTGATGGTCATAACCAAGTAAAGGCTTTATTTATTTATTAATTAATTAACTACATTGATTGTTCTTTTTGTTTATCTTATCTAATTCATCCTATTTGTTTATTTTCATTTTATTTATTTTCATATTATTTTCTTTGGATAGAGAACGTTTGACTTTTCTACTAATATTTTTTGGCACATTTATTTATTTATAGAGTTATTGCTTCTTTATTTTGGCAGTGGTCAAAGTGGTCCGGTGATGCGTTGAGTCACATTTACGTTTTAGAGCTTGTTAGCGGTTAGACGTCATGTGACCAGCGGGGTCACGCTGACCCAGCAGTGACTACGTGGACCTGAGTCCAGCTCACCGAGCACTCATTAAAACCCCGTCGTGGTCTGACAGAAGCTCACTCAGGGGGAACTAACGCCATCACAGAGTTCTCTCATCGCCGCGCCGACATCAGCAACCGGCCACCGGGCCAAACGCACCCCGTCACAACCCAAACCCCCCAAACCCTGGAAGAGGATCAGTGGGAAGTGGTCCAGAAGTTCACCCGAAAGAGTTCTGGAAAACAGCTAAAAGTGCGTTGGCTCCCAGGTGACCCAGAGTTCCCATGACCCTTGAACCTAACACCATTGTCTATTCTTTCATGGTTCACGTGGTCCAGCTGATCCCCCTGGAACCAGCAGCTTTTTGTTTTGGCTGATTGACGACCTTGAAACGCCTTCTCGCCTCTTTGTGTGTTTCCCATCAAACCGATGGGCGATGAAGACGCCGTCACAGGAAATGCTTCCTGTCGGACGGCGTAACGGAACGGCGACCGTTAGATCTGGAGGGTCTGTTTTGATGTTGACCCCGACCGGAGGTCCCCCCAGAGGTCACTTCCTCTCTGCAAGTCACATGAGCAGTTGCTGAGTCATCAGCGCTTTCATAACGCAGCAGAACAGGAAGTTCAGTCCGTACGCCGTAATCGTCCACGCAGCACATTTCATGTCTGAGCTGATAATGTTTTAAATCACCTCACAGTACAAGTACCTCGATACAAGATACTGTACAGTACAAGATGATGCACAGTACAATATACTGCACAGTACAAGTAGCTGAAAATGTTTTAAACTCCGATGTTTTAAATGTTTTAAACTCCGATGTTTCCTCCAACAGGAGATCGCCCGTCACCTCCGGCCGACGTCTCTGCGAGCTCTGTACGGCCGAGACAAGGTGAAGAACGGCGTCCACTGCACCGACCTCCCAGAGGACGGCGTCCTGGAGGTGGGTGTTCCCGTCCCGGGTCCAGGCCCCTTCATGTTCTCACACCCACACCATCTCACATGTGCAGCTCCTCTCACAGACAGGTTTACTGTTTGTCCTGACGGACCAGAACCGCCGACGGGTCTCATGACTGCTGAGGGGGCGGAGTCAGCGTCAACTGGTCCCCAGGAGACCAGGACTTAGAAACAAAGCCATTGTTGGGTGCTGAGTGGGTCTGACCCCCGCCGTCATTGTTCACTGATCTGCTGCCGGACAAACGGCTCCTTGTTCGCCTGGCTGAGCCTCGCTGAGCCGCCATGTTCCCCGCCGCGACTTAGTGTATGTCGATGGTCGTCACGGCGACAAGCCGCCTGTTAGCCCGCCGGCAGGCCTGCACCGTTGTTACACGCTTATCAGGCAAGGGGGCGGGGTATTACTACAGAACCACTTCTTTCTTGTTGTGTAACACATTAACTCGTCAGCAGCCTGCGCCGAATTGATCGCCGGCGATCGCCGCACAATGCATGCCGGTTAGTTTTGTGTCCGACTTGATCCCGACTTGCTCTGACGTCACGCACACTTGGGAAACGATAGTCTCACGAGATCAAGGTGGCCGCAGTTTTTAGAGCCAGGTGCCGCAGTTGCTCTCAACTGACTGCAAGCCCCGGGGCATGATGGGAAACGACTGGCTCATCCTCATCTACGAGCTGATTGGCTCTTAGTTTTGATAACAAACAGCACATTATGTAGAAAATGCAAATTTCCTGTGTGAGTCTAATATTTAACAATAGATCGTGGGCTGTTAGTCTCATGATGTGCAATTAAAGTTAAATATGTTAACAAACATCTCACGTGGTTGATATGAATAATAATCATAATAACGACAATAAGAGGTTATTTATATAGCCCTTATAAAAAAAACAGATACACATTTAATACAGTATAACTGTCAAACTTTACTTATGTGCACGATGCAGCCTACTTCAACAGCAGATACACTACTATACCGTATGTTTTATATAGATACATTATATGTATACATTACTAATATTCATTTGCATTATTTTATACTTTATATTTTTATACCTATT
Organism: Eutrigla gurnardus; assembly: GCF_963514095.1. Taxonomy (NCBI): domain Eukaryota; kingdom Metazoa; phylum Chordata; class Actinopteri; order Perciformes; family Triglidae; genus Eutrigla; species Eutrigla gurnardus. The sequence continues at coordinate 19,641,678 of NC_139920.1, read as the reverse complement.
AATTCTTTTTTTTATTATAAAGCAACTGCAGCTGTACAATTAATTGATGAATTACTAATTTATTCTGATTCTGATTTCCACAGATATTTATGAACAAATAAATAAATGCGAATGTGGTCGCAAACTACAGATAGCCTACAGATCGCGTCTAACAGGATGTAACTTTCTCTATGACTTCCTGTCAAATCTTCGAAGGCCGATGGAAACTGTCCGACTGGAGTGCAGTTTTTAGGCTCCGCCTCCTGCTCTCGTCTACTTTCCAGGTGAGGCGCAGTTCATCTCGAACGAGCCTATTAAGACATGGTCGATGATGTCACCAGGTTGGCCAACACGTTTCATAAACTGCGGCGTCGACGCGTCCCGGCATGATCGGATCACGAGGCCTCCCACCTCTGACCAGGTCCCCTGTTGTGGTTGAGGTCTGACCCTGTCCTTTGTCATGTTTCAGGTCTGACCCGGTCCTCTGTTGTCTTCCAGGTCCAGTATTTCTTCAAGATTCTGGACGGGTGAAAGAAGAGGCCGCGAGGACACGTTGGACAGTTTTCTGTTTATTGTTTCAGCCGTATGCAGATTAAATAAAGTGACAAGAGAGACTCCTGACAAGTGTTTGATCTTCAACATTGAACACACCAACTAAACATCTTATTACACGGATACTGCATCGCCTCCCATCTTCTCCAGCTTTTTATTTGTTTTTTTTTGACCAGCGACTTTGGTATTTGGATTCATTACATTACACTTTGAAAAAAAAAAAAAAGAAAGAAAAATGTACAACTGCATAAATATAAAATTCTTCCACCATGAAAATGGCTAAAACATTCAATAGTAAGTTGCATCACGTCGTGTGATGTGATGTCTCCAGCAAAAAAAACCAAACAGATTTCAACGTTGCCACGGTTTTCATGGAGGTCGACCACGAAGCGCTAACGGACTACGAGACGCATGGAGACACGAATGTCCTGCGAGGACGACAGACGGATCAAGAACAGCTTCATGGTTGGCAGTCGCCTTAAAAGGTTCAGAGTACCATGCTAGTATTCAGTTAGTCAGCACATTAACACACACACAAACACGCACGCGCGCGCGCACGCACACACACACACATACACACCTTGGACCACTGAAGCGGACATAAAACAGATTACAACAGGACTGGACTACGGCACTGGACTACATCTACTCAGGATCAGACAGTTTGGCGACAGAAACAGCTCGCTATGCGTCAGTAGTGGAATTACAGTAATACGTGAACACGCCGCTCCGGAATCTTCCGTGTTCAGTAGAATAAATATCTGCTATTGCTACTCTTGTATTTTACATTCTAACCTGGACGCCGTACGCACACAGAGAAGCTAGTGTAAAGCACACAGATTAAGTGGAGGTCCTGTATATTATGAATGTTCAAAGACTAGTGGTGTTTTATCTCAACGCTTTTTTTATTCGCTCTACATTTTATTGGTTTGCTCGCCGCCGCTGAGGTCACGAGCTGATTGTGAACTTGACATCAAAGCGTCCCTGATAGCGGTCTTTCTCGCTGTAGTCGATGTTGTCGCCGTAGGCTTTGCACTCGATGCGGACCTCCTGGTCTATGGTGATGTTGTTGAACTGGATGGCCACCAGGGGCTGCAGGTACTGGGGGTGCAGCAGCTTGCCGTAGTATGGGTAGTACTGCAGCGGGAAGCCCTCGCCCAGGCCGAAGTACTTGATCTCCCCGACCTTACCCTCATCCTCGTCTCTCTGCGAACACAAGCGGGGAGTTATCACAGCGACCTGGAAGCACTCGTTCTGACTCGAGGACAGGAGGAGGGTGGGTCACCTACCTTGTTCTTGCAGTAGATGGGGATCAGGTTGGGCTGGGCCTTGGCCTGCAGCGGCTCCGGGAGGGACTGGTTAGACGGAGTCTGGAGGAGGAGACACCGGGTCACTACCACATCATCCACGACAACTGAGAAACCAGACTGTTCTTCTGCAGCTGAATGACGCCTTGACTTTTTAACTTACATTCAGATTATAAACGCGTGTGTGTGTGTGTGTGTGTGTGTGTGTGTGTGTGTGTGTGTGTGTGTGTGTGTGTGTGTGTGTGTGTGTCCGTCCATCCTACCCGGGGCTTGAAGTTGACGATACGGTTAAGCTTGACGATGATGCAGGGTCTCCCGTCCTTGAAGCCGTAGTTGGGGTCGGTCTCCCCGGAGCAGCCGGCCAGCAGAGACCTGCTGAAGCGGCAGGCTTTCCTCTGACCCAAGTCCTTCTCCAGACTCCCACGGTCCTTGTAGGACTGAGGACTGTCTGCAAGAGAACACAACGAGTCACTAGGAGCCACTAGGGGCCCCCGGGGCTCTGATGGAGCCACTAGCCCCCCCCGCCCCCCCAGGTCTCTGATGGAACTACAGAAGAGGACTTGCCTCCACAGTCTTCGAACTTGGCGGGGTCGGTCTGCTGGGCCTCCTCGTACTTCTCCAGGAAATCAGTCATGGCGGTCGTGTACTTCTTGTACGTTTCCTCTTTGGAGATGCTGAAGTAGATCTCAGACTTCTCAGATCAGACTTCTCAGAGCGAGGCGTGTGAGACAGACCTGCAACACACGTTCATGTCCTCATCAACACACATTCATGTCATCATCTTCAACACATGTCATCACACGTTCATGTCCTCATCAACACACATTCATGTCTTCACCAACACACATTCATCTTCTCACAAACACACATTCATGCCATCAACACGCGTTCATGTCACCATCACATGTTCATGTCCTCAATATACTCACTAGAAATCACTCAGAAATATAAACCTTATAAATATACAACTATGAATAGAGCCTTATATATCAAACAAAGGATACAATAATACATACATTTGTTTTATGTATTTCTACAGGGAGACTTTATGAATTATGATAATCTTATTTAGATCATTTACTTGTTTTTCACAAAGAATTGTGATGCAATAAAAATGTTTCCTACCTCAATTTTAAGTGAACCTGCATCACATTTCCACTTGTTCAATAATATGTGCAAGAATATATTTAATATATTTTAAAAAACTTCATTATTTTAAATTTACATGTATTTAAATTTCTTCATATTCTAAATCACATTTCAGACATTTTTTTACATCCGCTAGTAAAACTCATTCAACCAACAACACAATAACATCAACATTCAAATTGACCAGTACTACTACTACTAACTACTTCCACTACTACTACCACCACTACTACTGCTACTACTTCCACTACTCCTAATAACACTACTACTCCTACTACTACTCCTACCACCACTACACAACTACTCCTACCACTACACCTCCAACAACTACAACTACTCCTACTGCAACTCCTACTACTACTACAACTACAACAACACTACCAGGAGCCTCACTGGGACATGAAAGCTTCACTTGTAGTTGTGGTGCAGTGAAGCATTCTGGGACTTCCTCACATGCTCTGTGAGCGTGGAGCTGTAATTTTCCACAGCAAGAGCAAGGCGAGGAGGCGTGGCCATTGAGAGGAAACATGACAGTAATGAGCCTTTATTTCCCAGCAGCCTCGCTGGTGGAGCTGGTTATTTGTTGCAGTGAGACGCACAGAAGTTTCAGGGAGGCTTGTGAAAGTTCAGCACCCCCCCCCCCCCCTCCTCCCCCTTCACACACCACTCCCTCCCTCACCCCTCCCCCAACTGCCACTCACGTGAGCCCGGTCACAATGGAAACTTTCAGAGAGAGGCATAATCCTCCTGGCCTCTGCTTCTTTTAACACACACACACACACACACACACACACACACACACACACACACACACACACACACACACACACACACACACACACACACACACACACACACACACACACACACACACACACACACACACACACACACACACACACACACACACACACACACACACACACACACACACACACACACACACACACACACACACACACACACACACACACACACACACACACACACACACACACACACACACACACACACACACACACACACACACACACACACACACACACACACACACACACACACACACACACACACACACACACACCTCCTAGTTCGCTAGACTCTGATCTGGTTCTCCTCTGAGTGGAGACACTTCCAGCAGTAACATGTGAAGAACGTGAACGTTTCATGCAAAGTGTGAGAGGGAGCAGAGAGGAGAGAAGAGAGGAGAACCCAATCAGAGTAAAGATTTCAGCCTGGAGGGAAACATCGACGCTCAGCTGAAGGACAAAATGGCTGAACCTGATCTGAGGTCACACAGACTAGGAGAACCATAGACAGGCAGGAAGGGAGACAGGGAGAGAAAGTCAGACAGAGAGGAGGTAGAGAGACAGACAGAGAGGGAGGGAGAGAGACAGACAGACGGAGAGACTGGAAGAGAGACAGACAGAGGGAGGGAGAGAGAGAGACAGACAGAGAGGGAGGGAGAGAGAGAGACAGACAGACAGGGAGGGAGAGAGACAGGCAGAGAGAGACAGACCAGGGCATGGACACTGATGTTTATGACCATTTATCTGCTCGATGAAAATTAACTCAGTCCACCTCCAGTTCTGAAGGTCCTAAAAGCTGCAGTCTCTCTGCTGGCCACCAGGGGGCGACTCCTCTCTGATCGTATAGAAGTCTATGAGATAATGAGCCTAATTCTCTCTTAATTTATTATCTCAGTTAACATTGTAAACATGAGTTTATGGTCTCAATCTCTTGTTTCAAGACTTCTTCAATCCAGCATGATGTTCATTTAGTACATTTAGAGTCCAACAGACCAGAAAGCAGGGGATACTTTATGGGGCGGGGCTTACCTGCTGATTGACAGCTCGCTACCACGGCCTAGCTACTACCAAAATCCAAGATGACGACAGTCAAAATGCCAAACGCAAGGCTTCAAAACTCAACAGGCGAGGTCACCATGATGACGTCCACTTCTGATAGACAGTCTGTGGGAAAACTCGCATGATCCTCCTGTTCATGACTCAGCCAGTATTAATGATTAATGACCTACAGTCACAGGTTCATGATGATCTCTAGATATTTCTAGAGTGGGAGAGGCCTGTCCCCAGCAGATCATTGCCCCGTAGACCAGCTGCATCGTACTATCGGCAGATTCACAAGATCCCTTCAACCCAGGTCTCTCAAAGACCGCCTCTTGGACTCTTCATTGAGCTTCAAAGTGAATCAAACTGATTCATTTAAATTCCTGTATTTTTCATATGAATACATCCATTGCAAATAAAGAAATCGGAAACGTCAGTTGTGCTCCTGCTCAGCAGCAAAGGCCTATGATGTCATACAGGTGAGGTGCTTACCTGGGGGGGCCACGCGGTCCTGGTAGGTGGGCTTGTAGTTGCTCAGCGTGAGCAGCAGAGCCTGGATGGTCCCAACGAAGATGCCGGCCAGACATCCGTAGAAGATGACGTAGAAGAGGAAGATCTTCACTGCAGGAGAGACGGTGACATCATCAGCAGAGCTTCTCTTGAATGGCGTCAAAGCTTTCATTCATTCATCAGAAATAACCAGTGAAGTGCACTCTTTATGGGTCAGAATATATTTGTGGCTTTTAACTTTGATCAGAAATCCAGCAGATTTCTTTGTATTTTATCAGAAATTTGTTGCGCATATATGATCTTTATTTTATTATTTTGCATCTAGGAATCATTGGATTTGATGACCAAAATTTGACAATTGTTTTTTATTGAAAATGCAATTCAAATAACAGCAGAGTGAAGATGTTGGGTTGTTTTGTCATCTCACATCTCAGATCTCTCCTCGTTGTCGGATCATTCTAGAACAACAGTTTAATTTCAAATGTTCTCCAATCATCCAGCAGCAGGAGACCACCAGAGTGAGTCACGGCCCCCCCCCCCCCCCCCCCCCCCCGCGCTCTCTGTTGACGACTGTAATTAGCATTTCCTTTCAGACATCTCCAACGATCACAAATAAACCCTGTCCTGGTTTAAAACCAGACACGGTTTCATGACAATCCGACAAAATAACTGAGATTCCAGATTTGTTCCTGATTCCATCTGATTTACACTCTTAAAACATGCTGGAATCACTTTTCTTCATCAATATCTTGGAGAAAAAAAAAACGAGATAAATGCATTTTTAAATCTGTTTTTCTTTGTGAACAAGATATTATTTATGTGTATATATACACAATATATTATTTACGATAACCCTGGTCAGTCTCATGCACCTCGTTTAGAATATTAATATATGGAGCCTTGGGTCTAGTCTAGTCCTCATGGGTCTTATTGAGCCCCGGTGAAACCCATGTGGTGGGTTTTCCAGACTGGTACCCGTCTGCTGGGCATGTGAGGCGCCATCGACAGGTACAGAGCTGTCTGCAGCGTCACGTGACGCACCTGTTGAGCAGGAAACAAGACCCTTGCTGGCAGCTTGTCTCCACGGCGATCACTCGCACGGATTTCTCCACACTCGGCCGGGTTAAGATAAAAACACGCTGTTCCCACATGCTGCAGGTGAAGTGAAGACGTTGTTCCCTCCGTGACCTCCATGTCGTTCCCTATCACAGCCGTTCACTAGAGAGGCATCGTAATAGCGACAGCCTGAGAGTCTGAATGCCACAGAGGAACCAAATATCATCCATGTCCATGGAAATGGGTTTCTCCCCCCCTCCCCACTGCACCACTTCACACCACCTCAGCAGCCCCGCAGTCCGTTTCTCCGACGGCTTTAAACGCCTCACACATACACACACGCACACCTGTCTGTCTGACACTCCTTCCTGTATTCCCTCCACTGAAAAACAACAGTTTGCTTCAAACGTAGCCAGTGAACGTGTCTCCAGCGTGCTGCGTTCACGGACCTTGGGGGTTTCAGCCACTCAGGGATGCACATATATTATACCTGTTGCGTTTTAGAGAGTGCGACATCACACTCTCTCACACACACACACACACACACAGTAGAAGTACACGAGAGGAGGTAATATCACAGTAACGACGTGTTCACCTCCGTTAAGTCGTCGTCGTTCCGTTAACGGAGCCCAGCGGTGTCACGACACTTTCTCCCGGAAATAAAGTTTTAACGTTTTAGATTATGAGGAATTAAAGAGGCGCAGCGTGGTTTCTCTCAGACTCGCGTCTCTTAGATTATTAATCATTCTGAGGGAGGGGGAGGGGGGTAGAGACGCGAGTCGTGATCTGTTCAGCCCCGGTAAGTAAACCGATTTAGCGGTCTGATCGGGTCCCCTATAACACGGAGGACGTTATCCCATCAAATCAACAAGCTGCTGGCCGCATTAGGCGCCTCAAAGCCCCGGGTGTTAGAGCCACTAATCCGGGTCTAAACCGGCCAGATTAGCTAATCAGCTCGTTACCGGGAGAAATCACCGGTTTTCCCTTCCTTTTCCCACCGAATGAGACGGAAGTTTGCCCCCCGGTGATGTGAGTCAAGTGTCCCGGCCTCCCTCCCCCGGCCCGTCCTTCAGGATGACCTTTAACACACGACGATTATTCGGGATCCGGGCGACGCCTTCGCCGATAAACCCCCATTACCGCAGATTAACCGTTAAAACGGTCAGAACAAATATCACGTTATGTGAGTTAATTGCTTGTTTGACGGTAACGTGACGAGTCGTGAGGTGGAAAACCCCCGCCGACCTGTCGCGTCTCCGGTCGGCTAACTCTCTCTGCTAACTCGCGTTCGTGACGCGTTGATACCGACATGAAACCAACTTCTCCTCCGCGAAGAGGCGAAGTCACGACGCACCCCGGCGGCTCTAACAGGTGCAGTCTGCGGCCGCGGGACGGGCGGGGAGACCGTTTTTTTTTTTTACCACTAATAAAAAAAGGGCATGGGGACTCACACCAACTGCTCCCAGTTCGTCCAAGAAACTCCTTCTTCTCAGAGTTCCACACGAACGTCTTCCAGCCGCCGTCGCCGTCTTTGTTCCCCGACATGTTGCCTCCTGGTGAAAAGTGTACGTCCTGGGTCTGAGGTCTCGCCTGATCGTGTTTTTTCTCTGGGTGCGGGTCTGCGTCGCGCAGCCTGTTAACTGTCCCCCACAGGAAAGACGAAAGGACGTTCTGGTCCCCGACTCCTCCAGTAGTACCACACACGGTTTATCTCTCTGGGAAACCGGCTCCGCCTGTTAACTCCCGTAATAAGTTCCCCCGCGGAGGGGGAGGGGGAAGGGGGGGCGCCCAGCCAATCACAGGCGTCCTCCGCTCTTTGCGTAAGAGGGAGAAGGAGGGGGGGACGGAGACTGTGGGGCCCCACGGAAAATGTCCAACAGTTGTCAGAGACGTTTCAAATGATGTCGGTGCCATGGCAACCACTGCGGTCCCTCGAGTCCCCGAAGTCCACCGCGGATTTAACTGTGTCGCCAATCAGCACATTTAACGTTCAGTGTGAATGAATAAACATCGGCTATGAGCTCGAATTAGCCTCCACCAGGTGTGTGTGTGTGTGTGTGTGTGTGTGTGTGTGTGTGTGTGTGTGTGTGTGTGTGCGTGTGTGTGTGTATGTATGTATGTGTGTGTGTCCCAGGAAGTAGTCTAATCCAGGAATCCACAACCTTTTTGGCCCCAACAGTCAATAACCTCACCGCCCTCCCTCCGTTCACGGTGTGTGTTAGCAGTGTGTGTTAGCAATGTATGTTAGCAATGTGTCGCACTAGTTACCCGTCAATGTAATCTAGCAACACTACCACTTCAAACACTGTTTTTCATAACTTTTAGCTAACTGGTCCAACTGTTAGCTCATGACGGTTAGCTAACTGTTCCAACTGTTAGCTCATAGCTTTTAGCTAACTGTTCCGACTGTTACTTCATAACTCTTATCTAATTGCTCCAACTGTTAGCTCATGACTGTTAGCTAAATGTTCCAACTGTTAGCTCATGACTTTTAGGTAACAATAACAATTTAGAGTATCCGTTAGTTTAAGTTAACTACTTCAAACATAATTAGCCTCTAGCTACGTAAGTGGAATTCAACAAGGTGTCGTATTAATGTAATAAGTAAAGTCTTGACCGGCTGTCATCAGTAGTCCAAGTTTAGTTGAATCCTTCATGTGGTTGTTACTCGCTGTCACCAGGTCATGAGTCACAACATGACAACACGATGACACTGCTCTGAGAAGTGACGGCACGAGGAGGAGCCGGCGTCGCTTCACACCATTTATTAAGTCGGGAATTGAAACTTGAAGATTTTGTTGAGTTATGGACATAATTAGTGATGTGCAGAGTCGGCGTATTATCAGAACATACAGGAGTCTCTCTGCTGTTAGTTCAGACGACGGGGGACGTTTTCATACTTTAAAGCAGGTTTCAGTGATGTGCATGAAAATCTACCAGCCTGATGTCTCATCACACTTGGTGAAAATGGTGCATTATGGGCCACGGGGGGCAAACAAATTAGAAACCTGGAGCAGATCTGAATCCGAGGTCAGAACCGGTCTTGGAGGCGGAGGCGGAGGCAGGAAGAAGAACAAGAGGTTCTTTCTCTCATTTGCTTTCAGTCATGAATGTGTAAATACGATAATTAAGATAATCCTTTATTAATCCCACGGCAGGGAAATGTGCACTGTTACAGCGGCAGGAGTAATTAAACGATAAAAAACAAATTAGTGGACAGACTGGATGGTTGAGTTCACATTATTGCAAATATGAAATATTAATATAGTGATATTGAAGCAAGGAGTTGTGTTTTGGTTGGTTTCTGTTCAACAACAATCATCGACACAAAGAGACAGAATACTGGTTATTAACGTTATCTTTCTGATGAACAAACTCCAGGTTCAATAAATGACACTTCATTATAAAACATATAACGTAACGTATGTCATTGTGATGTTGCTGATAAAAACAACACATAATAAATACAACACACCAATAAAGACATTTGTGTATTAGTTGAGAGAAGATTCTGCAGCAGCTGCTGGAGTCTCATCACACACACACACACACACACACTACAGGGTGTTTGCTGGATTACACACTCAATGACACACTGTCTGAGTGTGTTTAGCCTATATAATGTGTATCTGTGATAACAAAGCACAGTTTGTTTAGATAACCTCGAGCACAGCCAACCAGAAGTCGGCTGGGCCACTTCTAACGTGTTGTCATTGTGACGAGCAGCAGACATCGTGTCCAAGGTTCCATATCTGCTCCTGTAAGATGTGAATGTGAAGGTCTCTTCTGCTCTGTTTTACTTCTACGCTCACGAAGGGGACACAAGTGATGACATCACAGACCTTTATTCCTCTTATTAGTCATAAAAGTCTTATAAAATGATTATTCTGACATGAACGGGAGACCTGGTCTACATGGAGGCGTCCTGATGGATTGGCCGGTCCAGCAGCTGTGCTGCGCCCTGGTGGTTCAGGCGGCCCCCTGTTATGTGTCCTAAGTAAACCATGTAGTGCAGCTTTGTAGTGGAGCTGATGGAGCGGAGATAAGGGGGGCTGGCCCGTGTTGACATAGATGGAGGTGCAGCATTCTGAGGCAGGTTGTGGACGGGGTCTGGTATGCAGCGTGTGAGCTGGACTCACATCCTCAACAATAGTGTGTCTATGCGGCGGGCTGGAGGGATGGTGTACCTCCTGGACCCTGGTCTTCTGTTTGAAAAATCAATTTTCAAGATTCGATCCAATCCGAACTCCAATCGGATTACTTTTGGAAAAACTGGCCCCTGATGATCATCTAGTGGTGGAACGTTATTAATCCATGTCACTATGAACACTAGATATTAATGCTCATTAGCAGGTTTGGTTTCTGTTTGTAAACACACAGCCTACAAAGATGGCCGACCAGTAGTTGAGTGGGTTTGCTGCAGAGGGCCGATCAACAGGACAGGAAGCCCCGCAGGGAGATGGCCGATCAATAACCTCCATGTCACGTTACTTTCCAGGCAGCGACCACATCCTGTCATGAGAAACTCCTCCCAGATGGAGATTCATCATCAGCATCCAGCTGTTCCACACTGGTTCTGGTTCTGTTGCCACGTTTAAACGACAACAACCCTACTGAATGGTAGAATTAGCCGGTTTGACACTCAGATGTGTCTTGTGACATCACAAACCTGTGTGACACGAGATCATGAGTTCTGTAAATCTAGTCACCGGCCGTCTCAGTTACCCCTTTTCCAGCAACGCGAAGCTACTTCAAGAACCGGGCTGGTGCCCATGCTCTCTCTCGTTTCCACAGGCTAGAGAGCCCAGAGAGCCATGTCATTACATCACCTTATACGTCTGAGGTTTCCCTGCTAGCGCTAATTTCAAGCATAGCAGACACTTCACTTCAGAAAAGTATTTATTTTGGCAAATAATACAATAACAATAAAATACACAAAATACTAAATGCTCAACATTTTTTAAAGTGTAGAGCACAATGTGTACAATATCAATAATCAGAGCGTTTGATGTTTAGTCATCTGCAGGTTGGGCCTCCATTCAATATTGTCGATGTCCTACAGTTCTACAAACACAGCCAAGAGAACAGCAGTTTAATCAAAACTTGTCCACGACGCTGTGAAGCCAGTTGTAAAGAGTGAGAGAGTTGGCAACCCTGCAGCAGCGTATTTTCCCCTGTAGCGTTGAGTGTAAACAGCCCCTAAACTAGGTTTGCGAACGGTTCTAGACTAGCAAAGAGTTCTTGCTGCTCTGGAACCAGTTTTCCTGGCCGAGAGCCGGTTCTTTGTCTGTGGAAACAGGAAGAACTGGTTTCCCGATTAGATACCAGCTACGAACCGGCCCTCAAAATGCCTTGGTGGAAAAGGGTCAAGTCAGACAGGAAGATCTCCTTTATCACAATGCTGCCGGCTAACAGCACCATCGTTCGCACCATCGTTGTCACTGTCATGTCACCAACAGGGTGATCATGTGATGTTTTTACATGGGGGACTGGGTTTCTGTTACAACCTCTCAGGTTTCATGAAGACATAAGCAGATTGCCACTCTCATATCTGTATGCTAACTATAGAGCCAGAAGGCTGTTACCTTAGCTTAGCATACAGCTAGCTTGGTTCTGTTCAATTGGTAAAAACAAATCTGCCAACCAGCGACTCTGACGTGTTCACACCAAACACGGAGAGATGTTTCAGGGATTCAAAGAAGCCAATGCACTACGTTCACGCTGTGCCGAGAGAACGAGGCTAATATCCTCATTTAGTGTCATTCGCTTATGAGTGGAAATATTTAGACCAACCAACCAACCAACCAACCAACAGACAGACCAAGCAACCAACCGACCTGAACAAATCTCATGTCTCTAAATCTTCTCAGCATCCTCCTGAATCCTAACTGGAGGTACGTTGTCTCCTGGGTCTGTGGTCCCCCAGACGTCTACAATAATAGCTTGCATTATTCCAGAGACCAGATCAGACCATGTGGAGAAACCAGAGACTTACTGTGGTCCAAATAACAAGGTCTCTGACGTATATATTTATTTGGAGTGTTGATGGAGCAGCTACAATGTTAGCATAGCCTAGCACCCATCAACCAGACTCCATTCAGAAAACAAGTGTTTTAAAAGTAGTTAGCTTCTCTCTAAATTTGTAGATAACCCAGCTGCAATATACTGTTGGAGAGGATGTGAAGTGGTTGGCGACCACTCTCACATATTTTGGGACTACCCAATGATGCTTCCTTTTTTGGAAGGGGGTAAATAGTGAGCTAGACAAAGTTCTGGGAATTAATATACTATTCACCCCAAGTCAGTTTCTTTTCGATCTAACTCCTGAAGACATGTACACTAGAGACCAAAAGCACTTGTTACATATACTCTTGATGACTGCTAGGAAAATGGTGACAATAAAATGGATGAATCCACAGCCACCTACAGTGGCACAGTGGAAACAGAAGCTGAGGGAAGTGTATGGAATGGAGGCTTTAACTGCTCAATTACAATTAAAGTCTGATGTTTTTGTGAGAAGGTAGCTCCCCATAGCAAGATACCTCTCTAACTGAGGGGAACCCCACAGTATGCTGGAATGTCTTAACTGTCTACTAATTTATTCATTTATTATTTTTCTCATTAGTATTATTCAGCTTTTTGAACAAGCTTTTCTTTCTTTTTTCTTGTCTTTAGCACTGTCATATAATTTGTGGTGTTTTCAAGGAATGTTTGTTTCTCTTTAATAAAAATAAAGTTAAAAAAAGTTAGCTTGTGTTCTTGCAGACAGATCTAATAAAGCATGACGTTTTACTGATCACCATCACTATGGAGTTATTTCAGCATCATTTTCATCTGGTTATTGATATTAAATCACTGATAAATACTTTATTCTGGGTCCCTGCAGCTGTGGTGAACCAGTTGATGTGTGTCTTGCTCTAGTGACACAAGGCAAAACTTATGTGTGGATGTGTGAACCTTAACATGCGTCTCATCATTAATTGTGAGCTTGTGCAGAAGCTGGTCTTTATAGACAGACGGGTGAGATGAGGCTGGTTTGACAGACAGACGCCAGGTTCACCTGGGGTGAAGACAGCAGGTGATAATAAACTGTTGAGACCAGTTAGAGAGCTGCAAGCTTAGCATATTCACACAGTGGAGGAGACCTGTTGGAGCAGGTTTTTATCGGGACCAGGAGCCGGCTAATTGGCTCCCAGGTGTGTTGATTACAGATGATCCAGGGAGCAGTGAGAGGGAAATAAGCTAACACAGAAACCCAGAAAGCCTCCCAAAAACACACATTTTATAGATTTTTACACTTCCTGTTCCTTCATCTTGAGGTCAGTCTGTGGTTAGAACAAGGTTTCATCCTGGTCTGATTCAGTATTTAGTCCTGATTTGATCCAGGTTTTCGACCAACCAACCTACCAACCAACCAACCAACCAACCAACCAACCAACCAACCAACCTAGTAACCAACCTACCAACCGACTGACCAACCGACCAACCAACCTACATACCAACCAAGCTACCAACCAACCAACAAACCACTGACCAACCAACCAACCAGCCTATTGACCAACCAACCAACCAACCAACCAACCAACCTGCCAACCAACCTACTGACCAACCAACCAACCTACTGACCAACCAACCGACCGACAAACCTACTGACCAACCAACTAACCAACCTACTGACAAACCAACCAACCAACAAACCTACTGACCAGCCAACTAACCAACCTACTGACCAACCTACTGACCAACCTACCGACCAACCCATCCAACCAACCAACCTACTGACCAACCCATCCAACCAACCAACCAACCAACCTACTGACCAACCAACCGACCGACAAACCTACTGACCAACCAATTAACCAACCTACTGACCAAACTACCGACCAACCCAACCAACCAACCAACCTACTGACCAACCCATCCAACCAACCAACCTACTGACCAACCTACTGACCAACCAACCGACCGACAAACCTACTGACCAACCAACTAACCAACCTACTGACCAAACTACCGACCAACCCAACCAACCTACTGACCAACCCATCCAACCAACCAACCAACCAACTGACCCACCAACCAACCAACCAACCAACCTACGGACCAACCAACCAACCATGGGCTTCCTATCATTGAATATAACATGAAAACTGATCTTGGACATGATTCACCAGTTCTGACCTCAGGATCCACTATGTTGAAACCTCTTCTGTCCTCTGACTTCCCTTAGAAGTCAGAGTCCTCAGAATGAACATGTAGATGTGAGTTTGAGAAACTAAACAACATCAGCAGAGTTTCTGATTGATGATTCCATTGTCTCTTCACAGAGGACTCGGCTGTTAGTGGAGAATCCCATTAAAAGAGACTGAGACTGGAGTTAATTGTATTATGTAGGAAACAGAATCCCCAACACAACAAGTCGTCTTTCTTTTGTGTTGCACTAACTAACTATACAGTGTATATATATATATATATATATATATATATATATATATATATATATATATATATATATATCCCTCAGCTCCCGCAGCTCCCCTCTGCTTCGGCTCATCGCCTGTGTTGTTTCCCTGCAGACAGCAGTGCTCAGTGTAGGCGTGAGTCTCAGCTGATCGCCATAGCGACGTCGTGTGAAGCTGCCATGACATCATCTTCAATGCCAACCTCGCTGAATCAGTTGATCAGCAGGCAGACAGAGGAACCTTCTCACAGCCGACATTTGTCTGCAAACAAAGCAGGAGAAGCACAGACGGAATTAGTAACGGCCACATTCCATTTAGATGCTGTGCATCTGGGACACTTGAATGCAATGAAGCCATTGTAAATGATTATTTACACCTGTTTCCTTCCTGGCTTTGAGCTGTCTGAACGGGTCTGTTGTTCATCATGGAGTGGAACGTTCGTTCTTTGATTATTTAGTTGAAAAAAAAAAAATCCGTAAAATCAAAAAACATTTAGAAACCAAAGAATGAACAGTACACAGATTTAAATACGAGATTGGGAGCCTTGGCTAGAAGCTAATGGCTCACATGCATGAATGGAGCAACAAAGCAAGGACAAGCTCTGATAACAACACACACAGAGGGAGACAGTAGATTGGCTACATAAGAACAGTGTGCAGGAGGGTGATGATGCTCTTTGAAAGATGCTCAGTACGCTTTTATTCTGAATTTTTTTTCCTACAGTGGCCCTAATACGCCATCGGTTTCTGATCAGAACTAATAATGCATAATGGCCCAAGTCATTTTTTGGCCAAATTGTGATATTTGCCTAACTTTATTCTCCTACCACTGCTGCATCTTCCTGCCTTCCTGCCTATGTCCTTCGCCAATCACAACACTTATTAGAATCCAAAAACACTACCTGCCTAAGTCATCTCCACTTCGGAAGTTTTGATACAAACAAAATGGCAGAAAGCATGAGAAAGAGGGCTCGGCTGTCCACAAGTGAAGCATTAACTCTTCTCATTGATTCATTTTCATCTGGTAAGAGTTCATATTTCTTCAATTTTCTAGACACTAAATGTAATTTCAGTCAATCAAAGGGATTATACTGTGTATTTAAACTTGAAATCACATGTTTTGCTACAAGAAAATGAAGTAGCTAAATATTATTTATAAATTATAAATATTACCTCATTTTCTGGTCAGAACAAATCTTTACACTTAAGAAACATCACCATAAAAAGACATTTAGGCAATTTTAGACATTTTTAAGCAAAATTTCAAGTGAAGTCATTTTTCAAGCGACATTTTGACTAGACATAAGAAGTACTGTATTTGGAAAGATTTAGATTTTTTTGCAGTGAACCTACCTTTGAATTTAACATGGTTTACTGTGTTAAAACATCACTTAATTTTCTGCTCTACACACAAGAAACAACTTTGTTAAGGTTGACAAGTTACACATCTTGGTTATATTTAGGAGTAAAACAACTTTGGTTATGTTATGTTTGCATTATGTAAGAGAAAAATGCCTAAGTCATGGCATATTCTGCCTAAGTCACTTTTATTTGTTATGGAATAGATGATGAGTCTTTTTGTTTTTGCATACTTCTTCACACATCTGGTTAAATGTACTGTTACAATAACAATAAGAAATACCAATGTGATTTCTAAAAAAAAATGTGTTTTTTCTTGTTTTCCAAAAAACGTTGAAATATGACTTAAGCAATTATGCTATGAGGCTATAACGATATGTGATTATGTCAATATAATCAAAAACACAGATGGAAACAAAGTGTTGATGAAAATGAAATATGAAAGTGGACCTTGCTCCCGTATCGTCTCCCAGATAACCATGAAGGGGGAAGTCGTGGCCAAATGAATGAGAACAGGACGTCATGCATCTGAAATCCTCTCCCACTATCACCATCGTCATAGAGGCTTATCAGCAGCAGCGGCGGCCTCGGCTCAGTCTCCGCCTCTAGCAGCCACCACGCAGCCCCTGTCCTAACGAGGTTACAGCCCGGAGCAGAGCCGTTGTTATGGTGGCCTTTTGGGCCGGCCCCTTAATTTCATCAGTGAAGCGCTATTAAGCAGCAAAAGGCCTTGGGGGGGAGTGGTGCATGATGGGACACCTTTGACATCCTCACAGTGGCAGCTGTGTAGCCATGCATACCACAGATAACTGTGTTTGTAGAAGCAACCTCTCATTCACAAGAGCCTCCGAGTTCGTCTGGATGCGTTCAGAGAGAAACACGTCCATGCTTCAGATGCCAGAGAGGAGACAAACGGCCGGGATCTTCTTCAGATGTTTCACATTTATTCTTAACATGCTCCCGGAACTTCACATCAGTGTCACTTCAACTTCACTGTTCAAGTCATTTAAACTGAAACCATGAGGATTGTTTTACCGAATCGAACCGAACTACATCGTTTTGTAGCGTTCCATTTGTTTCCATGGAAACCTAACTGAGAGTTTACTTTCATTGTATGACAACTTCATTTTTGAGACGACAGAGTTGTAACCAAGGTTTTTTTTACACAGTTTCATAATGTTACAAACCAACGGAGTCTCATGGTAGTTCGTGAAATAGTCACGAAATTTAAATAATCTACTGATTCATGTACAGGATATGAATTCCCCATTTTTTTATGTCGCTCATCATGACTTACTTATATCAGTCAGAAGGATTCTTGGTTCCTTAACCACGAGACGATGATACATTACAAAACCAACGTAAGTTTTAGATGACAAAACCAACGATAGCTTTAGATGACAAAACCAATGATAGCTATAGATGACAAAACCAGCGTTAGCTTTTTAGATCCTGATTAACTTTATATTGATGTTGTTTTGGAGACATGAAGAAAGTGGAGATTCATGTCCCTGAATACGGATCATTGACAGATCATGTGATGACGACGATTTGACTCAGAGACTTTGTATGTTGTATGTTTGTATGTTGTCCTGATGGTTCTTCTGAGTCCACCAGATCAGAGATGTAGATTAGTTTGGGCCTGTAGTTCTGCTTGCTGCTCTCTGGTCCTTTTAAAGGGGGGCGGGGGCGAACCTGGAGTTGACTCATCAATGCAAGTCTACACTCCGCTATACAACCAGTCCGGTCTCAGCAGACGGTGTCTGAAGGTCATCCAGCGTCCAATAACAACGACCCTCTCGTGTTCTGCTTGGAGACCTGGTGAACAGTGAGACGGGTCACTGCTCGAAGACCCTGGTGAACTGTGAGACGGGTCGCTGCTCGGAGACCCGGTGAACATTGAGACGGGTTGTCGTTGGTGTCTTGTTGCGTTAAAGTACATATTTGACGTGTTTATTTTATCGAGAGGTTTTGTTGCCTAAATGTGACTTTTACAGTTTCACAGTAAAAATGGAAATGTCCTTAAAAAGCCTATTTATACACCTTCTCCTGAGATCAGGTTGGCAACAGGAAGATGGAGAGTCCTCGGCGTGTTGCCGTGGAGACAGGTCTGTGTGATGGTGCTGGGTTCAGGGAGAGGCAGATGTGCACTGCAGCTCCCGAATATCATCTGAGATAAGACGAGGACTCATTTGTAGACATACAGATGCTCAGATTATGGTCTGGTTTAATTTTAACAAATCCAATCTCTCCTATATGGAAAACAACAACAATAACAGTAATAAAACATATGCATTTAGAAATAAAAGAACACCCCTCCCCCCAAATGAAATATCTATTCCTACATTAATCTTTATCATGAACACATTCTCAGACACAAAACATGTATCAGAGCAGAGAGAGATGTATTCCTACGATGTATTTCTACGATGTACTCCTATGATGTACTCCTATGATGTACTCCTGCAGTCCCGGTTCAGCGTCTCCGGTCCTGGTTCAGTGTCTCCGGCTGGTCCCGGTTCAGCGTCTCCGGTCCTGGTTCAGTGTCTCCGGCTGGTCCTGGTTCAGTGTCTCCAGTCCTTGTTCAGTGTCTCCGGCTGGTCCTGGTACAGTGTCTCTGGCTGGTCCTGGTTCAGTGTCTCCAATTCTGGTCCAGTGTCTCCGGCTGGTCCTGGTTCAGTGTCTTTGGCCCCAGTTCAGTGTCTCCGGCTGGTCCTGGTTCAGTGTCTGCAGTCCTGGTTCAGCGTCTCCGGCCCTGGTTCAAGGTCTCTGGCAGGTCCAGGTTCAGTGAGTCCGGCTGGTCCTGGTTCAGTGAATCCGGCTGGTCCTGGTTCAGTGAGTCCTGGTTCAGTGAGTCCGGCTAGTCCTGGTTCAGTGTCTATGGCTGGTCCTGGTTCAGTGAGTCCCAGATCAAAGTGTTATGAATGAAGCTCCACATTCCAGCAGTGCTGCTCTAAATAGAACCTTTTAAATAGACAACAGATCTATAAATAGCCGGTGGCTCGGCGGCTCGGATCGTCGGCGGCGGAGGAACTCCTCCTCACTACTCCTGAACATGTGCTGGTTATTCTGGGATGCTGAAGATGATCTCTCACATGGGATCAGACTCTCAGCATTTCTCTGCTCATCACAAACACAGTCCGGCCGATGGAGGAAGACATCATGGACAATCATTATCATATTTATGTCATATTCATGAATCCCACACACGATGTTTGTCAGCTTAAAGATAAGGCAAGGCAAGGCAACTTTATTTGTATAGCACATTTCATACACAAGGCAGACTCAAAGTGCTTCACATCATACAACAAAGTGAAAAAAAAAATTAGAAGAATTAAAAGAAAATAAAGGCAAATTTAAAAATGCATTACAGAAAGAAAGGAGAATAAAAAAATATTTGCAATAATTAAAAACAGTGCAGACATTAAAAGATTAAGCAGAAAGCTATGGTGAACATAAAAGTTTTCAGTCTAGTTTTAAAAGTGGTCAGAGTTGGGGCAAGTCTTACAAAACAAAGTCTCATGTTGTCTTCTAACTGAAGTCTCAGACTGTAACAGATTCTTCAAAATAAACTTCTGTGTTGACAGGAAACAGTTTCATGCTAGTTACATGAATAATTTTCCTTTCAAAATAAACAGTTTAAGGTTTACTGACGCAACAAAGCTCCGTGGTTGGGTTTAGGAAAAGATCGCGGTTTGAGTTAAAATAAGTATGTTGTTATGTCATAACTGACATTAGCTGAAGCTACATAAGTCACTACGGCCTCCTGGGTGAAAATCCTGTGTTTGTGGCACCACATCTGATCCCAGTCCAGTTATTAGTTAAATATTTAGCAGTGATTGTATTCCAACAGGACATAAAGCAGTAAATACTGCTGAGAAACAGTGTAACACATACCGTAATACATTAAACATTCAATACAAGTGTAATAATAATAATAAAAACAGCATAGATAATGTTTACTCATATACACAAATTTCATTGGAGAAAGCAAGTAAACAAGAAGTCCAATCCAATGTAAAGTGGGACCCACCAGGATTTAGAGATCTGCATATGAGAACGATCCAGACTCAGACGTCATCTCTCAACTCTGGGATTGTAAACAATGACGTCCTTACTCGGATGTTTATCATCTGCTGGAAGAACCAGAGACACAGAAATATTAACACATTATTAGTGTTGAGCAAAGTAAGAAAAGAGACAATAGAACATGTTTGTTTGGTGATGAAAAGCAGCCGTTTTTATTCAAGCCCACAGCAAAGTAATTTGATGGTTAACACATGCTAACGGGGTGTCTCATCTTTTAAGGTGACCCGCATCTGCTGAGAGACTTTGTTAACGCTCCGTCTCAGAGTCCACCTTAAAATGTCAAGTGAGGTCCACTTCTGGATTCCAGAAGTGGCCCAGTGGGAAACATCTGGATGAGCAAACACTTTAAAGGGAGGCAGCTGTGAGGAGGCAAGCAGACGGACAGATTCCTCCGACATGAATCCTGCTCTGGTGGCGTTGGCGGCGTCTCTGCTGGCTGCCGTGGCAGCTCAGTCCCAGGACCACCACGACATGGCCTGGGTCAACGGCTACCGCCAGGGCTTCAACTTCCAGTGTCCCCACGGCGAGGTCCTTGTGGCAGCCAGGAGCTTTTTCAGCGAGGCGGACGGCTCCGACCGCTTGTGGTCGTTTGAGTGCCAGCCGACGCCCGAGGGTCTGGGGGAGCCCACTGACTGCTGGTGGGACGACATCAACCGCGCTGGTCTGGAGTGGTGGGTCTGCTTATTTACCCGTTCATCACCTGCTTTCTGTCACTTTCACAGCTATTGCTTGTTGGATCTAATACAACACTGATCCAGAATTATATATGATGCAATTTTAAAAAGCTGTTGCTTCTCTGCAGGTCCATGACTTTGTCCAACAACACAGTTTGTTAAAGGTCACTATTAGCAGACAGCAAAGGTTTGATGCTGAAACTGTTGTATGAACAAAACCAACTGGTCTGGTCTACAGCTGGAAAAGTTCAAACTTGTTATAACACATGTATCTCTACTACATAAAGTAACTAATCTACTTGGTTATGTTGAGGTCACTAATCTACTTGGTTACATTGAGGAAACTAATCTTCTTGGTTGTGTCGAGGTAACTAATCTACTTGGTTATGTTGAGGTAACTTAAACACTTGGTTATGTTGAGGGAACTTAACTACTTGATTATGTTGAGGGAACATAACTACTTGGTTATGTTGAGGGAGCTTAATTATTTGGTTATATTGATGCAAATATTCAACTTGGTTTATGTTGAAGTGACCAATCTACTTGGTTATGTTGAGGGAACTTAACTTATTGGTTATGTTGAGGTAACTAACCTAATTGCTCCCTCAATGGACTAACACAGACTTGCTTGAAAATAATTTCCTTGTGTGGGAACATCATTTTTTTGGAGACCAGGTTTTAAGAGAATGCCTGAAAACTGATTTCTCATTCAGAGGCACAAAGCCAGCTCCTCTCCCTCTGACGGTTCCTGGGAACACGAACCTCTACCGGATCCCAACCAGACTCGTCCAGCAGGCCGGTGTCCAACGGACCTTCAGAGACCTTACAGTGTATTTTATAGCACACATGTTACTGAATGTCCGTGATTCCTCTGGATCACATCATTCATAAAAAACACCCACTTCCACATGAAAACTGTTCTCCAGACTCTCGGACCCTGGTGGAGCCAGAAGAGCAGGCTGGCATCTCACGGATCATACAAATAAACAGAGCGCTGACTCAGCTGTGTCTGCTTCACATTATTTGTTCTACGTTGAAGATTTGAGACCAATTCTGTGAAGTGTCTGTGTGACCTGCCCCATGCAGGGGAACTACCCCAGCTGAAAGGCTGAAGGCTGAAGTGCTGCTGGTTGAATCCTGCTGCTTGGACCTGGTCTTGTTGGGTGTGTTGTGGTGACAGCGAGTGTTTTGGCCCTAAACAGACCAGTATTTACTTACTCTCTTTTTTAGAACTGATTGACGAATGACTCTCGTGTCTTTGCAGGACTTCCACATGCACTCGCAACGGCCTAGTAGCTGGCGTCCAAAGCAAGTACTTTGAATCAGTTCTGGACCGGGAATGGCAGTTCTACTGCTGCTACTACAAACGCCGCTGCCCCTACTCTTGCATGTAGGTATTCTCATATCTTGAAGGTTTGTGCATGAACATTTATATTTGTTACAACATGACACACTCTGGTTGGCATCTGCAGGAAGACCAATGACATTCCTGACTACTTCAGAGAGGAGGCGGAGCTAGTGGTCCCAACGTATGGCTACTTCATCCGAGGGGCCCAGACCACCTTCAGTGGAGTCCTCAGGTTTTCTCACAGCATCAGTCTATTTCTTGCGATTGTATCTGCAGTCCAAAGCAAAAATGTGTGATGATTGATGATTTCGACTGACAATACTTTTTTCTTGTGCTCTGTTCCAGAGATCGGCAGTGGAAGTACATCCTGTGCAGAATGACGACTTACGACTGCGAATTTGAAAATTTATAGACTTGTAATCATCATTTCTCACCGCTGAATAAACAGTTATAACTGATATTTACTGTTACATTTAAACAAACAAACATGTAATAGTGATATGATTTCTGTTTCCATTCATGGGTTTATTTGTATGAGATGAACCAGAGGCCTGTACAACATTATAATAAAATAATAATAATAATCTGGCACGCAGCGACTGCTCTTATGAAGGTAAATGTAATATGGAAGGTCTGAAGGCGATCCGCGGCTCCCGCAGATCCTCTGGAAAGCTTAAGTGTTCCCGTTTAGTTGCCAGAGGAACTGGGAAGTCATTTAAAAGTTGTTTTTCCAAAACAAAAGTGAAGTATGGTGCTGCTGTCATGCTGCTGGAAACACTGCATCATCTCTGGGCGCTGAGGTCACGTGATGCGGCCAAAACAAATGGTCGTAGTTGCGTCATTGTAAAAGTCATGGAGGCGTACAAGGCCCGATCCAGATCTCATCTGGGAGATATGGTATCTCACTCCTGCTTTCAGCTGACTTCTGCGCTATTAAAGAAACTTTAGCTGGTGTTTGGTGTGAAACGGGATCAAAGCAAAAGACCTTCAGTTCCGTGAGAAGGTTGTTTATTCCATAGAAACAGAATGCACAACGGACAGTGATGGTCATGACTCATGTGACTGGTGATTGTTGTTAGTTGTTATGGTGATAACACACGTCAGCTGTAAAGTGATGTCACAGCTCACCAGGAAGGAAGGTAGTTTGTTAGCTAGTAAGCTAGATAGCTATGTAGTTAGTTAGATAGATTGTTAGCTATGTAGCTAGTTATTTAGATAGTTAGCTAGCTCGGTAGTTAGCTAGATAGATAGTTAGCTAGGTAGTTCGTTAGCTAGCTAGGTAGTTATCTAATTAGTTAGATAGTTAGCTAGGTAGTACGCTAGCTAGCTAGTTAGTTAGATAGTTAGCTGGGTGGGTAGGTAGTTAGATAGTTAGGTAGTAAGCTAGTAAGTTACCTAGTTAGATAGTTGGCTAGGTAGCTAGGTAGGTAGTTAGATAGATAGTTAGCTAGGTAGCTAGCTAGTTAGTTCCCTAGGTATCTTGTCCTCCAGGGAGATGGAGGGACTGTTAGCCGCAGTTCTGCTGCTTGGCTCATTTCCTGTAACCAGTGTAGCCTTAAAGAATGAATTAGTAAGCTATCTAACTGGCCAGCTGTCTGCTATTTAGTTAGCTAGCTAGCTTGCTTGCTAGCTCCACAGTCTCTGCTGTGGAACTTCAGGGAGTCCAGGACTTGATTGAGGTCGCTTCACTTTATACAGAAGTGGCCCGCACACAATTGTCACTATGGTAACGGTTCACATAAAGATGGCTTCTATGGATGTGTGTGTTTTTCTTTTCGGATTAGAATTCAAGGTCATAAAAGTGACCAGCAGCCACTCTGTGCTCGTTCTCCTTCCTCTTGTTTGGACCCTCGACTCTCCAAAGTGCAGTTCAAATCTATTGGAATTCAATGGAGTGAGCTGGACGGAGGTCAGCCGGCTTCGCTGCCCCGTCTTTCAAAGATCTGGGGACAGGGCCAACATACGGGGCCAGCAGACGGGGCCAGTAGCTCTCTGCACTGTTTGTTTATGGCTGCTGTGGTCCCGGGGCACGGGGCCAGACCCCGCGGCGGGACACAGCTGTCCCCGGAGCCAGCGGACGGTGGCGAGCCACACGCCGGCCTCCTGCCCTCAGACACCCGCGGCCCCTGTGCTGGACGGGCCCCCAGGGTCCTATGTTCCCCGGGTTTAATCCTTGCTAAAAATAAAAACTTTTGGCTCTCAGTCATAACTTGAGTGTTTGTTTCTCTGGCTCGACATGTTGAAAACACCAGCTCACAACCTACAAACATTAAACATACTGGAAACAGTCACGACACGTAATTTACTGGTTTCATGTTCATTTAGTGTCTCAGCTCTAAAACAACATTAATATAAAGTTCATCAGGATCCTTTGGTCTGTTGGTTTTGTGGTCTAATGCTAATGTTGGTTTTGTTGTCTACAGCTAACGTAGGTTTTGTTTTCTAAAGCTAACGGTTGTTTTTGTTGTCTAAAGCTAACGGTTGTTTTTGTTGTCTAAAGCTAACGCTGGATTTAAATGTCGTCCGTATTTCACAAACTGCAATGAGACTGTGTTTACATCCTCAAATCTTCTGGTTTGTGACGTTTATATCTCCAAAGATGCTGAAGGGAGTTTACCATGGAAAACAAATATACAGAAATATGTCAAAAGAACACCACCTGTTAACAGCATGTTAACACACAACCAATGTTCAATGAGGATCCTCAGTCTTGGTGGATACCTAATCAATTACGTCTACATAACTTACTTTCACCCAAACCATTTCCTATTTCCTGAACCTACCAAGTAGTTTAGTTTCCTGACACTGAAAAGTTTGACCAAAGTGCTCTATAATCAAATACAGCAATGACTAAGAACATCAGTTAAACTAAATAGTAATGATATTAAACCATGAGAAATAAATAAAACAGTAATAACATGGACTAATGTGGACGTAGAGATGACCCTTCTTCCTGAGCTGCAGATAAAGTGTTCTGCTCTGTTCTCTCCTCCCTCCAACACGTTTCATTACAGCTGGATGAAAAACAATCCTTTGTCAACAAACTTCCCCCGGCTGTAATCAGAGTCCAGGAGGATCTCCGTTATCCTCCATGTAATTAAGAGCTAAGAATACATTTATGACAACAAAGCCAAAGAAGGATTGAACCTTTGATGAAAACCTGCTACTGCACTGTGAACACCAGATATACTATCTGTTCTATCTATTTACATTTACAGAGAACAGCATAGTTAGGTTGAGACCACTAAAATACATAGTTAGGTTGAGACCACTAAACTACATAGTTAGGCCGAGACCACTAAAGTACATAGTTCGGTTTAGACGACTAAACTTAAGGTGAGATGACTAAACTACGTAGTTCTAATGGGACATCGTCATCAGTCTCCTGGTTAAAGTCTTGTGTGACCTGTCCACCATCCATCCAGACCTCCTCCTTACGTGGACTTCTGGGACTCTGATGCTTGCAGTATCTTCCTAATAGCTAATAAATAGACTACTTAAAGTTGGAGAAAGGATTCAGGTGTTTGGCGAATAACAGGCATCATCATCATCATCATCATTTTGAGAAATGTTGTTTTTGTTTGAAGTGTGATCTGTGTTGGGTAATCTCAGAGACATGATGCGAAGCATTTTTTGTGTGAGTGTATAAACACAATGAATGGTGGTGATCCAAGAGGCCCCGGACCAACATGCTGCCTCCGGGCCACTCTGAGGGGCTCTGAGAGGCTCCGAGGGGCCCCGAGGGGCCCCTTTTGATGGGAAGTTATTTGACAGTCAGGATGACGCCTCAACATTCACGTTTACACAGTACTGGTTTTCTAATTATTATTGTATTCACTTCAGTGCCTTTATCCAATTCTATTAATATAATAATTGATTATTAAAATCAATGCTTACATGGATCAAATATTCTACATTATTTTCCTTAAACCCTGTTTGTACTGCAGTAAGTAGCTGAGCTCAAATGAGTAGTGAAGAAGTGAGGCGCTGTGTTTGTGATGTGGGCGGGGGAGGGGCCCATGCTGGGGGACCCTGACCCCAGGGCCGCACAGAGGGCCTGTTTATTTTAGGGAGCCTCTGGCTGCTCACACTCGAGGACACAAACAGCTGCTGCTTTTCATGTCAGACAACAAGAGGCTCAGAGCCACCGGGTCTCCGTCCCCACTGGGTCTCCACCCCACCGGGTCTCCTTCCCCAGAGGGTCTCACCAGCGGGTTTCCTTCCCCATTGGGTCTCCTTCCCCACCGTGTCTCCTTCCCCACCAGGTTCCTTTCCCCACCGGGACTCCTTCACCACCGGGTCTCTGTCCCCACCAGGTCTCACCACCAGGTCTCCTTCCCCACCGGGTCTCCTTCACCACCGGGTCTCCTTTCCCACCGGGTCTCCATCCCCACATGATCTCTGTCCTCACCGGGTCTCCGTCCCCACGTGGTCTACTTCCCCACTGGGTCTCTTGCCTGAATCGACTCCTCCTAGTCGGACGACTAGATTAGACTGGTGCACTTTGACAAGTGGTGTCTTTGAAGAGGCTTGTGCCTGTTGTGATGCGTCTCAGTGAGATCGCGTCCTTCTGATGACCTTTGGATGACATTCGGACGACCTCCTACGTGTAAATTTAAAAGCTGACGTGTGAAATGGCATGCTGCAGTGTGTACGGGGATCAGTTAAGTGCTGTGACATCAGCAAACAAAAGACTAAAAGAAACGTGTTGGGGCTCGGCTCTGATCCATCATGTGGCGAGTCCTCTAGTCCTTTATACAGACTATTATATGGCTCCACTCCTGCACATTCATTCATATTTAGTCACAAAGGAGGACAAAGGACACTTTGAATAACAACAAGCTGATGCACACGGAGTCACGGGAGTGCCAGAATAACGAATACATACATGTGGAATCATAAAGACACATAAATGAGAATAAACATGGAAAAAAAATAATGAGTACATTTGGACAAAGTTGAAAAAATACATGTGAAAATAAATGAAAATGCTTATATTATTTGTATTAACATATTTGCCTTTATAATTCCACAGTTGTTATATATCCAAACTATATATCCTTGCTTTTTTTTGAATAAATTAAGTCAGAATTATAATATAAATACAATATAGAGAGGAAAATAAATATGTCTATGTACAGATAAAATTGAAAAATTAATGTCAAAATAAATTAAAACGCTATATATAATAGCATTATAATAGCCACATGTATTTTTATTATTCTTTTCAGGATTTATTCTCTATCTTGGCACCCCTCTGACCCCCCCATGGACGATGGTTTCATGGGTTTGAACATGAGCACTAAGCCAACGGGATCTTGGGAAACGTTTGCATCGAGGACTCAGGAGGAGCTCGGCTCGGCTGTTGACTCAGTCAACTCGGGATTCTGGTGTCAGATGTTCGAAGCCGGTGGAGATTTACGGCGCAGAACAACTGCTTACTTAGCAGAATGCTCGGCATTGTGGGAACGCGAGGTGTAAGGTGAGCTCGCTGACCTACTGGTCCCCTTCGGCGTTCTCACTTTCTTCTCCAGACAAAAGCATTATTGCTGTTGGACTCGTCGCTGCTGAATTCTTGGTAGGGGACCAGAACCTCTTTACGTTGTGTGACAAGGGGGGCCGAGCGGGTCCTCTGGCGCCGGGCGTGCCCTGGTCATCCAGACTCCTAGTGGGGACTGTTCCACCGTGGCGTCCTGTGCCTGGTGAGCGGCGGCGAGCTCGCGGCGGCGTTTCTTGGAAGCCTGAGAAGCAGAAGAGCGAGAGTGTTGTTGGAAGGTGTTGTGATTATACCGGATTTCCCTGCAGGTCAAAGGTCGCTGGTTCAGAGGACGTCCAGCGTGTTAATCCGTCTGTTGGCTGGAAGCCCAGGCAGCGTCGCCTTACAACACACAGGCTCTCACACCATCCAGCACCTGGGTCCCGGTCCACCACCCGGATCCGGGTCCACATCCACGCTGGAGCCTCTCAGGGTCCAAGAGAGACACGGCGAGGGACAGACCAGACCTGGATGCTGGAGGGTCTTCTTTGGGCCCAGGTGGTCTCTGGCGGGCCCAGAAGTCCAGTACTTGTTGGTTTTAGGGTTTATTATCTGGATGTAAATGATTAATTTAAACAATAAAATGTTGTGTTTCCAGAGACCAGGACTCTTGGGGGATCCTGAGGACAGAGACTGGGACTTTGGGGGGGGACCTGAGGACAGAGACCAGGATGTGTGAACGCAGCGTGTCGGAGCCAGAAGGCCGTCGTCTCTGCCAGCCAGACAACAAAGCACTGAAGGATCAGACCCGGCACACAAGCTGAGCCCTGATTGGACGCTCTGACGTCACCGTCTACCCCTCCAGCATCGCACCACTGGACCCTTTACTAGTGTTCTTTTTCACTTTATTAGTGTTCAGATGAAGTCCACATGACTCCAGATCCCCCTCAGTCCTCCCTAGTCCTCCTCAGTCTGTGACGGTTTCTGGCCTTGGGACTCAGCGAGACGACTCAGCTACAGATAAGGCCGTCGCCTCCTCGCCAGTGTTTGTCCTCAGACCTTTATCTGGTACAGGAGTCCGGGTCAGACTCCAGATCTCTCTGACCGCATTCAAGCTCCGCTTCAGAGCCATTAGTGTAACAGGAGAGACCAGATGTACAGATGTACTGTAGACCCCAGACCCGTAGTCCTGCAGGAACAAGTCCTAAAAACCACGAGTCAGCATTTCAACACTTCTGGTTCCCTCGTCTCTGAGTCAGCATGTTTCTGGTTCCATGTCTGGTCCAGTATTTAGTCCTGGTTTAGTCCAGTATTAAGTCTTGGTCCAGTCCAGTATTTAATCTTGGTCCATTCCAGTATTTAGTCCTGGTTTGGTCCAGTATTTAGCCCTGGTTCGGTCCAGTATTTATTCTTGATTTGGTCGAGTATTTAGTCGTGGTTCGGTCCAGTATTTAGTCCTTGTTCGGTCCAGTAATTAGTCCTTGTTCGGTCCAGTAATTAGTCCTGGATTGGTCCAGTATTTAGTGCTGGTTCAGTCCAGTATTTAGTGCTGGTTCAGTCCAGTATTTCGTCCTGGTCTGGTCCAGTATTTATTAATTATATAACAGTACGATATTTATATTTTTATGTATTGATCAGTGTATTTGTGTAGAAATGGAGATGAGCCGCATCATCATGTTTGAAATAAGTGATGTGACTTTATTGTACTGTCGTGATCCAGTTCAGCACATTAGTGAACTACATTTGAATATAATATATAATAGTATCTTATAATTTATGCCAAAAAATCAATCCGTTCAGAACATTATTGAACAGTTAGCTGAGCTCAGCACAATGTCTCGAACCAGAACTGGATCCTGGTCAAAAACACTGTGTTTTAGAGTCTACATGAATAAATAGAGGCTTTCTAGTCCAGGACAGCAACCCAGGTCCCAGATCCACATGAATCCACATATGATATGAAGGTCAGAACTGGCCGATGGTTTATCCTGGGAGCTGATGTGTGAACAGTCAATAGTGAGAGTGGAAACAGATCCAACAGCAAATACTCCACCGAACGCCAAATGTGCAGCCATGCGGGTAATAGGGGCAGTGATCGGGACCAGGAGCTGGTCTACACCACCGGAGGCCATATTTCCTCTCTGGTGTTAAGGTCAGACCGCATCAGGACGTCATATGACCGATGCATTAAAGTGTGACAGAACAAAGACTGGAGGTCTACGGTCCAATCGGCCAGCAATGAGTCCACATTGTCAGCAGGATCCCTTCTGGTTGGTGACATACCTAGCTAAGTTTGCTACGTAGTTAGGTTGAGTCCACTAAACTATGTAGTTAGGTTAAGACGACTAAACCACATAGTTAGGGTGAGACCACTAAACTTCATAGATAGGTTAAGACGACTAAACTACGAAGTTAGGTTGAGACCACTAAACTACGTAGTTAGGTTGAGACAAAACTACATAGTTAGGTTGAGACCACTAAACTACGTAGTTAGGTTGAGACCACTACACTACGTAGTTAGGTTGAGACGACTAAACTATGTAGTTAGGTTGAGACCACTATACTACAGTAAGGTTTAGACTAAACTACGTAGTTAGGTTGAGACCACTATACTACATAATTAGGTTGAGAATAAACTACATAGTTAGGTTGAGATGACTTAACTACATAGTCAGGTTGAGACAACTAAACTACATAGTTAGGTTGAGACGACTAAACTACGTTGTTAGGTTGAGACGACTAAACTATGTAGTTAGGTTGAGACCACTATACTACAGTAAGGTTTAGACTAAACTACGTAGTTAGGTTGAGACCACTATACTACATAATTAGGTTGAGAATAAACTACATAGTTAGGTTGAGATGACTTAACTACATAGTCAGGTTGAGACAACTAAACTACATAGTTAGGTTGAGACGACTAAACTACGTTGTTAGGTTGAGACGACTAAACTACATAGTTAGTTTGAGACCACTAAACTATGTGGTTAGTTTGAGACCACTAAACTATGTGGTTCTAACGGGACTCCTGGTTAAAGTCCTGTGCTTTTGGACCCATCCACCATCCGGACCACCACCCAGACTACCTCCCTACGTGGTCCAGTTGTGAGAAAGCATCATCTTGTGTAAGTGTAACATGTTTGATCTGTGACAGGAAGCCGGCATGGCGTTAGCATCCAGCAGAAACATACACTCAACAAAAATATAAATGCAACACTTTTGTTTTTGCTCCCATTTTTCATGAGATGGACTTAAAGATCTAAAATTCATTCCAGATACACAATATTACCATTTCTCTCAAACATTGTTCACAAATCTGTCTAAATGTGTGATAGTGAGCACTTCTGCTTTGCTGAGATAATCCATCCCACCTCACAGGTGTGCCACATCAAGATGCTGATCTGACATCATGATTAGTGCACAGGTGTACCTTATACTGCCCACAATAAAAGGCCACTCTGAAATGTGCAGTTTTGTCTCACAGCAAAATGCCACAGATGCCACAAGCATTGAGGGAGCGTGCAATTGGCATGCTGACAGCAGGAATGTCAACCAGATCTGTTGCTCGTGCATTGAATGTTCATTTCTCCACCATAAGCCGTCTCCAAAGGCGTTTCAGAGAATATGGCAGTACATCCAACCGGCCTCACAACCGCAGACCACGTGTAACCACACCAGC
The DNA here is from genome assembly GCF_963514095.1 of Eutrigla gurnardus. Lineage (NCBI taxonomy): Eukaryota > Metazoa > Chordata > Actinopteri > Perciformes > Triglidae > Eutrigla > Eutrigla gurnardus. The sequence continues at coordinate 19,610,189 of NC_139920.1, read as the reverse complement.
CCAGGACCTCCACATCCAGCAGGTTCACCTCCAAGATCGTCTGAGACCAGCCACTCAGACAGCTGCTGAAACAATTGGTTTGCATAACCAAACAATTTCTGCACAAACTGTCAGAAACCGTCTCAGGGAAGCTCAACTGCATGCTCGTCCTCATCGGGGTCTTGACCTGACTCCAGCTCGTCGCCGTAACAGACTTGAGTGGGCAAATGCTCACATTCGATGGCGTCTGGCACGTTGGAGAGGTGTTCTCTTCATGGATGAATCTCGGTTTACATTGTTCAGGGCAGATGGCAGACAGCGTGTGTGGCGTCGTGTGGGTGAGCGTTTTGCTGATGTCAATGTTGTGGATCGAGTGGCCCATGGTGGTGGTGGGGTTATGGTATGGGCAGGCATCTGTTATGGACGAAGAACACAGGTGCATTTTATTGATGGCATTTTGAATGCACAGAGATACCGTGATGAGATCCTGAGGCCCATTGTTGTGCCATACATCCATGAACATCACCTCATGTTTCAGCAAGATAATGCACAGCCCCATGTTGCAAGGATCTGTACACAATTCTTGGAAGCTGAAAATGTCCCAGTTCTCGCATGGCCAGCATACTCACCGGACATGTCACCCATTGAGCATGTTTGGGATGTGCTTGACCGGCGTATACGACAGCGTGTACCAGTTCCCACTAATATCCAGCAACTTCGCACAGCCATTGAAGAGGAGTGGACCAACATTCCACAGGCCACAATTGACAATCTGATAAACTCTATGCGAAGAAGATGTGTTGCACTGCATGAGGCAAATGGTGGTCACACCAGATACTGACTTGGTTCTGAGTCCCCAGACCCCCAATAAAGCAAAAAAAATGCCCATTTCAGGGTGGCCTTTTATTGTGGACAGTCTAAGGCACACCTGTGCACTAATCATGATGTCAGATCAGCATCTTGATGTGGCACACCTGTGAGGTGGGATGGATTATCTCAGCAAAGCAGAAGTGCTCACTATCACACATTTAGACTGATTTGTGAACAATGTTTGAGAGAAATGGTAATATTGTGTATCTGGAATGAATTTTAGATCTTTAAGTCCATCTCATGAAAAATGGGAGCAAAAACAAAAGTGTTGCGTTTATATTTTTGTTGAGTGTATTTATGACGTATCACCTGCTGCTCATCAACACTTCTGATAAGCTGATTATAAACGGGGCGGATCTCCTCTGAGCACATAAAGAAACATTCCATAATATGGTGTCAACATGAACCCTGAGGAGAGTGTTTCTAGTAACCTAGGAGACCAACCCAACCTCATCTGATCCCGGGTCAGTTTGGAAGAGTTGGATCCTCCGAGTCGGGATCATTCTAATCACCTGCTGCCTCTAATCAATAATCCTCTCAGCCAATCAGAGAGTGGAGATGGCCTTTCCTGAGGGCTGAAGAGAGGTGGAGGCCCCCGAACACCCGGGTCACTCTGACCCCTCCTTCCCATCACGTAGACCCCATCATGCCAGAACCTCTGGTCTTCAGTGTTGATCATTCACAAGTTAAATAAACAGAACCAACGGCAAACATCGTAACCATATAAACATGGAGACGTGACTGTGGGAGCTGATTCTTTTAATGCTGGACAACAACAGGTCTCTGTGATCCTGACAGTCAGGTTTGTGTTACTAAGGGCTCCTCTCTCACATGACATCATCGGTTGATGCTGCAGCCTTTCAGTGAACCAGAACCCACCAGAAACAAAGCTGAACCCCACCAAAACCGAACCTGAACCAAAACCCTACCAGAACCGTACCTGAACCAGAACCCCAACCCAACCTGAACCAAATTAGATTTATATTAGGGATGCACGATATTATCGGCAAGGTATCGGTATCGGCCGATATTGATGTTAAAATGTTGTTGAGTGTTGTAAACATTCAAAATGTGACTCGAGCAGCCAGACTTGCGGACTGTACTTTAATTGTCAATTTGAAGAACCGTCATCCGTTATGAGTTTGTGTATATATATATATATATATATGCCGATATTTTACTATATATATATATATATATATAGTAAAATATCGGCATATCAGATATCGGCAAAAAATCCAATATCGTGCTTCCCTAATATATATTTATGGTCCCGTTCAGGTCCATTCTCGGTACTAAGGACAGAAGGATCAGAGTTTTCAGTTTTACAAGTTAAATGAAAAACAACTGGAGGATTTTTAAATGAACTAAATAAAAGTGATCTTGATGAATACATGAAAGCAGACGGACGGTTCTCTGTGGTGTTTTATAAGTTCGCTCAGCGCGCCCTCTCGTGGCGGACAGTGTTAACGACGCGCTTCCGGCACCCGCTGACGCAAGTTCCGGTTGTGCAGCAGCCATTTTGTCTGTTCGAGCAGGTCCACGGACGGCGGCGAACTGCAGTTCCACCCTTAGAAACAAATAGAGATGTCGGTGTCGGCGGCGTCTTTTCACGGGACTCTCCGCGCGAACTAATTCTAAAATCCCCAGCAGACGTCCGGCCGCCGGAGGGGGGGCAACCGCCGCCTCTGGCACCCGGGATTGAGCGCGGACATGTCGTGCGAGGAGAGCTACTTGGCCATCATCCGGTACCTGACGGACGAGCGGGAGCCGTACGCGCCGGGGACCCCGGGGAACACCAAGCGGAAGATCCGCAAGGCGGCGACCTGCTACGTGGTCCGGGACGGGACCCTGTTCTACCAGCGGCGGCTGAAGGGCCAGAACTTGTTCACGGAGCTGGAGGTGGTCCTGCAGGACGGTCGGAGGACGGGACTCATCGACCAGGCGCACGTCGTCTCCGAGGGGGGGGAGCACCTGAACCAGCAGCTCACTTGGGAGACCATCTCCCAGAAGTACTGGTGGAGAGGTGAGATCCCGGTCCCGGTGCGGGGGGGTGGGAGGACACCTCTGGGAGGGGGAGGGGGGTGGTAGCGCGTACACATGGCACGTACACATGGAAGTAAACCCCCCTCCCTTACAGACACAGTGGACTCGTCCTCTGTGTCTGTTGTTTCCACTAAACAGGGACTTCCTCGGTGATATCTCTCTAATAGAATAATACAAATAATAATACAAATACAATAATATTCATAATATATGTATGTGTGTGTGTGTGTGTGTGTGTATGTATATATATATACACACACATGCATATGTATATACATACACATACATATACACCACAACCAATGTGTTTGAACTGATAAAGTTAGAATTATCTTCACAGTTAAATCTAGAAGCGATGACGTTATTAAATGTGTTGAGCCTCTGTGGAGACGTTAAAAACCGTCATGGATGAGTGACATGTGGAGGCTGTATGTGATGTCATCACCGTGATGTCAGAAACGTTCAACACAACAGAACATGAGACCCATTGTCTCCATCTAGTGGTCAGTTTAAGAATAAATACTTTATCAGACCACGGAGGATAATCTTATGTTAAAATTATTCTCATGTTAGAATGGTATTTTGACACATTTCACCTTTTTTTTTAACAAATAATTTTCCTCCTGCGATTTAAAATTTGCTTCTTTTTGTCACCTTTTTCCCTTGATTTCTTTTAAAATTACATGTTTTACTTTTCTTAATGAGTATTTATTTGGAGATCCAAATAATCTCTGCAGTATTGAGAATCAAAATAATCACCATGAAACTGACAAAGTTCCTAAAAACTTGTGCTATGGATTATTATTATTATTATTATTATTATTATTATTATTATTATTATTATTATTATTTTATTAATTCAACTTCTGTGATACTGAAGTGTGTTTTTTGGAGAGGGAGTTGAAGGTTACCAGGTAAATGAAATGCAGTGTTTCCCACACTGCTCCACAAACTATGAGAATGACAGGGAGAACGAGTGCTATGCGGAGATGAATGAACGGAACAATATTTCTATTACAAAATTGCATTGGAAAAAAAAAACGTGAATCAATTTGAGGCGCTCGGTGTTGATTCTGGCGCAGCGCCACACGTTGGTCTATGTATGGGAAACACTGAAATGATGATGTTGTCAAGGCAACTAATGTGTTGGCTGCCCCCCCTCAGGGATCCTGAAGCACGTCAAAGACCACATCAGAGAGTGTCCTCAGTGTCAGAACCGACGTGGCGCCGATGACGGCTCTGGACAGCGAATGTTCAGCCGGCCAGCAAGACGGCGGGCGACCGCCGCCAACGAGGAGGAGGATGAGGAAGAGGAGGAGGAAGAGGGGGACGACGGCCTTGTTTTCTCTGACTTGTCCAGTCAGCTGAGATCCAAGAAGACGATGGCGAAACACGAGCTGGTCTTTGTACGTTTCACCGTCTGATTCACGTCTGATTGTTATACAGGAGTGTGTTATTAATGTGTGTGTGTTTGTGTTCGTGTTCCAGGTGGACAGTAAGGGTGAGGTGAACCAGTTCCTTCCCAAACACAGTCAGACCATGTTGGACAAACTGAACCAGCAGCGTCTCAACAACCAGTTCTGTGACATCACGCTGCTTATCGAGGGGGAGGAGCACCGCGCCCACAAGGCCGTGCTGGCGGCATGCAGCGAGTACTTCAACGAGCTCTTCTTCGAGAAGGGGGCGGCCACCACCCACGAGGCCGTGGTCGACCTCTCCGGTGAGACTTCCTTACGCCGTTTCAGCATCTGTATGGAGATATTTAAGTGTGGTGACATCACTTCCTCCTTCCCCCCTCCAGGTTTCACCAAAGTCAGTTTCCTGCCGCTGCTGGACTTTGCGTACACGTCCACGCTGACCTTTAACTTCTGCGTCATGGCGGACATCGCCAACCTGGCTCGCCACTTGCTGATGACAGAGGTGCTGCAGATCTGCGAGTCAGTGCACAAGCAGGTGGAGGAGCAGAAGCTGACGGTGTACCAGAAAGGTGACGTGCACACGGTGGTGGCGAGCCAGCCAGCAGCTCCAGAAGCCTCCAAGGACGAAGCGGCCGCCTTCGTGGTCACCATCGAGAGCGATGGCCGGGCCGTTGTCACCCAGAGCGCCGTGACTGGCGAGGCTGTGGCGTTCGTCACTAAGGCTGAAGAGGACTATGTCCAGCAGCCGGCGGCCATCCTCACCGACGCCGCAGATGGAGTAGAAGAAGAAGTGCATCATGGGGAGGCGGGACAAACTGAAACCGTGACTCTGATCACTCACAGCGGAGAGGCTGAGCCGGTAGAGGCGGTCACTCTGATGTCACCTGGGGCAGAGGGAATGGAGGGCGAGACGATGACCGTTGTCACCCACAGTGGGCAGGCCGGCGCCAGCGAGTCCCTCGCTGTGGTGTCGGCCTGCCTGGCCATGGAGAACCCTGCCGGTGCCGGAGGCTTCATTATAAACGTGGACCCGGAGAAAGTCCGCTCCTCTGAGGTCGTCACGCTGGCCTCAGCGGCAGCGGCACTTGCGGCGCAAGAGAAGGTAGAATCGGCAGCGACGCCCCAGAAACGTAAGCGGGGGCGTCCGGCCAAGGTGAAGAAGGAGGTGGAGATGGAGGAGTTGGTGGTGCTGGAGGAGGAGGAGCCCTCTGCTGATGAGGGAGACAAGCAGGAGACGGACGAGCCCAACCGGCGGCGGCTCCGGCAGCGCTCCATTGCCGAGGGCGGCTATGCGCGGCTACACATGGGGCTGGAGGACGAGGAGGAGGGCAGGAAGGGCTCCACACCGCCACGCGTCACCACGCCGAAGGTACATCTTTACATGTTAATTGAAGTGTTGTATCAGACTGATGAACTTTGTGTCTATAAATCAAACATGAACATGTTTTCAGGTTGTGCCGAGGCCAGGGAAGAGGGGCCGACCACCGAAGCAGCCGGCCGAGGCTCAAGGTGACGGGCAGCCTGAGTTAGGGGCCAATCCAGACGCCGGCACCCTGGAGACCACACCAGCAGACCTTAGCACAGACGAGGCTGGGACGAAGGCGGCGGCGGGGGTGGTGCCAGAGAGCGGAGCCCAGCAGCCGACGCCAGCAGAGGGCGCGGTCGGCAGAGAGCACACATGCTCAGAGTGCGGCATGTCCTTCCCCCGACGCTACGCTCTAATCATGCACACGGTGAAACACGAGAAGGCCCGCGGATACAAGTGCAGCGTGAGTAGCGGTCTCAACGCGTCCCTGGTAATGGTGTTGATGGCATTGGAGGTGTTGTGACCGCAGTGTTTCTGTGTCCCTGCAGCTCTGCAGTAAGGAGTTCCAGTACGCCGCCTCCCTCCGAGCCCACCTGGCCCGGCACAAGCAGCAGAGCAGCCAGCGAGCCGCCATCATCAAACCGGTGATGGAGCATGCCTCCGAGGCCAAGCCAGACAGTGACCTGGACGAGAAGACTTCCTCGGCACTCACCAAAAGGGAGTTTGTGTGCGACATCTGCGGGAAGACTTTGCCAAAGCTCTACTCACTGCGGATCCACATGCTGAACCACACAGGCGTCCGGCCTCACTCCTGCAAGGTCTGCGGCAAGACCTTCGCCCACAAGCACAGCCTGAAGATGCACCGCGCGCTGCACGATGTCACCAAACAGTTCCAGTGTGAATACTGCAAGAAGTCTTTTGTTAGCAAGCGGAGCATGGAGGAGCACACCAGCCTCCATACGGGTGGGTCCCAGTTAACGTTTAAAGGGTCTGTACATATGGCTGGGTCTGAGTTCACCTTTTTAAGGGTCTGTCCAAGCGGATGGGTCCCAGTTAACGTTTAAAGGGTCTGTCCATACGGGTGGGTGGCTTTAATGTGACGTCATGTTCCCACCATAAACCCTGAAATCCTTCCACAGGTGAGTCAAAGTACCAATGCAACACCTGTGGAGCAACGTTCCATCGAGCTTCAGCTCTGAGCAAACACCTGAAGAAGCACCTGCCCAAACCCGACGTCCGGCCCTTCGGCTGTGCTCAGTGAGTAACTCTTCGTCTTCACCGATGCTGCTCACACCAAATGCAGGCGTGGTCAGACACTTGTCTTTGTGTTTGGTGTGAACACGGTAACACATGATGATGGATGAAAGATGTGTAAACATGGCCGCCGTGTCCCTGCAGCTGTGACAAGAGGTTCTACGAGGCAAAAGACCTGCAGCAGCACATGAACAAGCACATGGGCCTGAAGCCCTTCCAGTGCCAGGTCTGTGGGAAGTGCTACAGCTGGAAGAAGGACTGGTACTCGCACGTCAAGTCCCACAGCGTGGCTGAGCCCTTCAAGTAAGTACACGCATGACATCGGCTACACCCGTTGTGTTGGTTACCATGGTAGCAGGCATCACGTTTGTACCCCCGTCCCCTCAGGTGCAATGTCTGTGGGAAGGAGTTCTTCGAGAAGGCCCTGTTCAGGAGGCATGTGAAGAAGGCCACCCACGGGAAGAAAGGCAGGGTCAAGCAGAACCTGGAGAGGGAATGTGAGCAGTGTGGCAGGAAGTTCACCCAGCTCCGAGAGTACCGCCGCCACATCAACAACCACCAGGGTGAGTACAGTTACACAACCGCAACAACCACCAGGGTGAGTACCGGTACAACTACAAATGGGAAGTCAATCCTGAACTCTGGATAATTCTACTCTGAGTGGGAGGAGCCTCTCCCAGTGCGAGAAGCCTAACCCCATTAGATCATTCCCCTGTAGACCGGCTACGTTAGGTAGTCTTGGGAGAACCCGGGTGGGTTGAACAGGTCTCTTGGATCCCTTATTTCTGTAATGGGAGAATAATCCCCTGTCCTCTGGTCTCCGTGCCTCTCTTCCAGGAGTGAAGCCGTTCGAGTGTCTGACGTGTGGCGTTGCCTGGGCCGACGCCCGTTCCCTCAAGCGCCACGTTCGCACTCACACCGGCGAGCGTCCGTACGTGTGCCCGATTTGCCAGGAAGCCCACATCGACGCTCGCACTCTCCGCAAGCACATGGCCAAGTACCACGGTGACAATCTCCCGGGCAAGATCATGCTGGAGAAGGACACCCTCCAGTTCCACAACCAGGGCACCCAGGTGGAGCACGCCGTCAGCATCCTGGCATCAGAGCTGCCGCCAGAGCTCCGGCCAGCCCAGCCGCCGACCTCGGAGGAGCTGGAGACGGTGCTGATTACCGAGGAGACGGTGGAGGCCGTGGAGGCGGTGGAGGCCGCCCAGGCGGCAAGCGACGGCTCGGTGGCGACACTGTCCGATCAGGGCATCATGCAGGTGGTCAACTACGTCCTGGCGCAACAGGCGCTCACAGACCCCAAAGAGGAGGAGGAGGACGACGCCCCCGAGGAGATCCAGACCATGGAGGTGGAGGTGGCCCACGTGGCTGAGGTCGAGTGACTGCGGGGTGCCCGTCTGTATAAAATGTACCAGAATGTAAAAAGAGGACTATTTTTTGTGAATGTAAATAAGTAATAAACAGGGAGACGCATCGGTGATGAGTCATGAATCTGTGACGCTGACTCAGCAGAAATAAAGTTGAGATGAACACAACACTTGTTTTACCTCAATGTGGTTCCTCGGAGACGCAGCAGACTTCCTGTTGTGGTTGTGACTCCCTATAAACATGCCAAATGGTGTTATTTGAGGGAATTGAATCTGTTACAGCCCCACCACATGGATGTTGTACAGTTGCCATGGCAACAAGTGTCAGTTGCTGCTAGTATATATTACTTAGCATTAGCTCAACCGTCCGACCAATAATCTCCATTAATGTGCATTATGACGTTTGTTTGCCACGGAGATGTAAAACAATCACAAGTAAATGACACTGTTAAGATGTTGGAAGCAAAAACAAACTGGGGGGCAGTTTAATGGGGGTCCTCCTGCTGGTCCTCCTGGTGGTCCTCCAGGAGTTCCTCCCCCAGAAATGACTCTGATGCATTTTAAATGTGGTTTCATAATTTTTATTTTATCTGTGATAACATGAGAGAGAGAATTATGATACATTTTTCTGAAGGCCACTCCCACTGATCTGTCCCCCCTCGCCAGTCCCCCGTTGGTTTGCGCTTGCACATCTCCGTCAAGTCATCAAAAAGAGAGAACATGATGAAACTTCACTGACACACTTATAGGAAACACTCGGACTCCGGATCGCTGGATGTGAGTGTGAGCGGACCGCCAGTGGTGAACTTATCAGGCCGGCCGGAGGTCAGGTGGTGAGTGGATTTTGGACAGAGCGCAGAGCGGCATTTGTATTCTCAAAGGACCGATCCAGTCTACCAGATAGAGCCCTGTCTGTAATAGGTCTGTAGTCTCAATGAGTCTCACAACTGGTCTGTAATAGGTCTGTAGCAGTGCTTGAATTGGAATAAAAAAGGTGCCAGTACTCTAAATCAGCAACTGCACAGCACGCGCGCTTGTGGCTCTCGTGGATACCATGTGTTTTTGCCTGGTTTACCTAGATAAACCCTATAATAGTTGCTTAGATAAACCATATACTAGTTGATCATTTTCACACACACATTTCTCTGTAAAAAAAAAAAATAAATAAATAAAAAGCAAACTTCAATCCATATCTTCAAATTTATTTTGTTCATATTTTTGTACAGGAAAATATTGTTTGTCTAAATGGATACAATGTACAGTGAGATGGCAACTATGTGTGGTTTTATTGTAGCTACTTGTTTTCTGCTTGCTTGTTTGCTCTGTCTCTCAACTTGCTTGCTAGTCCCAGAGAGAGAGAGAGAGTCTTGGAATAAAGATATCACAACTTAGATACGCCCTCTTGAATTCCTCTGTCTAGTCTTCTCCATCCAGAGAGGGTGATCGGTTTTATTTGTCCATTTCTGCTCCCTGTACATAAATAACGGCGGAGGTAAATAACGGCCGGTCTCTAATGGAGGCCGGGGCAAGTGTCGACAGGCAGCGTTATTTCCACGCTTCCCATTCATTGTCAGGTTCGCGTCGCGAAGATTTTGGCTGAGGCTATATTAGAGGATTTACGGTATGCCCTGAAATGCATTCGATTGACGGCAAGTGTGGAGAGACGGTGCGCCGCAGCCTCCCGCAAGCTCTCGAAAAACTTTTAAACTGAATCTTGTCGATCTAAAATGAAGACAGATTCATCAACTGCATAGCTTATTATAGGTATCCACAACATGATAAAAGAACTACAATATGCGTACCTAGATGCGTCATGAGGTGGCGGTACGCTGAAGTAACGGTACGCAGATGGGTAAAAATCAGAAGTCCCGGTACTGCGTACTGGTGAGTACTGGCACTGGTCTGTAGTCTCAATGAGTCTCACAACTGGTCTGTAATAGGTCTGTAGTCTCAGTGGGTCCCACCACTGGTCTGTAATAGTGGTCGACTCGACTGATTAATCGCTCATGAGGCCGATAAACAAAAAATGTCTGCAGACACATCTGTAGGCAGCTTTGAGGAGCCCGCGAGCTGCCTACAGATGGCGCAGTGGTGCGGCGAGCAGAGCAAACGCCATTTTATTCTAAAAGGACCCCCCCGAGTCTGAAGTGAGGTCCCGCCACTGATCTGTAATAGGTCTGTAGCCTCAGTAGGTCCCGCCCCCCATAGGCGGTTGAAAACATGAGGATGATGAAAAATGACGATACTGCTCATTTTCAGAATAGATCTCCTGTCACTGGGGGAAATGAGAGATTGATGCACGACCATTCAAAAATAATATGTTTTTTTTACAAATACAAAGCTTCATGCAGTTGGGTGAAGTACATTTACATTTACATTTACATTTAGGTCATTTAGCAGACGCTTTTGTCCAAAGCGACTTACAATAAGTACATTTGTCAAAAGAAGGAAACAAAGAAACCACGACGTATCATTGCCGATGCAGTAAGAGCTAAAAATAGAACAAGTGCTAGGTCCTCATCTGAGTAAAGTAGTACTTCAAGAGTAACAGTGCTACGATCCGAGTTTTTTTTTTTTTTTTTTTTTTTTTTTGCGGGGGGGGGGGGGGGGGGGGGTCGAGGGAGGGTGTTAGTGGGTCATGCTATGTAGAGTCGAGGTGAAGTCTGAACAGGTGAGTCTTGAGCCTTTTTCGGAAGATGGCAAATGACTCTGCTGTCCTGACATTGGTCGGGAGTTCGTTCCACCACTGAGGCGCCAGAACAGAGAAGAGTCTGGACTTTGCTGAGCGACATTTGTTTGATTTCAGCGATGGTGGTACCAGCCGGCCAGCTGAAGTAGAGGAGCGGAGTGCTCGCTTCGGGGCATGAGGTTTGACCAGTGTTTGAAGGTAGGCAGGTGCCGTTCCATTGATGGCCCTGAAGGCCAGTGTCATCGTCTTGAATTGGATGCGTGCTGCAACAGGGAGCCAGTGGAGGTCACGGAGGAGGGGGGTCACGTGGGAGAATTTGGGTAGATTGAAGATAAGGCGTGCTGCAGCGTTCTGGATACGCTGCAATGGTTTAATCGCATAGGCCGGGAGTCCGGCCAGGAGAGAGTTGCAGTAGTCAAGGCGGGAGATGACCAGTGCTTGGACCAAGAGCTGCGTTGCATCCTTTGTGAGGAAGGTCCGAATCCTGCGGATATTGTAGAGGGCAAATCTGCAGGATCGGGCCACAGCAGTGATGTTGGGGGTGCAGGATAGTTGGTCATCGAGGATTACACCCAGGTTCCTCGCAGTTGAGGAAGGAAATACTGTGATGCCCTCAACAGTGACCGACAGGTCCATGTGAGGGCAGTCTTTCCCTGGGATGAAGAGGAGTTCGGTTTTATTCAGGTTAAGCTTGAGGTGATGTGCAGTTGTCCAGACAGAGATGTCAGCCAGACAGTCCGAGATGCGAGTTGCAATGTGAGCGTCAGAGGACGGGGGAAAAGAGAGGAACAGCTGGGTGTCATCAGCGTAGCAATGGTAGGAGAATCCATGCGATGTGATAACAGAACCTAGTGATCTGGTGTATAGTGAGAACAGAAGCGGTCCTAATACTGAGCCTTGAGGGACACCCGTGTCCAGAGAGCAGGGTTTGGACATAGAGCCATTCCATGTGACCTGAAAGGTGCGGTTTGTCAGGTATGATGTAAACCAGGTGAGAGCAGAGTCGGTTATGCCAAGTTCAGCCAGAGTGGAGAGGAGAATTTGGTGGTTGACTGTGTCGAATGCAGCAGATAGGTCAAGGAGAATGAGAACGGAGGAGTTGGATGATGTTTTGGCGTCTCGCAGGGACTCGGTCACAGTGAGGAGGGCCGTCTCAGTGGAGTGGGCAGTCCTGAATCCTGATTGGTTAGGGTCTAGGAGGTTCTTCCGCAAGAGAAGTATTCCTTTCAGTTAAAGGCAGACTGGTGTTCTATGATGATGATGATAATAATAATTATAATAATAATGTTTCTCTCCATGTGATGTTGATTAATTACATGAATCCAACGAAGACACACTTGTAATAACTTGACACAGACGAACCTCCACCTGCAATACAGCAAGTCAGATTATTTATTTCAGATTTTTATCAAAATACCGTCGTACATAGCAACATATTTACAACACATTGTACAAAAAATATGACGCCGCAGACGAAGTCTGCTTTCTGACAATGTTGAACTCTCACTGTCGGTGGTCGGTGCGAGCGCCGGTCTGGCCGAAGCTACCAGGACGATGCTTGCACCAGGACACTTTGATCATTTTCTTTTAGGGAGACTTTCAAAATAAAAGAACTGTACACATGTATATACACATCTCTATCGGGGTTCTGGCCAACGCAGCAAAGAAAAATAAAACCTCCAACCAAAAACAATAAAAAACAATACAATACTTGTGTTCAACGTCTGCACCAACGAAGAAGAAACGACAGGACATCAGTCATATTAAACACGGGGTCAAGCATTAGGCCTATAGGTGGCTACATCAATGATCGACCGTCTGTCAATTTAACACTTCACAGCGGCGACGCGCTGCTCAACACTGGAACAGGAAGCAGAAAGATAGAAGCAGGAAACAGTAATACTTCTGACAGGAAACGGCTGAAATGTTTACAATCACTGCAACGCAGGAAACCAGCGTTCTGGACTAACGTGCACACGGAGACGGCCGTCAGCGGAAACACGAGGCGTCGGACGACAACAACCACAACAACAGCATCCACAACAACAACAAAAACAACAGCGTAAGCAACAACAACTACAACAGCAGCAACAAAAACAACAACAACAATAGCAACAGCAGGAAGGAGCCTCTAATGCCAGCTTGGCTCCAGTCGTGGGGATGAATGGTTTAAACATTTCTTAAGTGCTCTCAAGAAATCACAATGTACTAAAATGTTTCTCCTCTGCGATAATGAAAGTAAGTGCACTTTGATATGACTATGAATTTCAGAGGCGGTTGTTTTCAGGAAACACCAGCGGAACGTTCCAACAGCGGGCGTGAGGCGGGTGGGGGGGAGGGGGGGCGTGGTAGCGGTTGCAGCCACCTCACTCCCCCTCCTCCTTGATGCGCTGCTGTTTGTTGCGACGGGAATCCAGGTCGAAGGAGAAGTCGGACCACTCGTCGCGCGGAGGGAAGGAGATGGTTTGGCGCAGGGTGAAGCGTACGGCGTCGATGACGCGCTCGCCGCGGGCCTCGGAGGAGCCCATGCTGACAGTGGAGGCGCCGCTGGTGGTGCGCACTATGTGGGGGGGTGGGGAAAAGTCCATGACCTGACGGTGCTCCATGATGCCCTTCCAGATGATGTGCTGGAACTCGGCGGGGATCTTCAGCCTGGACAGATCCTAGTGGTCATGACACAGGGGGAGCGTTAGTATGCGGGTTGGTGGGGGGGGGGGTCGGAGCCACTCCTCTCTCTAACCCATCATATGACTGGTGTTGGATAGGCAAGGGCTCACCTCCATGTTATAGTTCTCTATCTGGTAGATGTTGGTTAGGCCCTGTGCTGTGAAGTAGTCCAGGCAGCCTGCGCAGCCCAGCCGTATGAGGAAGCTGTGGAGGAAGAGGAGATGGGGTTAGGAGGTCTGAGGTCTGATGGCGGTGAGGAGGTCTGGCGGCGGTTAGGAGGTCTGAGGTCTGGCGGCAGTTAGGAGGTCTGGTGGCAGTTAGGAGGTCTGATGACGGTTAGGAGGTCTGAGGGTCTGATGGCGGTTAGGAGGTCTGATGGCGGTTAGGAGGTCTGGCGGCGGTTAGGAGGTCTGAGGTCTGAAACCACCTCCGTCTGCTGTTTTGGTGTTGCTGATGGATTCAGGTCCAGTTTTTCAATTCTACATCCAGTGTTAATAAATACACAGAGTGACTGCCCTCTACTGGCTGAAACCAGCTACTGACTAGCCTGTGAGTCACTAATGCTAATGCTAATCGCTAGCATAAACTGAAACTCACAAATGTTAGAGTTTAAACTGTATTTTGTCACGATGACGGACCTTTAAGGCTCTTAGCTAACCATAATCATAAACAATAGCCAGCAGGCTAGTGATTAGCATTAGCCATAGCTACTAGCATTAGCGCTAGCGATTAGCATTAGCGCTAGCTAATTATGTAAAGGTCCATCATGAACACTAAAGTCCAGCTCCATGTGTACTAAAGTAACGTAGACCAGCAGTTCATGTTCTGCTTTTTATCTTTTGTGACTGTAGCATGTGTTAGCATGCTAACAAGCTAACTAGCCAGAACGACCTCTCGCTGGTCCCAGGTTCTGATGGTTTAGTTTCCCCAGGAATGAGAGAAAAGCAGTGAGACAGGAACGAGACTCTAGACAGTCTGACAGACAGACAGACAGACAGGGAAAGAAGCGACAGGAAGGGGCGGAGCCTCTGTATGCTCTCTAGTTTTAACGATGTGTTCACACCAAAACGCAAAGCCAGTTTTTCGTGCGGTGCGATTTAATGATTCAGAGTCAACGTGGAGACGCAGATTGATGGCGGGCGAAAGTATTTTACGGTGGAGCAACAACAACAAAGCAGTGGAGGGAACCCCGTTGTGTCTGCGTGGGGGGGGGGGGGGGGGTAAGCCCCGCCTCCTCTCCAGTGGTGCCCGTTAAACGTGAACGATCCCGGCGCGGTTGAACTCGCGTGGCATTCGGGTGTGAACACGCCGGTTGGTCTAACAAGTGGACCTGGTGTGTCTACAGGCGGCGGAGGTCTGAGGTACCTGGAGATGCTGCTGTCCATGGGGTACGGAGGCGGGGGGGTACAGTGGGAGGACGGTACCAGGGGCAGCTGGGGCTGCAGCGCGTGCGTGGGGCTCAGTGAACTCATGGGGTCGTTCATGGGGATGTGAGCCCCCATCATGGGAGTCACTGCGGAGACAAGAGGACCGCCGTGAGCTTTGTGTTGCTGCTCGCCGACACGCAATCATCAGCATCTGCCGAGGCATTCAGGAGCTGCCCGTGGCCCGCGGCGGTGGCAGGGGTGGCGGCGGTGGGGGGGAGGGGGTCGGGGTCAGAAGAGCACACTTACTGTCAGTCAGGCCTCCGGTCATGCCAGATGGAGTCAGCGTGTTCCTCTGCTGCGGGTTGATCAGCTGGCTGACGGACGGCAGCTTGTTCACCTTCCCGTGGGGCGGGGAGCAGGATCCGTAGGGGGACTGGGTCTGCATGGAGGTCCTACATGGAGGAGAAAGAGACTGTTACAGACCACATGGAGGGTTCACCTTCCTCCTGGTGTCACATCGTCCACGCATCCACACACGACGTAGTAGAAACGTACGGGAACCAGGTTTTATTATGAAACACACGTTTTTATTGGCTCACAGAGGAAAACGTCAAACATCCAACAGCCAATCACAGAGCAGCAAATCATTCTGAGCGATTATGTCGGGATTTCATCCCCACAACATTTTTATTTAATGCAACTACGAGTTTCAAGATTCAAGCAGAAAACAAAAAGCGATTATTTCTGTTATGACAGACGGAGAGTCTGTTTCAAACAGACGATTTAATGAGGAAACAAACACACACAAACACACAAACAAACACACACTGTCCTGCAGCGACTTTATAAAAACACGACCAGCATCAACAACAGTAACAAAGAATTATTGAGTCCAGCTCGATAGAAAAAAAGTCTCTGATCCTCCACCGTGAACCCAGACCAGAACCCAAGTAGACCTCTAAGGGACCGAACAGAGGCATGCAGTAGGAGGAATCCGCTGTCTTTAATAGTCACGGAAAGGAGCAGGTGATGAAAAGGAGACAGAGAGGAGGTCCATGTGAGGAGGAAGAGGAGGAGCAGGAGGAGGAGCAGGAGGAATGTGGAGCAGAGATTCAGGAGGAGCTGCAGCACCGCCTTGGTTCTCCTGCCGGGTCCATGATCTGGTTCCCAAGACGGGATCTAATCAGACTGCAGGAGGAACCAGAGAGAGGAGAAATAAGAGTCCACTGACAGGGAGGAGGAGGAGAGAAAGGAGGAGGAGAAAGAGGAGGAGAGAAAGGAGGACACAGAAGGAGGAGGAGGAGAGGACGGAGGAGGAGAATGAGGAGAAGAGAAAGGAGGAGTGAGAGTGCTCAGTGGTGTGGTTACTGAATGTGACCAGTAGGGGGAGCTCTACAGACACTGATGTCAAGGAAACCTGAAACTTTATTTTTTAAACATGTAGAAATATAGCAAACAGAAGTGAAATGTTTAAAAGAGAAAACTTTGAATGTGCTACTTTTCTGTAGAATTCTCCTCATGTTACCAGATAATAACTTATTTACATATTTAGAGACAACATTTAATACTGTAGATAATAATCTCAGTGATCAGCTGAGACCAGCAGATAAGACTTTATTAATACTTTAACACATGGAGCACATGAAGTTATTAAAGAAGTCTCTTTTAAAACTCTAATAATGCGAATAGATGTAACAAGCTGATTTTCTGTTCTGGAAATTGTATTTAAATTAGACAATGCCTCATTTGCATATTTAAACATAATAATTCAGAAAACTTGTAAAATGAGAAATAATAATGTTAATGTCAGTAATCAGCTGATATGTGCTATCTGCTTATTAATATTATTAGCATTAATATTATTATTACCATTAATAACCAGCTCCAGGAAACAAGTCTAACTGACTAACTGGCTAACAAGCCACCTAGCAAACTACATACCTAACTAACAAAATACCTAGCCAACAAGATACCTAGCTAAATAGCCACCTAGCTAGCTAGATAGCTAACTAACAAGATACCTAGCTAACTAGCCACCTAGCTAGCTAGATAGCTAACTAACAAGATGCCTAGCTAACTAGCCACCTAGCTAACTAGATACCTAGCTAACAAGATACCTAGCTAGTTATTTAAGCCTTATTCTACATACATAAATGAATGTTTACAAGCCAAATGCCGTTCTTAAGTGATATTCATGAAAACTTTGAACTGGACACAGAAACTATTAAATACCTGACCAACATTCATCGATACTTCTTTATGTACTCATATCCGTCCAGAGTGAAAATAAAACCAGTGTCTTGAACTCTGTTTCAGGGTGCTTAATAGATAAAGTTGTATTTCTGGATGTGGATGTGGTTCGAGATTTGGACCGGTACTCACTGTTTCTGCAGGAGGTTCTGCTGCTGCTGCCGGTAAGACTCAATGGTGTGTTGAGGCAGAAACTGCATCAGCTCTAAAGACTCTTTGATCTTCACCAGGATCTCGTAGATCTCACGACCTTTGATCTGAAACAGGAAACAGAGACGCTTGTCAACAGGAAGCTCCAAGAGTCTAGAGACCAGACCAGACTATGTGGAGAAACCAGAGACTTTCTGTGGTCCCCCAGAGGTCTACTATAGTAGCTCACATTAGTCCAGAGACCAGACCAGACCAGACCATGTGGAGAAACCAGAGACTGTCTGTGGTCCAAACAACAAGGTCTCTGCCGTATTTATGTCTAGATGACCTTATTTGGAGTGTTGGTGGAGCAGCTACAATGTTAGCATAGCCTAGCAACCAGACTCCATTCAGAAAACCAGCGTTTTAAAAGTAGTAAGCTTGTGGTCTTGCAGACAGACCTAACAAAGCATGACTTGACACTTTTTACTGATCACCATCATTATGGAGTTATTTCAGCATCCTTTTCATCTGGTTATTGATATGAAATCACAAATAAATACTTTATTCTGGGTTCCTTTCAGCTGTGGTGAACCACCGAGCACCTCTGGATGATGTCATGATGATGTCCAGACAGGTTTCATGACCACTAAGGAAACAAGAGTCTGCTTCCTGTCTGGTGTGAGCGGGATAAGGACTTACGGGCAAACAGAAGACCTCCTCGTCTGTAGACCTCCTCTTCTTGATGGTGGACATTTGGATGCCGTGGGACACCTGGCGGAAGGCTGATAGGAGGACAGGAAAGCATGAGGACCATTGTGGGGTCAGTTAGTGTGAGCCAGAGGGGACAAGGGGGGACCAGCAGGGTGTTAGTGGGTCCCTTAGAGGGGCGGGACCCGAGCAGGTGAGCCCGCCACCAGAACTTACGGCGCTTCATACCATCGCTGCTCTTTGAGGCGTCCGTCACATGCTGCTTGCGGATGCTGTCCTCGTCCGCCTTCCGGTCTCGACCCGGACAGGCACAGATCCTGGCCTCGAAGCAGCGGCGGCCCAGTACCTGACCACTGGGGGAGAGGGGACAGGGACAGACAGGGGGTGAGACACTGATGCTGCTGCTGCTGTTGATGATGATGAGGATGATGGCGGCGGGGGCGAGGAACTCTTACTCTCTGGTTTCCAGGGTGACGATGATGAGGATGGGCCGGCGGTTCATCCCGCCCACGCAGCTGGAGTTGCACATGAAGTTGTAGAGGATCGTGGTGAACTCCGTCCCCACCTGGGAGACCAGCACACGAGTTAGGACGCGGACTAGATCTACATCCTGGTTACAGAGCTTCTACTGGTGTTAATATTCACAAGAGGACTGGGAGACTGGGACAAGAGGACTGGGACAGCAGCACTGGCAGACTGGGACAAGAGGACTGGGAGACTGGGACAAGAGGACTAGGAGACTTGGCCAGCAGGACTGGGAGACTGGGCCAGCAGGACTCACCTGTGGCGGTTCGTAGGGGACCAGGACGCTCTGCCTCCCGGTGATGGAGTCCTCCACGTATTGGGCGTGGTTGTTGCCCTCCACACGGATCAGGTGACTCGGAGGAGCGATCTGACCTGCAAGAAAAGACACTTGTCAGTGACTCCAGAGGTCAAAGGTCAGAGGTGCCTTCGAGTAACTGGGGAACTGACCGTCGTTGAACTCGCGGCTCAGCTCGTGGTTGGGGCAGCGCTTCACCACCTCAGTCACGTGCTCGGCCTTCTTGTAGACCGGCATGGCCCTGATGACAGCGCCCTGCGGGGGGTTGGTCAGGACCTTAATCTGGATGGGGCAGGTCTTGGCGATCTGGCAGTACAGCTTCTTTAGGTCTGTGGAGTACTGCAGAGGGAGAGGGCGGGGGGAAGGGGGGGGTTAGTGGCCGGCTGTAACACCTGGAACCTGGACCCTGTATGTCTGGTTCCCCTCTAGACCAGTCTGTGATTAGGAGCCACTTAAAGGGCCGGCGTCCTGGAGGCCGGACCTCAAAGCCTCCGGGTCTCCGTGCGCAGCGCCATAAACCCGCCGTTAAACCGACTCTCATCCCCAACGACCCAGAGCAAGTGTGTTCTTGTGTGTGTATGTTCTTGTGTGTGTGTGTTCTTGTGTGTTTGTGTGTGTATGTATCTGTGTGTGTTGTGTGTTTGTGTGTGTATGTATCTGTGTGTGTTCTTGTGTGTGTATGTTCTTGTGTGTTCTTGTATGTATGTGTGTGTGTGTTCTTGTGTGTGTGTGTGTGTTCTTGTAGTCAGAGTGCTGCAGGCTGCGTTCAGGAACAATGCAGCGTTAGATTCCAGCTCCATGAAGTTTCCAGAGCAACATGAACGTGTCTGTGCTGACTGATTACACAAGTCTGGCGCCTTCGTCGTGTCCGCTGGTCCTCCGGGTACGCACGCCATCGCGTTCACCAGAACCAAGCCCAACCCCGATAAGCCACAGACCTGACGTCTGATGCTTCTCATGAACCGATCATTTCTATCCTCCGCAACACGTCTACTGATGAACCGGCTCCTCCAACCAGAGAGCAGTGCATGGTGGGTAAAGGGTCCCTGCATAGTGTTTGGGGTAATTACAGGCTGCTGTTTGTGTAGCTGAAGGCAACTGAGATCTAATCACGATGTTGGAGGACCATCCCCGCCCTGCAGCCATGCTCTGCACCACCCTGCTGCTAACGCTGCTGCTAACGCTGCTCCTAACGCTGCTGCTAACGCTGCTGCTAACGCTGCTGATGCTAAAACTGCTGATGCTAAAACTGCTGATGCTAAAAACTACTGATGCTAACTACTGATGCTAAAGTTGCTAAATTTGCTGCTGCCAAAGCTGCCTACTAAAGCAGCAAGTTGCTGCTGCTAATGCTCAAGCTGCTAAAACTGCTGATGCTAAAGTTGCTAAAGCTGCTAAAGCTTCTACTAAAGTTGCTGCTGTGCTCCACCCGGTGCTGGGTGGAGGACAGCCAGGTGACTGATGGGATTCAGTGGCTCACTCAGGGCGCGGCGTTCAGGTGTTAACATGTAATTATGAGCCTTTCATTGGTCACAATGTGAAGAGCAAACAGACGCACACAAAGGAGAGCAGCTTCATCACGGCGGCCTGAAAGAGACCTGCTGTGTGAGGGAGGGTCACGTGACCCGGGGACGCCGCCGCCACCACCATCACCACCACCACCGCACGGCTACAAGACCCTCGCTGCTCAATCTGCAGCACACTGGGCTCTGATGCATGTGTGTAGACACTTTCTAACACACACACACACACTTCCTGGCGGCAGGTCGGGGCAGGCCCACAGCTGTAGCGTTCTTCTTGGGCTGACAGGCGCTGCGGGCGCATGCAGCAGTCAAGTCCTGACAAACATCAGGCCTTAAACAAGCAGTGCTTGGCGCCTCTGGTCTTGTCCTCTCATACCTGGCGTGTCAGGTCCTGCCCAGAGGTTCTCCCAGACCTGAATCACTCCACAGATCCTCCACCAGGCAGACACCTGCTTCTGCTCAAACCTGGACCTTTTACTGCACAACGGCCCTTTTTCTCTAAAGACCACCATCTGACTGTGTGGTTCCAGAGTGCCACAGGTCACATGTCACCTCCAAGTCACCTTCAAGTCACCTCCAAGTCACCTTCAAGACTCAACTAGAATCACACTGGAAATGAAAGGAGGCTGAACAGATTCCTTTGAAATGTTCTTTCATTAAAAACCTATTCATTTTATTTGATCTGAGTTTCCATCAACAAATGTTTTTTATACAAAGAACCAACCAACAAGGTCTCTGCCGTATTTATGTCTTGATGACCTTATATGGAGTGTTGATGGAGCAGCTACAATGTTAGCATAGCCTAGCACCCATCAACTAGACTCCATTCAGAAAACAAGCGTTTTAAAGTAGTTAGCTTGTGGTCTTGCATGACTTCACACTTTATACTGATCACCATCATTATGGAGTTATTTTAGCATCCTTTTCATCTGGTTGAGGTGAACATTTTGCTTCACATGTGGTTTGAAAACGACATCACATTTGTTTTTTCTAAACTTTGGCCTCTTTTTTTCGACATGGAGTTGAGGTGAGTTGTTGCATCATGGTGGACTTTTCCACAGCGATTCTGAAGAAACCTCATATCATAAAAAAGGCTTTTTTCCTTCCCGTCTGTGTGCAAGCGCTCCTCTCGGGGCGAGTCGTGACATGTTGCCTGACACAAACAAGTCTCGGCTCCATCTCGTGAGGCGTGGGACGGCCCGCAGATGTTCCCGGGGCAAGCTGCGTCTTGCTGCCTTTCGCTAGAACACTCTTCACTTTGAGGGCTCCCTTCCTCCCCCCCCTCCTCCCCAACCATGGAGCTTAACTCGGTGATAAAGACACTGGTAGAGCGGCGGGTTCAGCAGAGAGGCACACAGTATTTACCCAGGTATTATCTCCAGGCCCTCCATCCATTACTGTAATCCCAGAGTCCCGCTGATGGCCCTCGCCATCACATTCCTCGCCTTTGACTGCCGTACGTGGTGGCGGTTAATACGCTCAGCAAACACCGCAGACCTATAGACGCATTGGCAGCCAACAATGGCATTAAAAACCAGAGGTCAAAAACTTCTTTTCATCCATTATTCCTCCTTTCTGATTGTATAGACGTCTATGAAAAAATGGTCCTACTTCTCTCTTGAGTTATTATCTCAGTTATCATTGTAAACACGACTTTATGGTCTCAATCTCTAGTTTCAAGTCTTCTTCAATCCAGCATGATGTTCATTTAGTCCATTTAGAGACCAGAAAGCAGGGGATGCTTAAGGGGCGGGGCGTACCTGCTGATTGACAGGCGCTACCACGCTACCAATACTAGTTAGCTACTAAGATGACTTTAACACTTAGCTGTAAATGAAAGAAGGTAACTTTGTTAGCAGCTTCACACCAGAATCCACATGGATCCAGATCCAGTAAGTCTGCTGCTCTGCTGCTTGTGTTCATCAGATCCACCCGTTGCTCCTCCACAGTCCAAATATGGTCACTTCCTTCTACTGGTTGTAAAAACTTCAAGAAAGCGACGTCCAAAATGCTGAAGGCTTCAAAACTGTAGTCCACAAACCAACAGAAAACCAAACCACTTCCTGTTCGTGGTTCAGGCAGCAGACTTCATGAAGGTTCATAAAAACCTTCAGCACCGTTATGCTGAGACCAACATGACTTAAGAATTAAAAAACACGTTGGTGTCAGGAGAAAACACTTATACATAAACACACTATACACTATATATATAAACATGTAAATATATAAATATGGAATATTGATTTATTGATTTATATATATATATAAATAAATTAACATATATATAAATATACTGTGTCTATGTCTATATGTCATCAAGCTCAAATGAGACATTACGTAATTAATTCATCAAATCAAAGAAGACTAAACAGCCATGATGATCTCCTGGTCTCCATGGAGATGGTGGGAGTGCCAATGAGGAAACGGTGTGGGAGCAGTTCTGGGAAATGTTGCTGTGTGTGTTTGAGAGTGTGTGAGTGTGTGTGTGAGTGTGTGTGTGAGTGTGTATGTGGAGGATTAGGTGTGTCTCCATCGGAAACAGTCATCAGGCCACTGAGTCGTCTCCAGAGATCAGTGTTACATGTCAGTCAGCTGAGAGTCAACAACAGTGATCATGTGACCTCCGACACACTAAACACTGTTCGTATATCGTGTATGTTGTGGTATCACACTACTCAATAAAACATTTAACGACCAGATATCAGCTGATTACTGACATGAAGACAAGTATTAAACGTGTTTAAATATGTAAATGAGTCATTAACTACAAAAAAAGGGAACGCTGTTCGCTCCGTGACTGAGTGTGAAGACAATAATAATAATAAGCGTTTCCAGCGGCGGTCCAGGTGAACCAGGTGAATCAGACCCATCTAACCAGTCTTGCATCATGTGTTGTGTGTGTGTGTGAGGACGGGCGTCGCCTCCCTCAGCCTCCTCACAGTTACACTTCACAGTTACACTTCACAAACACTTTTGTTTTTGGACGCCGGAACGAGGCACTGTGGGAATCGGGTAAATGTCACGATCCCATAGTGGGCGTGTCCCGGGACAAACCAGGAACCTGGGACCAGAGACCAGAGGAACCAGATGAGGGTTAACTGAATGGAAATCACTGCACTGAACTCTCCAACCAGACTCATCTGCCCTCAGAACTAGACCCTTAAACATGGCTCC
Organism: Eutrigla gurnardus; assembly: GCF_963514095.1. NCBI lineage: Eukaryota > Metazoa > Chordata > Actinopteri > Perciformes > Triglidae > Eutrigla > Eutrigla gurnardus. Next base: position 19,586,613 of record NC_139920.1, on the reverse strand, counting down.
TCTGCTCTCATGTGTGTTCATTTTTACTTGCTGACATCATCACCTCACCTGGGCTAATCAGTGAGACTCAAAGTTCTGATCCTGTCTGAATTGTTGCCTGAATTCCACATGTGACGTTTGTCAGTTCATAAGATAATAGTCGTAGGTTTGTCGCTAGCTAGCTAACCAACTTAGCTAGGTACGTCACCAACACGGCCGTTAGCCTCTCTACAGGGAGCAGGGTATCGACCACAACCCTGGCGTTCACGTATCTTCTCATGGCCAATCGGCATCATGCCCTGCCTCCTGCGTGCTCTACGCCTCGCCAAAAGATTTCCTTCATGGCGTCGAAGCAGAAGACAGATCAGAGTCCTCCTCCGGCTTCACGGCCCTCAGTGAGGAACTGTGTCTCCAAAACACAAGACGTTGGAACACATTGCTAACGAAGTTAGCATCACGCTAGTTCCCTCAACAAATAATCTAACAGGATTTTTTATGTAAGATTTTGGATTATTGCAGAAAACTAACTGATTATTTATGTTCATCGAGATAATCTTCACAGATGAACACCGCTGTTATGTTTGAGATGTAAAAAAGCTAACGTTGCGTTAGCGTAGCGGCTAAGCAACATTAGAAACGTAGTGGTGTCACGATTGGATTCCATTTGAATTCATGCGCCTTACAACTTGATCAAACTCAGAGTGGAAGACGGAGGCAATAAAGCGTGTTTAAGTTCGAGTAACAAATACATTATAATTTAACACTATCTTCTACCTTTTGATGTGTATGTGTATATAGATATACACGGGAGAATGCATAAGGTCACATTATCATTTATTTACTTAGTTATCATTAATTACTTTTTAGTTATTATTTATATAATTATCTGTGTATTTGTGTAGATGGGATATCTGGTTATTTACTTTGCGTTAGACACTTTATTTATTTATGAAAAACAAAAAACAAAATAGGAATATTGGAGTAATGGAGTAATGTTGTTCTCTTCCATTGTACATTTTAAATATAATGCTTTTTCATTCCCTGGAATCAACAGGAAGGAAACAAACTAACTGTCATTAATGGATGTAATACTCTTGAAATAATAATAAATATGTTTCAAACGTTTATGGAGGAGCAACAGCTGATTAGGTAAAAGGAGGAGTTATCAACCATCTTTTTTTTACAAAGTTCAAACTTCACCAGGGTTATTTACTGACATATTTATATTTATCGTAGAACAAACTGGTAAAAAATAAGTGTAAAAATGTTGAGTTATGTCTGGGTGTTACAGCAGACTGGTGGTCTTACCGTCCAGGTGGCCGACTTGGCAGTGCTGGACTGCTGGAAGGACACGTCGAAGGTGTGCGTCCCAGCATAGTCGGTGTTGGAGGGGATGGCGGGCGAGGGCGACAGGGCGTCGAAGGTGGAGCTGGGCTGGGCGTAGGGCGACGGGGCGGTTACGCTGTTCTGTGCGTGGTCGTTGTTATAGGGGCTGGTGGAGGTGGAGCCACCGTTCTGGATGCTCTGGTCCATGCTGTTCAGGAGCCCCAGGTTGGTGTACTGCGACTGGAGACACAACAGAGGTTTCAACACAGGAAACACTTACAAATACATCGGGAGCCACTAAATTAGACACTTTGATGTCTGAAGAGAAACTAAACGCTCAACTCACTTTTTTACAGTGGAGGTTTCATGCTAACGACTAGCGGTGGAGTAGAACCATCATTTGTTTTAAGTGTAGCGTAGAATCATTGTGGAATCGCATCATTGTGGAATTAGCAAGCTAGCTAGCTAGCTAACTAGCAGACAGCTGGCTAGTTAGCTAACTTGCTAATACTGTCATTCTTTAATGCTACACTGGTTACAGGAAATGAGCCGAGCAGCAGAGCTGAGTCTAACAAATACCTAGCTACCTAGCTAATTCCCGAGCTCTCTTCCTGGTAAACTGTGACATCACTTTACAGCACCAACGATGTGCGTCATCGCCATAACAACTAGTAACGAGAACCACTGAGAACAGTTTGATGTCCGTTCTGCTACTATTCTATTTCTATCCTTACGTCAGTTGCTTATTCTAATTACTAGCATATCCCAGCCTGGCATGTACACTCAAAAAATCACAACATTAGTTGAAACTGTATTTTGTCACTGTAACAGACCTTTTACAGCACTCAGCCAACCATATAGATGACCATAGGTATAAATACTGGTGAGGAGCATTAGCAATTAGTACTAGCGAGGAGCTAATTAGCATAGGCTAATTCAGTCATTGTGAACAGTAAGTTAAACACAGTCCAGCTCCACGTATAAGTAGTGTAGATCTGGTCTCAAATAAAAGACTTTTACTTTCAGTAAGAGTCCCATCTTTCCTCGTCTTGCATTTCTGCTACAGCTTCTTTAGCATTCGTACACAGAGACAGACGGAAGTAGACGTAAACTTTCGGATCATAAAAACCAGAAATAAAATGAGTGAATGGAAACATGTGAACTGGATGATCTTTCACGTAGAAATACTGGATCTGTTTATTAAGGCTTTTGGACCAAAGTTGTGCTACAAACTGGGTGGGAGGGTCCAGCTGGGTTCTGGACCTGGTCCCGGTCCCGCTAGCTCTCTGCTTGCCATTCAGTTCATTCCTTTCCATTTATAAGTGACACATTCCTGGTTGCCCGTTAGACGGCCATCAATCTCTGCTGGTTATTTCAGGCCGACCACAGCTGCCCACCCCCCCACGTTTTCTATCATGTCTGGATTCTAGCTAATCTGGGGCATATCTGGTCTCTGTTCTAGCTGGTCTGGGTTCTATCATGTCTCAGTTCTGGCTGATCTGGGTTCTAGCTGGTCTGCGTTCTAGCTGATCTGGGTTCTATCATGTCTCAGTTCTAGCTGATCTGGGTTCTATCATGTCTCGGTTGTAGCTGATCTTGGTTCTAGCTTGTCTAGGTCCTAGCTGGTCTGGACTCTAGTTGGTCTGGATTCTAGCTGGTTTAGGCTCTAGCTGGTCTGGGTGTGCTGACTAACATGGCAAGGTCCTGGTCCTGGACTCTTTTGAACTGTGATTTCTGGCAGCTGTAAAGGTGGAAATGTGACAGGCAGCAATTATCAATGTCAAATAATGATCGTGGAGAAAAGAGACGATTGGCCAACGCAGAACAGTTCACATTAAACACAGGGAGGGAGGACAATGGTGCGCCTGAACGCATCACCTTTTAATGTTTAATGGACTGGAAGTGGAATCACCAGATCTAATTCCACCATAATACAGCAAACTCGCTCGTTTAATAACCACTTTAGCCGCTGTTAAAAAATCCTTCTGTTTACAGCCTGACGCTGCGTTCAGGGACGTCACGGTAAATCAGCAGCTTTGACGTGCCGGCAGCCTTTAATAAAGTCTGAGCTCCTTTCTTTGTGGAGATAAACGCTGTTCAGAGTCTTCAGACTAGTCAGGAGGTCTGAATCAAAGATTACTAGTGAGACGTTCAGGGTCCAGGACAGGAGAACACCATTGGTAGCAGCAGGTATATTGGTGACATGAGGTGTCCAAACTGTCAAATATTAATATCACAATATTCAAAGACTGAACTGACTTCAGAGCAGCTTCTTTGTCTGGAACTGAATTCTATTGTATGACGATACATTGAATTATTGACAACAGTTAAACCACATTAGACGACAGGAACCAGACTGGGCCCTGGGGGGCTGATGGGGGGGCCACCAGTGACCACAGGGGAGGGAGGGAGGCATTAAAGGCTCAGCGGGGTCGGGGGTTGGGGTGGGGTTCTGGGTGGGGGTCTACCTACACCTCATCCCTGCTGGGCTGGGCAGAGCAGCTGATTGTATCTACATCAACACGCCATTAAAACAATTAGGGTCCTGGTCTAAACAGCGGCTCCCAGGAGGCTGGGGGGGGGGGCAGGGGGGAAACCTGATCCCTGAGCTGGACACCACTTAAAGACCCCCCTGCTCCGACAACTTAAAAGACAGTGACCTGACACACCTGCTATCTGCAACCTGCAATCTATCAGCGCTGCGTTCGGACACAGGCGGAGAACACAGGAAGCCTGAAACCTGCAGCCAATAAAAGTCTGTTTGCTTCATTTAACACGACGACACCATTCACATTAAAGTCTGCAAACACAGATTGTGTTATATATTTATATATTTATACAACCAAGACGTTTCATGCAAATTTATGCATTAAAAAAAGTTTTTTAAGTTGTCAGTTAAAAAGAACAAAAATGTGAATCTTCTCCAATTTCTTAAAATGAATCACAAATATCAGAATCAATCCAACCATCAAAACAACCAACAATAGGAAGCGTTTCATTCTTAGTTTGTTTTTTCATGAAAAGGCCAAAAAAAAAAAAAAAAAAAAAAAATCAAAACCGAACAAAAATCGGATTTTTTTTCCCTCGACAAATGAAATCACATCTCCGGACTGGATGAATCTGTGCTGTGATCAGAGTTTGCTGTTTAAACAGCGTTTCCAGGTGTTCACATGCACTCTCACAGATGTGCATGCCAACACACGCACCAGCAAACACACAATCGTCCTCCCGCGTCAACCTTTTCTCCGACTTCACGAAAACAGCATGAAAGCAGCAGCATGGCTCCTGGTCCTGGTCTTACCTCGCTGTAGGATGTGGTGGACCCGGTCTCCAGGTACAACATGTTGGCGCTGAGGTTGAGCAGAGCTGCTGCTGTTTGCTCCACTGGCTCCAGGATTCCTCAGATCTCTTCCCCTACACTCGACAGGAGCGATGTGGACTACAGACGCAGACTGGACCAGCAGGAGCTTCTATAGGAATCTATGGGGAGGCCATATATACCAGGAGGAGGGAGGAGGGGTCTAAGGAGCTACCTGTCCCACACCTGAGTCCACACCCATCTCCTTAGCCGTCCTCTGGAGCTCTGCAGGCCTCCGACCTATGACGCCTCTCCACATTCTACTTTACACTTTCACAATCCACACCAAGCAACAACAAAAACTGATTTTCACCTGTTTTTTTAGAGTAAACCCTGAATGCATCTCCACACGGCTGCAGGACGGTGTGGTGGAGCTGCAGCTAGTTAGCATATGAATGTAGATGACACGTCTCCATCACAGAGGCCTGATGGCGACCTGTTTAGGAAACAACAACACCGACAACAGACTCTGCCCACAATCGGGCTGCACGCACTTATTTTCAGGGTTCCTACGGGTGCTGGAAATCCTTGAAAACACTTGAATTTGAGTGTGGTGTTTTTAAGGTTTGAAAAGTGCTTGGATTTAGAATAGTGCTTGAAATGTATGTTCTATGTGATGACATATATGATATAACAGAGAAAAGATGATTTCCACATTTGAGGGACATTTCTTCATGAAAAATGACTTAATGAGAATAGATGATCAAAATAGTTGGTGATTATATTTCTGTGGATCTGTTAGTGGAATTAGTTTTCCTTTCATTTGTGGTCCTTCTGTAAAAAGCTTCTCCAAACATCATGTTGGTTGTTTATAGGACAATAACATCTGATTAAATGTGATGAACAAGTGCGATAATAAGTAGACTGAATACTGAGTATTGTATTAGATACAAATATGTAGTTTACCACAGCTGGAAGGTACTGGAAAAGCATGGAAATGCACCTTGAAATGCATGAAAAGTGCTTGAATTTGACTTTGCAAATGGTGGAGGAACTCGTTTTTAAATCTAAATTGTGATCGGTGGAGAACCAACGTAATCCGTAATCAATTTCCCTTGAAACCTCATTCCCGATGTGGTTAAGTTGTGTGGGGACGTGGTTTTAAGGATATCTACAGACACATTTGTGAACCAGAACTTGGAAGTTCTTGGTGGGTTCAGACCTTAGAGCTGTTTGCTCTCTGTGATCATCATGTGACTCTGAAAGTAGACCAGAATGTTGGACCTCCACACTGAGCCCCCTGGTCTCAATAATGGGACCTGGAGTCAGTGTCTCCAGTGAACAGCCCCACCCTGGTCGGGCCCCGGGGCCACGAGCCACCAACTCAGCTAATCAACACTTTAAAGAGCCTCCCAGGGACCAGAACTCAGTGAGGACCAGCCAGACCTTTACAGCGTGCTAATTAGTTTAGCTAAACAAACTTCTAATTATGTTAAAACAACATTGGCATGTGAAAGAAGTTAGAGTCCTGAGTGTTCGGGTGTAGTCAGGTAGACCCGGTTACAACTGCATACATTACACTACAATACACTATACTACACAACAATACACTACACAACACAACGATACACTACACAACACAACACACAGAGAATCTGACCAAAAATGACTGTAAATTATGATTAAAACCGTTTATCCTCGACTCACAGTCTCACATATTTCATTAAATAGTTAACACATTTTAATCTACTAGTTTGTGGACATGGACACAAAACTTCCATTTTGTTGTGTCGCTCAAAAAAACAACGCTTTAAACGACAAAACCAACGCTATCTTTAGACAACAAAACCAACATTATCTTTAGACGACATAATCAACATTAGCTTTAGATGACAAAACCAACATTAGTTTAGAAAAAAACAATGTTAGCTTTAGACGACAAAACCAATGTTAGCCTTAAACAACAAAACCGTTATCTTTAGACAACAAAACCAATGTTAGCTTTAGATGACAAAACCAACCATTCAACGACAAAAGCATCGTTAGCTCTAGAAAACAAAACCAACGTTAGCGTTAAACAATGAAACCAATGTTAGCCTTAAACAACAAAACCGTTATCTTTAGACGACAATACCAACATTAGCTTTAGACGACAAAACCAACATTAGCATTAGACGACAAAACCAACGTTAGCTTTAAACAATGAAACCAACGTTAGCTTTAGACAACAAAACCGTTAGCTTTATCCATCCATCCATCCTCTACCGCTTATCCAGTATAAACAATAAGCATCAAAAGCCGTCACCCTAAGGACCATGACAAGACGTTGTCACACGTTGTGATGGATTAATTAGAAAACGAAATGCCTACATTCATGGGAAATTAGCTAGCGGTTGTTTGTTAGCATCAGAATAAAGTAGCAAATCTGCAACTTTTTTCCCAGAATATTGCCCCACTGTCTCGGCTCCGTTTTTTTTCTCATACAGTGGCCTTAATACGCCGTCGTACAGACGAGCAGAATATCTGCTACGAGCACGTAGGCTGCCGTTGTTGTTGTTGTCCGTATAGACGGCCGGCCGAAAACGTTTCCGTATAGACGGGGCCTAAGACAACAAAAAAACAATGTTAGCTTTTGATGACAAAACCAACGTTAGTTTAGAAAAATGTATGAGTCACTCTGCTGTGTCCAACATGGCCTGGTTAGGGTTAGGATTCGGGGTCTTCCTCAGTATTTAAGTCACCAGATCTGGAAGTTACAGAGTCACATGATGAGTTTAAGTAGGGTTAGATAGGGTTAGAGAAAATTATCCTGATTAACTTTATATTAATGTTGTTTTAGTGCTGAGAGACATGAAGAAAATCATCTTATATTTTGTGACTACTGAAGACCTGTGATGAGACCTGGTCTACTAACTGAGACCTGCTCGTCTACTAACTGAGACCTGGTCGCGGCTCAGACCAAAGAGGCTTTACTAAAGTTGTTCCCTTCAAAGAGCTGCTTCCTTAAGTCAGGTGGATCAGTTCGGTATCAGGTTTCAGGTTGACACCTGCCCTGAACAGGGAGCCCTGTCCTCGCAGAGACGGAGCCGGACGGGGAGCCTCATCTGGGACCTGGGATCCTCACCTGGGTGGCAGCTCCTGGACTCCCCAATCCACCACCAAACCCTGAACCCTCCTTAGATTAAGCTGCGGAGAGCTCATTGAGCTGCCAAGATACAGTTTAAAGACCCGAGTCCATTATGAGGCCCGCTCCACCGCTGTCTCCACAATCTGGCTTTTACATGCAGAGAAAAAATAACTGAAGCAAAAACGAAAAAAATATTTTCTGACTATTTAAAAAAATCTCTCGGTCACATTCAGCAACTCCTTTACAATAAACCCCGTTTTACAATCTTGTAATGATAACTAACTACATCTGGATACATTCTTTGAGCTCACTTTTGTTCGATCAAAGTTGCCACGTTGAAAATGAAAGTGAATCCTGGTGAATCTCTTTAATTACAGTTGGAAGAATCTCGTCCTTGTTATTTAAAGGTGCCATATTATACTGTTTTTCATAAATTTCACACAGCTGTCAGAGGTCCAACAACACTGGATTCAATATGCATTGCCCCAAACCCATCCATTGTCCTGGATTTCAGCTGTCTAAAAGTTGCTCAAATGAGCTCTCCTGAGAACAGGCTGTTTCTGTGCCTGCACCTTTAAATGCTAATTAGCTCCGTCTGTCTTCGCCTACTTGGACAGCCACGGAGACGATGCTGCTTACGCTAGTGGTAGCATGCGCCAATGTTTATGGTGGATGTATCACTATGGCTTGCCTATGTGGCTCAGGTGAAGTTGCTGGGTCCCGTATGGTTGGGACAGATCCTTTTACGAGGGTCAGTGTCGAGGCAAAGCCGGCTTTGTACTTCACCCACACTGGGATTTATTCACGAAGCACCAGCCGGATCACCCAGCGCCACAACCGTAAGTCGAGCTGCGCTCTCCCCACTGTGTTGCGTAACGCCCCCTCTTGGATATCTCCTATCATTGCACAGAGGAGTTCGGCCTATGCAAATGACTCCCTTCGTTACGTAACGATGGGAGCTGAATCTGAACAGCCTGTAGGAGTGCCGTTGTACCAGTGGGTGGGCTGCAGAGACCATGCAGGAGTCGCTTGTTTTCCTCATTGTGGGAGTTGACAGGCTCAGGGAGGACCAGTTTATAGGTGTAGAGACCAGAGAAAACGTGTTTTTCATGATATGGGACCTTTAAGAGGCGAATGAAACATATAACTGAGAAACATCACCATGAAACCTCCCCGTTCCATTACTTACATTAAGACTATTATTCTTTGTATTAATTGTTATGTTAAAAATACAATTGAGGCATTATTTTACATGAACTAATTCCAGATCCTTAATAAAAGAAATCTTGTTTCATTTAGTTGACATATTGAAAGGTATTTTCAGATTTAGTTTCCCTGTATTGAAAGAAGCTCATCACTTTGTCGTTGTGGTGTTTTGTCTTAATGAGCAGCTGATAATTATGAGACAGTTAACGAGTTCCTCTGGAGGACTTTGTTCTTTTTAAGACTCGACTCAAACCTTTAAATGTCTTTTTGAACTTATTTCCCTCAACAGTAGAGAACAAACGAGACTTTCTGGTTAAAAACGGTCAGACAGAAACAAATCACTATTCAGCCCCAGTTTAATTCTAACCTCATTTATGAAATGAAAGAAAACCGAAATAATCAATATGTGTTCATGTCTTTCTGAACTAAATCCGGATGCCATGTATTCTGAAGAGATTTACATGTAAATCTTTTTCATGTTGCTCTAACTTTTAAACGCATGCGAACACAAGTATTGTAGACTTCATATAACTACTTACGGATAGTTTAATTACATTTAAGAAAAGCGCACCGAACACGTAACTTCACCACGGCCTTGTGGTTGAATGTCCCCGTTAGTCACGTGGACGTTTATTCGCATCCTTAACGTTGTTTTAGTGTTTTAGAGGGACACGAAGAGAAAGACGGTTCACGTCTCCGAACATGAAACTAACAGATTTAATTATAGACTTTTTTACGAGCTGGAACATTATAACACACAAGTATCTAATAAAAAAATAGAAGATTTATTTATTCAGGCCTTTGTGGATTCATAGTAGGAACGTTTTTTATTTTAGATTTTATATAATTTCTCATTGGTCTGTATGGTAACGGGATGTATTTTTATTTTGACCCTGCTGATGTGAATGGGACCGCACCGCACAATAACTCCGAACACAGCGATGCCTACGAACTCACATCATCAACGTCAGATAATGATCGTAGAAACGTTAAATGGCCCTGAATTTAAGTCGTATATTTATGGATAACTGGTGTTATATAAACTACGTCTACGTGTTTCTGGGAGGGTTTCCTCGTACGTCCCCCCGAGGGTTTCTTCCTACCCCCCCTCTCTTCGAGGGTTTCTTCGTATGCCCACCCTTGTGGTTGGATCCTGCAGGGTGAAGCAGAGCTGGATGAGGGTGATGGGGGCTTATCGGTACCAGATCTACTGTCACACCAGGTTTCACAGTGACTCACCATTCCTCCAGATGGACCATGGCGAGGACTCGCTGCTGCACCTTAAAAACACTCGAGGCAAACTGGTGGAGCACGACGACGTACAAAAGAGTTTATTATTACAGTCTGAATTACTCTGGATTAAAGACTGCGAGTCCCTGAGGAACCGGACTCGTGCTGCCGAGACACACAGACTCTCGTAGACCACTTGTTCCAGGTCAGATTGACTCGCAGGGACTGTGAAAAATATATCATTCACTTTTATTGAGCCAATATTTTCTTATTATTGCCTATTTATATCTACATAGTAGTGTGTTGTTTTGTATGGTTGAGGATCTTTATTTGATGCATTGATCATATCAAATGTATTGATCTGGATGTCTCTGCTTCCAGGCTCTGCCCCGCAGGTCTCTCAGCTCTGCTCTGATTGGTCCAGCGCTCCGCATCAATCATGATCACAATCACCTGGCTGACATGTGTTTGAGTCTGTATGTCGCTTGTTCTGCTCTGTGATGCTGGTTTTTAAACTGTCTAACGGCAGTCTGTTACAGAAAAACCCCATCAAAATACGATTGATTAGTTTCATGTTCAGAGATGTGATTTTTTAACCCTGAACCCAAAAACTCTAAACTCTGACAAGACCGTGTTTGACACAGCAGAGTGACTTGTACGTTTTTCTAAACTAATGTTGGTTTCGTCTTCTAAACCAACCTGTACGGAGTTATTTTAAACTCAACCCGGTTGTTTTTTCCTGAACCTAGCTAAGAGCTTTTGTTGCCTAAACCTGATGTTCTTTTTTTGCCTAAATATAACGTTGGTTGTCATGTAATGTTGACTGAAAGGAAAAGAAAAGAAAGGATTCAGACCCAAGCGATACTTCCAACTGAAATATATATGACATTAGTTTGAACGTCGTGCTGAGCGTCACATACAAAAAAAGTTACATTTGTATCCGTTTCCAGGAATGAGTAAATATTGTGCCTTTTAACATGAACTGCCGTGTGTTGAAGGTGAACCACAATGTCTCAGAGGAGAAAACTGCTCTCAAAATAACCTTTTATTTATTTAAAAGTAGGAAAGTTTACAAAGGTAAGTTTAAACACGAGACTAACAAGGTGACAAAATTATGTTCACGGTAGATCTGCTGGTTTCAAAAACCTCTAAAAACAAACACTGCTCTAAGTTGGCTTTTCTATCATTTCAAAGTTCTGGGCTTTTTCTGTTTGGTCAATTAACTATTAGTTTCATGTACGGGGACAGGTGACCTCCATTTAGTCGTCTAAAGCTAACATAGGTTTTGTTTTGTCTATAGCTAACAGGGCTCTCAAGTCTCACGACAAATTACCGGGATAATTAAAAACAACTTTCTCTTATTTTATGCAAATAGTGTTTGTGTTAATGGGTTTCTGAAAACATTTCATGTGAGAAATAAGCTATGCAGTTGCTGAATCTGTCTTTATTTTAGATCGACAACGGTCAGTTTAAACGTTTTTTGAGAGCGTTTGTGAGGCGGCGAGTCAAGCCAGGCGCCTCTGATTTGCATAAAGTAGACTCAACCTTAACTTTATGACCATTGTCGATCTAAAATAAAGACAGATTCAGCAACTGCATAGCTTATTTCTCACATAAAATGTTTTCAGAAAAACATTTCGGTGAACTATTTTCGAAAATAAGAGAAAGTTTCCAAACTAACCGCCATTTTGGTTTATTTTGAACTCCGGGAGCAGATAGGCCACCAGTGAAAGCGTTAGGCCAATCAGGTGCAACCACGAAGTGTGCGCATGATTGTATGAAGGAGAGCACCTGTCAATCATTCTCCTAGTGGCAGCCCACCTGGGATACTGGGAAGCTGTGCATCAACTAGCGTTTAAAAACGCCCCTGTGGACACGTCAATGAATGGGCAGCGTGGAAATAACGCTGAACTAAGTTAAAAACTTGAGAGCCCTGAGCTAACGTTGGATTTGATGTCTAAAGCTAATGTAGGTATTGTTGTCTAAAGCTAACATTGGTTTTGTTGTCTAAAGCTAACATTGGTTTTGTTGTCGAAAGCTAACGTAGGTTTTGCGTCTAAAGCTAGCGTTGGTTTTGACGTCTAAAGCTAACGTTGGTTTTGTCGTCGAAAGCTAACGTTGGTTTTGTCGTCTAAAGCTAACGTTGGTTGTGCCGTCTAAAGCTAACGTTGGTTTTCTTATATAAACCATATCTGCATTTTCTAGCGTAATGTCATTCCGACGAAAAAAAAAAGAGTTGCAGTCACGCATGATACTTCCAAAAGAAGGTGATTAGTTGGAAAGTCGTGCTCATCGAAACCAGATAAATGTAAGATGCAGCCGTTAACAGGAATCGGTGGTTTAGACCTGTGACTCTATGCAGATCTCTGTTAACTTTTAGCCATGTGCAGATCTTGAGCATCAGAGTGAGGTTGCTGATCGGCTCAGAGACACTAAAGAGACACACAAACGCGTAACTAGAGCCAGGAGAAGCCGGGTGTTGACTGAGCTACTCTGCTGGGAAGCTGTTTAAAGTCACACGCAGCTGATCACACTGTTATCTGGGTGTAAAATCAGCTGTTTGGGGTTGGATCTAGCGTTTCTGCTGCCACTATTTCAGCTACATTCCTTCATGTTATTGTAGTCTCTCCTCCCCCACCGCTGAACCACTGACACTGAGAGACGACAGACCTCTGCAGCCGAGGCAGGTGCTGCGTTAAAGAGTTGCCCTGCAGCTACAGAAAAAAATCCAGAAGAAAAGGAATTTCAGATTAAACATAAACCCTCCACAATACAAATAAGTCCCCCGGGGCACTAAACAGGGAGCTGCATTCTAATGAGTCATGAGGGAGGCACACCTCCACCTGGCTGCAGGAGGGGGGGGAGGGGGCTCCGCCAGCCCACCGCCGAGCTGCTGATCGGCAACCAGCGCTCAGCTCAACACACTGCTGGCGTGCCAATCAGCCGCCGCGCCCCACTCCAGTGCAGAGAAAGTGGGTGTTGGGGGGTGGGGCTCATTAATCACCGGTTCAAGAGAGCACAGGCCCCCTGGGGGGATGTGCAGGCTAACATTACTCAGCTCCTTGAACAACATTTTTATTTGCTATTTCTTTCCACTCTGGCTGGACAACAGCATTCCTTCACGGGGAGGGGAACACGAACATCATCTATCTGTCAGGAGCCAAGCAGCGTCCTCGCCGCTGCTGCAGCTCACTGTTGCACATCTGAACAAGACGCAACACCAACCAAACACCAACCAAACCCCAACCAAACGTCAACCAAATGCCAACACAGGTGCGTTTCTTCACCAGCTAGTCTCCCAAACATCTTGAGCCTATTCAGCTAGGCTGCATGTTCTGCAGGATTGTGTTAGTCTTTGAGGGATTAAATACATTTAATCCATGAAGGGAGGCAGTCTGGGTAACACAGGACTTTCACCCAGGACACCACTGTTTGTGTCCTTGTGAAACGAAAAGTTATTTGAATCCAAAACATGATGTTTTCCTGAACCTAACTGGGGTTAGTTTAGTTACTTACAATCCCAGTAGAACAGAATATTAAAGGGGATTTAAATCTAAAAATGGGCGGTCCTATAATGTAGCATGATACGGAGCTGCACAAACACTCCCTCATCACTAAAAGTTTCACACTGATATAATTGGTGGGTACTCGGTCACGTGATCATACGGGGTTTAGGCATTTATTTATTTGTTTAGTGTTTATCTTGTGAAATATGTGGTGGGGATGGGGGCCGGTGTGATGGGGTCGGAGTGCCCGATGTGGCGGGGGCCCCAGTATGCCAGTGTGACGGGTGTGGTCTTTCATAAAGGTTGTTGCAGCAGAGCTTTTACCCCACAAGCAGCCAGCGGGCCACGCCCTCGCCGGCTAGGAAATGAAAGACAGGAAAGTGAAGCACATGATCAGGTATGTGGCGGTCTGACAGTCATCAGCCTCAGAGGAGCCTCCGGGTCAGACCTGAACCAGATCCACAGTCTCACTGCTGTTACTGTGGAACCTGCAAGAACGTTATCTTTCCACCGGAAGGCCCACAAACTCAGAATGAATCTTTATTAATCACTTTAATGTTGTACGTAGAACGTGTGTTTGGTGGGTCATTTAGAGGGAAATCCTAATTTCATGAAGTATTTTACTTGGTATATTACAGAACGCAGTTTGAAACTTTGTTAACAAACAAAACCGAATGTGCTGCAAAACCACCGTTTGGGCAACATAACTTGGTTACTTTAGTAAAAACATCACGTTGGCTTTAAATAACTATGAAATTGTAACTGAACCACAACTAATCTACTTGGTTCTAACGGAACACTGACATGGGTATCCTGGGTGAGAGTCCAGTATTTTTGGACCCGTCCGTCCGTCCGCCAGCCAGACCTCCTCCCTACGTGGACTTCTTGGACTCTTGTTCATGTTATATTCCCTCTTTGGTCTCTAGGATTCAGAATTAAATGGGGTTTAACTCGGACTGCAGACCTACGTACTTACAGCTAGCATCTCCTCTGGCTCATGCATGGTGATACAGTCCATACTGATCTGGATCGTGTTCCCTGCAGACCCATTGGTGGGACCGTCCCTGAAATTCAGCTCGATGGGCTGGACTGAATGAACAGCAGATCTGAAACAGAAAGACTAAATGTAATTTCCTGTCCCTGAACTCGGTTTGTGTTGTGGTTGTGATCTCCACTCACTGGTCGAGCATATCAAACAGCTGGTTGAAGACGTCCTGGCTGAAGAAGTCGGCGGTCTGAGCTGACGGGTTCTGGGCCATGGTGGCGAGGAAGGCTCCGTCTCTCCAGGACAGACGAGACGAAGGCTCCCGGAGTCTGCAAGGAGACAGAAACCATCACTTTCATTATCTTACACTCATATTACACTAAAGAGAGGCAGAGGACCAGGTCTAGGGTGTCCTGGGATGAACTTTTTAAAGGACTTCTGCGGGTCATATTAACACATTTTAGCCCTTTCTCATTTTTCAGTTTAGTTCAGTTTAGGATAAAACATCGGGCTTAAAATAAGCAGTCGCTGTGTCATTCATACACCATCAGTTGAGACCGGGTACCTGGTCCAGGTAACAGGTAGATTGAACCTCTTTGATTTATTACTACGATGTTCCTCAATTCAATTTCACTTTCAGGGGAAAAGTATTAATAGGGATAAAATTCACTACAAGTATGTCAATGATAGAGGATAGAGGATAGTTAGTTAGCTAGCTAGACAATTCAGTTGTTAGTTAACTAGCTACTTCATTTACTAGTTAGTTACATAAATAAACTGAGAAACATACGTAACTTTAAGGATATAATTAAGTTTCGTACAGTGTTACGGTCTGTGTTTATTTTATGCCTTTTTAAAATCTGTCATCGGATAAAAATAATTATGCACAGAAACCAATGAGTTGTATTATTCTGTTTGTAGCTAAAAAAACCTCTTGGATTTTGGCACATGAGGAGAAAATGCAGAAAATGTGAATGAAAACTTCAATATTGTATTAATTTGTAAATTACTTTATTATAGCTCACAAAGGTATGTTTAATATCGACAAACTTGTGTAATTGAGACAGGATGAGAACATATTATTTGTCTAGCGTACATAGTTCTAATGTACATAATAATAAGTGCCAGGTGGTCCACCTGAAGGGGCGGAGCCTCACCTTTTTACGAAAGGAATAACTATTTTAATAGGTAGTTTTAAAAGTTGTCGTGTCAGCAGACAGCCAACGTGAGCTGCGGCCACCCAGCAGGCGGGGGGGAGGGCGGAGTCTCGCCGGCAGCCATTCATGAGGCGCTGGTCCATTGTGAAGAAGTCAGCCTGCATAATGCTGAATATTTGTCAAAGACATAATGGTGATTATGCACCATTGAGAGGGAGGCGGCAGGCACCCGGCACCCGGCCTGAAACAGTACACCTGCTGCACCGATCCGCCGCCATTGTTCCTGCTGAAGTGGCGTACGCTGCTGTCTGAGCCGCTGGAATTCCCCTTCGTCTATATGATAGCGGCTGCAGCTCCTGGTATGTGTGGGGAGGAGGAGAAGGGGGGGCAACGGGGGAGGGGAGGAGGGGCAGAGAGGGGGGGCATCTGAAGCTGGCACTATTCTGGGGTTTGGAATTCCCCGGCGCTGCGTGATGACTGATATTAATACCTGACTTACAAACACAGGCATATCTAATGAAGCAAATCATTTAGGTTATGTAGGAGGAACACGAGGGGGGCTCACCACTACAATACCCACCACTCTGCTATACACCAATACAATACCAGCCCTACAGAGAAAGCAGCGATGGACCGCTACTGGGAACTCAGTGAAGAAACGAGAATAAATCAGAAGTACATAATAAAAACACCAACAGGCATCACACGGGACAATAAAACAGGACGTGGCAGCTTGTTCAATACACTTCCACTTGTGGTTTAAAATGACCCGGACACAATGTTGTTTATTTTGTATTTGTGTTTAGAGAAGATTATAAAAAGACAAAGAAGAGTGATTTAAAGACTCCGGCAGCAGAGGCTTGTTTTTAAAAATGTACATCGTTATCAATCTGGTGAAACACGTCGGTGAATAAACGGAATTGTGAGTGTTGAAATGAATAAACCCAACTGACCCACGGTCTGAAGAAAACCACGTATCCTACAAGTTACGTTCCCACACAACGAAACTAAACTCTCAGGAAACGTGTTTTCCTCCTAACGAAGCGATTGCAGTTCTATCCAGTCTGAAACATGCGGTTAATGAAGAAAAAAACAACAACAAACCGCTACTGAAGAGTTCCACAAACTTCCGGTAAAAGCCTCAGACCTGGTCCCTACGCGGACTTCTACACACTCATTTGAAAGTCACTTTAATCCCGACAAAATATGTTTCCCTCGGAACGTTATTCATTCTGCAGTTTTGTTGTGTGATGAAGGAATTTTTAGGAGATGAGGCTAACAGCAGCCACGCAAAAGGAGAGTTTATTAGCTAGCTAGTTTTCCAGCTAGTGTCTTTGTTAGTTAGTTAGTTAGTTAGTTAGTTAGTTAGTTAGTTAGTTAGTTAGTTAGTTAGTTAGTTAGTTCATTAGTTCGTTAGTTCGTTAGTTAGTTACTAAGTTTAAACTTGACAATGTGTTAGTGGGTCATGCTATGTATATATGATATGAGATATGAGTTAAATTGATTGGATTTGTTGATGGAAATGAGCAAGCTAGCTTTGGTTTATTAAATACATATTGATACAGTTGTCGTAGTAACTGTTATGAAAAACAAATGGGGGTGTCAAGATGGAAGCAGAATTCCTCTCTAGTTTTTTTACACTTTTATAGTCTTAGCTACGTGAAAACAGCACGTTAAATAAGAACGAGGTCTATGAACTATTCTAGATTCATTAATAATCCTACCAAACTGTTTACATCCAACTAACGCTGCTGAAACCTGAATAATACCAACATATCACACTTCATCAGAATCATTCACAATATGTCGTTTACATCAGCTGTATCACAAAGAATAGTAGTGTAATATTAGTATCGATGGAAACCTAGAGTGTTGATCTCATTTTGATGCTGACTAGCAGAACCTATTTGTAACTAAATCAGAAAATCATAAATGTGTCTTGATGTGATTCTCCAGCTGCCTGCTGTAAACGTGACACATCTTTATTAAATAATCATTTGTTCTTGTTGTTAAATATTAATCATAATGATTATTTAGATGGGCTGCACAGTGGTGTAGTGGGTAGCACTCTCGCCTCACAGCAAGAGGGTCCTGGGTTCGATTCCCGGGTCGGCCAGGGTTCCTTCTGTGTGGAGTTTGCATGTTCTCCCCGTGTTAGCGTGGGTTCTCTCCGGGTTCTCCGGCTTCCTCCCACAGTCCAAAGACATGCAGGATGGGGATAGGTTAATTGATGACTCTAAATTGCCCGTAGGTGTGAATGTGAGCGTGAATGGTTGTTTGTCTCTACATGTCGGCCCTGCGATAGACTGGCGTCCTGTCCAGGGTGAACCCTGCCTTCGCCCAATGATAGCTGGGATCGGCTCCAGCCCCCCCCGTGACCCTAAATACAGGATAAGCGGTAGAAAATGGATGGATGGATGGATTATTTAGATGCTCAGCAGCTCAGACAGCTTATATGAACATTTACTATGTTAGTGTCACCGTGTTAAAGGAGCAGGTTCCTCCGCTGACCTCCGATCAGTGAAGCTGAGTTTCATTTTTCCTTTTCCTTTTAAAGCCTCTAAAACCGTGCCGTCTTTGTTTCTCAGTTAGAATCCAGTTGAATCAGGTTCCACGTGTTTTATATTAAACTGGAGGCTCAACTTTAACTGTTTTCTCTGGTTTCATTCAAACTTGTTGCATCGTGGTGAAAAATGCATCAAGCAAGAGATTATTAAAAAACATTTCTTTTGTAAAAGTGGAATTAATAAAAATAAATGATTTTGTTGGTATATTTGTGAATTAAATTCAACAGAAATGCTGCTTCTATTAAACTGATAGAAGTCCATGGTGCAATATTGGTTTAAAACTGAATGTAAAAAATGGATTCATGAAGACTCATTATTGTCATCTGTGTGATTTTAAAGGCCTTATATGTTTTATTATTAATGTGAGTTCTGGTTTAGAAAACGAGTGTGAGGATGGTGTCGGGTTCCTCGGACGGTTCCTCCGTCAGCCCGAGGCGACGGCTGCTCAGCCTCCACTTAAGGTGCTGCAGCGCCTGCAGACGAGGCCGAGGGCAAAGGTCAGCACTAAACAGGGACGTCTATTGTCTGCTGGCAGGTCGGGCACGGCGGCCGATGAAAATGCAATCAAAACAAACAGCAGGGGCCGATCGGGGCCCCTCAGCGGGCCCCTCTCCGGTGTCTGGATTAATCACTCGTTCAAAGGTCTGAGAACTTCTACTCATCTGTCAGCTTCGTCCACGAGGACTCCACTGTCAACAGGCCCAGGTCCTCCTCTGCTACAGGGCTCTGAGGGTCTAGGCCTCCGGGGCCCACATTCCTCTGGAGCTGGAATGTGGACAGGAAGACCAGAGACCTGGTTCCTCACTAGGCACGGTAGACCTGGTTCCTCTGAGCATGTTAGACCAGGTTCCACTGAGCATGTTAGACCTGGTTCCACTGAGGGAACGCACCATGTTAGACCTGGTTCCTCTGAGCATGTTAGACCAGGTTCCACTGAGCATGTTAGACCTGGTTCCACTGAGGGAACGCACCATGTTAGACCTGGTTCCACTGAGCATGTTAGACCTGGTAGACCTGGTTCCTCTGAGCATGTTAGACCTGGTTCTTCTGCCTGTTAGACCTGGTAGACCTGGTTCCTCTGAGGGAAAATAATGTGAGTAACATTCTAATATCCACATTTATTGTAAAATCCGATCCTGTGGTGAAACAGGAAGGGGCGGGGCTTAGCCTCTGTGATTCTGGATGATGTTTAGAACAACAACATGCTTCGGCATTAAAGCGGGTCAGAGGAGACTCGTCTGCCCACACTTATAAATACATCGACAGCTGAGGGTCCGGGTCTAGACCATCTCAGTCTGGCAGGGTCCAGCAGGTCCAGACTGTCTCAGTCTGGTCCAGTGAGACCCAACATGCACCATGTTAGTGGAGGTACTCACCGGTGGAAGGGGAACTCTGGGTAACCCTGCTGTGCTGTGTGAGGAGAATTCATGCTGTCGAAGCCGAACGTCACGTAGCCGATCTCTTCACAATGATCAGCTGGTTGCCAGTAAACAAACAACAACAACAGACACAAACAACAGACACATGCAGGAGATGGAGCGTGGTAAAGTGCCGGTGCTACAGTGCAGACTGGAGAACGTGTGACAGATGGGTTTGAATTTAGGTATTTCTTCTTGGGCTATAGCCTCCAGATGGGAGGGGCTTGTGTGAACGCTCCGACCAATCAGCAGCTACCATTCTACAACATATCACTCTTCAGTTGCTAGGATATAGATATCAAGCAACTACATTTGACCCCTCTCCCCCCACGCCTGCATGTGTTGGATATTTCCCCCCAGATTCCCCAGAGGGGTTTGTGGGTTTTATCTTTTGCGTCACATTTTTACCCAGAATGCTCGGAGATGCTGAATATCAACATCAACGCACACAATCTCTGCTGCAGGGGAAATCACCCAAATATGTGACTTCTACAGGAAGTGATGTCAGATGACTCGTTAGAGACCAGCGAACCCTTCCTCGTCGCCCAGATGAAGTCCTCTAGGAGCCGGTTGTCTAGGAGCCGGTCCTCCTCGAACTGGTCCTCTTGGAGTCGGTTCGGTGAGGCTGTGGACCTACAGGTCTAGTTGATGACTCAGCAGCTATATTAAAACCGGGTCACAACGGGAGGTGATAATAAATAGATGTGGTGTATCTGGGGAACACGAACCTCATATAGGAGTTCTAATACATGTAATATATTATAATCCCTGTACTTCATATAGGAGTTCTAATACATGTAATATATTATAATCCCTGTACTTCATATAGGAGTTATTATACATATTTATTATAATATTGTTTTAGAGCGGCTAAGTCCCGCCCCTTCCTGTTTCCCCCACTGGACTATATTTTGCAGAAAAATATGTACTGTATGTTATCTTAGCTGATACTTCAAAAGTAAAACCATAAAATTTGACTTTATTAACATGAAAGTTTTTCTTTTTTGAACATCCAAATTGTATTTTAAATCAGTGAGTTTCAAGTATCATACTTTCTTTTCCAGGAAGAAAAAATAAATGGATTTTAAATTAATAATAAGATATTTTTTCTTTTTTTGTCAATTGTTTTTTCAGCATATATTGTTGAAGATGACTATGAATGTGATCTAAAAGGGTTAAAAAGACATTTTTCGAGTCTGCATCCCATACAGCTGCTAATGTTTTTTTTTATATGTATTTATGATTATTTAAATTTAACATCCTCATTCTTCAATGATGTATTTACTTTTGTAATAATGTCATATTGTTTCTTTCTTGTCTTGTGTAGAAAAATCAATAAACAGTGTTTGTTTTTTTTATTTCAATGTATTTTGTTATAAAGTAAAATGTATTATTTCAAATCAATAAAGACAGTGTTTAAAAAACAAACAAACAAAAATAAAAAGCAACAATTTGAACATAAATATGTGTAATTAGGTGTAATTAATAATATAATATAAATAATATTACAAGAGTTGACTTCAGTGTGTAGAGATGTGACGCGATGACACAAACCACATGTTAATTAGCAAAAATAATATCAATCATTACTTTTTATCAAATCTTCTGACAGACTAATTTGGGTAAAATGTATAAATGTCAAACACTGAAGCAGAGAGCTTTAATAAGTACAGCTGTAAACATCAGTTCAGCAGTAAAACTCCATCTATTAATATTTATCTGACCTCCTCCCACAAGGACGCACCGACCTCCGGATGCCATTAAATCTGATATTCATCGCGACACCGGAGCCCCTCACGTCATTAATTACTCTTATTACTTCACCTGAGACCGATGTGTGTTTATGAGCTGGAGGCTACGTCAGTGACAGCGATGTCATCACATCTAATGTGCTTATCGTTTTCATGAGTGCTAAGCTTTAATATCTGCATGCAGCCCATAATAATACGTGTTCATTGTCCCGGAGGCGTTTACGTTCGGGATGCCAGGGAGCAGTTGCTGCAGCAGCTGAGGAGGAAGGAGTAGTAGCCGAGGTATCAGGCCGTCACTCACACACCGAACATACTTGTGTGTGTGTGTGTGTGTATTCCAGCTGGTGACTAATGCCGGGGAAATCCAGATGAGTCCAGACCACCAGTGTCCGGTGCAGAGTCTGTCTGAGGGCCATCATTTTGAGCCTAAACTGCCCAGCAACTCTGCATTGTTCACAACATGCCCTCTACGTCAACGCCACAATGTGCCGGGACGTTGAAGAAATAAAGAATTAAAAATTCTGATCACAGTCACAGATTTTATCTATAGGTTTTATGTCCTTTATTGTTGTGTCGCTCTTTTTTCTGTTAGTATTCAAAACCGTTAGCGTTAGTCTACAAAACCCAATGTTAGCTTTAGACGACAAAACCTACGTTAGCTTTAGATGACAAAACCAACGTTAGCTTTAGACAACAAAACCAACGTTAGCTTTAGATGACAAAACCAACGTTAGCTTTAGATGACAAAACCAACGTTAGAGTTTCGACGACAAAACCAACGTTAGCGTTAGACAACAAAACCAATGTTAGCGTTAGACGACAACACCAACGTTTAGGATTGATTCATGTGTTCACCATGAAAATGGATCCTAATTAACTTTCCATTGATTTTATCTAAGTGCTGATGAAAACACTTGACAATTTGTGTCCCTGTCCACAAAACCAATACATTGTATTTGAGCATGTGAGAACGAGCTGGAAGCTGCTATGGAAACTACATGTGTGTTATATAAATGAGATCCCGGAGGGTGGAATATTTACACAACGGCACTGAAGGGAAGCGTCCCATGTGACCAGTAAAACCTGAATCACTCATTGCGGTAACATTCAGACTCCCAGACAATTAGAGATGCGTTCCCACGCTGTGATTCAACTTTGTTTTTGTGTCTTTTGTCATCGTGACTTTTACACCTGATATCAGCCGCTGGCCCGTTGGGAAAACCAACCTGGCCTGCAGCGACAGAAAGGCAGCGAGCCAGAACGTAGGAACGGTGTCGGCCGGTTGCTCCACCGGTTCTGAGGGAGAGGTCCGTGTTCAGGGGAGAAAAGAAAAGCTTTTTAAAAATAAGATTAAACTGTTCAGACTGTTGAAACAGCATTTTTATAGTTATTTATTATTGGTGGAAGCAGAACAGCAATCACTTATTATCATGATGTCGGGCTACAAATCTAATTCGATCAATTCATTTCTTTTTTTTTTCTTTTTTAATAACACAATGTACAATAAAAGACAGAAAATCTGATACAATCAGCCTGCTATATATAGTGCTATGCATACGTTTAGTAACCCCATGCTAAAGTTGACTAAAAAGAGGAAATCATCTTTTGGGAATTGATCTTAATGCCTTAATTAAACAAATGAGTAAAAATCCTAGAGAAAATCATGGTGCTTTTCAGTTAGCTTATTTGCTGGTTTGATTTGCATTGAGAAATTATTAGGCTAACTAGCATGATATAGGCTGTCTGAAAAGCACCATGCCAGTCTCTAGGTTTGTGAAGGGTATGTGAGGATTTGGATTTTATTTTAACTCCAAAGGCCCAGGTGACTTTATCAGAATGCATAGTATCCTGGATCCATGTAATAACTGGCCTTTAAAAATAAAAATCTGCCTGCCTCTATGGGAGTTTAACATAGGGGTGCCCATACTGATGCACCCTGTGCATTTATTTCTTTATGATACATTATTCATTCACAAAGAAAATTGATGTCCTAAAAGGTAGGATTTTTCCTCATTTGTTTAATTAAGGCATTAAGATCAATTCACAAAAGAATATATTCATTTATTTTATATACAAATGTCACAAATGTATCAGGAAAAGTACAGAAACTCCAAATACTGAGAACACAAGTTATATTATATTTTATTTTATTATATTTTATTATTGACAGATTCTGTTTGTAAGCATTTTGATCTTGTATATATATATAAATATATATATATATATATATATATATATATATATATATATATATATATATATATATATATATATAAACTGCTAACTGGCATGCAACAAACCAAACATGAAACCATATTAAATCGGTTTTGGAGGAGCAGGATCAGTGAATCCGACCACGAATTGCAGCGTAAACACACTGACCAGATGTGAGAATCAGACGAGCAGCGAAGCATCAATCACAGCTGATCCAACACTAAACCGACCCTCGTTTGATGCCCTCATGTTGGGCTTATTAGCACATAATTACACGGATGCTGTGATATTGAAGCGGTGGAGGATCAGATGAGACCAGCAGGATCAGCTGAGACCAGCATGGTGGTGATGGTTTACTCTGAAGCAGCAGGTGTTCCTGCTTCAGCACTTCTCTGAAGTAACACAATCTTTCATATTCCAACTTTCAGAAATATAGTCCATGATGTAGAAGTTGTGGACCGGTGTTTAGCAACCACACCGCCGGTATCCCGGCAACAGGTTGACAAGTGCGATTGGTCTGCCCTCGACCCATTAGAAAGCATGTATGCGTGGGACATAATGATGCCTGGGGGGGCGGCTCAGAGACCCGTCCGCCCCTCCCCATCCATGAGCTGACACATGTAACCCAAGTGAGTGGCTGAAGTGTCTTTTGTCACTGGATATGCTTTAAAAATAAAACACGCTGTCCGTGTCCTGGGATGTTGGATGAAAGTCGATCTTTCAGAGGCATTTCTGAGATAAGTAGATGGATATAGTTCATCCGTTACACGCCGAACAATTACATGTTCAACATCACCCAACGCTCATCTTTTACACAGAGCAGAATAATGATCTAGTCTGTAAAACGCCGTGACCTTCAGCGCTAACAATGACGTGGTTTTATTAGCGGTTCACCTCGGTGATGGGGCAGACGTCAGCGCCATGGACCTGTGTGATCCTGTTCGGCTAATTGAAAGGCTCAGAGAGTTTAAAGTGCGATGAGCACATGTGAAAGTGGATCTGATTGTCAGGTAGACTGGCTTCCAGCAGGGCCCCTCTCTGCTCTGTGATTGGTCCTCTGTTTAGGTGTCATAACCTAGTGTGAAGGCCGGTTCTCGTCTTACGGTGACGTCGCCGTCACGCCTTTGCAGCAGGTGATGCAGCGTTTTTGCGGATTATTTCTTTGAGTTCAATCAACTTCCCAGATTGGTGATGGAGACGTAGAACCACGGAGAAGCATCAGCTAAGTATCAATACCCACAATCAATACATGACTATACCAACAATCAATACGTGACTATACCAACAATTAATATGTGACTATAACAACAATCAATAAGTACTAATACCAACAATCAATAGGTGACTATACAAAAATCAATACGTGACTATACCAACAATCAATACGTGACTATACCAACAGTCAATACATATCAATACCAACAATCAATATGTGACTATACCAACAATCAATACGTATCAATACCAACAACCAATACGTGACCAAACCAAAACCAATATGTGACTATACCAACAATCAATTCATGATTAAGGGACCAGACGGGGCTAAAGGACCACGTGTCCTTATATGGGTCTAATGTAGAACATCACTGAAGGTCATTTTATCTGAATTTATAGTCAGAAGTCAAACTTTCTTTCCTTCGAGCACCACTGAGCTCCTTTCATGGGAACCAACAACGTGTTGCCACCAATGCAGGATCCCCTTCATACACCCATAGAGGGTCTACATGGAGGGATACCAACCTGGGATGACCTGGAGGGATAATGAACTGGGAGGATGTGGAGGGATACTGACCTGGGAGGACCTGGAGGGATACTAACCTGGGAGGACCTGGAGGGATAACGACCTGGGAGGATGTGGAGGGATACTGACCTGGGAGGACCTGGAGGGATACCAACCTGGGAGGACCTGAAGGGATACCAACCTGAGGACCTGGAGGGATACCAACCTGAGGACCTGGAGGGATACCAACCTGGGAGGACATGGAGGGATACTGACCTGAAGACCTGAAGGGATACCGACCTGAGGACCTGGAGGGATACCGACCTGAGGACATGGAGGGATACCAACCTGTGAGGACCTGGAGGGATACAGACCTGAAGACCTGGAGGAAAAAACGACCTGGAAGGACCCGGAGGGATACCGACCTGAGGACCTGGAGGGAAACCGACCTGGGAGGACCTGGAGGGATAGCGACCTGAGGACCTGGAAGGAATCATTTGTTGAACTTCCTGTGAAAATCTCGTATGTGGCGGCACACGTGATGATTGTAACAGTGATCTGCTGCCAGCATCATGTTTGTTTGTGCTTCGTCTGCATTTACCAAGCAGGAAAACAACAGGCCTGAAAAATAAATCCGTTTTTAAGACTCCAGGCTGAGGAGGCTACAGGACAGGTTTGTTGAGCCTCAGGGGCCTCTGGATCTGGATCCAGGTCTTACCTCACTCAGCTCTAGTACAGTGTGTTACTTCAACACGAGGTACATAAATACTGGAATACAGTACGTGAGTTATAGGTCCCAACTGATCTCAGAGCTGTGAACCTCTGAGTTCATGTCCCGGTCTACCTCACCAAATACAATCTATAGGTGTCATGTTCAGGGACACGAATTGTCCTTTTTTGCGTCTCTCACAACTGAACCAAAATGAAAGTTAATACATTTTTCATGAACATCGTTTTGTCGTCTAAAGCTAACGTTGCGTTTGTTAATCTAAGGAGGGTTCAGGGTTTGGTGGTGGATTGGGGAGTCCAGGAGCTACCACCCAGGTGAGGATCCCAGGTCCCAGGTGAGGACAGGGCTCCCTGTGCAGGGCAGGTGTCAACCTGAAACCTGATACCTAACTGATCCACCTGACTTAAGGAAGCAGCTCTTTGAAGGGAACAACTTTAGTAAAAACCTCTTTGGTCTGAGCCACGACCAGGTCTCAGTTAGTAGACCAGATCTCATCACAGGTCTTCAGATCACAAAATATAAGGTTAGTTTCTTCATGTCTCTCAGCACTAAAACAACATTAATATAAAGTTAATCAGGATCCTTTTTCATAAATTAAACTCATCATGTGACTCTGTAACGTCCAGATCTGGTGACGTAGTCTTAAATACTGAGTAAGACCCCTAATCCTAACCCTAAACCCTAACCAGACCATGTTGGACACAGCAGAGGGACTCATAAAATTTTGTAAACTAATGTTGGTTTAGTCATCTCAAGCTAGCTAACTTGGTTTTGTCGTCTAAAGCTAATGTTGGTTTTAGTCAACTAAAGCTAACGTTGGTTTAATCGTCTAAAGCTAACGTTGGTTTAGTCATCTCAAGCTAACTAACTTGGTTTTGTCGTCTAAAGCTAACGTTGGTTTAGTCATCTAAAGCTAATGTTGGTTGTGTTGCGTGATGTTGTCAGACAGAAAGAGAACGTGCTGTGGACATGAACAATAATTCCAACTGAGCTGTAAGTTAGAAAGTTGTGCTGAGCGACAGTAAAGATGGGAGATGTGAGTGCGTGTGGATGAGGAGATGTAAAGTGAACTGTTGAGGAGGAAGGAGCCTTGTTCACTGCTGCAGTAAACCAACAGCCGACGGGGAGCTGCAGTCCTCTGATACCCGATCACATCATACTCTCCTGGAAACTCTGATCAATGTGTCATCACTCTGCTTTTCCATGTAATCTACCGACGCCAAATTGGTCCTTTTCTGCCACACCCCATTCTGCCACACACACACACGCACACACACACACACACACACGCAGACACACACACACACACACCTTGCCTCAGGTGGACTGCAGCAAGAGCGAAGGATGGGAAACAGCTCAAGCGTGGGGGTGAACTCGGACGGATAGTTCAAGTTCCAAACTCACTGTAAGGTGATTCTGTGAAGTGTGCACACATACATGCACACACACACGCACACACACACACACACACACACACACACACACACACACACACGCGCACACACACACACACACACACACACACACACACATACACACGCACACACACACTCACACCTCTCTGTCAGCATTCGTCATCACACAAAGAGAAGAAGTCTTTCATCGTGGAGGCGTTTCACAACAGCTCGCTATCAAAACAGTTTTAAAAGCTTGTTGAGCTGCGTTCAGCAGCATCTCACGTAGAAACGTAGAAATGTAGAAATGTAGAAATGTAGAAATGTAGAAATGTAGAAACTGTGTTGGCCAGAGTCCCACTGTGACCTGACAGGAAACGCCTCAGCCTGGCGGCGGCATGAACACCATAGAAGTGTAAACTCTGTCCACAGAGTCAAGGGTGGTGTCTGACCACCAGGAAGGCGTCACAGCGCCACCTACAGGCTGCAGGAGGAACGGCCCATCCAACCTCCATCACATGTCCTCTTTCACACATGACTCATTCAGATATTTCAACATTTAATACAATAAATAACTGTCTTCATGTCTGTAATCAACACATTAATGTTATTATAATACCATAATATGAATACTTTTACTTCTTGTACTTGAAGTATAATTTGATGCTGATACTTTAATACTTTTACAAGCTTGGTTAAAACTACAAAGTTTAACTTTACAACTTTTCTGTTTATGTCTGTAGACCATCTGATAATAACTCATTTACATATGTATACACAAAATTTAATACTATCAATAATGATCTGAATGTTAGTGATCAGCTGGGGAAGTTTCATGCTCAAATATATATATATATATTTTTATACCATCCAGATGTTTAAATGCTGTTTTCTCCTAAATCTTTTCCATCCAGCAGACTTCACACTTCCACTGCTTCCATTATCCTGAAGGTTTGTTTGTGTCACTCAGAGTTAAGTTTACACAACTTTATTAATAACACATGGAGCACATTACATTTACATTTAGGGCATTTAGCAGACGCTTTTGTCCAAAGCAACTTACAATAAGTACATTTGTCGAAAGAAAGAAACCACAACATATCATATCATACATGAAGTTATTATTGACTAACTAGAATAATCCATCTGAGCAGCTGAGCGTTAAAGTTTCACACAGGAACCAAATAAAAACGCAATAAATAACAGATTTCAAACAATAAAAACAATTAATTTTGCATAAAATAGACGACGAACCAGTAAACTGCATCGACCATAGAATTAAACTAATATAAATGTAATTATCTGCTGAGTATAGTTTCTGATTATGGAGTGAAACAAAGTTGTTGACAAAACAAAACAAGAAGTTTGAACCAGATTTTATCCAAAGATCAGATTTCTGGTCACTAGTTGAAGTTGATGTTAACGTTGGATCTGCTGAGTCAATAGTTGAAGTTGATGTTCACGTTGGATCTGCTGAGTCACGAGTTGAAGTTGAAGTTGATGTTAACGTTGGATCTGCTGAGTCACTAGTTTAGGAAATATCGATATCTCCAACTGAAACTCGTTTGGAGTTTGGAAGTTTGTATCCGTGGAAACGAGTCAGTAGCTTTAATGTTCGTTATTATTTCATGAGCTACAATGAGATCGTTGCTAACGCAACCCCTCATGTCCTGAACCGGGTCTCACCTCCTCCAGCTTCCTGTTGATCCCTGTAAAGTGGATCCTCATGTCTCCTGGAGGTCTTGACAGTGGCTGATCTGGTGAAACCAACCCCTTCAGCTGTCCCCGGCCTGGTGTCTATGTTCCGGGCTGTGATTGGCTGCTGGGAGGAGGTTTGTGGGGGACGCGGCGTGACAGCGAGCTGACAGTGGCGGCCCCGGGGCTGCTGGGAGGACGGGGTCAGAGACGCCACATTCCTCCCCATGAGCCGGAGGACAGATAGGGGGACGAGGACTCTGACATCTTAACCTACCTAACCAGTGGTAAACGGGCCCCGGGGCCCCGCCGGTCTCATTAACATTCTTAAAAGGGAATAACATGGTCTGACAGTTCTGACTTAAAAATATATAAAAAATGTAAAAAATATATATTTATACATCTATATAGGGCGGGGCTTACCTGCTCTTTGAAAGATCATTACCATGCTACAACTAAGATGACTTTAACACTTAGCTGTAAAGTTGAACCTTGAATCATGAAGCTGTTAGTCATAAATAATAATAATAATAATAATAATAATAATAATAATAATAATAATAATAATAATAATAATAATAATAATAATAATAATACTAGAAAACAGCAGATATATTCTGTAATATATCTTCTTTAAGGGAAATAAGATTTAATTAGTGTTGAGTTGTGTGAAATTTTTATAATTTTGTTTATAATATATATATATATATATAAACAAACTTAAATGTCACCTCCACTGTCACTAAATGTGATATTATTTAACTCATGATCAGGATTCTGATCCCATACGTACCGTGTCCACAAACAGGCAGATCTCTCTCTGAAACCTGAAGAGTATAAATAAAGGTGAAGGCATCTCGTGTATTCCTGCTGTGAGTTCTTGGTTAACAGACGTCCTCTCAGCTGGTTGCCGTGGCGACAGTGGGCTCCCACATTCTGCATAGCTGGGAGGGTTTAGTGGATCTGAAAGTCCTCCAAGTGTCCCGTAGTCCTGGGTCCAGAGACCCGATCCAGACACAACAGAGACAGCTGGAGACGTCTGGGTGAACATGAACATCACACGTTCACTCCTTCACACCTCGCTGCCACGGCGACAAACAGGGGCCGGAGGGGAAGTACAGCAAAGGCTGCTGGGACGTTAGCAACCGGCGTTCCTCTGACAGGTGGGATGTGTTTACGGGGGGACGGGGGCTGAGCTGGACCGTCGAGCTGGACCGCCGAGCTCGCAGCGTCTCTGGAGGCATGCAAGGGTCTCAGGTGTCCGTAATCCAACCGGGGTCAACCGGGGCCAACCGGGGACGACCGGGGTCAACCCGGGGCCAACCGGGGGTCAACTGGAGCCAACTTGGCCCAACCAGGGTCAACGCCACCGCCGGGCCTCGGCGGGCCTCGCCGAGCCTTGCCGAGCCTTGCCGAGCCTCTCACTTTCACCGCCACATTCCACTGCAGGGCCGCAGGGAGACTGGCTCACATCGCAATCCATCAACTAGACCACTTGGACCTGTCGGGGGAGACTTCCACCCAGACCTGCACTTGCAGCAAAACCACTTGAGTCTGACGGGGTCGTCTGCTCCCCGGCGATGTGAACAGACGTCATGGAGAGCATTAAAATAATAATAATAATAATAATAATAATAATAATAATAATAATAATAATAATAATAATAATAATAATAATAATAATAAAGATGCTTTGTTTTAATGGTTTAATGTGTTTAATTTAAGATGGTGAGTAACTTTAAATCAACCAGACAACAACAGACAGCAGAGGGCTGGTGGATGAGATGTGGGCGGAGCTTGTTTCTCTGATCACTTCCTCGCTACCTGCCATCGTCCCATCGTCTGGACCGGCTCTTAAACCGGTCCAGATTCCTCACCCAGATCGGTCTCTAGTCCTCCTCTTTTGGCTCTCACTGGTTTGAGGCCTTGTTGTTCTGACTTTGTGCTTTCAGAGGCCTACGAAGCAGGATTTGGGCTTAGCGAGATAACTTCACCGTTAACCCTGTGTTTTCCATCCTACGACGCAGGTTCACTTCTTACCAGGGTAGATCGCCATGGTTACTTACGCTGCAGAGCTAACCTGCTCCGGAGCAAGTTATGTTCCTGATAAGAGATCAACATGGAGAAAAACACAGCCTACTGACCAATCAGCTCTCTTGGTGCGCGGATAAAAAGAAAAGAAGCCCGTGGATTATGAGTGGGTCTCTTAGGAGAACTAGAATGTTCAGAGACTGGCAAAAACCCTTTTTCTTTTCCTGACGATGTTTTATATGAGACATACAGATTCTCATAGGAGGGAAAGACTTAGGCTTCAGGCTCCTGTTTACAAACTTCTGTGTGAAAAACATTTAAGCATCAAATAAATATGTCCAAAGAAATAATTCTTGAAATAAATAGTATAAATGAATGTGAATATAAATGTTTTATTATTTCAGAGGACTTTTATTTCCATTTATGAATACCAGGAAAAAGGCCAATGAGATAAATGTGTATTTAAATATTTTATATATATATATATATATATATATATATATATATATATATATATATATATATATATATATATATATATATGTTTGTATTTATTTGTTGGCATTAATGGGCTTCCATACATCCCCTGCTGAGTCATGATCAATATTTCAAACATGCAGCTTCAATAAAACGTGACGTTTAATAAAACACTTCTTTTCTCTGCTGAGGGAAAAACTAAGTTCACAAACACAGTTCATCACTCTGTAGGTGGAAACAATGTGATTATTTCAATAGAAACTGGACTGAAATGATTGAAACACGTTTTCATGAAGAAACAGATGATGGGGACTGAACTCAGACTTTACATCCATAAAACTGATCTGGAACCAGTTTCTTTCAAGCTTTGTTCCTTCTGAACGACGAGAACAGACTGTTCACCTGATGCAGCCGCAGGGTTCTAATGTACAGATGATGTGAGGACACACGCACACACACCCATATGCACACACACTCACACACACACCCACATGCACACACACACGGGGCTCCTATAGACCTCTACGACGTGGTGCGACATGTAGCATAGCAGCGAACATCGTAATCACAACGTCAGCGGAGGAAGTTCGTGATTACTGACGATGATTTCTGTCGACTCGTTGTTCTGACGAGTCTCGGCGAATAAATGATTACAGGGGCTGAGGCGGTCCATGGAAACCAAACACCACAACACAGTCCACAACAGAGTCCTGGATGGGGAACTCACCACAGATCTTCTTTTACAAGGTGAAGAGCAGAGATGTGGACCAGGATCCTGGCTCCAGGTCAGAGCCGATCCTGATCCTGATCCAGGATTAACAACACGCTGGGAGGAGATGTGTTAACCCTTCAGACCCTCAGGTGGGGATACCTGATCCTGGATCTACTACAGTCCACCAGATACTTTACCTGCTGGAGGATCCTACTTAACCTTGTTTCCTGAAGAGAAACCCTCTCAAGGGTTTCCAGACTGCAGGCGGACTCCATCAAATCCTCCCTGAAGGTTTCTGTCGGTTCAGGGATTCGAAGGTTTACATGTCGTAGCTCTCTAGTTGATGTGAAGTTAATCAGGATTCAACTCGTCATGTGACTCTGTAATGTCCAGATCTGGTGACTAAGGGGGGGTCCACCAACACAGGACCTGAACCCAAGTCCCAAGTGTTGTAGAGACGTGACGTGTTTTCTAAAGCTAATGTTGGTTTTGCTGTCGAAAGCTAACGTTGGTTTTGTTGTCTAAAGCTAACGTTGGTTTTACTTAGTTTCCAACTTGAGTTCTTACTCATGCTACCAAGCTGTCATCGGAGCGCGCCTAGGTCGCCCCCGAGGCCATGAGAGACCACGAGCACCTGTCCACATCATTCAAGCTTTATTCAGACCGCTGCAGACGTATTGTCTCACCACCTTCTAACTCATTGGTTAATTTGCTAGCAATAGCTTCTACAATCTCGTCTAAACTGCTCCTGAACAGATGGCCTAGCCTTCGTTTAAGCGACGCAAATTCATTGAAGGATAAGGATTACAGGAGAAGTGGTCTTCTTCCGCTTCGTTACGCCGGTCAGAGTCAGCTAGCGCCTAGCCACTCCAACAGCTAACCAAGCTTAACAAATATCGGAGGCTAAGAAAAGCATTGCTCCCAGTGCAGGAGGCGGAAATTTCGAAAAGGACCGTCATGCGGACTGTGTCCTATGCTTAGGACAGGAGCATGCAGAATTGTCGCTAAGCAACCCCTTTTTCTGTCTCTTATGCTCCCGGCTCCCACTCCCGACACTCCACCATCGAGCTCAACTCTTCATTCCACAGCTCACCCCGAGCCTGCTAGCCCGTGGACGGAGGTGGACTTCCCAGCCCTCCCTCCCTCCGGCACGCCCGCAGGCCTGCACACCCCCTTGGTGAATTCATCCTGCAACATGAGAAGCTCGCCGAATTTCAGGGCGGACAGTGGTCGGCCATGACGGGCGAGGAGGAGTATTGTGGAGAGGAGGAAGATGCCGCCGGTCACGGCCATGGTGAAGAAGAGCTAGGAAGCTGTGAGGGAGGCGCCATGGGGTCTGTGTCGAAGGACCCCTTCCACAATGAGTCCATGGAGGTAATGACTCGGGCGGTGGCTAAACTGGACATTTCGTGGCCCCAACCCCCAGCGTGTCCCCTCTCGATGCTCAGCAGAGCCAACCTCCCCGCCAAAACAACTGCCATGCTGCAACGACATTAAGCATTTGTCAAATAGCGTTAAAAAATACACAGGCAGTCAGCCTGGCAGTAGCAGACCAGTCAGCTGCCCCTCCTCAGCGAGGTTAATCTCGCAGACAGGACGATACTGCCCTCTTGGAGCGAGAGGCCAGCGCTGTACGACAGGCTGTCAGCATGGAAGCGGCTTTGCCATCCTTCCCCATGGATTGCCAACACTCAAAAGAAAGGCTACACCCTACAGTTTGCTCACAGTCCACCACGCTTCACTGGTGTTATTTTGTCGACAGTGCAGGCCGAGCTGGCCCCAGTTCTAGCACAGGAGATAACCTCCCTCCTCGAGAAAGGCACCATATGCCCAGTGAGGGACGCAGAGTACAAGCTATTACCACAGATATTTCCTGATCCCGAAGAAGGATGGATCAAAACGGCCAATTTTGGATTTGAGCAAATTAAACAAATCATTGAGAAAAATACCATTCTGTATGTTGACGCAACGCCGTCTGTTCAAAGTGATCAGACATGCGGATTATTTCACATCGTGGATCTGAAAGATGCATTTTTTCACATCCCCATAGTGGAAAGACACAGGAAATATCTGAGATTTGCTTTTCAGGACAAAGTTGACAAGTTTTGTGTTGTTGTCTGATGTTCATGCTGTGTGTGAACACTCCACTGGCTCCCCTCCATCAGAGAGGTATAAAAATGTACTGTTATCTCAACGACGCGCAGCAGAGTCGAGGAGCCGTGCCATTACGCACACCAAGGCAGTGACAGATCACCTTCAAGAACTGGGTTTCCTCATAAACTGGAAGAAAAGTAGCCTCATACCAAAACAAGTGACAACTATTTTGGGTCTGGAGTTGAACTCCCAGTTAATGCATGTGTGCCTGTCTGGGGACAGGCGGCAGCATGTTCAAATGATGGCTCGAGCTCTGTGCCAGAGTAACACGGCTTCGGCGCGTCAGTGTATGGTGATGCTAGGACTGATGGATGCGGCAGCAGCAGTGGTTCCACTTGGTTTGTTGCGCATGTGGCCTCTCCAAAGTTGGTTCATCAGTCAGCACATAAACCCGGTAAAAGTCCAGTACCGCAGGCTTGTGATTATGCAGCGGTGCCGTCAGACACTGACAGCCTGGACAGACCCACTCTTACTCTTACTGTTAACCGGTATCTGTCTGGGCCTGGTGTCTCTCAGGGTAATCATAAAGGGCGTCCCAGTGGGGATGGGGCACGGTAAACGGGCCGTGGGCGGCGCAGGAAAGTCTCCCCATAAACGTGCTAGAGCTGGAAGCATTCCGCTGGGCTCTAGTATCATTTATGGAGCGGATAGAGGGCCGCTATGTGTTGATACGGTCGGACCGCCACAGTCTCGTACATAAACTGACAGGGCGGTGTCCACTCCCCCAGCCCTGAACCAACCAAGGGAAGACATTGCCGGTTTCCATGGTTCCCATGTTGCTTCTTCCTTGGGTCAGAAGGGTTGCAGGGTGCCCTCTTATGGCCAGCAATGGTGGTGGTATGTGTTGTAGCATGAGTAAGAACTCGAGTTTGTAACAAAGTAAAACGTTAGGGATGTGCTAAAACCCAGGTTTTACAAGTGAAGAACGAGAGTTCTTACTATTTCAGCCTTGCTGTCCTGCTGTGGGGGCGGGCTGAAGTAAAGCTGCTACGAATGATGTGGACAGGTGCTCCAGGTCTCTTATGGCCTCGGGGGCGGGCCTAGCTCTGATGACAGCTTGGTAGCATGAGTAAGAACTCTCGTTCTTCACTCGGAAAACCTAGGTTGTAGCACAACCCTAAGGTTTTGTCATCTAAAGATAATGTTGGTTTTGTCCTCTAAAGCTAACATTGGCTTTATTGTCTAAAGCTAACGTTGGTTTTTTAGCGTAACGTTGTCCTTACTGGCAGAAAGAAAAACACTTTTCCGGCACGATACTTCGTCATCGTGCTGAGCAATGAATAATAACTAATGAATAATAATAAATAACACTGTTTTGGACATTTATTTGTCTCTTTGCCACCAAAACTCTACCAAACTATTTTTAGTTTGTTTGTGTTCTCTGGAGCCGCTGAACAAATAAATAAAATATTTACTTATGTTTACTTACTGAAGTTACTGAACACACCAAGCTGACCACGTTGCATTCTGGGAGGATCAATGCAACCCATTAGTTCTGCTGAATAATCACTGTTTGACTGACTCATCTATGACTCATCATATTTTTAATGTTCATCTCTTTACAACGGGCTGCACGGTGGTGTAGTGGGTAGCACTCTCGCCTCACAGCAAGAGGGTCCTGGGTTCGATTCCCGGGTCGGCCTGGGTTCCTTCTGTGTGGAGTTTGCATGTTCTCCCTGTGTAAGCGTGGGTTCTCTCCGGGTTCTCCGGCTTCCTCCCACAGTCCAAAGACATGCAGGATGGGGATAGGTTCATTGATGACTCTAAATTGCCCGTAGGTGTGAATGTGAGTGTGAATGGTTGTCTGTCTCTACATGTCGGCCCTGCGATAGACTGGCGTCCTGTCCGGGGTGTACCCTGTCTTCACCCAATGACAGCTGGGATCGGCTCCAGCCCCCCTGTGACCCTGAATACAGGATAAGCGGTAGAAAATGGATGGATGGATGGATCTCTTTACAACCAGCCAGATCTCCTAAGGAGTAGTTTGAATAGCATGACTTCTAAAGGTCCTTCTGCAAGTCGAGACACATTTGAGGCTTCCTGCGGGTCATTTTTACGCCTTGCTGTTACCGTGAAACATATCGTTATGTTTAAGCAACAAATCACCGTCACGTAGATGAATGTTGGGCTTAAAATAAAATGAAATAACATGACATACTTATTAATACAACATCAATATTATCTGATGTGAAATGTGTAGTACCTCAGGGCTCTGTGCTCAGCCCTCTCTCTGTTTTTATGGACCTTCTGGCCCTTCATACGACGATGCCTTCTGGATCAATGTTCAGCATGTCTCATTGTGACTACGTGGGATCAGGTCTTTGTGGATCCAGGTCTTTTCTTGGACTCAGTGATCCTCCAGATCCAGATTGCTTCATCTGCTTCTCTTCCTGCTGAGTGTTGCTCACAAACATCATCATGCTCTTGTATTTTGTTTATGAAACATGGATCTGAACGTTTTCTTCACTTCTACTTGAGGATGTTGAAACATAAACACGACGATGATATCTGACCTTCAAGTAAATCTACTTGTCGTGACGAGTCATGTCATGAGTCATGGTATGAAAACTCCACCTGATTTCTTCACTTCCACCACATCCTTTTTATTTGAATGCAACTCATGAAACTATTTGTGAGTCTGGACAACAAACATGAATTCTGCAGGACATTTTGTAGTCCAACAGGATGTTTTTAAAAATACAAACATCAGACTGTTCTATATGAAGCAACGGCACTGCTGCCGTTAAACTGGATTTTAGTCTTTAAGAAGATGTGATCGTGACTCCCGATACGAAGGAGTCATACTGAAGTCTGTCTCCATGACATAAAAAGAAAACCATGTTTCTAAAATACAATAAATAACAATATGAAACCGGCGGCCCGACAGGTTCCAGTGAATTAATGAGTTTACGCTACCTAGCTAACTGAGCTGTGACGTCAGGTCATGTGTGTTGTCACCATAACAACTAAAGATAATGACCATTTTCTTTTGCACCAGTCACATGACCTCTGAGAACAGTTCCGTGTCCGTTCTACGGTTCTATTTCTTTGATCTGATCTCTGGACAGTGAAAATATAAATTAATGTTTTTCCGTCTCTTTGGATGGATGTGTCTTCGTGACTCATGGATTCCTTCGGCCCTCAGTTATGCCTGCAGATGGCTTTTAAGAGGCAACATTCAAAGCAACTTTTCACAAAGTGCAACTTGTTTTGACAACCAGAAGCCCGTTCAGTGATTCCGTTGTTGCTGCTGCTTTGCATACTGAAGGAAGATGCAGTTGATTTCCCAACGCCTATGATCTGTCACACTCTGTTACCACAAACTCTGTGCTGGATCACTTCCTGCCAACAGAATCAAACACCTGAGGCTAAACAATAGTAAGCTGGTGTGTCGGGGAGCGGCAGCTCATCATGCAACCATCAAACCCTGTTTACACCAGAGGTCTAAAACGTTTTCTGTCCAAGGACTCCCAAGGCTGATATAGACCCGGTGGAGGGACCCCCTATTTCATATCATATAAAGCTGTGTTCCTTTTTAAATCAGTCCAATAACAATGTGTAGTGCAGCCTATAGTCCATGTATAACAGTACTTTGTAATTATTAATGTAAACAATGCTAAGCCATTAAAATAATAATTGTTGACAGATATATATTTTAATTTTATTTTGGTATTTCTACATCACAATTTCTCATCATAAAATTAAACAAACAGGAAGATTTATATTTGCTTAACATAGGTTGTATCATGTTAAAGTGTATTTTGGACATATTTACATATTACACATTTTTGGACATATTGGAAGAAAAAAAGTTTGAGATCAAATTATTTCAGGGACCCCCTGCAGTAACTCTGCAGTCCCCCTAGGAGTCCCAGACCCCCTTTTGAAGATCTCTGGTTTACACAATTTGCTGCTGAACACTGCACGAAGGCAGTGCGGCAGTTGCAGAGTGATTGTGTGTTGTATGTGTGAGAGCGTGAGGGCGGCGGGTTGCATCGGTACACACTGGCCTTTGTGAGAGCACTCAGCTATAAATGGGGATATAAAAGAGCTTTGGTACATTCCTTAGGTAAGCTGTGGGAGCAGAGGGACCGGCCCAAACAGGCCTAGCAGGGCTGGGCCCTGTAGCCAGGGGCCCTGCTAGGCTTGCTGTGTTCATGGGAGCCAGTGGTTTGGACTTTCACTGCTGCTGCTGCTGCCATGCATGCATGCCGTCTAGACCAGGTCTCTTGTCCATGGCGGACTGGAGGACTGATCTGAACCCCTCAGGATCGATGCTGAACATTACAGACTAGTTCTAAAGTTCAACTAGGCGAGATCAATGTGAAAGCTGCAGTCCTCATGGCAACGGTCCCACATGGTGTGGGAGCCAAAAAGATCCGGGTCCAGGTTGCTCAACAGAGCCTGCAGGTCTGGAGGACTTCTTCTTCTTCTTCAGTGTGTAATATCGGGACGGCAAAGATGTTGGCGGTCGGAGTTGTTGGCGGTGGAGCAGATCTGTAGCTGCAGGCTGTTGGCACGGCGACGCCACAAGCTGAGAGCTGCACATTGAACAACGATTAGCCTGACGTGGTTGTTGTGAGAGTGCAGCTGAGGTCAGAGTTACTGGGAAACAGCGAGGCTGAGATGAAGCAGCCTCGGATCTCACCCTGAACCGGGTGTTTGGATCCCCATCAGTTCACATGGCAACAGCTACTTTTCACTGGGTCTGGGACCAGGACAAAAACAGATGCTGAGCTCAGCTCAGAGGTCATGTGACTGGTACAAAAGAACATGGTGCTTGTTGATAGTTGTCATGGTGATGGCACACGTCAGTGGGGCTGTAAAGTGATGTCACAGCTCACCAGGAAGAGAGAGAGAGATGGCTGGATAGTTAGCTAGGTAGCTAGTTAGCTATGTAGCTAGTTAGATGCAGCTAATTCTTTAGTTAGTTAAGCACCTAACCCCCTTAACCCCTAACACATAACCCTCTACCCCCTAATCCCTAAACCCCAACCAACTAACACCTAGAGCCTGAACACCAAACCCCCGTACCCTTAACCCCCTAAATCCTAATCCCAAACACCGACCCCCTAACCCATGACCCCCTAACACCCTTAACCCCTAAACCCTTACACTTAGCCCCCTAACCCCCCTAAACCCTTAACCCCCATACCCCACTAACAATATGTGAACATTATTTAGAGGGGGAGCTTTGCATTCAGGTGTTACGCTTGTCGCTAACTTTACGTTGTTTAATGTCTTATTGATTTGAATGATGTGTTTAAGTACGACTTGAAACACATAAATAAACCACTCAGAGGTTTAGTTTTGTTTGTCATCGTGTTTCAAACATCTTTTAGTTTCCTTGTAAACGAAGTGAGAGTTTAGTTGAGTTGTTGTAAATGTAGTTTAGTTCTAGGCTGCAGTCAAATACTCTATTTTGCTTAGGGAGGTTCCTAACTGAAGAACTGTCCCAGAAGTAAACAAGTGGTCGCCATGATGAGAGTCGTTTGGATTCTCTAAATGCAAAGGAAAGGAGCTCCAATGCTTCCTTTCAGAGCTCCTTTAGCATAGGATGCAATGGACCTTCCTTTACGAAAGGAAAGGAGATTACGCCGACCCACAATTCTTTGCGAGTGCAACATTTAAAGTGCTGCACATCTCGGCCGTTCATGAAAACAAACGATATGTGCATTTGCATATTTAACAATGACTTTCATGCAGACATATAGTAATTGGAATAGGGTTGATAAATGTGTGTGGACAGTGATAATAATTGCGGTATTATTTAACGGTATTTTTTATTGCATTGCAATGCATGCAATCAGCTTATCAACTTGTTGCAGCGTCTTTATTTCTGATCGCCAGCCGGTGGCGTCATGTGACCCTGAACAGGAACCACCGAGTGGAAACAGGATCCTTGTTTCTGGAGGGTTTTCTATATATTTACAATATTTAAAGTCCTGCTTCACTTCCTGGCTCCAGACTGGGACCTGGGACCTTGTGGTGGAGGTGGCCTGGTGCCCCCTGCTGGCCCAGTGTGTGAGCTACTTCTGCCTGATGTGATTATTGAAACTACATAATGAGCAGCTGTGTCAGCAGAACAGCCGATGACATGAGGAGGGAAGTCTCTGAAGTCTCTTTGTTTTCCAACCTGCATGAAACATATCTCTGTCTTCATGTTTCCAGCCTCCACGCCCTCCACACTGGGACAGAAGCAAAGAACAGATGGTGTTCTGGGTAATTATTTGTCCGTTTGACAGTTTGGAAAGAAGGCAGATGAAGAACAAACTGTTTTGTGTTGCTGAAAACAACATGAAGACAGAATCATCAGGACGAAGCCGAGTTTCAAGTGTAGTGCACATAGGGAGGAGGTCTGTGTGGAGGATGGGACAGAAAACACAGGACTTTCACGCAGGAGATTGATGTCAGTGACATTGTATCAATAAAACATTATATTAAATTCCCCAACTGATAGTTTAGCTTTAAGAAAAACAATATGCTCAATTATCTGGTCCTCACTTGGTCCTCACATGGTCCTCACCTCACATGGTCCTCACTTGGTCCTCACATAGTCCTCACATGGTCCTCACACGGTCGGTCCTCATATGGTCCTGATCAGGTCCTCACTTGGTTCTCACGTAGTCCACACTAGGTCCTCACATGATCCTGATCTGGTCCTCACTTGGTCCTCACATGATCCCCACATGATCCTGATCTGGTCCTCACATGGCCCTCACATGGTCCCCACATGGTCCTCACTTTTATCCTTACATGGTCCCCACATGGTCCTCACTTGGTCCTCACATGGTCCTGATCTGGTCCTCACATATAAATAGATACTTCTAACTGGCTTCAGGTCTGAGTAGAAGGTCAAACGAAGGTGGGCGTCATCCCGATTGACGTGATGATGGAAACATGGCCGACGGTGGTTTGAGTGTTGACCTGCAGGATAATAAATAAATATTAATAAGTAATAAATGTTATAGAGCCTTCATAGAGGAGAGAGACTCTATCTTGAATAGAGCTCTGGAGGACCAGTGGATTACTAAAAAACAATTCGAGTTTTTGCAAATACAACACCCGATGACTCCTGTCTTCTATCTATTGCCCAAAATACACAAGCGATTGTTGAATCCACCGGGCAGACCTATTGTAGCAAGTAAGAACTCGCTGTCTGAACCACTAAGCCAATTTGTGGATTTCTTTATTAAAGACATTGTAAAGACTTTACCATCATATGTGGCAGATACCAGGGATGTCCTAAACCTTTTGACTAACATCTCTATGCCTCACAACTCATTCTTGGTCTCCTTTGATGTTGAAGCCCTATACACCAACATCCCGCATGAAGGTGGATTAGAGGCCATGGACTTCTATTTGGAACCTAAAAAAGACGTTCTCCCTTTTGAATTGCTCATGATGTTGACCAAGTTTACACTGAAATCAAATTATTTTATGTTCGATAAAAAATATTTTTTGCAGTCTCAAGGCACCAGCATGGGGTCTCCCTTTGCTCCCAACTATGCAAATGTGTACATGGGATTGTGGGAGGAAAGGCACATATTCAATAATAACCCGTTTGCTGATAAAATGTTGTTCTTTCGCAGATTCATTGATGACATCATTATGTATTCACAGGTAGTGAGGATGAGCTTGAGGCATTTAATGTTTTTGTGAATGAAACCTATCCTAACTTAAAATTTACTATGGAATACAGTCGTGAAACCATTCATTTCTTGGATCTTCTCATCTCAGTGAATGAGAACAGGGGTTTGGATACATCGATCTATCGTAAAAGCACTGACAGAAATATAGTTTTACATGCTGAAAGTTCCCACCCTGATCACCTCATCAACAACATCCCTTATGGACAATTTATCAGGTTGAGAAGAATTTGTAACAACGAAGGGGACTATCACGCTAAGGCACAAGAAATGGCTGAACGATTTCTACAGAGGGGATATGATAAATCTATGATTTACAGTGCTATGGCAAAAGCCAACAGAAGAGATAGAGAAGAATTATTAAATCCTCCTACGACACAGTATGAAAACGTAAATGTAAATACCACGACCTATGTTTCTGAGTATTCCACAGTATCGAGACAAGTCAAACAGATCATCACTAAACACTGGAAACTACTTGAATGTGACCCCAGCTTGAATCATCTATCCTCGTCCAGACCACGCTTTTGCTATAAGAGAGGTAGAAACATAAGGGACATGGTGGTCAGTTCTATGTACATGGAACCCACACAAACCAATTGGCTGTCCCAGCAAGTTTATGGCAACTATAGATGTGGCAAATGTGCGCATTGCGCCAACACATGTGATACTAAATAATTTAATCATCCCCACTCAGGAAAGAA
Source organism: Eutrigla gurnardus (assembly GCF_963514095.1). Lineage (NCBI taxonomy): Eukaryota > Metazoa > Chordata > Actinopteri > Perciformes > Triglidae > Eutrigla > Eutrigla gurnardus. The sequence continues at coordinate 19,543,580 of NC_139920.1, read as the reverse complement.
ATACAAAATAAAAGAATTTATTAATTGCCTTTCCACCCATGTTGTTTATGTGTTGATCTGCCCCTGTGGTCTTATGTATGTTGGCCAAACGAAACCCAACTTAAAATTGCGCATAGCAGAACATAAAGCGGCCATCAGAAATAACAACCTGCGCCATCGCCAAACACTACCAAGATAAAAATCACAGCTCTGCTGCCTCCCTCAGGTTCATTGGCATTGAAAAAATAAAACCTAACCCAAGAGGAGGTAACATTATAAAACAACTACTGAGAAGAGAGGCTTTTTGGATAAACGAACTCTCCACTGTCGAGCCGTATGGTATGAATGACTCACAGGACTTGAGCTGTTTTCTTTGAACTTGATTGTTACATTTATTGTTGTGGTGTGATACATTGTACCCGCTGGGTCATTGTGATTACGTTGCGCCACTCATAACTTGGCTTTCTATTATATTGTAATCTATTGTATGTGATGGGTGTATTGCTTCCCTTTTGATTTATTTGAGTGTTGCTATATTGTACATATACATCATGATAATCACAAGTGTTTTTTAAAACTTTGTTGCCATCTGTTGATGGTTTGGGTCATGTGACCGAAGGTATATGAACACACCCAGCAACGCCAGAGGCGAACCTGACGACGCTGAAAGCGAAACGCGTTGTTCATAATAAAAATATATCAGCAGAGTCTTATCAGTGTGCGGTGGCCGTCTTTTTCTATTGATTTTACGCACTCCTGCTACCCACCTGCACCTGAGGAACTGTGGCTGTGCAGGGAGATTTGCTTTTCTTCAAGTAATAAATGTATCGTGTCATGTGACTCCCACTGACTTCAGGTTCAAACCAGTTAACACATGAAGTTTCTTGTCACATTTGTAAAAAGAATATTGAGTAGTTGCTGCGACAGAAGCAGCTGAGCTGCTGCAAGATGAAGGTGATACGAACATCTCTGCTGCCATCTGATGGCTGACGGGCCACAGTACAACCACACAGTCACAGTCACAGTCACACTGAAATCCTTTTACTGTTTGTTTCTGTTCCTTTAACTGGTCATAAAACTGTCCCAGTTCAACCAGATCATTTACCTATCCATTTAAATTATGCAGGTTTAAGTATTTTATTTGGCACTTGTATCTGTTTTGAATTGTGTTTTATATGAGATCACTTCTGATATTTAGATCTTATTTGTTAATCTGCTTATTTCCATCACTGAAATCTCACCTGTTTAACACAAACATATTGGTTTTTATTAATTAATTGTTTAGAACCAGACTACTACCCCTACTACTACTATTACTACTACTCCTACTACAACTACTACCATTAGTACTCCTACTACTACTCCTCCTTCTACTCCTACTACTACTATTAGTACTACTACTAACCACAATACTAATAAAGTGAATTATATACATGTGTGTGCCTGTCTGTCCTTCTCTGGGAACTGTCTCTCTGTGTCTACCTGTCTTCCTTTGTCTCTTCTCTGATTGGCCAGCTCTGGCTCGGTGGCAGCCAATCAGCCGTCACTGTGGCGATGGTGCGCTGCATCTCATGAGAGGACTGACTGCCGGGAAGAGCCGGAGGAGACGAGCATCACCTCCTCCTTCTCCTCCACTGGCTGCTTCCGGGAAGTGTGTGTGTGTGTGTGAGGTTGTGTGTGTGTGTATTCCTGCAGCATCATAACTCAGCGTTGAACTGACTGAAGGTGACCAATGAGAGGAGCTTTATCTGACAGTAGAAGTCAGCAGGTCGTCATTGAACCACAAGGTCCGCGGTTCGATTCCCGTCTTCACGTCCAAGTGTCAGACGTCCTGTCACCTACATCCTGTCTTTACTTTAATCCTGTCCTCACCTACGTCCTGTCTTTACCTACATCCTGCCCTCACCTACGTCCTGTCCTCAGCTACGGCCTGTCCTCAGCTACGTCCTGTCCTCACCTACATTCTATCATCCTCACCTTAGTCCTGTCCTCACCTACGTCCTGTCACCCTCACCTACATCCTGTCATCCTCACCTACGTCCTGTCCTCACCTACGTCCTGTCCTCACCTACATCCTGTCATCCTCACCTATGTCCTGTCCTCACCTACGTCCTGTCCTCACCTACATCCTGTCATCCTCACCTATGTCCTGTCCTCACCTACGTCCTGTCTTCACCTATGTCCTGTCTTCACCTACGTCCTGTCCTCACCTACATCCTGTCATACTCACCTACGTCCTGCCGTCCTCACCTACATCCTGTCATCCTCACCTACGTCCTGTCCTCACCTACGTCCTGTCCTCATCTACATCCTGTCACCCTCACCTACATCCTGTCATCCTCACCTACGTCCTGTCGTCCTCACCTACACCCTGTCATCCTCACCTACGTCCTGTCATCCTCACCTATGTCCTGTCATCCTCACCTACGTCCTGTCCTCACCTACGTCCTGTCCTCACCTACATCCTGTCATCCTCACCTATGTCCTGTCCTCACCTACGTCCTGTCCTCACCTACATCCTGTCATCCTCACCTATGTCCTGTCCTCACCTACGTCCTGTCTTCACCTATGTCCTGTCTTCACCTACGTCCTGTCCTCACCTACATCCTGTCATACTCACCTACGTCCTGCCGTCCTCACCTACGTCCTGTCATCCTCACCTACGTCCTGTCCTCACCTACGTCCTGTCCTCATCTACATCCTGTCACCCTCACCTACATCCTGTCATCCTCACCTACGTCCTGTCGTCCTCACCTATGTCCTGTCATCCTCACCTATGTCCTGTCCTCACCTACGTCCTGTCTTCAACTATGTCCTGTCTTCACCTACGTCCTGTCCTCACCTACATCCTGTCATACTCACCTACGTCCTGTCGTCCTCACCTACGTCCTGTCATCCTCACCTACGTCCTGTCCTCATCTACATCCTGTCATCCTCACCTACGTCCTGTCGTCCTCGGCTATGTCCTGTCATCCTCAACTACGTCCTGTCCTCACCTACATCCTGTCATCCTCACCTATGTCCTGTCCTCACCTACGTCCTGTCTTCAACTATGTCCTGTCTTCACCTACGTCCTGTCCTCACCTACATCCTGTCCTCACCTACGTCCTGTCGTCCTCACCTACGTCCTGTCATCCTCACCTACGTCCTGTCCTCACCTACGTCCTGTCCTCATCTACATCCTGTCACCCTCACCTACATCCTGTCATCCTCACCTACGTCCTGTCGTCCTCACCTATGTCCTGTCATCCTCACCTACGTCCTGTCCTCACCTACGTCCTGTCCTCACCTACATCCTGTCATCCTCACCTAGGTCCTGTCCTCAGCTACGTCCTGTCTTCACCTATGTCCTGTCTTCACCTATGTCCTGTCCTCAGCTACATCCTGTCATACTCACCTACGTCCTGTCGTCCTCACCTACGTCCTGTCATCCTCACCTACGTCCTGTCCTCACCTACGTCCTGTCCTCATCTACATCCTGTCACCCTCACCTACATCCTGTCATCCTCCTCACCTACGTCCTGTCCTCACCTACGTCCTGTCCTCACCTACATCCTGTCATCCTCACCTAGGTCCTGTCCTCACCTACGTCCTGTCTTCACCTATGTCCTGTCTTCACCTATGTCCTGTCCTCAGCTACATCCTGTCATCCTCACCTACGTCCTGTCGTCCTCACCTACGTCCTGTCCTCACCTACATCCTGTCATCCTCACCTATGTCCTGTACTCACCTACGTCCTGTCCTCACCTACATCCTGTCATCCTCACCTATGTCCTGTCCTCACCTACGTCCTGTCTTCACCTATGTCCTGTCTTCACCTACGTCCTGTCCTCACCTACATCCTGTCATACTCACCTACGTCCTGTCGTCCTCACCTACGTCCTGTCATCCTCACCTATGTCCTGTCCTCACCTACGTTCTGTCATCCTCACCTACGTCCTGTCCTCACCTACATCCTGTCATCCTAACCTATGGCCTGTCCTCACCTACGTCCTGTCTTCACCTATGTCCTGTCTTCACCTACGTTCTGTCATCCTCACCTACATCCTGTCCTCACCTACGTCTTGTCTTCACCTACGTCCTGTCTTCACCTACGTCCTGTCCTCACCTACATCCTGTCATACTCACCTACGTCCTGTCGTCCTCACCTACATCCTGTCATCCTCACCTACGTCCTGTCCTCACCTACATCCTGTCATCCTAACCTATGTCCTGTCCTCACCTACGTCCTGTCTTCACCTACGTTCTGTCATCCTCACCTACGTCCTGTCCTCACCTACGTCTTGTCTTCACCTACGTCCTGTCTTCACCTATATATGTATCTTGAGTCTTTGATGTGACATTAAGACAGAAGTGATCCTCTTCCCGACCAGCAGGTGGAGCTGTGACATCACAGATCAGCTGGTTTAGCAGCTGCAGCTTGTTATGAAGAAAACCAGACATCAGTGTGAGTCACAGACAGACAGACAGTGGGACAGACAGTTGGACAGACAGACAGACAGACTCACACGTCTGCTTCACTGACCTCACTGTCTGTAAATCTCAGACTTTCTCCACTCTGACCAGTCAGCAGCAACCGTCACCAACGACCACAACATGACTCAGCACGTTTACAGGCGTTAGATATTTTTATGAACTTTTATAAATACTATGGAGAGTTTAAATAGCTTCTGTTGCATCATGTCTGTATTCATGCAACATTGATTTCACACACACACACAAATACATACATGAACTAACAACAATAACAACAAAATCAATAATAATAATAATGAATATATGAAGATTCAGGTTTCTTTTTAAAAGGTTTTGCAGGATTTTTGAAGGTTATAAAGTTTCTCTATACTCCAACATGATGATGTTTGTGCATCAATAACAGCTGGTGTGTGTGTGTGTGTGTGTGTGTGTGTGTGTGTGTGTGTGTGTGTGTGTGTGTGTGTGTGTGTGCTGAGTCATGCTGTTGACTCTCCTACTCTCTTACTGGAATCTGTCTGTTATTATGAACTTTTCTCTTTCTGTCATTTGTCTTCTGTTTTTCACTCTTTCTCCGACTCAGCAGCTTCTGTTCATCAGGTTCACCATCTGCCTGTCTGTCTGCCTGTCTCTCTGCCTGCCTGCCTGTCTGTCTTTCTGTCCCACAATGAGACGTTGATTCTCAGACAAATTAACATGCAAACCATTTAATAACACGTGAAAAAGAAAACATGGGTGAAACGACACGTTAGCATGTGCTAACAAGTTCAAACATGAGGACGAACTAACTGCTGCAAACAAGATCAAAATACTTGCAAACAGAATCTGTGTTTCTGTACTTTTCCTGATACATTTGTGTATAAAATAAACAAATCTATTCTTTAGATATATATATATATATATATGAAGTGACTGATGAGGATGAACCTTAATGGCCCTCACGTGTTGTTGTTGCTCATCTGTCATCAGACCTGATCTCAGACCTGATCAGTCCAGGTTTCTCCTTGTAGAGTTTCCACTTCCTGTTCAGCACAGAGGAAGTCACGGCACGTTCTGTCTGTGTAATCGTCATCATCATCATCATCTACATTATTAGCAGCAGGTGCGACGGCAGCGGTTGTTCGGTGCAGCCTGAGGAAGAACGAGGTCACATTGTTCCTGCGGAGCGTTCGATTCCACATTCCTGACGAGTCAAACAGAAAGTGAAGCTCGTTTCTCTGCAGGAACGCTGATCTGAGGTCAGCAGTGTGTCAGGACGTCTGCAGCAGAGCCCTCCTCACTGGTTTCACATTGGTTTCACACTGGTTCCTCACTGGTTTCTCACTGGTTTCACACTAGCTTCTCACTGGTTTCACACTGGTTTCACACTAGTTTCTCACTGGTTTCACATTGGTTTCTCACTGGTTTCACATGAAATTCTGAACAAACATTCCCAGCTGCTGCAACTGATCCGGGAAACGTTTACCTGAGACGCTGCTCGGAAATGTGTGATATGTTTTTTATTTTCTGCAGGCGACTGCAGACAGACAGTACGTTGTTATCTGCATAAAGCCAACGGAGTGTAATGTAAAGGTACAGAGACGATGCATATTAAAAGGCCTTTGTGCTGGTGGACTCCCTGGATACCAGGACCACCACCTCCTCTCCTCCTCTTCCTCCTGAGTGGATTCATGCTGCACACATACACACACACACACACACACACACACACACACACACACACACACACACACACACACACACACACATATCAGACTGAATGATATCAGACTGAGTCATCAGCATTAGATCACAGTTCGGCTTGGGGGGGGGGGGGGGGGGGGGGGCGGCTGGTGATGATAATTTTTTATTTACCTTCTTGTTTAGTGATTTTGAACAGACTAGAGACACCAGACTAGAGACAAGAGATTAGAAACTAGAGACAGGTCTGGACGTGTGTCTGCACCACAACCTTTTGATGCTTTTGTTTTCAGCTCTCACTGATATGATGAATATTTTTATGACAGGTGAGTTTAGTCATCATAACTTTATTCCTCTGACTCAACCGAAGATTAAACCGGAGCATTGGCTGCATGAGAGTCTGAAGGGGGTCGGACCCTGATGAAGACTACCAGCTGACACCACCAGCTTCGACCTGCTCGTCTGGAGCTTCGACCTGTGGAGACTCAGGTGACCCCTGTGTGTCTGGGACTCTGATGTGGGTCAGAACATGACCCGGGTCGCCATGTTCCTACTCACTACCTGACTGTCTGAATGGAATGTTCTCGCTGTGATGACTGGCTAGCACTCAGCCAATCATATGAGCTCCTCCCTGAAGAGGCGGAGCCTGCTGATGGGAAGGAAAGGTAGGAAAGTATGAAACGTGAGGACAAAGTGATGTCACGTCCTATTGTTCAACCTGACCGAACTGATACCAGACCTGCTCCCAGACCTGATCCCAGACCGCAATCAGTGTCTCTGCAAACCTGGAATTATATGAATGAAATCATGTCTGCATACAAGATATATCATAACATAATATCTTTATTCTAAAAACAGGCACCTGAATTATTAGTCAGGATTATTTTTATAATTTTTATTATTATTTATTTATTCAAACATTCATTTATTTTTTATTGTGGCCTGTCTTTGCTTCCTTATGTTGATCTCACCAACAAAAAAATGCTCTCTATTATACTCTCATATACTTTTTATTATACTCTGCGATCTGTGATGTAAACTGTCAGCACAACTGTTAGCAGTTAGCATATATGTGTATGCTAGTGAGCAGTTAACATACATGGTTAGGTTAGCATTCTTTAGTGCCCGAGCATAAATGCATTGTGCGACAGGTTTCAGTCCAAGGAGACAAACAACAATACAACATTAGTTAAAACATGACAACCTGATGAATTCATAAAACATCAAATCAAAACAAATGCTGTATAGAACATGACCCAGGTCGCCATGTTCCTACTCACTACCTGACTGTCCGAATGGAATGTTCTCGCTGTGATGACCGGTTGGCACTCAGCCAATCACAGGAGCTCCTCCCTGAAGAGGCGGAGCCTGCTGACGAGAAGGAAAGGAACGTCAAGTATGAAACGTGAGGACAAAGTGAAGTCACGTCCTATTGTTCAACCTGACCGACCTGATACCAGACCTGCTCCCAGACCTGATCCCAGACCTGCTCCCAGACCTGATCCCAGACCGCAATCAGTGTCTCTGCAAACCTGGAATTATATGAATGAAATCATGTCTGCATACAAGATATATCATAACATAATATCTTTATTCTAAAAACAGGCACCTGAATTATTAGTCAGGATTATTTTTATAATTTGTATTATTATTTATTTATTCAAACATTCATTTATTTTTTATTGTGGCCTGTCTTTGCTTCCTTATGTTGATCTCACCAACAATAAAATGCTCTCTATTATACTCTCATATACTTTTTATTATACTCTGCGATCTGTGATGTAAACTGTCAGCACAACTGTTAGCAGTTAGCATATATGTGTATGCTAGTGAGCAGTTAGCATACATGGTTAGGTTAGCATTCTTTAGTGCCCGAGCATAAATGCATTGTGCGACAGGTTTCAGTCCAAGGAGACAAACAACAATACAACATTAGTTAAAACATGACAACCTGATGAATTCATAAAACATCAAATCAAAACAAATGCTGTATAGAACATGACCCAGGTCGCCATGTTCCTACTCACTACCTGGCTGTCCGAATGGAATGTTCTCGCTGTGATGACCGGCTGGCACTCAGCCAATCACAGGAGCTCCTCCCTAAAGTGGCGGAGCCTGCTGACGAGAAGGAAAGGAACGTCAAGTATGAAACGTGAGGACAAAGTGAAGTCACTTCCTATTGTTCAACCTGACCGACCTGATCCCAGACCTTGTCCCAGACCTGGTCCCAGACCTGATCCCAGACCTGACAGTGTCTCTGCAAACCTGGAATTATATGAATAAAATAATAACGTAATATCTTGATTCTAAAAACAGGTACCTGAATTATTATTTTTTATACTTATTACTATTATTTATTTATTCAAATATTAATTTATTTTTTATTGTGGCCTTTCTTTGCTTCCTTATGTTGATCACCAACACTAAAAAACTCTCTATTATACTCTGATATACTCTCTATTATACTCTGATATACTCTCTGTTATACTCTCTATTATACTCTGATTTTCTCTATATTACTCTGATATACTCTCTGTTTTACTCTCTATTATACTCTGATATACTCTCTATCATACCCTGATATATTCTCTATTATACTCTGATATACTCTTTATTATACTCTGAATTAAACAAAATGATTCACAGCGATCTGTGATGTACTGTCAGCAAAACTGTTAGCAGTTAGCATATATGTGTATGCTAGTTAGCAGTTAGCAACGAGCTGACATGACTTCCTGTTGAACTCTGTTCTGTGTGCAAGGAGACAAACAGCTGTTTGGGTCAGAGGTCAGAGGTCAGACTGAGAAGGAACGTCCTGTACTGAACGCTTCGACACACCGATGGGTGATGAGCTCGGATCCCGGACTCTGATGTGGGTCAGAACATGACCCGGATCACCGTGTTCCTGATCCCTGCTGGTCTGAATGTTCTCGCCGTGATGACCAGCTGGCACTCAGCCAAGAGGTAAGGAACGTCAGGTATGAAACGTGAGGACAAAGTGAAGTCACTTCCTACTATTCAACCTGACCAACCGGATCCCAGACCTGGTCCCAGACCTGATCCCAGACCTGTCATCATCTCTGTTAACCTGCAGTTATTACATATGAATTAAATAATAATGTGTCAGGAGATATTTATCCTCAAAACACACACGTGTTTGTTTGTTTACTCATTTTGTATTGTTCAGCCTCACACACACACACACGTGGGCTCACACACACACACACACACACACACACACACACACACAGAGGAAAAGCTCAGCATTGTTTGCATTCTGTGGGGGGGCCAAGTCAGGACCGGGTCCAGGTCTGCGGTCGGACCTCGGGAACGCGGTGTGTTCGCTGCAGGACAAACGTACAAACACAAACTTGGAGGAATGTGGACGCCATGTAATCAGGTCAGCACTGAACAGGAGGAATGTGTCTCCAAGGTTTCCTTCGTTTGGCACATGACGGCCCGTCACCTGACGAGTCGATGAGTCATCACCCGGGAATGTCCTGAAGCCATCAAGTTGTCATGCAGACATGAGGCTGCAGCCAGAGGGAAAGTCTGCACACACACATACCCTTGCTTTATCCACTGGTTTATAGCTTCAACTTTTCTGGGAAGGCTTTCCAAAAGGTTAAGGAGTGTGTTTATGGGAATTTTTGAACATTCTTCCAGAAGTGTACTTGTGAGGTCATGTTGGACGGGAAGGCCTGGTTCTCAGTCTCCACTCTAATTCATCCCAAAGGTGTTCTATCGGGTTGAGGTCAGGACTCTATGCAGGCCAGTCAAGTTTATCCACACCAAACTCTCTCATCCATGTCTTTATGGACCTTGCTTTGTGCACTGGTGCACAGTCATGTTGGAACAGGAAGGGGCCGTCCCCAAACTGTTCCACAAAGTTGGGATCATGGAATTGTCCAACATCTCTTGGTATGCTGAAGCATTCAGAGTTCCTTTCACTGGAACTAAGGGGCCAAACCCAGCTCCTTAAAACCAACCCCACACCATAATCCCCCCTCCACCAAACTTTACACGTGGCACAATGCAGTCAGACAAGTACCGTTGTCCTGGCAACCGCCAAACCCACACTCGTCCATCAGATTGCCAGATGGAGAAGCATGATTCGTCACTCCAGAGAACGCGTCTCCACTGCTCTAGAGTCCAGTGGCGGCCTGCTTTACACCACTGCATCCGACGCTTTGCATTGCACTTGCTGATGTATGGCTTAGATGCAGCTGCTTGGCCATGGAAACCATTCCATGAAGCTCTCTATGCTGTTCTTGAGCTAATCTGAAGGCCACATGAAGTTTGGAAGTCTGTAGTGATTGACTCTGCAGAAAGTTGGTGACCTCTGTGCACTATGTGTCTCAGTATCCGCTGACCCCGCTCTGTCATTTTACGTGGCCTACCACTTCTTGGCTGAGTAACTGTTGTTCCCAATCACTTCCACTTTGTTAGAATCCCACTGACAGTTGACTGGAATATTTAGGAGCGAGGACATTTCACAACTGGACTTATTGCACAGGTGGCATCCTATCAGAGTACCACGCTGGAATTCACTGAGCTCCTGAGAGCGACCCATTCTTTCACAAATGTTTATACAGTCTGCATGCCGAGGTGCTTGCTTTATACACCTGTGGCCATGGAAGTGATTGGAACACCTGATTTCAATTATTTGGATGGGTGAGTGAATACTTTTGGCAATAGAGTGTATATATATATATATATATATATATATATATATATATATATATATATATATATAAAAGGAGGAGGAGGAGGAGGTCAGGGCTCTGCAGGAGGTCACAACAGGAGGCAGAGTGTGGGAACTGGACACACACACACACTCTCTCTGTCTCTCTCTGAGGTGTGAAGTCTGTTATGGGGTTTGTGGTGCGTTCAGGTGCTGTTGTAGATTGTAGCTGTTAGTTTTATCACTTTTTGTGTTTCTTCAGTCCCTGCTCTCACCCACCTGCTGCTACTACTATTACGTATAAGTATTAGTACTACTATTACATTTACAAGTACTAGTACTATCTATCCAGATAATTAAAGATGTTGAGTCAAGCTTTGTTTTATTCATTCTGATGTCACGACATCAGCTGCTGCAGGTCACATGACATCAGCAATCAGGCTTTCTGCTCAGTCTGCAAACACTGAGCTCAGTGTGTGTGTGTGTGTGTGTGTGTGTGTATGACAGTGTGAGAACTTCATGCCTGCTCTGCTCCCCATCAGTGGGGGGGTCAGAGGTGACGCGGTCTCGTTTTCATTTGTCACCTCATATAATGACACACACACACACATAAACACACGCACACTGACCTGCTCTGAACCTCTTCAGGTGTTTGAATCAACACACCTCGTGTCCCGCTGAGAGTCCTGGTAGTTCCTGGTGGGTCCCGGTGGGTCCTGGTTAGTCCTGGTGGGTCCTGGTTGGTCCTGGTAGGTCCTGGTGGGTCCTGGTTGGTCCTGATAGGTCCTGGTGGGTCCTGGTTGGTCCTGGTGGGTCCTGGTAGTCCTGGTTGGTCCTGGTAAGTCCTGGTGGGTCCTGGTGGGTCCCAGTGGGTCCTGGTCTGAGTCTCGAGTCCTTTGTGCCTCTGCTTACCAAAATTAAAGGAAAATAAGAAACTAGATTAATGTGTGTGTTGAGTTTACAGGTTAAATGTTTATTTATTATTCCCATCATCAACTAAACGTTTCATGTGTCATCATATTTTCTGTCCAATCAGAAGGTCAGAGGTTAAAAACATCAATCAGCTGTTTCATGTTGGTTCATATTTGTGATTATTGATCAATGTAAAGGATTAAAGAATCTTATTAAAGAAGCAGAAGGAATAGCAGCAGCTGCAGCATCTGAAATTCTCATTAACAGATGACCCACAATGCATTGCTCCTCTGACCGGGGTAGTTGATGCACCAGTTATATTCTCTCTCACACACACACACACACACACACACACACACACACACACATGCTCGCCCACACAAACAAGCATGTAAATCTAGAGGAGCGTGCATGTGACTGAAACTACAAAGTGATCTCTAATTAAACTTTTATATTTAAGTTTCATGAACATTATTTATTTATTTATTTACAGCTTTTCTGGCCTCAAAGCAAAATAAATACATAAAAATGAAGTAAAAGTAAAATGTATAAAATCTCAAATCAATTAATTACAGAAATGAAAGTTGTTCAGTAAATTAAAATAAATTAGATATTATACAAATTAGAAAACAAAGTAATGAAATAGTATAAATAAATATAATATAAATAGAACAAAAGTCTAAATAAATATAATATAAATAAAATAAAAATATAAATAAACAGACTATAGATAAAATAAAAGTATTAATGAATAAAATATAAATAACAGTATAAATAAATAGAATATAAATCAAATAAAAGTATAAATATATAGAATATAAATAAAATAAAAGTATTACTAAAAAGAATATAAATAAAATAGAAGTATAAATAGAATGTAAATAAAATAAAGTATTGTGATCCCTCAAAGGAATCAAACATTTCAAACGTTTTCTGTGTTTATTAGCTGAATCCATTAACATCAGACGGCTCGTTAACATGCTTGTTAGCTCATTAGCTCATCACATTCACAGTCAGCTGACTGTCTGTGACCTGCAGTGCCTCAGGAGAAGAGTACCGATACAGAAGTACTCACATCCTTTACTTCACCCACATAATACTAATAGCATTGTGTACAAATACACCCTACAAGTTAAAGTACTGAATTTACTTTAAATATCTTTTTTTTTTAATTTTGCAGTACAATGAGTTACTTTCCAGCAGAGTTAACTGACAGTTCTGTGGTTATTTCCGGTTATTCTCCACACCGACGTCTCTGCTCAGCTTCCCGTCTGTCCCGGCTGCTGTCCCAATGTCTTCTGGGAAACACCATCCTCCCACAATGCACCACTGCCCCAGCCGCAGCTGACCACTAATGTGAAGATGAAGGAGGACTGAACGACAGAGGTCACAGTTCTCAGGTCAGATATAAAAAGACGAGAACGTTTGTACTGGAAGCAGAACAAACTCGGAGGAATCCACACCAGACGTCACCATGTCTGATATTGTTTAATATTTTATCTGTTATTAGCTGATATTATCAGTTGTTATCTGATATTATCCAATATTATGGGATATGATCTGTTATTATTATCTGATATTATCCGATATAAGCTGATATTACCTGTTATTATCTGATATTATCTTTTAATATCTTTTATTGTCTGTTATTATATGATATTGTTTGATGTTATCTGATATTATCTGTTATTATCCGATATTATTTGTTATTATCTGATATTATTTGTTATTATCTGATATTGTCTGATTTTGCTGTCTGAGAATAAACAAGTCAGATTTAACGGATCGCCAGACTTCATTACCCAGCAGCTGGTGGTTGTGAGGTCGAGGGTTTGAGTCCTGCAGCAGGTGTGAAGAAGCGACGCGTCAGGCTGTGAGAACGTCTCACCTCACCGATCAGACACTCAGAGGTCAAAGGTTAACTTTAACTTCCAGCACGGCGACCTCTGGTCACGACAGAAGCTCAGGACTATGTCAGCTGTCGGCCGGCAGGGAGCCAGACGGAGGAGCTGTAATACAGCTGCTGATGTGCCTTTGAACCTTGATCACAGGAGCAATGTTAGCAAGCTCATGTTATGTAATATTGTTAAATAGTATAATATAAGTAAATATATGTATAAATATCAATGTAAATCAGCTGCTGATGCTGAAGTATAAAACCACAGAAGAAGAAAGAGTACACGGGGGTCTCCACGGCTGCTTTACATGATCGACATGTCAGGGTCCGCCTGAGGCCTGGACCTGGACCAGTATGCAAATCCTGATCCTACCCCTGGAGGAAGCTCCTGTGAGTCAGAGGCAACTCCCTCCAACACAAAGGTGGGATTTGCATGCAGAAGGAGGATCGGCTGTGTCCCGTCCCCCCCTCGTGTCTCCCTGTTTCAGTCCAGCAGCAGGATCCTGAGACCAGGAGAGGTTGGTTCAGGACTTAACACCTAAAGGCAGGAACACACCGGCCTAACCGTTGGACGTCTGAAGCGTTTGGAGAGGCTCGGACGAGGTCGGGAACACATATGTTTGGTGTGTACAGCTGCGTCGGAAGCTTTCGGAGCCGCGCGGACGTTGTCTGATCAGACTGAGCATACGAAGTCTGAGGAGGTGGGCTGTTGGACGTCTGAGCCATTGGATACTCTGATTGGCGGTGTGCTAGCGAATCAGAGTATCCAATGGCGGTGTGTGGGCGGGGCGGAAGTGACGATGGTAAACTCCGTATTACTCGTTCCCTACTGAGACGACGTCTTCGTAAAATAATGAGCCCGAGAGCACACAACGCGAGTGTCACCCTAGCCAGAGTCATCTTTCCAGAAATGCCAAGTATTTAGTCCACAAAGGTCTTCTCGAGTCGAACGAATACTGAACCAAGACTGTGTGTGCATTGTTTTTATCTGCACTCCGTTCCGTCATTTCCTGTTTTCCTGTTTTGGAGTACTGGCACGAGACTAGCGCCACCCGCTGTTAAGGAGGCTTATTGCATCTCGCGCAAGCGCAGAACGTACACGCTGCTGTGGTGTCGGAAGCACGTCGAAGCGGTGTGTACAACGCAACTTTTCTGCCGAACGGGTCAGACGAGAGGCAACAGAGTGGGCGGAGAGTGGTCGGATAAGGCAGTTGGACGTCTGGGCGGTGTGTGGGGGCCTTAAGACGGGTTCTGTGTTTGAAGACGTTTAGCGTGTAAACCAACATTTACAAGCCGATGACATGAATAAACACTCATCAGTGAGTCACACATTCAACCAGGAGCTTAGTGCTGCACAGACCGGAACCTGGTCTGCACAGACCGGAACCTGGTCTTCACAGACCTCCAGAACTGCCTCGGGTCAGCCCCCTCTATTTATTTGTTATTCTCGGAGTCCTCTCGTCATTCAGGTCCGTCCTGGTCCTCAACTGGTTCTGCTGGTTTCACATCAGGGTCACATCTGATCTGCAGGAGGGAAACTAAACCAGACTAGACTATACTAAACCAGACTAAAATAAACCAGAGTAGACTAAACCAGACTAGACTAAACCAGACTAAACTAAACCAAACTAAACAAGACTAAACTAAACTAAACTAAACCAAACTAAACCAGAGTAAACTAAACCAAACTTAACCATACCAAACTAAACCAGACTGAACTAAACTAAACCAAACTTAACCAGACTAGACTAAACCAGATTAGACCAACAACAAGAACCTCGTAAATAAATGTCACATTTATAGAAGTAGAAGTAGAGTAGAGTAGAAGTACACAGTGGCAAGAAGAGAAAATATACTCAAGTTAAAGTACAAGTACATCAAAGAACTTGAGTAAATATACTCGGTTACATTCCAACAGTGGAAGAGTAAATTAATTAAAGCCAACCACAACTTTGTTTACCTGCCAGGTAGGCTATTCAAGCTGAGTTATGCAAATATATTTGTGCAGTAGTAGTAGTATAAATACACACTTATATACACAGTATATACTACTAAAAACCAGATATACTGAGTTTCTCATTCTTGTTGTTTGTTGTATTCAGAGCATTTTTAGACCTTTTAGAAATTACAATATTTAGTACTATTGTTGGTACTACTGCAAATACTACTACTGTTACTACTCATACTGTTAGTACTACTGGTAATGCTACCATTGATACAATAGTACTAGTACTTCTAGTACTCTTTTCATTTCCCAGCATGTAGTCTGTCAGTTTGACTTTCAAACAACAAACATGAAGCTGTGTGTGTGTGTGTGTGTGTGTGTGTGTGTGTGTGTGTGTGTGTGTGTGTGTGTGTGTGTGTGTGTGTGTGTGTGTGTGTGAGAGAGAGAGAGAGAGAGAGCCGGCAGGGTGCCCAGGATCACATGACGGGGGGGGGGGGGGGGGGGGGTACTGTGAGAAAGAAGGAAGGGAGGGTGAGAGAGCATGGCAGTGAGTGTGGAGAGAGAGAGAGGGAGGCCTGGGAACCAGCAGAGGGATTTACCTCATCATCAATAACACAAGTCTGCACACACGTATATTCTTTTTTCTTTTTTCACTGTTTCAAACTGCTTTTTTCTTTGTTTATTGTTTGTTTAACATAATCATTATTTACACAAACACACTTATGTGTTTATATGTATGACTTTTGTAGATTTTTATTTATATATTTTGACTTGTTATTGTATTTTCTCAGACTATGGTTTACTAGTTGTATTATTATTTGATTTTTATGCTCCAAAACAATAAAAGCTAAAGTGCCACATAAGTTGATTCTGAGTCTAATTAGCAGTAAATAAGTCCAACTGAGTCCTGGAACTGGGTCCCTTCAGTCTCATGTGGATGCCCTGCTCACCTGGTGCTCATGTCCAATCAGCACGCAGTAATAATACTAGCTCACCTCCAGCTCCTCTGGTTACAGCCTCTCAACCGTGGTACTGGCCCGTGTGTTCTGGTCCCTGGTGGTTCTGGTCCCTGGTGGATCCTGTCTGTGGTTCTGGTCCCTGGTTGATCCTGTCTGTATTTACAGATGTTTGAACGACTGAACAGCTGTTGACACATTTTAGTCTGGAACGGAGAAAGAAACTCTCCAGGATTATGATTAGTTTCAGGTCCTGGTCCTGAAGGTTCTGCACCAGCAGGACTTTCCCAGACCAGGACTCGAGACAGACGGGGTTTCCTCGAGTCTAGACACTTCACCACACTTGGCGTGCTGGAGGCGTTCGACTCGCTCACGGCCAGAAATGTAAAACTGCCGAGTGGAGCCGGAGTCTGCTGCTCATTAAACCTGCAGGCTCTCTGAGAGGACAAGAATCTGATCTGAGATCAGTTCACACACCGGGAATGTGACCTATATATATATATATATATACATACTTTGGATACTACTAGGTAGATTAGTATTACAGATATATATATATATATACATACATACATGATGGAGGATCAATAGCAGCAGAAGCTGTTAGCGTCCATCAGCTCTGATCAATAAGACTTGTTGTTGTTGTTCATGTGAACCTGCTGACGTCTGATTCTTCACTTTCTTTGTTTCACCACAAACACTCTGTTTCCCTTTAAGTTCCCCAAAACAGATCAGAGGTTCTCACACAGACAGGCAGACAGGCAGATAGACTGTCAGGTGAGAGATGAGACAGGTGACTCAGCACTGTCAGCACATCTCACCTGTTTGTGTTTGTTGCTTCTATTAAAGTCACTAGTAAAAAGGGATTAGCCTTTGTTTACGTGTGACGTCATCGGGCAGGGGGCGGGGCTTGCTGTTGATGTGTGCAGCAGCTGGATATAACATTACATGATGTAACAGAGTACCGTTACTCAAATCACATATTTTTACTTTACTTTACTAAATCTCTGGAACACTAATCTACCTAGTAGTATCCAAAGTATTTAAAACTGTATTCATTTGTGATAAAAACAAAGAAATATAATGTTCTATATTACGTTTAAAGGACTACTTTTACTCTTTTCTTTCTTCCTCTGTTACATTAAAGTGTATTTTGTACCTCTACAAGCTGTAAAAATACTAGACTATATTCAAACACTTCAGCGTGAAAGTGTAAAATAAAACAAATGACAAATCTGACCTGACGTCTCCCCCTAAAGACCCCCTGACCCCCCAAGAGACAAAAACTGGTCTATGTGTCTATTCATTTTGTTAAGAATACTTGTACTTGTGGTACTTATAGACTGTTGTATTTGTACAGCAGTAGAAGAATAGATGAATGTGTTGTTAGACCTCACTCCATCCTCAGCATCCTCCTCTGATTGGTCGGCTCGGCCCCGGCTCACCGTTTGACTCATCCAATCGCGTGTCAGTGTGAGGGGGGTTGATGTCATCAGCTGTTGAGTCACCAATCACATGAGATCAGCCTCGATCTCCCTCCTTCTCTCTCTCTCTCTCTGTTTCCCACAGATCCTCAACACTTCCCGTAAAGTGAGGAGAGAGGAGAGAGAGAGTGTGTGTGTGTGTGTGTGTGTGACATCATACAGTTCATCTCCTCATCTGATGTTAGACTACATCTTATAGCGATGACCTCATCCTGCAACACAATGGAAAACCTGCCGACAGTGTGTGTGTGTGTGTGTGTGTTTGTTATCTTGCAAAAAAAGGTTTTAAAACAAACGGACTCCATGTTTTATTATGTAACCTGGTCCATTTTTCAGTATAAATGATTATTTATAGTAAAACAGTAATCAACGTGTTTATTGATCTGGATGTGTGTGTGTGTGTGTGTGTGTGTGTGTGTGCACTTAACAGCAGAAAAAGAGCCACGTTGAGTATCATCAGTAGCAGCTTTTCCTTATATGGACATGCAGAGTCACTGGGAAACAAAGCAGCAGTCACGATGCTGCGGTGTGTGTGAGTCTGTGTGTGTGTGTGTGTGTGTCTGGGGGGGGGGTGTACCCTGGAAAACAATAGCAGCTTTGGCTCCGGGTAGTTGATGTCAGCAGTGAGTCAGAAAGCAGCCAGAGAGGAAAAACAAGCGCTCCCTGGAAGAAGGGTGCAGGCAGGCAGGCGGGTGGGGGGGTTCCCGTAACTGGGGTCAGTGTGTGTGGGGTTGTGGGGGGGGGAGGACTCGTGACCTACAGGCCGACATCAGAGGGCTGACAGTCCACGTCATCGGTCAGGAAACTGTACGAGTAGGGCGGTGCTGCCTTCAGGTTCCCGCGGGAAACAGACGGGAGAGTCAGCGTGTTTTTCCCAGCGAGGAAACACCACCCGGCTCAGATGTCAGCGGGTCATTGACCGGCTTGTTGGATGGTAGGGGGCGTGGCCAGGGGCGTGGCTTTCACTGACTCCTACGTCAACAAGATCTGCTTCATGTTCTGATCAGCAGGAAACATTACATCTAAAGACTACATTACCCATGAGCCTCAGCTGCTGTTACCATTGAGAAGAAACCAGATTTAAATCATTTTTCCTCAAAGTTTCAACTTCAGATTCAAAGCAGAATCTGAAGCTCTGTTGGTGAAATGCACCCTGAGACGTGGGCTATATAACTGTTTTTACTTAGGGGGACGCTCACAGGACTGCAGGTCTGTGGGGGACTGCTGGTCTGGATGCAGTCTACTGGTCTCGTACTGAATGAATCTTTTCTTCTCTGCGGACGAAGGAACTCTCATAGACTTCGACCAATCAGCACATGTGTGTGTGAGTGTGTAGATGTGTGTGTGTGAGTCTAGGTGTGTGAGTGTGTGAGGGTAGGTGTGTGTGTGTGTGTGTGTGTGTACACACAAGAGTACTGTTGAAAACACAGTAAAAGAATGAATTTATGAAATGATGATATAAATAATCTGAACAAGTTAAGGAAGTAAAGCAAAGTACTTCCAGGCATGTATAGGTATACTGGTAGAGTAAATGGTAGTATTATGTTCTTTACTGGAAACACTCAGGATGTTCTGTTATCAGTTATTGATTAGATCCTGGAGGAGCCAATCAGGTGGTCTAACAGGAAACACCTGAGTACACACCTAAGCGTGTGCGCGCACACACACACAAACACACACACAAACAGACACACACACACACACACACACACACACACACACACACAC
Organism: Eutrigla gurnardus; assembly: GCF_963514095.1. Lineage (NCBI taxonomy): Eukaryota > Metazoa > Chordata > Actinopteri > Perciformes > Triglidae > Eutrigla > Eutrigla gurnardus. The sequence continues at coordinate 19,523,842 of NC_139920.1, read as the reverse complement.
ACAGAGAAACATTTCAGGATGTTTCTGAAAAATAACATTTTAATTTTTGATTCACTGCTTTGAAGAGGGACTCTCCAGACCACGTCCCCAGAACAGACCAGTTCCCCAGAGTCCCAAACATGCAGTCAGCTGCTGTGTTAACACACTAACTTCAGTTTGACGGTCGATGAGAAGGAAGGAGGCTTCACATTCCTCTCTCTCTCTCTCTCTCTCTCTCTCTCTCTCTCTCTCTCACACACACACACACACCTCAGGAGTCAGAGTTCAGGTGGAGTTCCTAGAAGTGTGCAGACAGAGTCCTGGTTCCTGGGTGGGCCGGCTCACGGAGGACAAAGACCAGGCATTCAGTTCTCAGCAGGGCTGTGTGTGTGTGTGTGTGTGTGTGTGTGTGTGTGTGTGTGTGTGTGTGTGTGTGTGTGTGTGTGTGTGTGTGTGTGTGTGAAGGTGTGTGAAGGTGTGTGTGTGTGGACCCTGAAGGTTTTCTAGGAACCCTAGTGGGTCTCCATGCTGCAGGTTCAACATGTGGAAACAGTCAGAGATGAGAAACAAAGATGGCCGACGACACACCACCGGTGGAAGGAGAATCTCATATAAAATACATCAGAAACCAAGATCCCTCCCAGACCATGTCTGTGAGACCCATATGGGACTGAGACCACATGCTGATCTCCCAGACCGGAGCCCTGCGCAACCCCACAATTAATGATTCACCGACGCCTTAACTCACGCTCATTACATGTACGGCATCTTTTCAAAGTAAAACTCTCTCTTGACAGAAAGTTATGTTCAGGAAGAGAGCGAGTTCTTCACTGATTTCACTGACTAACAGCGGTCTCCTGGGTTAAAGTCCTGTTCGTTTTCCTGACTCTCTAAACCACGTTAGCTGCTCTTAGCGTCCGACAGTATCACAGGTCGGTGCGTTGCAGAAATGCGCTAAACATGCATTGGTCGGCGCTATTTCATCATTTAATAACTTTATTATTATTTATATTGTAGCTGGTAAAACTACGACCTACTAAAGAAAAAGTAGCTATCACAAAAATCTGTCCTGACATCGGACTTCCTGTCCGACTTCAATATTTTACACTTCTTTAATATTTCTAAATACTTCAAATGTTTTCAGTTTTGAAAGCAGAAAGGTTCAGTGAGACAGACATACACACACACACACACACACACACTGGTTCCAGATGTTGCTGATGATGTCATCATCTCGTCGATGACTCAACACAGGCGATGACCATATAAGGAGTGTGAGCAGAAAACAGTTTGGTTCAGACAAACATCGGAGTGATGATCAGATTCATTGATCACTTCCTATTTACTCTGACAGAAGTACTCGTACTAGTATTGATAGTAGTATTAATGGTAGTACTGAAGAGACAATCTGTATTGATTTTATTGATTATTATTGATTATTATTAACATGACGAGAGATTTTTGTAAAACGTAAAACAACTTTAAAAAGATTAGAATTAAATAAAAACAAGAACAAGGAGAGAATATCAGCTGACTGAAGCTCAGTTGGAGACTATTGAATTCTAGTATTGAAGATGATCAGGTGATCAGGTGATCAGGTGATCGGGTGATCAGATGGTCGGTAGTGGTGATGAAACATTAGGAGACACGGTGCAGGTCTGTGGAGGTTCTCCTAGTCCAGGAAACAACGGGGGACCATGAAACCAGGGTGGACCTCCAGGATCGAGCTGAGTCAGCTTCCGACTTCCCAGAATTCTCTGTGACTACACGAGTAAAGGATGACCAAGCAGAAATGTGTGCTGACGGATGAATCACAGCTGGGTTCTCCTCTCCGGGACCATGTGGGTGATGCTGTCGCCATAGCAACGGGACGGGGGACCTCCTCACAGTGGCGTCTCTGTGTGGTGTCCTGCGCTCTGAGGAGCCGTCATGTGATGTGACGCCATGTTTGACCCCCGACGTGAACACAGAGCTGAGTGTGTCAGTAACGGAGTGAATCACATGATCTCGTGACCGCCTCCGAGACTCTGAGGCTCTGTGTCGCTCGTCTTCCTCACACGTGGGGTCAAAGGCCATTCACCATGAAAACAACCTTGTTGCGTTCACCCCAAACAGGAAGTCACGTGATTCACATGACGCCGTTGCAGAGACGGAAACATGAAACCAACAGATTTGATTGAGTGAATATTTAAACCTGATATGCATGTTCACTGACATAGTACGATGCGTTCACAGACCGTTGGCCGTTAGAGGAACGCTACGCTGCCTCGGTGTTCATGTGATCGCAGCTCGTATACTGTTACTAATAACCGTCCTACTGTCTCCTCTACAGCAGCTCACCAGCACGTAGCCTCAGGGACGCTAACGATCCACGGTGGACCAGGTCTGGGGGTTGAGGAGGACAATTCAGGTGACTGAATAGGAGACAAACGGCCGTTTGAGTTTGAAGCATGTAAATGAGACGTGATGTTGTCATTATGTAACGCATGTGATTGGTTTGTCACAGGGTCACATGTTGCCTCATCAAGGCCTCTTTGTGTGTGTCTCTGTGTGTGTGTGTGTGTGTGTGTGTGTGTGTGTGTGTGTGTGTGAGAGAGAGAGAGAGAGAGAGAGAGAGAGAGAGAGAGAGAGAGAGAGAGAGAGGACAAAGGAAGCCAATCAGCAGTCAGTTTGTGGCCTCCAGCTGTTAAAGGGTCGAGTTATAAATAGAAACAGTTGAGTGACGGCTGCAGGCCGAAAACAACAGAAAACAGTAGAAGAAGAGAAGTTAATAAAATAAACATGTTGAATATAATGACTATAATAAAGATAATAAATATAATAATAAACAAGATGTTTTATTTGACTTTAGAAACTGAAAACAGAAAGTTTTCTCATTGAACTTAACAAGCGTTATAATTGGATCAGAAACTCGTCATCTGGGTTAATGAGTTGAGTTTGCGTCCCTCAGTGTGTGTCGATCCGCTCAGACATCTGGTGTTTGTGTGTGTGTGTGTGCGTTTTCAGGATTCAACAGCGGCTGGGACGTTCACTTCTCGTTAAGGTTGAATAAGAGGCCGTCCACATGTACCAAAAAATCTTTTGTTCTCCGTTTTTCCTTGGCGTCAAGAAAATCTGCGACCACACAAATCCACTGTAAATGACTGTAGTACATATTCCATGTGGCGCTGTTTCTGCTACAAAAATACACCAAAATCGCAGAAGAAGAGACGGAGCATGGGGAAGTAAACACGTTGAAGTGAAGTGAACGCTACGGCTACTATCCACCCGACTACCCGATCAAGAAACACCCATAAGATGACAACATGGCCTTATATAAATAAAACCAACATGCCGTCACCCTAAGGACCTTCATGAATGTTGTCAGACGTGATGAATTAATTAGAAAAATAAATGCGACATTCATGGGAAGTTAGCTAGCATAAATGCCGGTTGTTTGTTAGCATAGTAAAAAAGATGTTTATAGTAGTAATCTACAACTTTTTTCTCTGAATATTGCCCCCATCTCTCTCGCCTCCATTTTTTTTCATATAGTGGCCCAAATACGCCATCGTACAAAGGAGCAGAATATCCGCTGCAGTACGATCAAGAGCACGTAGGCCGCCAGGACTCTCAAGTTTTTAACTCAGTTCAGATTTTCGCTGAAGGTACGTGTCCACAGGCAGCGTTATTTCCACGCCTCTCATTCATTGTCTATGTAAGAAGCCGTGCAATGCCTTCGCGTCGCGGCGCGTTTTGAGAGATGTTGCGCTGCCTCCCGCAAGCTCTCAAAAATCTTTTAAACTGAACGTTGTCGATCTAAAATAAAGACAGATTCAGCAATTGCATAGCTTATTTCTTGCATAAAATGTTTTCAGAAACACATTTCGGTGAACTATTTTCATAAAATAAGAGAATGTTTTTTTAAATATCCTGGTAATTTGTCTGCGTGAGAAATACTAGATGTGGCGTGTGAGCGTGTGAACAGGTAGAAATGCGTGTGTCTTGAGAGCCCTGTAGGCCGCCATTGTTTCTTGTTATGAAATGGAGGGGCGCCGTTTTTTTCTTTTTCACCCTGGGACCTGGTTTTAAAAAAGTGCGTTTTCGGGGCACCGAAAATGGCGGACCCGTCTGTGTTTACACACAAAAAACATTTCCGTTTGATTGGGTGCTTAGTTTCTTCGTGTGATGTCACTGCAGTGTGTGATGTGAGGGTGGATCCTCTGAGGAGCATGACCGGAGTTCCGAGGAGAACCGCTGTTAAGAGTTTTTTTACAGGATGAAGACTGACACAAGTTTGTTGCTGATGAGCTGTTGAGTTAGACGGCATGGCAACGAGTCACACTCAACGTGTGCGGAAACATGACTCAGCACCGTCTAGATTATTTAAAGGTTTTTATACAGGCTGTAACCCCCCCCCAGAGTCCCCCCCCCCCTCCATTCGCAGCAGACCGGGGATTCCTAAACAACACTGCGTTGCTGTGGGCAATGCCTGTCACCATGGTAACTTTAGTCACACACGTGGACACTCTCTCACACACACACACACTCCTGTGTATGGTTTCAGTCTCAGTTTACTGTTGAACTTCAGACACCTGAGAGTGTTTGATAAGCCAATACTATCCCTAACCCTAACCCTAACCCTAACCCGCCCCTTTAGTTACTGTTGCTACGGCGGTCTCGCTTCACCACATGTGCCGTTTACAATAATGTAACATTAACATTACACTAAAAACCAAGAAGCTCCAGAGAATTTATTATTTATAATTTATTATTTAAATTTTTATATTTAATTTTTATTACTTTGTAACGTTAAACTTTTTGTTGTCTTTTATTGTTGGAGTTTTATCAAATAAGCTACCATTAGCTACGTTATGCCGTTGTTCTCTCTACATTGTTCAAATCCATGACATCGATCACAGACAAATCTGTCAGTTCTGTCGAAAAAATCTCCCCTCTTCATACGATCACATCCAAAGTGGTAGAATTTCCTGTCTGTACGTTTCTCTCCGGGCCACATCGCTACCAGATCGCTGCATGTAACCACCTGACATCACACAACCCAGAGACCAGTCACACAAGTAAAAATAAATATGAATAAATATAAATACGTATAAATAAGTAGATTTAAATATATAGGCATTATGAATTAAATGGAGGAGAGAATCATAAAAGCCATGAACTCAACAGCGCCTCCTTCCTGTGAACTCTGTGCTTTTGTGTTTTGGACGTAGGGAGGCACGAGAGCTTGAAGCGTTTCCTGAAAGCGACATGTTCCTGAAGGCAACAGGCTGTCACGCTATCAGCTGTTTGAGGAAAGCAAAGCGATCCCAGATCAGCGTGCACCTGAGGGACTCGATCACGTGACGCGTTCATGCCCAAATAAGGAAGGAGGTCTCGGAGCGGTGCGATATTTTACTGGAACAAAGGAAGTGTGAGAAGAGGTCAAGAACTACAGGAATGTGAAGAATGCAGAGAGATTCTCTGGAAGCAGCCCCCCTCCCTCTCCCTTCTCTCCCTCCCTCTCTTTCTTTCTATTTCTATTCACATCTCTCTCGCTGGACCATTCCTTCTCCTGACTCATAAAAACAAAAACATCACATCCATCATTTAAACATGTAAATACGTGAAGCTGCAGCTGATTCATACAAGCAGAAGCAGAGGAAGTAGGAATATAAATACCAGTGTGTAGAAATACTCAAAGTAATGTGGAGAATAATGTTTATAAGTTATATGATATTTAGATTTTTTTATATGATATTATTGATGCACAATTGTGTTGAAGCTGGTAAATGTGTAACGTTTAATAATAAATCCTAATTTATTAACCAAAGGTTACAACAGAGTAGAAGTATAGAAGTATAATGTACCTCACATCTGTACTTCAGTACGTGCAGTACTCAGTTACTTTGCTGTCTGAATCCGGCAGCGTCAACATCTGGTGGAGATGCTGAAGTCCACTTTCTGAGCCATCAATCCATAGGCAGCGATGATGTCACGGCAGTCATCGTCCAATCGGAGGACAGCACTCCGGCCCTTAGCATCCACGCTGTTGTCCAATCAGCTGCTATGCGTTTGTGTTCACAGCAAAATCAAACAAATAAAACTTTATTCAGTCACATGACCTCACATGACCGTCGGTCACATGACCTCACATGAGCTCACATGACTCCTGCAGCAGGGAGCAGGCGGCTGTCCCCATGTCCCCTGTGAACCTGCTGAGGACGCGGCGGTGGCGGCCGCGGCGGGATAAAGAAGTCTTTGTGCTCCGGCGTCCTTAGCAGACCGACTGACTTCCTGTTTACACTCCGAACGCCAACACGACTCAGAGCTGAAAACTCACCGCTCGTCCTCCAATAAATGTTAGCTAGCAAGACGAGCTAACGGCTGTGTTGGTGACGTCACTAGCTACGTTAGCTAGCTAGCTAGCTAGACGAGCTAAACAAACTGAAACTTTCTGTTAAACTGACAATCATCAGACATTCTTCGGGGAACAAACAGGATCATAACTTTATTAGTGTCTCTGTTGACTGAAGCCCAACTGAATAAACAAGATATAAAGTTATAGATATAAAGCTTCATGTTCTTTAAAGTCGTGCTTTTAAAAACCAACATTTTGTCGGAAAGAAGACATCTGACTATAGAAACAAGACAACATGAACGTGTTATTGAAGGTAAATTACTCTATTGATAATAATAATAATAATAATAATAATAATAATAATAATAATAATAATAATAATAATAATAATAATAATAATGATGATGATAATAAAACACAGTAATTATTGTTATTGTTCTCCAGGGAACCTGAGCTGCTGTTGATGCTGCGTCTGTCTCAGAATCCCAGAGTCTCAGACAGGCAGCAGCTGGTCCAGCGAGTCCAGCGAGGCCAGCAGACCCTGACGGGGGGGGGGGGGGGACGCCCAATTAGCAGCCGGTGGAGTTAACGAAGCAGCCTGGTCGTCGTGGAGACCGCAGAGAGGAACATCTGTCAGCCAATCAGAGTACGGAGGTCGTTACTGTTCAAGACCACATTTCCCATCAGCCCCGGCCCCTCCCCCTCTCCGTCTGCTTCAACACCACAGGACGTTAAATTTCACTCACACAGAATCATTCATTGATTATCAAACAATAAACTGTATCTTTGTCATAATGTCTCATATTATTACTTTAGTTGATATTCTTGATTTATTTTCATGTTACAACTTTATTCTCAGAATCTCTTTTTTGAATCGTGAAACAGCTTTTTACCATAAAACAAAAAAAGTTCTTATTCCTGTTAAAATAATAAAACATTTTATAATATTTTACTTTCTTTCCTGGAAAACTCATTCATGTTTGAGTTTATATATATATATATATATATATATATATATATATATATATATATATATATATATATATATATATACACTCAACAAAAATATAAACGCAACACTTTTGTTTTTGCTCCCATTTTTCATGAGATGGACTTAAAGATCTAAAATTCATTCCAGATACACAATATTACCATTTCTCTCAAACATTGTTCACAAATCTGTCTAAATGTGTGATAGTGAGCACTTCTGCTTTGCTGAGATAATCCATCCCACCTCACAGGTGTGCCACATCAAGATGCTGATCTGACATCATGATTAGTGCACAGGTGTACCTTATACTGCCCACAATAAAAGGCCACTCTGAAATGTGCAGTTTTGTCTCACAGCAAAATGCCACAGATGCCACAAGCATTGAGGGAGCGTGCAATTGGCATGCTGACAGCAGGAATGTCAACCAGATCTGTTGCTCGTGCATTGAATGTTCATTTCTCCACCATAAGCCGTCTCCAAAGGCGTTTCAGAGAATATGGCAGTACATCCAACCGGCCTCACAACCGCAGACCACGTGTAACCACACCAGCCCAGGACCTCCACATCCAGCAGGTTCACCTCCAAGATCGTCTGAGACCAGCCACTCAGACAGCTGCTGAAACAATTGGTTTGCATAACCAAACAATTTCTGCACAAACTGTCAGAAACCGTCTCAGGGAAGCTCAACTGCATGCTCGTCGTCCTCATCGGGGTCTTGACCTGACTCCAGCTCGTCGCCGTAACAGACTTGAGTGGGCAAATGCTCACATTCGATGGCATCTGGCACGTTGGAGAGGTGTTCTCTTCACGGATGAATCTCGGTTTACATTGTTCAGGGCAGATGGCAGACAGCGTGTGTGGCGTCGTGTGGGTGAGCGCTTTGCTGATGTCAATGTTGTGGATCGAGTGGCCCATGGTGGTGGTGGGGTTATGGTATGGGCAGGCATCTGTTATGGACGAAGAACACAGGTGCATTTTATTGATGGCATTTTGAATGCACAGAGATACCGTGATGAGATCCTGAGGCCCATTGTTGTGCCATACATCCATGAACATCACCTCATGTTTCAGCAAGATAATGCACGGCCCCATGTTGCAAGGATCTGTACACAATTCTTGGAAGCTGAAAATGTCCCAGTTCTTGCATGGCCAGCATACTCACCGGACATGTCACCCATTGAGCATGTTTGGGATGTGCTTGACCGGCGTATACGACCGCGTGTACCAGTTCCCACTAATATCCAGCAACTTCGCACAGCCATTGAAGAGGAGTGGACCAACATTCCACAGGCCACAATTGACAATCTGATAAACTCTATGCGAAGAAGATGTGTTGCACTGCATGAGGCAAATGGTGGTCACACCAGATACTGACTGGTTCTGAGTCCCCAGACCCCCAATAAAGCAAAAAAATGCACATTTCAGGGTGGCCTTTTATTGTGGACAGTCTAAGGCACACCTGTGCACTAATCATGATGCCAGATCAGTATCTTGATGTGGCACACCTGTGAGGTGGGATGGATTATCTCAGCAAAGCAGAAGTGCTCACTATCACACATTTAGACTGATTTGTGAACAATGTTTGAGAGAAATGGTAATATTGTGTATCTGGAATGAATTTTAGATCTTTAAGTCCATCTCATGAAAAATGGGAGCAAAAACAAAAGTGTTGCGTTTATATTTTTGTTGAGTGTATATATATATATAACAGTAACAATAACAGTAAATACTCAAGTAAAGTACAAGTCCCTCCAAGCTGAAGTAGGCCTACTACTACAGGTTACTAGCAATGAGATCCAATAAAACTCCTCCTCTTCTGTATTTAACGCTGCTGTTTGTGATATTACGGTATAATGACATCATGTGTGAGGTCATACAGTCTGACGCATTATTAATGTTACATCACACAGTAAACAACACCAACAACAACAACAATGCAACAATGCAGCAACGCAGCAACGTGACGACGGCAGTGGGTGTGTGTGAGAGTGTGCGTATGTGGCCTGCGGGCTTCCTCCTGCTCTTTGAACAAATAATGACTGTTAGCATTAGCATTAGCCTCCTCCCTAAAAACACACAGAGCTGCAGTGAACAGGGGACAGGAATACCACACAAGAAGAAATGTGATCACCAGCTCTGCTGCAGAAACCACTGTTAGGGACCAGACCAGTTGGCCCAGTTCATACCCAGTTCAGACCAGCTGGTCCGGTTCAGACCCAGTTCAGACCAGCTGGTCCAGTTCAGACCAGTTGGGCCAGTTCATCTGAGGGATCTCTGAGAGTCTTGTTGTCATTTTGAGTTTTCAGCTCAAGTGTGAGACTCTCCTCCTGACCTTTGACCTGCACTATACATACACACACTCACTCACACACACACACACACTCACTCTCAGACACACACACCACACACTCACCAACTGACCTGGTGCTCCTTCCTGTTGGTGTGTGTGTGTGTGTGTGTGTGTGTGTGTGGGGGGGGGGGGGGGGGGTCAGCAGGAAGTTGAGAGGAGTAGAGGTCAAAGGTCAGAAGGAGAAACAGCTTTCTTCATAATTATCATGTGTGTGAGTGTGTGTGTTTACAGTATAGTTCAGTGACTCACAGCTCGAGAAAAACAAAGATGAGTCACAACCTGCAGAACATCCTGATACAAATTATAGTAAAATGGTAAATAGATCTGAATTCATATAGCGCTGTTCTAGCTTACTAGCTACTCAAGGCGCTTTAAACTACATTCAGTCACTTTTACCCCTTCACACACACACATTCATACACTGACGGCAGGGAAGCCACCTGCACATCAGGATCTAACTCAATCATACACAAATGGCACAGCATCGGGGGCAATTGGGGGTTGCCTAATGACACTTCGGCATGCAGACTGGAGGAGCCAGGATTCGAAGCGCCAATCTTCTGATTGGAGGACGACTCGCTCTACCTCTGAGCCACAGCCGCCCTAGAGTACACATAGTACACACAGTACACCATGTATATCTGTATGTACACAGTACATATATATATCATTTATACATTTTCATCGAATGTTATTATTGTTATTATTGTAAAAACAGAAAGTAATTTTAAGGTCGTTGATCTGAAGTTAAGGTGCTAAACGAAAACATTTTCAAAATAAACCATTCATATAAAGGAGTGAATGTGAATGATCTATAAATCCTGATTTATGACTCATCACTCAGCGCTTCTTGGATCCAGAACCAGAACAGACCTGTTAGATCCTGGTCCCTGCAGGGTATTTAGTGGTCTCTGGCAGGCGTGATGTGGTAAGCCCCACCAAAATAAAAGCCTCCAGTCTCAGTGAATGACTGATATTGAGGCGTCAGAATTTCATTGCTTCAGCCGAGTCCTTCTGCATTCAGTCCTTCCCTCAGACCCCCTCAGACCTCAGACCCCATCAGACCTCATCATACCCTGTTGTACCCTGTTTAATTTCTGTCCAAGTCGCACTGGATTTAGTTAGCAGAGGACCTTCAAGGACCTTCGAAGGCCTTCGAGGAGCTGGTTGTCACGTTAAAACCTCACTAACGGCTGCTGAGTCCTCGTAAAGAACAGAAGTTTCTCTCTGAGCGAGCTCCAGACTGTTTCTGTGGTGGAACGTCATCACAGGAGGATTCTGGGAAATGGTTTGATACCGAGCTCTAATTATAGGAAACCACTTGGCTCAAGACTAGTCAACATGATTACACAGAGGAGGAGGAGGGGAGGAGGAGGAGGAGGAGAGGAGGAGGAGGAGGAGGAGGAGGAGGAGGAGGAGGAGGGGAGGAGGAGGAGGAGGAAGAGGAGGAGGACGAGAGGAGGAGGAAGAGGAGGACGAGAGGAGGAGGACAGGAGGAGGAAGAGCACAGGAGGAAGACGAGGACGAGGAGGAGGAGGAGATTTATCCATTATTATTATTTTTTTTTTTCCCTGGTCGGTCAGTTAAATGTCACACCACTATGCATTGTGGGTAATCCCCTCTGGTAAAGTCTGCAGTATGAAACCTGGGGGCGTGATATAAAGACACAGCTCAGACTGGAACACTTTAATGTAGTCCTGACCTCAGGGTTCAGGTCCCAAGGTCTTAGGGGGACCCTGGTCCTTGATGAGCCTCCTGCAGTTTCTGAGTTCTGCTGATCACATGACGAAGTCGTCCTGCTTCTTCTTCTTCTCTGTCGTTGTACTGAGTGACCCTGATCCAGGACCAGGTCTGGTGAATCCAGACACATAAAAACCTGGACCATGTTCCGCCGGTGGTCTAAAAATAGGTGGATGATAAAAGTGATTAACTGTGAGCCAATCAGACGGCGCCGCGGTCGCTTGCTCCACACTGACTCCGCCCGTCTCTGGCTCCAGACGTGTGGTGAACCAGAAGGGGGACCACACAGACTCCAGACTGGATTCATGCAGTCTGACTCCCACGCAGCATGTACAGACAGTGATTCAGGTGTTCCCGGGTCCCAGACCCGCCACCGTCTTCTCTGATCCAGACTCACTTTCCTGTTGTCTCTCCATTCCCGATCCTCAGACCCTCAGACTGGCTTCCTGTGTGGATGTGGGCGTCGCCGCAGTGCTGCGTTCCTGCATTCCTGCCTCCTGGAATGTGAGGAACGCAGCAGACACATGACGACACTGTCAGACCAGGACTCCAGTCTGAGGCCCAGGACCCAGATCGGGGTCAGCACAGAGACCTGAGGACCCGGCTACTGGAGATGAGTCGCTCTGCAGAAACAAACCAGTGAAATCAGAAAAATACTAAACGGAACAAATATTCAGAAAATGAGAGAATTTCATGATCAATAACAATATAATAATAAACAATGATAAAAATATTGTTTCCAATCGATAATCAATAAATAACAAGATGTTCAAATACTGTTGTATTTAATCTGGATCTATTTTAAATGTTAAAAGAACTTTCTCTCTCTACAAATGAAGAGTACCTGCAGACACACACACACACACACACAAAACACACACACACACACACACACACACACACACACAAAGCACACACACACATTTTCAATGCAAATCAGCTTCTTTCAGGACAACAATTAAACAAATGAGGAGTCTTTGACGTGGGTTAAGCCACGCCCCTCATGTTCCCATTTCATCCCGTTTGTTTCGAGTCCAGCTAAGTTGTGACATCAAGGAATGACAGAGTTTCTTGCTGGAGGAGGAAGCAGAATCAGCTGGTCCTGCAGGTCGCTGATCAGCAGGGGGTCTGTGGTCTGTGGATGGGGGGGGGGGGGTCCTGGTCTGAGACCCTCAGCAGCGTCTCTAAAGGTCCTCATCTGTGTTGGGTCTGATTCAACACGCTGAGTCCTTCACTCTCATTATGGAGATCTGTTCCCATGAAGGTCTGACCTCAGACCAGCTCAGATCAGTTCTGGTCCTCCTTTGGGTCCTGACTCTCTTTACGCTGCTTTCAGGATTTCAGTCCGGCTTTTAAACGTTTCTCAGAGTGACAGGTGAGCGGTGACCCCTCAGCATGCTGTGAGTTCTGGGGGTCGTGACCTCTGCTGACACCTGGTCACGGTCACAGGTGTAGATCATGTGATCAGTCCGACCCCTCAGAGCTCACTTCAGTTCACTACAACATGGCAGCCTGCTGCTCACTGCGTGTGATTGGCTGCTGCCGTCTGACTGTGTGTTTGTGATGATGACAGTGATAAGAGTGGCTACACCTGAGAGTCGAACAGGAAGCTCCTTACTCACCGTCAAAATAAAACAAATCATCACGTTTCTGTTGACTGGAGAAAACAGCTAAACAGGAAGCAGATTCATTTTGAAAACTCCCAATAAAGGCATTGATTAAGTGGAGGTCGTGGTTTTAGAGAGCTGAACCCGAATTAAAAACGTGAAGACGTGAAGATGTGAAGATGTATACGAGAAGACGTGTAGACGTGAAGACAAGAAGACGTGAAGACGTGTAGACTTGAAGACTTGAAGACGTGAAGACAAGAAGACGTGAAGACAAGAATACGTAGGCGGGAAGACGGGAAGACGGGAAGACAAGAAGACGTGAAGACAAGAAGATGTGAAGACGTGTAGACTTGAAGACTTGAAGACGTGAAGACAAGAAGATGTGAAGACGTGACGACGTGAAGATGTGACGACGTGAAGACGTGAAGACCAGAAGAAGTGAAGACAAGAATAGGTAGACGTCAAGACGTACGTGAAAGCAAGAAGACGTAGACATGAAGACGTGAAGGCGTAGACGTGAAGACGTGAGACGTAGACGTGAAGACGTGAAGACATGAAGACATGAAGACATGAAGACATAGACGTGAAGACATGAAGACGTAGACATGAAGACGTGAACACATGAAGACGTAGACGTGAATACGTGAATACGTGAAGACATGAAGACGTAGACGTGAAGACATGAAGACGTGAAGACAAGAAGACGTAGACGTGAATACGTGAAGACATGAAGACATGAAGACATGAAGACGTGAAGACGTGAAGACGTGAAGACATGAAGACATGAAGATGTGAAGACATGGAGACATGAAGACGTGAAGACATGAAGATGTAGACGTGAAGACGTAGACGTGAAGACGTGAAGACATGAAGACATGAAGACGTGAAGACGTGAAGACATGAAGACATGAAAACGTGAAGACCTGAAGACGTAGACTTGAAGACGTGAAGACGTGAAGACATGAAGACTTGAAGACGTGAAGACGTAGACGTGAAGACATGAAGACATAGACGTGAAGACGTGAAGACATAGACGTGAATACATGAAGACGTAGACGTGAAGACGTCTGACTGACTGTCTGTCTGACTGTCTGTCTGACTGTCTGTCTGCTCTCCCTCTGGCGTCAAACCACTCTGACATTTGAACCCGGACTGTTTGGGTCCTGGTCTGACTCAGCCCTCATAGTGTGTGTGTGTGTGTGTGTGTGTGTGTGTGTCTGCAGGGCGAAGCCTGGGTGTTTCTGACTTTCTACACTTCAGAGTGATGAAACCAGCATGAGTCACTTGTGTGTGTGTGTGTGTGTGTGTGTGTGTGTGTGTGTGTGTGTGTGTGTGTGTGTGTGTGCAGCAGCAGCTCTTATTTGTTCTGGAACATATGGGATGAGCTGTTTAAAGCTGCACGCTATCTGCACACATCTCCGTCCTTGTGTTTCCACGGCGATGTAGTAGTAGTTGTAGTAGTACCAGTTGTAGTAGTAGTCGTTGTAGTAGTACTACTGTAATTCATGGTTATATCACTTCAGTTACATTTACACATTAAAAGCAACACGTTGTTGTGTGTTTATGACAAATGATTGTGATGCACAGGGGGGGATCTGTGGTTGGAGTCCCTCCCTCTGCAGGGCGAGGTCTGTGGTATGGTGGTCTGGTGGTTTTGGGTGTGAGGGGGTCTCTTCTGTGTGTTAGGGTCTTGTGGTGGTCGGGTCTATTTTTAGTCTCCACCCCCTTTTGTCCAACCAGCAGAGACGAGAGAAGACGTTCCTCTGATGATGTACTTCTACTTCAATAAGGATGGGAAGGAGAAGTGGAGTACCTCCAGAGTGTGTATTAGTACAGTGACTGACAGTAGAGTACTTCCACCATGTGTTTTAGTACTTTGACTGAGAGTAGAGTACCTCCACCATGTGTATTAGTACTTTGACTGACAGTAGAGTACTTCCACCGTGTGTATTAGTACTTTAACATGTAGTGGATGTGTGTATTAGTACTTTGACTGACAGCAGAGTACTTCTACTGTGTACTAGTACTCCTTTCTGTCCGGCTCCAGTTGGTCTTTTGTCTGCAGGCTGAATGGAGGCGGGACTCCGGATGAAACCAGACCCTGAACCTGGAGGAGGAACAGCTCGTTAGACACCACAGAAGAAGAAGCAGCAGGTGTCATCCAGCTTGGGGGGACGGACGTGAACCGTCTTCATCGGCTTGTCTGATTGGTTGTGAGGGTTACTGCTCATTAAGTGGGCGGGGCCAAGCTGTTCTCTGGTTAATCTACAAGGTGGAAGTACTACAGTTTTTCTCGATGGTTTACACACATTTTCTGAAAGCATGCCTCATACTCTCAGAACTCACAAATCAAAAAAACACACACACAATGGGCAAAACCCCTCAATTCTCCTGCAAAATGAAATTTTACATTCAAAACAATGTTATTTCTTCTCAAAATGGTATTTTGTTTTCAAATGACACACACAAACCATCATGTATGAATAGACATTTATAAGAACCAGTTGAACACTGATGTGCTCAATGTAAAACACGATGAACACTTCTTCTCCATTTACCATAATGACTTAGGCCTTTTTTTGTTCAGTGTTACACTCACTACAGACAGTACATACATAAATGTGTTGTAAAATATTTTAGAATATTGTTTTTATATATTTTATTTGTCCCACAACAATACTGTAATGTATACAGTTTTCATCCCAACCAACACAAAGTTGCATATACAGTGGTCTACATACAAAACCAGAAGAACTTACTGTATACTTTTACAAAAAAAAGAAAAAAGCAAAACAACTATCCCGCATCCTCTCTTCTGTTTCGGTCTGGCCACAGCACCTCATCCACATCACAGGCAATGCAAGCGAAGGCCAAGCAGCGGGGGAAATATCACCTATGGCAAATCCATGCTAGGCTCCTCCTCGTACTCTCACTCCTCTGGCTCTGCCTCTGTTGCAAATGTTGGCATCCATTGCTCCAAAACAGAAGAGCTCACCTGTTGCACTTTTATGCTAATGCTCTGATTGCAAATTGTAAAACTGTGTTGCAGGTGTTTGCCCATGTGATGAGTCAGTGTGCATAGTAGGGAAATTAACTTTAGAATTTTGAATGGCAGTGTGTTCCTTGTGAAAACAAGAGATTTTCTTCATGAAAATTGTGCCAAATGCAGAGAATTGTGTGTAGTGTTTTGAAAAAAGTGTGTTTTAAAACTGCAATTTGAGTGTAAAGCAGGAATTGTGCTTGCAGTTTAGCAGAGTTAGTTCAGGGTGTTGGTGCATGAGTTGCATGTTGTGGTCATTGTGTCTCAAGTACCAGTATTTGTGTGTAAATAATTGAGAAAAACTGTATTAGTGATGCATGTGTAATCGGTATTTGAACGTCGTGGATCGACTGCAGAAAACTCTTACTTCCTCATTAGCAATCTCATTTGCATCTCATTTGCCTATTGAACTATAGGCTACAAACAGCTGGAGGGTTTAGGTGAAGTCTGGAGTGTGTAGGGGGGGGGGGGGGGGGGGGGGGGTCCCTGAGGTGGTCCTGGTCCTGGGGTTTTGTCCCTGCAGCAGTGTGGGAAACAGCCACCATGGAAATTTGCATACTGACGGAGGAACGAGCTTCAACCGCTGAAAAGGTTGACTTCCTCCTTCAGTTCATCTGTTTACACAAGAGAGCTTCTGAGCGAGGCGTTCGATGACTCAGCAGATCCACACAGGTCCCTGCAGGATCCACATGCTCTACATGTGGCTGCTGGTCTGAGAGCAGCTGCTTTTACCTCCTTTCAGAAACCAGCTTCATAGCCATCCTTGTGCGGACCTTGAAAGTCTTTAAATACATAAATGCATGTGTCCTGCAGGACGAGCACCAGATCATAATGTTGTCATTAAGAATGGTGCATTCATTAATAGTTATTCATCTTTATCATATGTGTAAGTGAGTCATTATATTAGCAGGAAGATATTTGACTGCATAAAAACAGATATGATGAGTCAGAGTTGGAATGCTGTTGATATTTATGTATTTAAAGCAATAAAGGGCCAAGTAGAACCTCGTGGAACTCCACAATAATTTTTACAATAATCCATCGATGCAGCCGTGAACGTGAAGATGTTACGACAGATTCATAACGTAATACCTTCATGCATTAATGTGAGGAAGCTTCCTTTTGTGTTCTTCATGTTCATCAAAGATAAACAGGTTTTACATGTTTATACTGTTTTTTAATCCAAACTCAGATGTTTCCTGATCCACAGCTGGAAAATGTTTCTATTCAGTTTCAGATAAGGTTTTTCTATTTAACCCAAAATGCTGTTTTCATTGCGGTTCACAGTGTTCAAAGAATCTGACTGGAGTCAAAACTCATTTTTAACAGCACTCTTCTCTCTTTTTCATAAGAACCTGGAACTGTTCCAGCCCCTTCCAGGTCTTTGCAGGACTTGCAGCCCCTCTGTGAGGCGGTCTGTGCCGGTCTGGAGTCCCCAGAGCCCCTCTGGTTTGTGGTCTGGAGGACAAACAGGAGCAGGAGGGAGGGGACGTTTGGTTTGTGATGAAAGCGCGGTTTGGGTGGGTGGGGTTAGGCCGTTTAACCTCAACACATGGTCTGTAATTGTGGACTCGTGATCTCGGACTCAAAGAGAGAAAAGAAGAAACGTCTTTAAATAAAGTTCAAATGAATCACCGTAATAATAAAACCTGCATTCATTACATGGAGGTTTCACACGTATTAAATGGTTTCAGTCAAATCATTAAAGCATGTTTATGTGTTTAATTATGTGTTGAACTGATTAAACAATTTAATTATCAGTAATGTTCCTTGAAGATCTTCGGTTTCTTTGTTGCTTTACTATAAAAAAAACAGACTCACCAACGAGTCATTAAAGGCACCATGTCTCTGAAACGTGAGGTTGTTTATATTCAATAACCACTTAATAATCATTCAAGATATAATATTTTATTTAATAAAAAACTTTGGAAGATTGCTCTACTCTGTTTTGAAATATAGAGTTTTCTCATTTCTCTTGTTAAAATCATTACTATTATAATTCACGATCTGTCCGATGGAGAAGTTTACAATCTACGAAACAAAAGATCCAACAGAAAAAATGTTTTTTACTATAAAAAAGAAATGCCCTTCAAACTAAATGAAGCTTTTCTTCTGTTTGACCCACAAACACATAAAGGCCTCGACTTTCTGGCTTGGAACACAGCACAGAGTTGGGGGGTGGGGGGGGGGGGGTAGTTACTCTGCGGTGGGACGGAGGAGGAGACGCCCGGCTCAGTAAATTTAGCCTCAGCTGAGATAAAAATACCCGTCGGCCTCCAGAGAAGATATTTATAGTTCAGACTGAAGAAGAAAAGACTCACTGTTACACTGAGGCTCTATACAGTCCACTACAGCACACTACATATACAAACTATACATACATACATACATACATACATACATATGTATGTATGTATGTATGTATGTATGTATATATATATATATATGTATATATATATATATATATATATATATATATAGAAACCAGAACCTTTTTTGTTTCTCCTTCTATATCATTTCTACATCGGCCACTCCAGTTTCTCTCTCTCTCTCTCTCTCTGAGAGAGAGAGAGAGAAACGAAACTGGAGTGGCCGATGATATATATATATATATATATAGAGAGAGAGAGAGAGAGAGAGAGAGAGAGAGAAACTGGAGTGGCCGATGTAGAAATGATATAGAAGGACAAACCAGAACCTTATTTCTTGTTGTCTGGGACTACAAACATGGCCGACAGTCGGCGTTTCTAATCTGGTTTCTACACGGCAGCAGAGAGAAGAGAAACTAGATCATGTGTTTCTGTGATGCTGCAGTGATCTCTGCCTCTCACAGCTTCATCCTTCATCCTCCTCCTCCTCCCCTCCTCGTCCTCCACCTCCTTCTCCCCTCCTCCTCGGTGACTCACCCTCTCTGATCCTGGAGCAGCCTTACATGGTCAGTGACGTGGCAGCAGGATCTCCCTACATGCTTCATCCTACGTGCTACGTGCTACGTGTTACGTGCTACGTGGCGGTTACGGTCTGCTCGTCACCAACTGTAGAAGACAACCACTGCCTTCCGCCTGCCTGCTCCAACTGTTTCCATGGTGACGTGACGCAGGGATGAGAGCCCCCACACTGAGACAGAAATAAGTTAGTGAGACACGTTGAGCCTCGGCCTAAATATAGAGATGCTGGTCCTGAAATTCCAGAGGTCCTCAAAGGCAACATCCAGACCTCATCATCATCATCATCATCATCATCATCATCATCATCATCAGATCCGTCACAGCTCATTGATCAGTGATGATGTACTAGTACTTGTTGCACATCCTGAATGGTGGAGCTTCTGTTTTATTGACCAACAGTTTCAGCGACAGTACTCATGGGGCCTGCACTACGAAGCGAGTTCAACATACCCAGGGTATCTTTCAGTTATCCAGCCTAAGTAACCCTAAAAAAGGCGATAGTCGGAGATAAGCGGTCACATGATGCTGGTTATCAATTCGTTAAGTCAACCCAGGGTTTCCCTGTCGAGCTTTGAGCGCGTGCACATAAAAGAGGTGGCGTTTGCAGCATTTGACTAATCACAAACATGGATCAGTCTACGGCAGTGGAGCGGCATATTTCACGTATGAGGAGCGAACCATAATCTTACAGAAATACGAAGACGTATTAATAGTCGTATAATATAACTGCCCCGTCATAAGGGAACTACTAGATCTGACTGATAACCTTTATTTAACCAGGTTTGTCACATTGAGATCCAAGATCTCTTTTGCAACAGAGACCTGAAATGAAATAATTTTGTTAACTGTGCTGATAGATCAGTGGTACAGTTACCGCCCAATGTACCGAGGCTCTCTGCAGTGGTCCCGGGTTTGAATCCACCCTGTGGCCCTCTTTTAAATCGTTGCTCTCTCTCGTCCCTTTAGCTCTCACACTGTCCTCCCGCAATAAAAAGCCAAAAAAATAACTTTAAACAAAGGAATGTGTTGCTGAGATGTATTTTTATAGTGTGGTTTATGACAATATCAGCCTCATTCTTTCAGCTGCAATCCCGGCGGTGTAAAACGGACTTGGGAGCAAATAAAATAAATATAAAAACATAATTCAAAGTGGTAAGTAGGCTGTACACTGACACAGATAAGTCCTTCCCTCCTATTAGAATCTGTATGTCTCATATAAAACATCGTCAGGGACAGACCAAAGGGTTTTTGTCTCTGAACACTCTGAACACTCTAGTTCTCCTAGGAGACCCTTCTTCTTCTTTTTTATCCACGCACCAAGAGAGCTGATTGGTCAGTAGGCTGTGTTTTTCTCCATGTTGATCTCTTATCAGGAACATAACCTGCTCCGGAGCAGGTTAGCTCTGCAGCCTAAGTTATCATGGTGATCTACCCCAGTAAGAAGTGAACATAGGACTGAAAACCCAGTGTTAACACTTAAGTTACCTCGTTAAGCCCAAATCCTGCTTCGTAGTACAGGCCCCTGGAACCGAAAACTCAGAGTTGGTTGACTCAGAGTTTAGGGTTAGGTTCAGAGTTGGTTGAGTCTGCTTTCTGGAACGGGCCCCTGTGCTACATGTCTGCTCCACCAGCTGATACCTGTGCTCTCTGCGCGGGCACCTCTCCTCACCAATATCACCACACTCTCCTGTTTATTCTGGATTTATTGTTTACTTACGTTTGCACTCGTTCCTACTTTGTTCTGCAGCCACAGCACGATCATTATTTGGGATCATTATGTGTTTTAGACTGAAGTAGCAGGAGTGGATTCAGGTAGCTGACCTGGTTTCAGGTCTGTACACTCCCTGTAGTCTCAGCACACACTCATAAAACCATTGCGTGTGTGTATGGTACATTCCATCCGATCACACTTTGTCAGATTATAGTCATGTGACGTCCACGTTTCTGTATCTGCATCACTGATGTCGGATCAGTTTGTTCAGTGAGCCGTCGGGGTGTGAGCTGTTTGTCTTCAGTCCTCATTCCAGCTGTTGATGTTTACGTTACCATGACAGCCATCTTTTACTATCTCCGATGACGAGTAGCCCGACATCATGAACGAGATATGCACATGTCTAACTTTGTATGTGGTATCATCACGATGCACTGCCTGCCCTGTAAACGGCTAATGCTACTAAAGCTACTCATGCTACTAATGTTACTAATGCTACTAATGCTACTAATGCTACTAATGTTACTAATGTTATTAATGCTACTAATGCTACTCATGCTACTGTCTCATGCTACTAATGTTACTAATGCTACTAATGCTACCAATGTCACTAATGCTACTAATGCTACTCATGGCAGGTGTGCAACGATGTAAAACAAGTGAAGGCTCAGTGTCTCTGTGACCTTCTGTACCAGACGATTATTCAGCGTCTCTGTGTGGCGCTCACTGACCATCACTGTGGAGTTTCACTCTGACGGTGTTTGTTCAGGACTGGATCTGTGGCCCCCGTCCATCTGGGCGGGGACCCTTCAGGGACGGGACGGCTGCCAAAACAAACATGCTTGTGGCGTCAGCTGAGTGGCGGAGTCTCCGCTACAACAGGATGTGACATCAGGATGTGACATCAGGATGTGACATCACTAAGGGCTGTTTGAACAGGGCTGCTCGGAAGGTTCCATACGGACACAGAACGTCTGGAGGAGGTAACTCCACGAGGTCAGAGAGGAACCTCCACAGGTTTCACTGCAGGCTACATGACGTGAGCTAGCAGCCAGGGCTCATGGCTGAAGCTATCTGTTAGCTAACAGGACCCAGAAGCCAACTGTTAGCTAACAGGACCTAGAAGCTAATTGTTTGCTACATGACCTAGAAGCTAACTCTAAGCTAACAGGACCTAGAAGCTAGCTCTCAGAAGTGATGTTTGAGTCATCACCTCTTATTAACCAAAATAAAAATTATGTTAAAATCAGATTTTGGAAGGCCTCTGGGCTTGTTAGCCTAGCTCCATCAAAAGATTACAAAATCCACCTTCCAACAACTCCGACTATGCACACACACACACACACACACACACACACTGTAGGCGGCGCCATGGTAACCAGGGTGGTGTGATGGAGATCTCCACCAACACACACTCGTCATGTAACTGTCTTCCTACTGCAGCCATCGGACAGACAGGATGGAAGAGAAGCATCCGTATGAAGTACATTTACTCAGGTACTTCACAGCTGTGAGGTACTTCAGTACAGCTGTGCGGTACTTCTGTACAGCTGGGAGGTACTGAGCTCCTTAACTTGGTGTACTTCTACTCAACCATTTCAAAGGGAGATATTGTTGTTTTTGCTGACAGCTTTAGTTTCTTTACAGATTCTGATTATTAAAAATATAATCAACAGCAGAATAAAAAAAATACATTAATGCATCAATATTTACTTTTAGTAATCTAGATATATTTTGATAGTGTGTACTTCAGGATGTGGGAGGAGCCTAAAACAGAGACATTAAAGTCGGCCAAGGTCATCGGTTCTAGATATCCTTCATATTCAAGTAAATCTGAGAATCTTCAGTATTAAAATGTTAACCGATACAGACACATTTGAACTATCTAATAGCAGTGTAGGAAGAAAATGGTGGAGGACCCAGGACAGATCCCTGGGACTACCGAGCCCAACAAAGTCTGCTGGTCACACACACACACACACACACACACACAGAGGATGAACCACTCAGAAATCAATAAAGTCTCTGTCAATAATTTATTCATCAGGTTCAATAAACATATTTGTGACTCTGTTCCTTTAAATCACCATCAGTGTTCAGCAACTTCGTTGAGTCACTAATAACATAATAATAATACAAACGTGACATGACGTTCCCAGTCCTGTGACGCCTAGAGAAGAACACCTGCTGCTCAGGTAGTTCAGGAGCTTCACGTGCAGCTCCTCCAGTTCATTCAGTCATGTGACATCCATTTAAAGATCCTGCGCCCCCTTTTCTGCAAATCCAGGACCGGAGTCCACCTGACCGGAGTCCACCCCTTCACCCCACAACAGGGGGTCCTTCAGAAGCCATCCGGTACCGGCATCTAACGCAGCGAATCAGTCAACTAATCCGGCGGGAAGGCCCCGGTTCGGTTCAGTCCAGTTCGGCTCAATCCGGTTCGGCTCAGTCCGGTTCGGCTCAGTCCGGTTCGGTTCTCCTCCGTCTTCAGCAGAAGGCCCGACTGTTTGGACTCGTTCTCACCGCTCCGCAGCGGTCTGACTCGGCTCCCCATCGGCCCCGGTCCGGCTCAGCGGACCAGCATCTCCAGACAGGGGACCCACTGATTCCGGATCCGGCTCTCCTCGCAGAAGCTGCTGATGTTCTGCAGCGCGGTGGACTGGAGGGGGGTCACCGGCGGGTTCTGCGGGACGAGCGGGGACACACAGTGAGACTTCCGGTGATGACAGTAAACACCTGTGACTTGCGGATCCCGCAGCCCGGGAGGCGGACTTACCGTGACAAGGATGCAGTGCAGGTCCCGGGGCTCGTTGCCGTTGCTGTCCTCGGCGTCCCCGTCCAGCAGCTGGACCAGACGCCGCATCCCGGAGACCCGCAGGATGTCGATGTCGTTGTCGCAGCAGAAGGCCTGCAGCAGCGTGAAGTGGATCTGCAGCGCGATGTCGTCCTGGTCCTCCTCGTCGGTAGCGAGCACGCACAGGACCACGCTGTCCGGGTCTCTGCAGGAGGAGGGGGGGAGGGAGACCCGGTTAGAACCGCATCACAGTCTCCGTTCACAAAACCACAACATTGTGCAGAGCTCAAACTTACACATTCATGAGTTTGGCGGACTCGTAGACCCCCACCGTGAGGCAGTCCTGGCGCTGCGCCGCGATCAGCAGATCCTCCAGATCCTGGCTCATAGTCCACATCCTGCACAAACACAGAGTCGCTTAGAAACCTGCACCGGGTCCAGGGTTACATAGTGGACTGAGCTGGTGCGCATCGATCGGGAGGACTCACCTTTTCTCCGTGCTGTTGTAACCGATCATCTCCTCCAGAGTCATGCTGACGTCACGCAGGTAATCCCCTAGATCCAGTTTAGATTAAACAAGAATAAAGTCCCGACAGGCGGTAATCCAGAGTCCGGAGTCCGTGAGCGGGTCAGGGTTACACCGTGAGTGGGTTTGAGTGAGTCCGTGAGAGGGTCTCTGTTAGTCCGGCAGCAGTGTGCGGTGGAGCTCTGCCGGAGAATCCGCGGCTCTACGCTCTTTATAGAGGCTCCGCGCGCCGGGCCCCGCCCCTCCCTGTGCGGGGCCTCATCATTGGTCCGGCGCTGTCAATAGATCCTCCGTCCTCTGCAGCCATTGGCTGAGCGCGCTAGAGACGCCGGTGATCCCACGTGGGTGGTTTCGGAGAATCCCCCCCCTCCTCCACCAGCTTTGTTTACCGGGACCTGGTTCTCTGACTGGAGGAATGTGGTCCTCCCAGGATCTGGACCATCTCCGTCGACACAGCAACGAAACCAGGTCTGGGTGTCGCGAAGCGGCTGACCGTCCGCGTGACCGGGCACTAGCCGGTCCGGCTGCACGAGGACACTCAAGAAACGATGCACAAAGCGCGTTGATGCGTCACGAGATGAAGTCACGAGACGCTCTGATTGATTGGAGTCTGATTCTTGTTCTGCTCCATCCGGGCTCCAGACGTCCCGGGTCCCGGCTCCAGACGTCCCGGGTCCCGGGTCACAGGACCGGGTCCCGAGCTGCAGAAGAACACGCATGCGCTGTAAAAACAGCATCAGAATAATATAACAGAAGCTTATATGACTGAATACAGAGTTTTAACAGAGTTTTAATGATGCACGAGCCGTTTGCACTACCCCCCCCCCCCCCCTCCTCCGGGATCACATCCTGCAGAACTGATATGGACTCAGGTCTCAGACGCCCCTCGGCGGCCCCGCGGTGCCACTGCAGTAGTGAAACCAGCAGGACATGTCGAGACGCGCTGTGAAGCCGGTGCCCCGAACTGGGGCGCGTGCAGAGTGTGTGTGTGTGTGGGGGGGGGGGGGGGGGGGGGGGGTGACCTGGTCGTTTCTGAGGAGGTTTCAGGGTCCGTTAAGGGGCTTTTGGGTGCTTTCAGGGGGTTTTCAGGAAGGGATGAAGGAGTTTTTGAAGACGGTTTCATGTGTCATTAACGGATCTGGGGGGTCCTGCAGGGACTTTTAGAAGCGGTTTGATGTACTTTAGTGGACCCTTGAGGGTTTCTAGACCTGAAACAGAAAGCAATCCTGAAACAAAGCTGCAGGATTCACTTCGGTTGGATTGTATATGTACACCGAAAGAATCGATTAAATCCTGAATCCTCTCAACTTTAAGAGAGTTTAGTGAGCTTTTAAGGGGAAATGTTTAATTCCTTATACACCTTAAAATCTCTGAAGCCACATGATGAATATGATGTTGTGACATTTATTGAAGTATAAAACTTTAGTTTTAACATGTAGAATAAAGTTTCCTGCCTCAGGTTTGAGAAGCTTTTGAATAAAATGCTTATATTATACATTTACATCAAAATCACTTTAAAATTAAACAGTCGAGTTTAAGTAGCAGCTTTATAAACATTCAGTTACACACGTTTCTATTCCTAAAAATGGCCTTTAATGTACATAATTAAAATGTAAGAGTATTTAAGGTGTAAAAGGAGGTTTAAGTGTAAAGTTTAGGGGTTTATCTGGTAATAAAGTCAAGTTTAAAGGGGTTTTAATTCTGAAGTTAAATTTAATTTAAAGGAAAGTTTTCCAGAAGTCAAAAGTTCAAAGTTCAGGTTCAGGTGTGGTGATAGAGCATCCAGGATCAGCTGATCCCTGATCGGCACTCACTAATTGTATTTAAGTCAACAAAAGAACATTTCAGGAACAGAAACAACATACAATAATAATAATAATAATAATAATAATAATAATAATAATAATAATAATAATAATAATAATAATAAGCTCCTCAGTCAAGTTTAAAGGAAAATAAAGTAAAACAAAAGTGTTCCTGTGCTGTCCCCTACTGGTCCGATCCAGTTCTCACAAGAGGATTTTATTGTGGTGATTTTTTTAGATGTGTTTTAGATGTGTTCATTGTTTGGTTTAAACCACCTTAAAGAACCCCTTGATTTCAGTTTAAGGGTTTATTGAGTTGTTTAAGCAACAAAGAAACTTTTCATTTGAAGTTTAAGGAGTTTAATTTGAGTTTAAGGAGTTTTTAAAAGTATAACATTAAACTTTTAGAGAATGTGATTAAACATTAAGGGATTCTTGTGTGTTAAATGAAAGTTTAAGTTTTTTTACTAATACAATTAAATTCAAGATTTTTTAAGGTATAACTTTTCCTTTAATTATACATCAAACTGAAACAGTGATCAATAAGCAACAACAGAGAAATTATCATTAGAGGGATAAATGAAGGTGTGATTGATACTTGATGAGCTATTGATGAAGTATCAGTAGTTCATGATGAAGCTCATTAGCAGCCAATCACAGATCCTTAGTGACAAGGGATGACCTCACTTTAAAATCAATCATTGATCCCAATCGATACTTCAAAATACTGTAAACACCAATCATATAATAAACTGACCTATTAATTATAATTACTTTGCTTTAAAATTAAATCATGTTACATCCCTCAAATACTGTAAAATTAAAGTATAAGAACACTTAAATGTTTAAAGTCAAGTTTAAGGAATTCAACTAAATCATATATTTAAGTTTTAGAAGCTTTATAAACATTCAGTTACACACATTTCTATTCATAAAAATTACCTTTAATGTACTGAATTAAAATGTAAGAGGCTTTAAGGTGTAAAAAGGAAGTTAAAGTGTGAAGTTTAAGGGTTTATCTGGTAATAAAGTCAAGTTTAATGGGTTTTTACACAGTTAAATTGAATATAAATGAAAGTTTTCCTAAATTTCAAAGTTCAGGTTCAGTTGTGGTGTGAAACGTTAGTGTCTCTAATAGAGCATCCAGGATCTTTTATCGGCTGATCAGTAAATATAAAATAATGTCCTTTTCAGTTGTTACAGTTTAAAGGATTTAAATAAAATGTTAAGGTGTAAAATTGATATCTAGAGGATGTTAAAATAAAGTCCAAATGTAAAACTCTGAAATGAGAGAGCTATTTTGAAGAGAGTTAAGTTTCCTGCTACAGTTAGAAATATATTAATGTACTTAACTGTTTAATGTTTGGAGGATTTTTAAGGTGTAAATCTCCTTTTATAAAGTATTAAAATGTATTACTTTGAATTCTCATGTTGCTTTTAAAATATCCTTCATAAGTTCTTATAGGCAGTGTCTTTAATTTTTCTTGAAGACTCTTATTCACAACTCAACTTTAAAAATTTAAGGGACTTTTAAGTGAGTTGATTAAGGAAGGTTCAAATGGGGGTTTAAAGTATAAAATAAAAAAATTAAGGTCTAAAGAGTGATGAGTCATTTAACTTTATGGAGTTTTATGGAGTTTTATAGTTTAGTTTAAGGTAAGTTTAAGTTTAGTTTAAGGTTAGTTAAAGGGTATAAGATTCAACTGTTAAGTGTAAATAAATGTCAGAATCCACAAACAGTTAAATTAAACCTTTCATTTTACAATACACACATCTGCTGTTTTAGTGTGTGTGTGCGTGTGTGTGTGTGTGTGTGTGTGTGTGAGAGAGAGAGAGAGAGAGAGAGAGAGAGAGAGAGAGAGAGAACTCTCCTGCTGGTTAACACTCCTCTCAGTCTGCTCTTTTTCCTCTCAGCTTCATTTCCATCTCACACATCCTTAAATCTATGGTTTTCCCTCTGGAGTCTGGTGGCTCATTTACAGGCGTCCCGAGTTGTTTCCCAGAATACACAGCTCACCTCTTCGTTCACACGTTTCATATCAGATTCACTGTCATACTGTCGTCGTCACACTCATAATCTGAAAAAAAATCTATAATAAGATTTCACAACCACCACAAACTACAGCCTTGTTTTATTTAAACCTTCATCTTTGAGATATTAAAGCTGAAGGTGTTTTAAGGTGTTTTATTTCTACTTTTCTGCTCATTGAATTCACGTACATTTTTATATTTATGATTAAGTAAATGTGTTTATACTATATACCACATTATTACAATAAACATGTGAAGAATGCCTGTTTAGTATAAAGACAATAAGCCAAAGAAAAAAGAGCCCTTATTAAAAATAATAAAATAACTGATGAAAATCGATGATGAACAGTCGTTTTATACAGGTCTAGTTTTCAAACTTTTACTTTTGTGACTGAAAGGAAGTTCATATTCATGTGCATATTCTGCCTGGAAACTTTAATTTTGTAGAGATTGAACTCTTTTTACTGACATTTACTGACTCGTCTTCAATAATTCACTTTATTTAAACGCAAATTACAGATTGTTTAGATTGAATAAAAAATGAAGTCGTAATAAACTACAAAAAGGGGACAAATTAAAAATCATGGACGGTTAACATCTGTAGCACGGAGCGAGGATCAAACTGAAACATCCATCCATCTATTGTTTACCGCTTATCCTGTAATCAGGGTCGCGGGGGGGGGGGGGGGGCTGGAGCCGGCAGGGTACACCCTGGACAGGTCGCCAGTCCATCACAGGGCCGACATGTAGAGACAGACAACCGTTCGCACTCACATTCACACCTACGGACCTGTGAGGCTGTGAGGCGACAGTGCTACCCACTACACCACCGTGCAGCCCCAAACTGAAACAAACGTGGCAAATAGTGTAGCTAGTAGCATAGCTAATAGTATAGTGGTAAGGCTAGTAGCATAGCTAATAATATAACTAATAGTTTGTCTAATAGCATGCTAGTAGTAGCATGCTTGAGTATTGGTGACTCCCGAGCCGGTAAACAGCGTAGTTAGTTTTTTTCCACAATTCAGGTCGCTATTATTTTGAAAGGTGCCACCGGAAGCTGTCTCCTCCTCGCATCCGGTGTACTTGACGCAGGTGCGGCGGTTTGTCGCACTTTAATCTTTAGTTGTTCCGATGAGCGCGGACAGCCATGACTGAAGTGACGGGAAGCAGTGTCTCTGGCGCGGCCGCGGAGCCGGTACGTTATCGATTATCGATTTATCATGTTTTTGGATGAATAATGTGAGAAAATATGAGCGTGAGCCAGTCGACTAAAGCTGTTTTCATCTTTTAGCTTAAACGCCGTTAGCTAGCCGTTTAGCTTGTTTGCTAACGGGCTGCTTGCTAAATCTTAAATGTGTGTTTGGGCAGGTGGAGTCCGGTGTGGACGAAGCTTCCCTCGCAGAGGCGTTTGAAAAAACGTTGGACATTTCACAGGTTCGTATAAAAGTTTCATTTTTTTTTTATAGTTTCAGTGCAAACAGCAGAGTTGAATGCTTCTTTCCTGAGATGGAAGGTACGTGTCCACAGGCAGCAGTATTTCCACGTCTCCCATTCATTGGTTGCAGTTGAATAGTCAAAAAATAGGTCCTAACAACTATACCTAACTCCTATTCTTTGACAAAACATGGTTCTACCAATTTACACTTTGGCCCCAAAGCATGAAAACACAAACTTGTCCAACTTGTGGAGTCTGGTGGATGAAGCATGATAATTGAGTGATTCTGGATCATTGCAGGATGTTGAACTGACAGAATCAGCAGCCTCAGAGGAGACAGACAGAGAGAAAACGGAGCAGGAAGACAGGCAGCAGGACGGACAGAGACACGGGCAGCAGGACGGACAGAGAGACGGGCAGCCGGACGGACAGAGAGACGGGCAGCAGGATGGACAGAGAGACGGGCAGCCGGACGGACAGAGAGATGGGCAGCAGGTCCGTCCAGCAGCAGCTCAGTCCTCCCATCCAGAGTTGAAGGTAAAATCACAACTAACTAATGAGGACGTTCCTCTTCATTTGACGGTAGTTCTGCACAATAGTGGAACAAAATTTATATTGCAATATGTTTTGCAATGTCAAGTTAAAAAATACAGGAATTTTCATCCTAAATGTATAAGTTAAAAGCATCAATTAAATACACTTTGAAACTAACATAAGTCTAGATATATATATAAAGTATTTAGTTATCTAGTAGGGCTGTAACGATACACGTATCGAAGCTGAAATCGCGACACTCAGATCCACGAACCTGTCTCGCGCCACAAGAAGGCAGAATCGCGACACAACTTCCGGTCCAGATCAGCACTATGAGCTGTAGGTAACACCACATTAACACCGCAGCGGTCGTTCGCTAATTCTCCGCCGTTGTTCGTTCACACGGAGCGAAGCACCGCTGGAGTAAAGACGAACCGCTGTGTAATTCACAGAAAGCAGCGCAAAGAGACGTCCTGGTACACGTCATGATGATGACGTGTGTGTGTTTTCAAGGGGTTTCCCTGGAGTCTCCCTGTCACTCAAAACCCGACGGAGGCTAAAGTTCACTGAAGTCTCGGTCCGGAGGGCTGACCGTCGCAGAGATTTTTTTTCATCATAAACACTCGGTGAGTTAAAGTTTTTTTGGCCGGTGACAGACGCTGTTTATCGGGCAGAAATGTGAGGAAGAGTCGGTAGGACGGGCGGGAGGAAGGACGCTTCTCCACGTACAGCTGCGGTATTTGTTTCCCCGTTGCCAAAGACAGTTACAGTTACTACGTTACCTTAGTTTGGTTCTGCAACGTTGCTTTGTGGGACATTTCTCTGTAGTAAGTTGAGTGAGGGACCTGTGCAGTTAACAGACTATCAGATAGACACGCCCTCCATGCCAAATCTGCATCTTACATAAATCAAATGTTTAATTAAAAAAATAAATAATATCGAAATTTGTATCGAACCGTGGGTCAAAAATCGTGATACAAACCGAATCGTGAGTTTGGTGTATCGTTACAGCCCTATTATCTAGTAATAAATGTGTTCATAAGCTCACCGGTTGTACAGATATGAAACGACGGATCAGGTGGGTTCAGGCTCCTCCCACTCTCAGGGAGAGAGAGAGGGTGAAGCAAAGACTAAGCAACCTGAGAGGGCTGCTGGAAAAAGCTCACGGTTGGATCCACGAGACCCCTTCAACCCGGGTCTCTCCAAGCCACCTGATGTAGCTGCCGGTCTACGGGGGAATGACCTGCCCGGGAGAGGCTCCTCCCACCCTGAGTTCATCATGAAACTGTGCCTGCAGGTCATTGATACTGGATGAGTCATGAACAGAAGGATCATGGGAGTTCTCCTTCGCGTTAAGAAGCTAAATAGTCATAGCAACGTGTTTGATGTCATCTACCAACGTCACACTTCTTGTCATGTGACCTTTGAGCATGAGCACATCAGTGTCGATGCTGAAACCGTATAATGTGCAGCTCTGTTTGACTTGAACGTTGTTTGGTATAAAATGACTGTTTATGTCTCGTTTGGGTGTCCCAGTGAGACTCAGCTATTGTCTTAATAACAGTTCAGACAAGTGATCAACCTGTCTCACCCTCAGTGGGTGGTGGGGGATCGGTGTCAGGCCGTGTGGTCGGAGGACAGACAGCTGTATCCAGCAACAGTGGTGTCTGTGGACAGGGGGCGCTGCAGAGTCCGCTTCAACGGCTACTGCAACCATGAGGACGTAGACCTGAAGGCCCTCACGAGTCCAGATGCCCCGCCAACACGGAGACTGAATGCTCAGGTAACAAGCTTAACGAGCAGCATCAAAGGCTTCCACCTCGTTAAAGATTCAGTAGACATCCACTCATTTAAATATCCAGATGATGTCACCCAGTGTCTTGTTGCCGTCTGGCTCTCAGGACTGGAGACCTGGTTCTCGGTGCCGGGCCGTGTACTCGGAGGATGGTCTGGTTTATCCGGCTGTCGTCGTGTGGGTCAAAGGTCAGCGAAGCCGCGTTCGCTTCGACGACTATGACAACGAGGAGGAACAGGACGTCGACTGTCTGCTGAGCCCCGATGAGCTCCATGGACCCAGCAGAGCCTCTGCAGCCAAGGTAAGAACCCGCGCCAGGACCTCAACCGGGTATCAAACCCATTGACTCACAGAAAACGTTGCATAAAATAAATTCTTAATCTTGTGACTTCTTTGATGGGATGGTTCCTGATTTAACTTAATTTAAAATATTTTTAAAAATAATCTTTTTGAATGAAAATGTTATTCTGAATGTTTATTCTGTTTGTCGTGAATAAATGCTTCACAAAATTAGCCACGAGTTCTGTACAGGTTCTTAAGATGGACCAGTAACTAGTCCTGGAAGGATGGAAAACATTAAAGTCACCGTTATCCTGCCTAAATAATTGTCATTCATATTATTATCCCACTAGTTATCAGCATATGACAAAATGGCAATCATTCTGAAATCACTTAAACAACGCGGCTCTAATCAGCGACCATATGTTCTGATAAAATGAGACTCAGCATCTTTTCTGAATCTGTCCAAGCGTCTCCTGTAATCCTTCCAACACATAATCCACCAGAGACCACGTGTTGGAGTCTGGTTTTACCGGGTTTTTCCTCAGGACCCTGAAGTGGACTGAAAACACCACTTCACCTCAACCACAGCTTTCCCTCATCAATTTCTCACAGAACATCTGGATTCATCATTTAATGGGTTTCTGTCTCCCTGCTGCAGTACCACTTTCCACCTGAACTGGTACTGATGAGTGGGGGGGGGGGGGGGGGCGCTGTTTTACAGAAACATGACTTAAACACCTTTTCTGTCTCCCTGCTGTAGTACCACTCGCCACTCGGGGGGGGGGGGGGGGCAGTTTTACAGAAACATTCATTAAACGTGACAAATATGATAACTATCAAATAAATCACATAAACTCAAGTGTAGAGACATCAATTGCTGCATAACATGTACACATTTAAAAATAATGTATTGGAAATATTAGATTTTGATAGTGTATCGTATCAGTCACAGCCCTGACACTCAGACCTGCAGGTGGAAGCTTATGGTTAATTTGTTGTTGTTGTTGTGTGTCAGCAGGTGAAAGAGAAACAAAGTAATCAGAGTAAAGTAGACAAAGAAGCAGCAGAGAAGAAGAGAGGAGACCAAGCAGAGAAACCAACCAATCACAGCTTCTCCTTCTTCCCTCCGTTCCCCCCTCCTCCTCCTCAGTCGGCCTCTGGGGTAAAACTCACGATAAATATATTGAATCTATTGATTTGTTCCTGGTTTGATCAGTGTGACGGTGTCTCCCTGCCAGGAGTCGGTGTCCTTCATTCCTCCTCCTCCTCCTCCTCTCTGGACGTTTGCTAGCAGCCCTGCCGCCGTCCCCTCCTCCTCCTCCTCCGTCGACTCCTCCTCCAGCATGCTGATGCTGTGGTACATGTGTGGCTTCCACACCGGCAGTTACATGGTCAGTACCGCTGTTACATCCCCTCGGTCATCGCCGTGGCGTACACAAACGCCCGTCACTTTCAGATCCAATTAAAGAGTGTTTCAAATTGTTTCAATCCAGAATCAAGGAGTCATCTGATCATAATCAGAGAGACCACCAATCAATTTATTTAGAACCAATATCAGCTGATCGGAGGCTGCAGACAAAATCTGATCACCCCTAACTAATGGACCCCTAACCCACAGCGGTAGTTTTAATGTTGATTAATTATAAAAAAAAATATATATATATATATATAAAATGTGCAGATGAGACGAAGAAGATGAGCTGCTGAAGTTCAACGTCCCTAAAATCTATAAATGTTCACATTTAAGAGTGTGAACCGGTTGTTTGTTTGTTTCAGGCTCAGCAGCTGTTTAAGTCCAAAGACTGAGGTAAGACCTGAACACACACTCGTACACGTACACACATATACACACCCACACACAGGTACACACATGTTCAGTGAAGGTACAGAGAAGTAAATGTACGCTTTTACATCCATGGCCTGATGATGTCATAGTCTAGTCAGTTGTTCACTGCTCATCAGGGTGAATTATGGGAAACTTTAACTCACTATACATTCAGACAACATGCAGAACTCGGCAGTGAGCCATTCAGACCCCTTCAGGTGCATTATGGGAAATGTAGGAACTAAAATTCAAAGTACCTCCACCTCTGCTGCTCAGGTTTGGACCTGAAGAGACTGAATGATGGAGTTCTCTGATCACTGGTGCATCAGTGCATTGATAGATGTACTCTGAATACTTTGATCAGCTGATCATGCAGGTAATCTTTTTGATGTGTTCTGCTTTAGAGCCAGAGAGGATTCTGGGACGAGCTGCAGCTGTGAAGATCCTCCACATGTACATTTATTCACTATATTTTAAATATCCTTTTATTTGTTCTTGGCAGGAAGTGTTTATGTTGAGAGTTTAAGACATTTGTGTTTGAGTTTCTGAGACCTCGAGGATGAACTGAAGAGTCATTGTTTTGATATTTAACAGACAGATGATAACTGCATCTTCCTCTCCGTGTTGTCTGTACATGCAGGTTTAAAGGACTTCCTGTCCTCGCTGATCCCCCTTAGCTTTCATGTGAGACTAGATCCAGTCTGTTCTGTATTTCACAATAAAAGCCCTAAAGGTCATATTGAGATACAACAATATTGAAACCTTTTTATTTTATGGGTGCGTATTTTAAAATAATTCCCTGGATAAAACTCAAATATAGAACTGGTTATGATCATTAATTAGTACACTTTTACTTATATACGGTAGTTAAAGGGATAGTTCAGAATTTTGGACATATGACCTATTTTCCAAGTGAGCCGGTGTGTTCGAGACGTCTGGAGACGTTTTCAAGAAATTTCATTCAGTTCTTCTAGTTGCTGAGTTCGCTTGTGCTATGGATAGCGCAAGTCAATCGTTCTAGCTAGCATGGCATTAAAAACAGTCTTGCCCACTCCACAGTGCACCCGAGGCAAATCAATTAAAACACTAGACTGTCGATGTACATATCTGTGTTGATAGAATAATATTTGAAACAAAACTAACCTCGCATCGCATGAATCATCCATTTTTTGAGGGACTAGTTTCTCAGCAGCAGCGGAATTATACTTTGCTCCGTCGGACTCAAAACTCTAAAGACGCGCTGCTCGGAATCCAGCCGGTAAATACACACCTGAACACCGCAGATTTGTTGGCACTTATGCCCCCAAGGCTGTCTGAAAAGCCCTCGGAGCTCACACAAACACCGGCCAGCCCACGGCCACGCGAAGCCACAATTACGCACCGCGAAGCCGGACCTCTGCTTCGTCCGTAGACCCGTAAACCCTCGGACACGTTGCGGGGGATTCCCTCCTGGCACCACCAGTCTCCGTTTGTTCGGTCCCGGTTCTCAGCTCCAGCTATCTCGGTCTCCACAGACGCTCGTCCACGTTCTGCCCTTTGAGCATCCCTCTCGTGCAATTCTTCCTCTGTATATTCAGGCTCGTACAGGTACGGTTGGGTTTGGGTGGAAAAAAACTCCTCATCAGAGTCTTCAAAAGTTTCACTATATTCTCCAAAAGTGGCCATTTCTGTGAGATTGAAGAAACTAGCACTGCAGGCTACTCTGCGTCTGTAGTAATGACAGCAGGTAAACAAACTATTATAGAACCGGTAACTTATAAGTGCTAGGTGATATCACTCCGCCGCTGCCATAGCCTACTAGGAAGTATGACATGCTGCTGAGACATAAATCCTTAAAAATGCAAGGTTGGTTTTCTTTCAAACATTCTATCAACACATATGTACATCGATAGTCTGCCGTTACAATGGATTTGCCTCGGGTGCACTGTGGAGTGGGCAAGACTGTTTTTAATGCCATGCTAGCTAGAACGATTGACTTGCGCTAGCCATAGCATAAGCGAAGTCGGCAACAAGAAGAACTGAATGAAATTTCTTGAAAACGTC
This sequence comes from Eutrigla gurnardus, assembly GCF_963514095.1. Lineage (NCBI taxonomy): Eukaryota > Metazoa > Chordata > Actinopteri > Perciformes > Triglidae > Eutrigla > Eutrigla gurnardus. The sequence goes on along the minus strand of NC_139920.1, from coordinate 19,488,063 downwards.
TCCAGACGTCTCGAACACACCGGCTGACTTGGAAAATAGGTCTTATGTCCAAAATTCCGAACCATCCCTTTAAAGCTGCAGTCGGCAAGTCTGGCAGATGGAGTTGACTCAGTCAAATTTGAATGTTTCCAACACTCAGGCCCCTCCCCCTCTACCATCGAGCTCCTCCGCTCCCTCCCATCGAGTGCTCGTCAGTGCGCGTGCACCAGATTCTGTGAACGCACCCGTGTCTTCTCTCATTGATAAACGGCATGGAGTACACGCTACACAGAGGTAGGCTGGCTAATTTACTCATAGATAGCAACTGCTAATGTCATTTAGCGTATGCCTAGCTTGAGGCGTGTGCCTGTGATATTGTAACATGTGTGAGGGGGGAGGTGGGATCTGTGGCGTGTGCACAAACTGTGAACTGCGCTGAGTGGACAGGATAATACGTGTTGCCGACTGCGACTTTAAAAACCAGTCAGTGAGATGCAACATGAACAATAACTGATTTATTTGGCTTCAAAAGGAACATTTTTCTTCATTCATAGCAAAGATTCTTTCTGCAAAACGTAAACTGAAGTTGAGAGGAAATTATTCAACATAAAACAAAAACCTTCAGTCCAGCTGACTGAGACCAGGGACCGGACTCACCTGGTCCCGTCCCTCCCAGAATCAAAATATAAATATCACTCATCAGGCACTGAATCCAAGACTCCTGTCACAAATTGTTTCAGCTCTGAACAAAGAAGACGACGTCATTAACGTTATTAACGAACTTTACAAAATACAAAGTCAACTTTAGTCACAACATCATCCAAACATTCCACTCAAGCTTCCTCGTTTTTAGTTATTCATAAAAAAAAAGAAATGTTGCCGTGTTTTTGGAATTTTAGCTTTTTGTTTTTTAAATGTTGAGACTTCGTTGATCAGAGAGAATTTAACGATTTTATAGCCAGATAAAAAAAAACATTAGAAGGTGAATTTATTCTGAAATCCTGCCCCGTGGTGGATACAGGAAAGGGGTGGGGCTTAGCCTCTACAAATATTTGTGAAAGGTGAAGTCATTCCAGTTTGTTTTAGTGCCTTTTTAAGAGTTTTAACATTGTGACTCACAATTATCTTTGGCCGTGTCGTCTCTCACCTCGTTGGAAATAACTTAATTAATTAATAACAAAAACAAAGATCCAATCAATCAATGAACTGAAATCCACCTGCAGCCTCCCCGGACCTGAAACGGCTCCGTCATGTTCTACAGGATTCTGGTTCATCCTGAAACCGGCTCGTTGATCTTCCTCCTGATTGGTTGTTGAAAAGGAAATGGGTCTCAGTTGGAAAGTGAAAAGGTAGTTTGATAGACGGAGCTGGTTTCCGTCACCATGACGACCCCCCCAGCTGACTCATGCCGAATCATTGATCTTGTATCGGCTGAGTTCAAGATGAGCAGTTGAGCTCCCGTGAGTTTGTACGTGAAGCTTCAGGTCAGACAGGAAGTCCAAAAAATCTCAGTCTGCAGCTTAGCAGGTCTGGAGTCAGTTTGCAGTAGTTTAAGCACAGTTGATGAAATAGAAAGCATTCTGAATAATAACAATAATGATGGTGATGATGAAGAGGTGATTATCATGTACCCACAGCAGCGTCTCGCCTGCTTCCATCATCCATCCCAGACCCACCACCAGGATCCTCGGCAGCTTTTGGTCCAGTTCCCCCTCATCGATCCTCCTGATCCATAATCAATACCGTCTGACAGTAAACACTGGACTCGTCCAGCAGTCAGCTGACCACACCACTCATCTGGACAGAGAGGCAGATAACGCGATCAATCACACGATCAAAACTAACATCAGTTACAACATGATCAACTGATCAATCACTTTGAACATTGATCAGCTGATGTTTGTTGTTGATCATTTTGTCATCGATATTGTTCTTATTTGGAGGTGGTGAGTTTTGGAACTAAAGTTCCCATAATGTATCATTCTGTGTGTTGTGGGAGACCTCTGACCTGCGGAGGCTGCGAGCTTCGTACAGCGTGTCGTCCTCGTCGCTCGCCACCGCCTCCATCTCCACGCCGTCCTCGTAGCTGGACAGCAGCCCGTACTTCTTCTTGTGGACGGGACGCTTGAGCCTGTAGACCATAGACCAGGTGTTAGATCCAGTCTAGATACTGTAGACCAAGTGTTGGAACCAGTCTGCAGACCGGCAGTAAGAGCAAGTCTGTAGACCGGCTGTTAGACCCAGTCTAGATCCTGAACTGTGAAACTGAATTCTTAATCTTATCAGATTGAGGCAGAATTGAAGAAAAGCAGTGACGGTATTAAATGAGTAGTTTTCTGGGTGGAGTCTGGTGCAGGAGAACGGCAGGTAGGAGACCAACAGAAGAGTCTATGAATCCTTCTGCACGTGTTAAAACGCCTGAAATATGAATGTAGTTCAGTGGATCAGTTAATCAGATGATAACTGATCAGATATCCAAACTTGCTGCTGTAGTTCTGTGTAGCTCCTTCCGGCCACTTATACATGGTTAGTTAAATGTTTGCACTGTGCACGTGCTCTCAGTTCAGCTCACATCTGATCTGCGTCATATTTATCAGGAAACGTCAGTACGTTGTTAGTTACTCTTACTGCTCAGCTGTGATGCAGCGGTACGTCGGTGTAGGAGGTTCTATTTGATGGGGGATGAAAGCCGAATTAAAGAGAGGCCACTAAAATAGCAGCAAAGAGCATGAATCGGCATTTAAAGCAAAAAAAACACCTAATACTGTGGGGAAACTTAACTTAGTTAATGAGTTTATGAATTATGTTTGCGTGACGTCAATCAATCTATTATCACTTTTGGATTTATCTAATAAATTACACTGACGTTCTCCTCTAGTATAACATCCTGGTGTTCACACGCCTTAATACCTTACCTTACCCCAGACTCCTTCCAGAAAACCGACCATTTAAAGCGTCTGTTATCAGCGGTTGTATTACGTGAGTAAAGTGACGCCATGCCAAAATCCAGTCATAAATCTTGTGATTTTAAGCTTCCGTTTAACACACATAAAGTTTGTTAAACGTCATCTCGGCATTTAATATGATCTGAGGACGGTTAATTATTTGAAAGTAATCATCTACGCGTTCGGACATTTAATAGGAAACCGGCTTTAGCGACTCTGTTCTTCCCGGATCAACTTATTTCCTGACTCGCTGTTTCGGTGTTTTCGTGGCAGGAGTCTGGTGCGGGTCTGACTGTTGTTCTCACCGCACAGCTCGGATCAGGAAGTACAGGACCCCGATCACGGTGATCCCTATCAGGACGTACAGGGCCCTCTGGATCATGGAGCTGTCCACGTTCAGGCCGGTGAACAGTCCTCCGGGACTCTTCCCGCCGTGTGTTGAGTTCTGCCCGCCGGACGGCGTCGTCACGGGTACGGGTCCGGGCGCCGCGGTTTCCGCCTGGATCGCATCCTCCACCGCGGACACGAGCAGCCAACAGACGGACGAAAGAACTGCGCGGAGGAGTCTGGGAAAAGTCATTCTAACCGCCACGGAACGACAGGAATACGACTCAACGGTCTCTCCAGGTCCACGTCGCGTTAACTCAACTCTGTTGATAAAAAGTCAAAACTAGGAAGTTCACGTCCGCCTACTGCTGACGTCACACGGACAGGGGGCAATGTTCCCTCAGTTTGACTGGAAGGACTTTCAAGCAATTACTGCATCTTGCCACACGGGGCCCCCAGAGATATGCGAGTACACTCAGACCCGGATTATCACAAATATTGTGAGCCCTGGATGTATATGAACCAGATGTATGATCTATTGAAAGACAAATAACTTTCATATTTCACAATAGTAGGTTTCAAACATTATTTTACGTTCATTACGTACAAAGCATCAATTACAAATAAAACAATATTGGTCCTTTAAAGTGTTTCCTGACTCACGCAATGTTTTTTATTGTCAGGATATATTAAATTACTATATTGTTTTTAATAACTAGTGGGACAAATATCTCAAAAAATGCTTTTCAATATTTATATTTCTTTAATAAAATAATCTCACAGCACGTCACTCAGGTAATCACTCTCTCACCTAAATATTAAATGAATACATAATATATGAATACACATACATATATACACACACATTATGTATTCATTTAATATTTAGGTGATATATATATATACACATACATATATACACACATTATGTATTCATTTAATATTTAGGTGATATATATATATATATATATATATATATATATATACATATATATTAATGCTGTCAATCGATTAAAAAAAATAACGAATTAATCGCACAATTTGCCGTAATTAATCACTTTCTTTCTTCTTAAGAATAAAGTATGTTATAATGGATATTTAAATGTAAAATAATGGAATTTATGTAGAATCAACACAAAGGAAGTATTTAAATTCAAATACTATTGTTAAATAGCAGTTTTTTTTACTTTAAGCACAGATTCTCTCATGTGAACTACAGATTTCCAAAGAAACCATCAAGGCCATCAAAATTAACTGTCAGCTTGAAAAAGGCATATTTCTTATATGCACTAACAGAACATTTCAAAAAGGTCCACAATAGAACATGCAAATGTGGAAAAAAGAACAAGGAAATATTCTGCCGTGAGGTCAGAATGATAAATCCTTTTCACTCCATAGAACAACAATTCAGCTAAGTCCTCCCTTACATTCAGCTGAGACAGACCAGTCTGTTTACATTGTCCGAGGACAAAGCAGCACACGCCACATCTCGTGTTTCTCACGCAGACAAATTACCGGGATAATTTAAAAAAAACTGCTCGGTGATCGCTCGCCACGATTCCCCCCCCCCCACGATTTTACATTGTATGTAATTGAAGAAAGAACTTGGCATGAAAATCAACGTAATCTTTTGTGTCAAATTAGAAGAGTCTAATTGTCTTTATGCTAATGTATGTTAATTTAAATAAAGTTTAGGTAATAAAGGTAATGACACAATAATAACATTAATATTATTAATAATATCTCCTGACTGAATGAGAGGCGCTCGAACAGACTTCCTGTCCGCCTGTGTACCGGACCCGTCCCTAGAGTCGCGGGTCCCGGATCCTAGAGCCTCCAGATGTCCCGCTAATGTACATTTATGTATTTAGGTTATTTCTGTATCGAGGCTGAAGCTGCGCGGAACCGACGGCCCGGCCGGCCAATGGCGTGCCGCTTTTCTGAGCTGCGGGGCTGTGATTTGTCGGCGCTGTGGCGGGGGGCGGGGCTGAGAGATTACACCAGCATCTCTGTCTGCGGATCCAGCGGACATCTGGAGCTGCCCTGCCCGGGAATCAATCCTCCGAACGCCGCGCGCGGAACCAGCCGGGTCTTGCTGCGTTTTCTACGGTGAGAACGTCCCGGTCCCCGGTGCTGTGGTTGCAGCTATCCGGCCTGGACCTCCACCGGGACGCTGCAGCCTCCGGACGGACCGTCGCTGCCGGTAAAAACACGGAAATACGACGGGAACCCGGGAGGGGGGTGATGGACGGACCTGATCCGACATCTGAAACGGTGTGAGGCCCTATGGAAGCTGCGACACACCTGGACCTGGTGCGTCTGGGTCCCGGTTCTGACTTCAGGCTGGACTGAAGAGTCCTTCATTTCTTCTTCAGGTCTTCAGGTCCGACCCGGTCTCTGGTAAACGGTCCTGATTGGGAGTTTGAGGGAGCTGGTCTGGATTAGAGCCCATCGGGATCATGAATCATCCCCCCTCTGCTCCTCTAATCTGGGTTTTACCGAGCTGGATTTAAATCTGAGATCTGATCTGGATTACTGTGATCGGGTCACATCTGACCCGGTCTGAACTGGCCCCGGTCCTGGTGTGGTCGTGGACTCTGGACTGCTGGTCCTCTTGGTCCTGGTTTTGTGGAGTTCTGCTTTCGCCATGCCGACATCCCGACCCGGTTCTGCTCCAGTGGATTTCTGGGTGGACGGGTCCAGACGGGACGGGGTCGTGGAGGAGTTCTACACCCTGAGCTCAGAGCTGGGCAGGTCTGGACCACATTACTTGGGGGGGGATTTTGGGCTCACATGGATCCCTCATTGGGATCCTCCTCAGGTCCTGGAATACTTATAGTAAACAAACATGATAGAGGGTCTGTAGTGGTGGTTTTGTGATTGGGGGATATCTAAAACCAGAGGTCTGGAACTTGAAGAGACCAAAACCCTCAGTCCAGTCTTTCATAAACATCAACAATAATCAGTGTGTCACAGTCTACACTATGGGGCGCTATGGAACAACCAGCAACACAGGGGCGAGAAGCCTGTTAGCAGAGAGCCGCTACGCTAACTCCTGTAGTTGGCTTAGCGTACATCACCAACACAGCCGTTAGCTCATCTTGCTAGCTACCGAGCTAACTTAGCTAGGTACGTTACCAACATGGCCATTAGCTCGACTCGTTAGCTACCGAGCTAACTTAGCTAGGTATGTCACCAACACAGCCGTTAGCTCGTCTCGCTAGCCAGTAAGCTAAGTTAGCTAGGTACGTCACCAGCATAGCCGATAGCCCGTCTAATTAACCAGATAGCTAACTTTGCCAGGTACGTCACCAACATAGCTGTTAGCTCGTCTCGCTAGCCAGATAGCTAATGTAGCTCTGTTTCGTCACTAATTTAACTTTACATCTTGGTACCAAGTCCTGCGATAGACTGGCGTCCTGCCAGGGTGTAACCTGCCTTCGCCCCAATGACAGCTGGGATTGGCTCCAGCCCCCCGTGACCCTAAATACAGGATAAGCGGTAGAAAATGGATGGATGGATGGATCTTGGTACCAAACACACAGAGAGACCTGTCACAGGAAGGGGCGGGGCTTGGTTTAACAACCTCAGATAGTTACATTAACTCCAAATTATTATTATTACCTAATAAACTGGCCAGTGTGACATCATCACGACTGTCCAATCGTGACGGTCAATTGTTGGTGTTGTTTGTTGTTGTTCCAGTAATCAACAACACTAACAGCTCTGTGGAAACGATGAGAAGATGTCAGCAATGAATTCAGAAATGTGTGAGCTCCGTTACCAGGTGCCCTGTTGCCATAGAGACCCGTCACGACTCTATGTGTGTGTGTGTGGTTGCTTTTCAAATGGATCTGTTTCCTCCATCTGTCTGAGCAGAATAACAGACCCCCCCCCACACACACACACACACACACACACACACACACCACACACACACATTTTAACCATTTATTTCTGTCCACACAGACAACAACTGTTTCCAGTCAGGATGAATTGAGACATTTGTCTTTCTGATAAATGAAGTAGTTTTAGTAGTTTTAAGTATTTGTACAGTATTAGTATTTTCACTGCAGTAAAAGTACTAATAGTCTACTGTAAAGATACTCCACTACAAGTACATGTCCTGCATTTATGTAAAATACATAATAGAGTCAAAGAAGATGCTGCTATTAATGTATAACTCTAAGCCAACGGGACCCAGAAGCTAACTAAGCTAACAGGACCAAGAAGCTAAATAAGCTAATGGGGCCCAGCAGCAAACTAAGCTAATGGGGCCCAGCAGCTACGTTGCGCATTTGTTCTGATTGTTGGTATTCCGAACACTGAACTCTGGTTTGTTGTTTCAGAGGAGCAACGTCCATCGTGTACCGCTGCGAGGAGAAACAGACCCAGAAACCCTACGCCCTCAAAGTCCTCAAGAAAACGGTCAGTGTTCAGGCACAACGCAGGTCAGAGGTCACCATGATCATCATGGTCATCTGGGAGCACATTGATCTGCTCATGAAAACTTGTTGTCATCCATCCATCCATTCTTTTCCACTTCATCCAGGGCCGGCTCGCGGGGGCAGCTGTCTGAGCAGGGACACCCATACCCCTTTTCCCACCAATGCGAACCTAGTTCAAGTACCGGGCCGGTGCCCATGCTGGTTCACAGTTGGTTCAACTTGCGAACCTTCTCAGAACCTGTTTGCGTTTCCACCGGCTAGAGAGCCCAGAGAGCCACGTCATTACATCACTGTATACGTCTGAGGTTTCCCCGCAGCGCTAATTTCAAGCATAGCAGACATGTCTCTTCAGAAAAAGTGTTTATTTTGGCAAATAATACAATAACAATAAAATACTAAAATCACAACGTTTTTTTTAAAGTGTAGAACAGTGTGTGATCAATAGATCAAAGTGTTTGATGTTTAGTCATCTGCAGGTTGGACCTCCGTTCAATATCGCCGATGTCCGACAGCTCTACAAACACAAACCAGAGAACAGTGGTTTAATCACAAACGTGTCCACGTCGCTGCGAACACAGATGTTATGTTATGTTGGTAGTTGGTAACGTTTAGTGAGCCAACGGCAGTCAGAAAGTGCCATGCTAACGTTGTTGTTAGCAATATCACGCTAGCGGGCTAGCTAGCCGGTCAGCTTACATTACCCGAGGAAGCATACCCACTAGTTGCTGCTGTTACACACGTAATCACTAGCTTGGTAAACTAAACAGAAATGTGCCGTTGGTTTGCAACGAGGTGAAACAATTTAAAAGTGAAACTTACCGGGAACAGTAACGTTATTAAAACTCCGCAGCGGCGTATTTTCCCCCGTTGCCTCGAGCGTTAACCCCGCCCCCAGCCCCTAACGTAAGCAAGACCTTCTTCCGGGGCCGGTTCCAGCCCAGCAAGGAGTTGGGGCATGTCGGGAACCAGTTTTCCTGGCCGAGAGCCGGCTCTTTGTCTGTGGAAACAGGAAGAACTGGTTTGCGATTGGGCACCGGCTCCGAACCGGCCCTCAAAATGCCTCGGTGGAAAAGGGCCACCAGACTTCCCTCTCCCCAGACACTTCCTCCACCTCCTCCGGGAGGATCTCAAGGTGTTCCCAGGCCAGTCGGGTGACGTAGTCACTCCAGTGTGTCCTGGGTCTTCCTCGGGTTCTCCTCCCGGTGGGGCATGCCTGGAACACCTCCCGAGGCAGGCATCCAATACAGATGCTCTCGATGTGGAGGAGCAGCGGCTCTACTCCGAGCTCCTCCCGAGTGACGGAGCCCCTCACGCTATCTCCAAGGGAGAGCCCCGCCACCCTCTGAAGGAAGCTCATTTCGGCCACTTGTATCCGGGATCTTATTCTTTCGGTCACGACCCAGAGTTCTTGACCATAGGTAAGGGTAGGAACGTAGATTGACCGGTAAATTGAGAGCTTCACCTTTCGGCTCAGCTCTCTCTTCACCACGAAAGACCAATACAATGACTGCATTACTGCTGCCGCCGCACCGATCCACCTGTCGATCTCATGCTCCATCCTTCCCTCACTCGTGAACAAGACCCCAAGATACTTGAACTCCTCCACTTGAGGCAGGAACTCTCCCCCAACCCGGAGGGAGAAAGCCACCTTTTTTCTGGTCGAGAACCATGGCCTCAGACTTGGAGGTGCTGATCCTCATCCCAGCTGCTTCGCACTCGGCTGTAAACCGCCCCAGGACATGCTGGAGGTCCTGGCTCGAAGGAGCCAGCAAGACCACATCGTCAGGGATGAAAGCAGGGATGAAATCCAGTGGCGCCCGAACCAGATCCCCTCCGGCACATGGCTGCGCCTAGAAATTCTGTCCATAAAACTAATGAACAGAACCGGTGACAAAGGGCAGCCCTGCCGGAGTCCAACATGCACCGGGAACAGGTCTGACTTACTGAATCCGAGGTTCGACTATCAGCCGAATTCTCCTCTCCAGTACCCTGGAATAGATTTTACCAGGGAGGCTGAGGAGTGTGATCCCCCGATAGTTGGAACACACCCTCCGGCCCCCCTTTTTGAATAGAGGGACCACCACCCCGGTCTGCCAGTCCAGAGACATGTCAGCCAAGACAGCCCCACAACATCCAGAGACTTGAGGTACTCAGGGCCGATCTCATCTTCTTAACTACCTCAGTGACTTCGGCCCGGGTGATGGATAGATCAACCTCTGAGTCCCCAGCCTCTGCTTCCTCTATGGAAGGCGTGTCAGTGAGATTGAGGAGATCCTCGAAGTATTCCTTCCACCGCCCGACGATATCCCCAGTTGAGGTCAACAGTTCCCCACCTCCACCGTAAACAGTGTTGGTGGAGGGCTGCTTCCCTTTCCTGAGGCAGATGGTTTGCCAGAATTTCCTCGAGGCTGACCGGTAGTCCTCCTCCATGGCCTCCCCGAACTTTTCCCAGACTAGCTTTCCAATTCTCCCGTAATCATTAAAAAGTTTAAATTTCAATTCCTAGTTTCAATACCCAGTCCGCCGACCGGAGAAGAAGAGGCCGCTGAACACACACATGAAGAAGTGTCCACCGGAAGTGTTTGCGTAACTGAGCGAGTCGAGCATGGATAGCGTGTGTCGGCGCTCCAAAGTGTGGCTTCACTTTTCTAAAAACAAAGAAATCTCGGCAAAATGCAACACTTGCGACAAGATTATTTCGTGCATAGGAGGATGCACGACGAACATGAAAAAGCACCTCCTCCGAGTTCACAGAGTAGAAATAAATGTGTGCCCCGTCTTTGACGCGCTGCGCCGACCGTCCTCCGCTGCCTGTCCCTCTGGCTTTCGGTCCGGGTCCGGCTCTGACCCCCAGCGTGGCACCGCAGTGACTGCACTGCAGTCCGAATCCGGAGAGTTAAACAATAAATAATATGTCTTGTGCCAACATTGAGGCAGCTAACAAATTAGCCCATGTATTTTTTCATAGACAATTTACGACCTGAGATCGCTAACGTTAGCCAGGCTGGTGACTCCACGACTCTGCGATGTGCTGAGCCTACTCCGTTCACCATAGCGGCAAAGGGGAAGATGTTGGTGCAACAAAAGGAAGGTTTTACAAGTTCTTTCTCATGGTTTATTTGCTGTTCTGCACCAGGTTAGCCCATCAGTGGGAGCACAGTAACATGTTAAAGTACCTGCAGCATCATACACATTTGTAAATGTTTTTTCATGAGGTTTTCAAAAATAAAGCTCTCTTGAGGAAAGTGTACCCCTGTGAAAATGTATTCATAATTTATAATATTTATATTCAAGTTCATAGATTTGATATTGTAGTTGAACAGCCCTGTGAGAAATTAAAAGAATCGGAATTGAGAATCGTTTGGAACCGGACAAATCGGAATCGGAATCGGAATTGGAATTATTCAAATTCAAACGATACCCAACCCTACCGCCCACGCTACAGCATGCTTGGCTTGCCGGTACCCGTCGGCTGCCTCAGGAGTCCCCCGGGCCAACCAGGTTCGCTAGGACTCCTTCTTCAGCTTGACAGCATCCCTTACTTTCTGTGTCCACCACCGGGTTCGGGAATTGCCGCCACGACAGGCAGCGGAGACCTTAACGCCTACAGCCGCATCTACAATGGAAGAGGAGAACAAGGTCTATTCGGACTCAATGTCCCCAGCCTCCCTCGGGATCTGGTCAAAGCTCTCCCAGAGGTGGGAGTTGAAGACCTCCCCGACAGAGGGTTCCACCAGACGTTCCCAGCAGACCCTCACAACACGTTTGGGTCTGCCAAGTCTGTCCAGCTTCCTCCCCTGCCAGCGGATCCAACTCACCACCAGGTGGTGATCAGTTGACAGCTCAGCCCCTCTCTTCACCCGAGTGTCCAAGACATACGGCCGGAGGTCAGATGACACGACCACGAAGTCGATCATTGAGGAGGAGTTGGGTTCCAGAGCTGGTCTCTAGCCGATCTCTAGCCGGTAGTACTCAACCTCCCGCAATAGCTCAGGCTCTTTTCCCCCCAGCGAGGTGACATTCCATGTCCCCATGGCTAGTGTCACCGTCCGGGGATTGGGTCGCCGGGGCATCCGCCCAGGACAGCAACCCAAAACACACCGCACCTGCCCCTTCTGAACCTGCGGGCTCCTTTGGGCTGTGCCACCAGGGTCTTGCATGCGAGCCCCAACCCCGGACTTGTTGTCGTAACGACTCAAACTCTCAGAAACACAGCTCCAGGAAGTGATGCTAACTCTGAGCTAACAGGCCAAAGAGGCTAACTCTAAGCTAACAGTCCAAAGATGCTAACTCTAAGCTAACAGGCCAAAGAGGCTTACTCTAAGCTAACTGGAACTAGAAGCTAATTGGGTTGCTGGCTTTGTCTCAAACAGGGAGGACAGGGTGTTAAGCTAGAGGTTAATTAGAGGACTAGCATGTTTAGCTAGATGACTAGCGTGATTAGCTCGAGGACTAGCATGTTTAGCTAGAGGACTAGCGTGTTTAGCTAGAGGACTAGTGTGTTTAGCTAACAAGACGTCTTCAAAAAAATAAACAGAAAGAAACTGAAAAAGAAAAGTAACAAGTAAATGGAGTTAACAGTTTCCCCCTAATTCCAGTGTTTGTGCTAAGCTAGGCTAACAATGTCCTGGACCTCAGTGCTAACTGTGAACCCTTTTTTGTTCACCTCCTGTTTTCATGCATCACTTCCTGTTTCTTTGGTTGCAGATCGACAAGAAAATCGTTCGCACAGAAATCGGCGTCCTGCTACGTCTTTCCCACCCGAACATCGTAAGTATGTTTCTCACTGCTTCTCCAACTGAATCCTTCAGAACCGATCATTCATATACTGTGATTATTTTTTATTTGATACATTATTTAGCAGGCTGCACGGTTGTGTAGTGGGTAGCACTGTCGCCGAACAGCGAGAGGGTCCCTGGTTCGGCCTCCTTCTGTGTGGAGTTTGCATGTTCTCCCCATGTGAGTGTGGGTTCTCTCCGGTGTCCAAAGACATGCAGGATGGGGATAGGTACATTGATGACTCTAAATTGCCCTGCACATTTGCACATAAGGTGTAAATGTGCACGTGAAGGGTTGTCTGTCTCTACATGTCGGCCCTGCGATGGACTGGCGACCTGTCCAAGGTGTACCCTGCCTCCGCCCAATGACAGCTGGGATCGGCTCCAGCCCCCCGCGACCCTGAATTCAGGATAAGTGGTAGACGATGGATAGATTTTTAAGCATCGTCACCATGACAACGTCCTCTCCTTCTCGACAGTCAGCTGTGTTTACCAGGAACCCAGAATAAAGTATTTATCTGTGATTTAATATCAATAACCAGATGAAAAGGATGCTGAAATAACTCCATAATGATCATCATAGTGATCAGTAAAAAGTGTGAAGTCATGCTTTGTTAGGTCCGTCTGCAAGACCACAAGCTAACTACTTTTAAAATGATTGTTTTCTGAATGGAGTCTGGTTGATTGGCGCTAGGCAATGCTAACATTGTAGCTGCTCCATCAACACTCCAAATAAGGTCATCTAGACATGAATACGACAGAGACCTTGTTGTTTAGACCACAGGCAGTTTCTGGTTTCTCCACATAATCTGGTCTGGTCTCTGGACTAATGTAAGCTACTATCGTAGACCTCTGGGGCACCACAGTAAGTCTGGTCTGGTCTCTGGACTAATGTGAGCTACTATGGTAGACCTCTGGGGGACCACATTTAGGATCCACGAGGCTGCTGAGAGGATTTGGCGACAGACCTGGTTCCCCCTCAGACCTGGTTCCCCCTCAAACCTGGTTCCCCCTCAGACCTGGTCCCTGATTGTTGTCCCTTGTTGCTGTGGTCCCAGATCCAGCTGAAGGAGATCTTCGAGACAGACTCTGACATTGCTCTGGTCCTGGAGCTGGTGACGGGTGGAGAACTGTTTGACAGGTGAACATCGTCATGTTTAAGTACAGGTACATTAGACTGGTACTTCCCGTAGTAACAGTGATGTTCCCGGTGCAGGATCGTGGAGAGAGGGTACTACAGCGAGAGAGACGCTGCTCACGTCATCAAGCAGATCCTGGAGGCCGTGGCGGTAAGAGCGCTGCATTCACTGTCTCCTCTCACTGTCAGGAACATCCAGCGCTGTGAGCGTCTGGTTCTCCTGCAGCTCAAACACTCAACCACTGATCCCAGACCAGCTTCTCTGAAATCTTTCTCCAGACAGATTTAAACTCCAGTCAGCTGCTTCTTATTATCGTTAGCTTCTAGATTCAGTTATAGTCTCGTTAGCTTCTCGTTAGCTTCTCGTTAGCTTCTCGTTATTTTCTCGTTAGCTTCTCGTTAGCTTCTAACCACAACGGTTTCCTGCTTCCTGTCCTTGTGCTGATCAGAGAACAGTAGATGTCTCTCTGGATACTGACAGTCTACTTCAGCCAAATGGATCTTTGTGTTTAAGTGCTCTGTGGTGATCTCTGGTGGTCTCTGGGGATCTCTGGTGATTCCTGTTGATCTCTTGGGATCTCTGGTGGTCTCTGGGTATCTCTGGTGGTCTGACAGGAATCCAAACTCCCACCAACATGTTGCTGAAAACATTCAACTGAGATTCAACGTTTCATTTAAAGTGAACAAATGAATGGATTCTGATTAGAATAAAGGATCTGTTCATTAATCTCAGATCAATAGATTTTCTATTCAATTATAGCATTTTATTATTTAAAACTAACTACTGCAACTAACTACTACAACAAACTACAGCAACTAACTTCAACTAACTACTGCAACTAACTACTGCAACTAACTACAGTAACAATTACAACTACTACTACAACTAACTACATCAAATAACTACAGTAACTACTGCAACTAATTACAGCAACTACTACTACAACTAACAACAGCAACTTACTACTGCAACTACAGGAACTAACTACAGTAACTACTGCAACTAACTACTGCAACTGTAACTACTGCAACTAACTACACTTACTACTACAACTAACTACAGCAACTACTATTAAAACTAACTACAGCAAATTACTGCTGCAAATACAGCAACTAACTACAGTAAATACAGCAACTAACTACAGTAACTACTGCAACTAACTACAGTGACTGCAGCAACTAACTTCTGCAACTAGTTGCTGTTGCTGGTTGTAGGTTTTGAAGTAATTAGTTCCTTCCGTTATTTGCTGTAGCTGGTTGCAGGTATTGCTGTAGCTGGTTGCAGGTGTTGATATAGTTAGTCGCTGTAGTTGCTGTAGCTGGTAGCAGGTGTTACTGTAATAAGTTGCTGTAGTTGTTGTATCTGGTAGCAGGTGTTGCTGCAGTTAGTTGCAGTAGTTGCTGTAGCTGGTTGCAGGTGTTGCTGTAGTTAGTTGCAGTAGTTGCTGTAGCTGGTTGCAAGTGTTGCTGTAGTTAGTTGCAGTAGTTGCTGTAGCTGGTTGCATGTGTTGCTATAGTTAGTTGCAGTGTTTGCTGTAGATGGTTGCTGTAGTTGCTGTAGTTAGTTGCTGTAGTTGCTGTAGCTGGTTGCAGGTGTTGCCTGCAACAGCATTGTTGCTAACAGCAGCTGCAGGTCTCTTATGTAACAACAGCTTCCATCCTGCTGCTGAACAGATTAAAACCAGAGAGGATTAACACACACACACACACACACACGGCTGACCTACATCTACAACGCAGAGAAACATACGTCTGTGTATGTTTGTGAATGTGTGTGTGTGTGTGTGTATATATATATTTGTGTGTGTGTGTGTGTGTGTGTGTGTTAATCTACAGGGTAGAAACATCTCTTTTCCTGCAGTTTTTCCAGCAGTATTTAGTAGTAGTTTGGGAATATTTATATACGTAGTATTTGGTAGTATTAATATCTGTAGTATCTGGTAGTATTTATGTCTCTAGTATTTGGTAGTATTAATATCTGTAGTATCTGGTAGTATTTATGTCTCTAGTATTTGGTAGTATTAATATGTGTAGTATTTGGTAGTATTTATATCTCTAGTATTTGATAGTATTTATGTCTCTAGTATTTGGTAGTATTTATGTCTGTAGTATTTGGTAGTATTAATATCTGTAGTATTTGGTAGTATTTATGTCTCTAGTATTTGGTAGTATTAATGTCTGTAGTATTTGTTATTATTAATATCTGTAGTATTTTATTAAAACGTGACCTTTTCTCAGACTCTGCTCACAGGACTTAAAGTGAGTGTGTTTGTGTTTCAGTACCTCCATGAGAACGGGGTCGTTCACAGGGACCTGAAACCAGAGAACCTCCTGTACGCAGACCTGTCGCTGGACGCCCCCCTCAAGATCGGTAACACACCCCTCACTCTCCGAGGAGGTTTAGACCTGCTGTAGGCTAGACTTGCTGCAGGCTAGACCTGCTGCAGGCTAGACCTGTTGAGGTCTAGACCTGCTGAGGTCTAGACCTGCTGACGACTCAGTCAACCACACTTTACTCATGTTGCTGTGAATAGTTGTCGTTGGTAACAGTAGTTGTAGTTGTTAGTAACAGTAGTTGTAGTAGTTAGTAACAGTAGTTGTATTAGATATTAACAGTAGTTGTAGTAGTTAATTACAGTAGTTGTAGGTAGCAACAGTAGTTGTAGTAGTTTGTAGTAGTTAGTGACAGTTGTTGCAGTAGTTTGTAGTAGATAGTAACAGTAGTTGTAGTAGTTAGTAACAGTAGTTGATGCAATATGTAGTAGATAGTAACAGTAGTTGTAGTAGTTAGTAACTGTTGTCATAGTTAGTAACAGTAGTTGTAGCAGTTTGTAGTAGATAGTAACAGTAGTTGTAGTAGTTAGTAACAATAGTTGTCGTAGTTAGTAACAGCAGTTGTAGCAGTTTGTAGTAGATAGTAACAGTAGTTGTAGTTGTTAGTAACAGTTGTTGTAGTAGTTAGTTACAGTAGTTGTAGTAGTTAGTAGTTTGTTGCTGTCGAATGGAAATATCAACATTGTACTTTAGTACATTACTTGAGTAAATGTACATAAGTATTGTACTTAGTTACTTTCCACTACTGTGATTTGTCTGCAGGTAACAAACAGGCTTCTTTACATTTACATTTAGCAGACGCTTTTGCCAAAGTGACTTACAATAAGTACATTTGTCAAAAGAAAGAAACAAAGAAACCACAACATATCATTGCCGATTTTTGGGGGGGGTGTTGTTAGTGGGTCATGCTATGCAGAGTCGAGGTGAAGTCTGTCTTTAACCACCTTTTTATTTAGTCCAAAACTGATTTTGTCATGAGGATAATACTGAATGCATCATGGTGTAGAGAAGAGAATGACAGAACAGACAGCAAGCTGGTTGCTGCCAGGTTATCTGGTCTAGTTCTTGGCGGTCTGGAGGAGCCTCCAGATGGCTGCTGGTCCTCCAGATGGCTGCTGGTCCTCCAGCCTTCAGATGGATGAACATCACATTGAGCCTCCTCTCCCTCAGTGAACAAGACCGAGACGCGTTCTCCTCATATCACCTTAAATAGAAACAGGAAACAGCAGAAGCACCTTTTATGATGTCATCGATGACTCATCTGTTAGAATCCTTTCTAAGAAGAGTCTCTTGTGTTCCAGCTGACTTCGGTCTGTCCAAGATCATCGATGACCAGGTGACCATGAAGACCGTCTGTGGCACTCCGGGTTACTGTGGTGAGTCCTCCACCACACCAGGACCAGATCCACTACCAGGACTGGGTGGGCCAGGGGGAGCAGCAGGCCAATAACAATAGGAAATATAGTACTAAATCATGCAGTGTAGTATTAGTAGTAGTAGTAGCAGTACTAAATCAAGTAGTGTTACCACTTAATGATGTAGTAGTAGTAGCACTAAATCATGTAGTGCTGCCTCTAAGTTAAATTCCTTTGTATTTCCTTTGTAATTTCCTTGTATGTAAGTGGTGTTGTAGTAGTAATAGTAGTAGTAGTAGTACTAAATCATGTAGTGCTGCCACTAAATGGTGTAGTAGTAGTACAAAATCATGTAGTTCTAGCACTAAATTATGTAGTAGTAGTAAATCATGGAGTGCTACCACTAAATGGTGTAGTTGAAGTACTCAATATTGTAGTGGTGCCAGTAAATGGTGTAGTAGTAGTACTAAATAATGTAGTGGTACCAGAAAACGGTGTAGTAGTAGTACTAAATCGTGTAGTGGTACCAGAAAATGGTGCAGTAGTAGTCGTACTAAATCATGTAGTGGTACCACAAAAAAGGTGTAGTAGTAGTTCTAAATCATGTAGTGGTACAAGAAAATGGTGTAGTAGTACTAAATCATGTAGTGATACAACTAAACGGTGTAGTTGTAGTGGTAGTGGTGTGTTCACTGCCTCCACCCCTCTGTGGGACATCACATGACTCCCAGTCAGAACTCCCATCAGCCATCTGGAGCCTAACAGGCTTCTCTGCTGCAGCTCCTGAGATCCTGCGAGGAAATGCGTATGGCCCCGAGGTGGACATGTGGTCGGTGGGCGTCATCCTCTACATCCTGTGAGTCCGTTCACACCTACACACACACAAACACACACACATACACACACACTCCGTCTGTCTCATATAAGCGATGACGTGACGATGAAACTCAGCTTCCTGTTTCTCTGGAGTCCTCAGACCTTTACTGGGACTCTACTGGTTTCATGTGAACTGTCTTCACCATCACGCTGGTCTACAGGCTTAGACCTGCTGCTGTAGGACTCATGTAGATCATGTTGATTCTGTCCTGGTCTGGTTCTGGGGCCTAACTGCATCCTTGTTCCCCAGACTCTGTGGGTTCGAGCCCTTCTTTGACCCGCGGGGGGACCAGTACATGTACAGTCGGATCCTCAACTGCGACTATGAATTTGTGTCTCCGTGGTGGGACGACGTCTCCCTCAACGCCAAGGACCTGGTGAGACTGCTAGTCTCTTATCAATCAGGACCAGGGACTCAGACTTAGATACTGAAGTTGGACCTGAGACTTGACTGGTTTTAGACTAGTCTCAAATGACTTGGACTTGATAATTGACTGGTTTTAGAGTAATATTAAATGACTTGGACTTGAATCATGGACAAGTCATCCATTCGCAATTGACACAATACTGAACTTGGATCTGGTCTGAAGGAGTTAAGAATTAAGTGGAGCTCAAATTCCCAGTTTGCTGGACCAGAAGGACCTGACAGGTCAGGTTTTTTTTATCTGAAATGACTCGAGATTAGCCTTGAATGGACTTAGATAACTTGAAAGTGTGCCTGGGTATTGTTGAATGACTTGGACTTGTTTTTGTCACCAGACCGGCACCCGGGTCAGATTGCTTGAGACTCTGCATTTTTTCAACACATGTGAACTCTCCAAACAAAGTCGGACCTTCATCAGGAGGTGGTCTCAGTGCAGTGGCTTCAAGTCCACGTTGCAGGTCTCAACCAGTTCACTGGGACCACAACAAGCTCCAGTTCCCCTTTCATGCCTGACGTTGTATTTGACTTCCTGTTAGCGATGATCGACGGCTTAACAGCTGAACCGTTTTGAAACCTGCAAGACTCGGACCCGGACCCTGGACTGGCGGTTTGAAGTCGGTCCTGACCCTGTTTCTCTGTCTGCAGGTCAGTAAGCTGATCGTTCTGGACCCTCACAAGCGCCTCAGTGTGCGGGAGGCCCTGCAGCACCCGTGGGTGCTCGGCAAGGCCGCCCGCTTCTCCCACATGGACACAGCTCAGAGGAAGCTACAGGAGTTCAACGCCCGCCGCAAACTCAAGGTGAGACGCTGGCGTGGGGCTGAGACATGAGCCAGTTCACAAGTCCAAAGGACCCACCCCCTACCAGGCGGCTTGGCTGGCCCTTCACCTTTCACCCCCAAAGTCCGGTTTGTTTGTCTATTTTCATGCACCGTACCGCCCCCCAGTTCCCACTCCGGTCCAGTTCCCACCCAGACTCAGGGCTGGGATCACCACTATTGCTGCTTTGTACATGTTGAAGTCCCAGATCCACTAGGAACCCAGGCCCCATCCTGTCTGGGTTCAAGACTCACGTGGGCTGGTTTACCACAGTTGGATCCACTGGATCAAGATGATGATGGTGATGATTATGATGATGATGTCACTGTAAATGTGTCAACAGGCCGCCATGAAGGCCGTCGTCGCCACCAGTCGGATGCACGAGAGTTCGCGGCGTCGCACCGACAGCTGTGAGATTCCAGGCTCGGGGGCTTCCAGGCAGAGCAGCATGCAGCAGGACCCGCCTCCTGAGTCTACAACCCCCACCCCTGCAGACAAACTAGCCCTGACCCCGGATCAGCAGCCGCTGCACGAGGACGGATCAAAGCCCACCGACCAAAGTGCGCTCAGCCCCTCCCCTCTACGCAGCCCCAAACCACCCACTTCTGATGTCACGCCCACAGGCTCCGCCCCCGCCAGACCGCCACTGCGTGCCGATGGGCTCCGGCAGTCGTCCGTGCTCCCTAAGACGATGCCGGTCCAACCACGACTGCTACAGAAGAGCTACTCCACGGTAGAGCCCGCATCCAGGGTGGAGCCCACACCCATGCTGGCCAAGCCCCCGAGTCCCAGCATCAGCAACGGTTTCACGCCAGGGGCGGAGTCTGACAGTAAGACCGCCCACTGCCAGTGATCACCTGACGACCAGAGCAGAGCAGGTTTCATCGTTACAAACATCTCAAATCCTTCAATGGGACCAAAGTAAAGGAAAGTATCCGACATTTAACTTAGTAGCGCTGTGGCTATGCTAACAGCTAACAAGCTAACGGCTACACACTCACTGAGGGGTTCTGATTCAGATCGGAGGTTTGAGATGATTCAGGGTATGAAAAACAAAACACATTTGTTCCAACAACTTGGCTCACTAAGAAAACACCTTTACGTTAAAGTTGTCATTTAGATTGTCTTACACCAAAAAAAACACAAAACGCTGTGTTCATCAAATACTTGTTTTACATTTAAAAACATATGTAACACCTTTTCTCGCCACAAGCAAAACATTTCTTTTTTTCAGCATATTTTGCATGTAGATTATTTCTGACAGAATTAGATAATCACTTCCTGATCTTTTGTGTCTGCTAAATTAGCCTGATGTCTTGTGAGAAAGTTTCCATTTTATTTATGAACAATTAACAGTAATTCTCTAAAGTTATAATCTGATGTTACTAACAAACTCCAGACAGCAAACAGAACAAACGTTGACACTTCCTGCAAGCTGTTGTAACTTCAGGGTAGCTAGCTAGCTTCTCTAAACTAGCTAGCTTCTCTCTGCTAGCATGCTACATTTGACTTTGGGTGAATACATTCACTTTCGGGGCTCCTTGTCAACCTGGAGTGTGATTTTTAAAAATCTGTAAATTAAACTCAACTTTCAGACTGACAGTCACAACATGTTAAATAGCTAAATGTGCTAATTGAGAGTTAGCAGGCAAGCTAGCTGTGCCTAGCATTAGCACGTAGTGGAGATGCATCAAAACTCATCACCGAATTCGAGAGTTACCATAGAAACCACAATGAAGGGTTTGCTTGGAGGCGTTAATCTGTGTCTGCATACATCACAGGGACGATGACATCACAGACCCGCGGTCGGAGGCTCCGACCTCATTCGTTCCCTGTGTTCTGACTAAAATTGCAGGTGTGAGACTCCGTCTGACAAAAGAGGGGCGGTCTCCTTCTGGATCAGACTGGACCAGGGTTTGATGGGACGTAGAGAAAGATGACGGGGTCGAATATCGCAACTCGCCTCTCGTCTGTGAACGTCATCGTTATCATAGCCCTCATCAGAGTCCTCATCATAGTCCTCATCAGAGTCCTCATCATAGTCCTCATCATAGTCCTCATCAGAGTCCTCATCAGAGTCCTCATCATAGTCCTCATCATAGTCCTCATCATAGTCCTCATCATAGTCCTCATCATAGTCCTCATCATAGTCCTCATCAGAGTCCTCATCAGAGTCCTCATCATAGTCCTCATCATAGTCCTCATCAGAGTCCTCATCATAGTGATGATGATGATGATGATGATGATGGTCTGTACATAGTTTGGTTTTAGATTATTATTGTCATCTTCACAGAGCCCCCCCCCCCCCCCCCCCCCCCCCCCCCGAAAAAAATACCAAATTTGATCTTTGACCTTGGATGAAACCACACACTCTACCTCTCTTTGTACGGGGCTCTGACACCAACGTCTGGAGCCCAGACCCAGGATAAGATCCAACGGGGGAAACCAACAATGCTACGGTGGCCTGGACAGATCAGCTGGTTCAGTGACAACGTTAATAAGGAAAGGAACACGTATTTATATACATGATACTACGATACTGTAGTATTTACCTGAGCACATAGAACCCGAGGAGTTTCCTGTTCATGAGAGCAGGACGTTAAATAACTGTCGTATTATTTCCTCTTATTATCTATGAGATGTTTAATAACCGATACATCTGTGTTTGTAAAAGAGCTGCTTTTTGTTCCGTCTCAGCCACCGTAGAACCTGGACATCTCTTTAAAGAGGAATCAAACCAACAACTACGTTGTTGTTGCCATCGGAGAAGTAAACGTCAACTTTACAAACAAATATCCCCTCTAGAGGAAAGTATGAACGTTCCAATGACATCATGACATACATCAATCTTACTGTTCTAACTCCGCCCACTTTTTAAGCGTCCAATCAAATGCGAAGAATCCCTCTCCTTACTGGCCTGTGGTCCTGCTGGTCCACTCAGACCTTCCGCTAGACCCCAATGGGACCTCTGAGATCGTAAAAAATGTATGGGTCTCAATGTAGATAATATAATTATTTGCTGGTCCCGGTCGCTATATGCCCCGAATTAGAAATATGTTGTTTGTGGATTTAAAATATAATTTTTCACATCAAGAGTTTGACCGTTCATTGTGCAATTGTTCAGTTTAAGGCTGTAGAGAAAACACAATGAGAAAGACTATGTCGCGTATGTGACGTCACATCATCACCCTTTCTCACAGCGATTCAGTGCCTATCAAACGCAGATGCCGGTGTGTTTTGTTCCTGAATGTTCCCATTCCAGCAGGTACAGCTGTTCATTCTTTCGCTTGTGGAGCAGAGAAATGGCCATGTCTGTACCTCCAGCGTACCAAGTGCGGGTGGTGACATATACAAGTATCATTCGCGTTGAGAGCAGCGAAGAGCTGTAGTTCACAAAGGGGCCTCACACAAAACCTACCATTATCAAAAAATCGTTTTTTGTATGAAAAATGATCTTTAAAAACCACAAACAACATATGTGAAATTCATGGTACAATTCAAACGGGACTATAAAATAATTTCGATCTAGTCATAGGAACACATGCATCAGAAATTCATATTGAGGTCCCATGTACCGGAAATAGAAAGGCGGGACTTCGCCACTCTAGTCCAAGACTGAACAAGAAGCTCTGTGATTGGTCGGTTCCAACGTCAACAAAGTCCTACAGCTTTTCATGTTTGGTTCCTCTTTAAATAATCTGCTAAATACGAATTTTCAAGGTGTTTACCTGTCCACGGGTGTTCACTTGTCCACGGGTGTTTACCTGTCTATGGGTGTTTACCTGTCCACGGGTGTTCACTTGTCCACGGGTGTTTACCTGTCTATGGGTGTTTTACCTGTCCACGGGTGTTCACTTGTCCACGGGTGTTTTACCTGTCCACGGGTGTTTTACCTGTCTATGGGTGTTTTACCTGTCCACGGGTGTTTACCTGTCTATGGGTGTTTTACCTGTCCACGGGTGTTTACCTGTCTATGGGGTTTTACCTGTCCACGGGTGTTTACCTGTCTATGGGTGTTTTACCTGTCCACGGGTGTTCACTTGTCCACGGGTGTTTCTAACTTCTTGCCAAATGGATGTCTCTGTATCTTTCTGTCACGGTAGAAAGCATGAACTCTGTATATTTGATTTACATCTTTACTCTATTATATAAAACATGGATATTTTGCTTCTATTTATCTGGCCCTCTGAGGGCGGCAGGTGGAGGTGGGCAGCGGGTGGAGGTGGGTGGGGCTAAACTGTACATGGTGTTTGTTTTGTGTTTGCTGAGTGAACTCGTAGCTTTTTTAAGGATAACATAGAAAGTATCAGCTGTTACATGATGTGAATCTCTGCATGTATTATTTACTTTCTGTTCTCATATCAGATTAAAGACCAGAGACTCTTTCAATCCTGCAGCTGATCTGAGTTCAGTCTGACTGAGATGAAATGAGGATTTTACATCACATGTACAGTAAAGATAGTTGATAGATATCAGCTGTGGCTCCTGTGATTCTTTCTATAGGGATGACGAGACCAAACTAAAAGTAAGACTTGATTATTTTATTTATTCGACGGTTTTACTTTCTGTACATTTAGTTTCCCGTCACTACAGTTTGAGTCCTCCATCCCTCTGTTTACAGTCGCGTGTTCGTGTCCCGCCTGGGACTCGAGCCTGTGACGTCCGAGTCACCATCAGTCCTGTGAGCAGAGCTTTCGTCTGTAAACTTGTCCGTTCTGGATTGTCCCACACCAGAATGTGGATCTGAACCTCCAGTCAGCTGCAGGCACCTCCCACACTGAGGTGGCGCTGTAGGCTCCACCCCTCTCTGACCTCATCACCTCTGATGATGTCACTGGCATGTCATTGACCCACCACAGGACTTCCTGCAGAGGTGAGTTTAATCCGGTGAGAACACAGACCAGCAGGTGAGGAGATCCTGGATCCAGAGAAAATGGGACGGATGATAAAATCTGGACCGACAGACCAGAACCTGCGGACAGAAATGGACAGGAAGTCTGTACGAACGTCTGTCACTATTTAATGTTGTCAGGTAGAGGCGCATAACTTACAAGACACACAAACCACTTCAAAGACACACATAACTTCAAAGAGACACAAAACAACTTCAAAGAGACATAAACTACTTCAAAGACATACACAACTTCAAAGAGACACAAAACAACTTCAAAGACGCACGAACAACTTCAAAGAGACACAAAACAACTTCAAAGACACACAAACTACTTCAAAGACATACACAACTTCAAAGAGACACAAAACAACTTCAAAGAGACAAAGCAACAAACTAACAAATATGGAAAACAGATTAAAAGACTTAAAAGAAACTACAAAGAAAAACAAAAAAGACACCTAAAGACACAAAAATCAAAGAGATGTAAAACACATTTTTAGCTTCTTAACTATTTTTATTAGATTGAATCAGTTTGATCATCTCATTTTATCCTAGACATTCGAGACTACCTGCTGTCTTGTCTCCACTGTGATCTTCATCACAGTCGGCTTCTTCCTTATCGTCCACCAGCAGCTGAGTCCCACCACTGAACGCCATCGAGAAGGAGACAGAGTGCCTGCTGGGTAATGAGCCAACGCACCAGCATCTACAAAACAAGGACATGATGACAGTTGAATGCTGTCAGAGGAGAAGCTGCTGGTTTCTGATCCAGCTCCTGGTTTCTGACCCAACTCCTGGTTTCTGACCCAGCTCCTGGTTTCTGATCCAACTGCTGGTTTCTGACCCACCTCAGCAGGAGGATGAAGGTGACCCTGATGTCCATCCTCTTGTTTCTCCAACAGGAGGAATTATACTGCAAATAAAAAACACACACTTATCAAGTTCTTCACCGTCTCAATAATACCTCACTTTATTCTAAATTAAGTTAGTTTTTCATACAGATTCAGTCAAACAGAAAGTCCACCTGATGGTTTTTACATCAACAAGTCCATATAATCAATAATAGCTGCTGTTTCTACCTGTAATCCTCCTCGTGGCTGCAGCTGCAGGCGTCTGAAGTCTGATCTGCTGTCAGTTAATCATCCGACTCTGAAGACCGCCAGAGCAGAACACAGCCGTCTCCAGAGGACGAGCTACTCTGGGATCAGACTGACAGTTGGTCAAAGACAGAAAAACAGGAAATTTTCCTCAAATCAAACTGTCACAAACGGTGTTTATTCATTTATTAAATACAGAACATTTCTGAAGACAACAGATCAAACTTCTAACATGTTTCCATGATTGTTCTGTAAAGGCAGATATTAGATTAAAAAGCTTATTGTATCACAAGAAGTTTCCTTGTCAGTAAAATAAGGGGAAAAAAATATCATTGACGGATATTTATGTTACAGGAGAAAGATTTTAACAAAATTGTTATGTGACGAATGAAATATGAATGAAAACAAACAAAATAAAATAGGAAATTAAGGAACATTAAACACATTACAGTAAATTTGACTATATTAATTTGTACATATTTTTAATATATTTGTGCTAATAAAAATAAATAAGTGAGTCTAAAGTCTACGTGACTATATTATTGTGATATAATAACAAAGTTAAACATTTCTCTTTTTAAAACAGATATATGATTATTGTGCATTATTATGGTGACATTCTTCTATTTTTAGCTC
This sequence comes from Eutrigla gurnardus, assembly GCF_963514095.1. NCBI lineage: Eukaryota > Metazoa > Chordata > Actinopteri > Perciformes > Triglidae > Eutrigla > Eutrigla gurnardus. Next base: position 19,462,016 of record NC_139920.1, on the reverse strand, counting down.
TTACTTTAATGGCAATGATATGTTGTGGTTTCTTTCTTTCTGGCTTTTGACAAATGTACTTATTGTAAGTCGCTTTGGACAAAAGCGTCTGCTAAATGACCTAAATGTAACATGGAGAGATCTTCTGTTGCTTGTTATTAATAACCGCTGCCTCTTTGTTTCATCTGAGCCATAAATATAAACATACAGCCTTTATATTCATACGCTATCACAATTTTTATCAATCACAATGGTTTAAATGCTCCTTTAAATATAACAAAGATTACATTATTTTTTAAGAAGACTGGCATCCTGTCCAGGGTGTACCCCGCCTTCGCCCAATGACAGCTGGGATCGGCTCCTCCCCCCGCGACCCTGAATACAGGATAAGCGGTATGGATGGATGGGGGATTTATTTTAGAGATGTTTGTATCCACTTGTTTCCTTAGAAACAGAAACATAACATTGATAACACAAAGTTGATAACAGAAATACTGCCTCCTATTGATTATACTTTTATTTCAGTATAGGGTTAGTAAAAGTAAAATGTTTGTCTTGTTAATTCTCTGTGAAATAACAGATATTTCTGTTTTTATTTCATGTTTTTAAATAATGATCAGTATTAATCCTACAGTCTGTATAACTGTACAGACTCTAGAGAGAGAGAGCTGATGGAAGTCTCTTTATATCTGCTCAACAGCGCCCCCTCGACTGTAGTGGTTTACTAGTAATGGTCAGGGAGGTTACTGCACTCTGAACTCTGGAACAGTCGGATCAGAGAGAATCTGTTTCGAAGTATTATCAACACTATTCTTATTATTATATAATACAATGTGATCCTGTGAAGGTGGGCGGGGCTTTGGAGAAGACACTAAAGTGACCCCCACGGACAGTGGCAGTTAGCTCATTTCTGGTGTATTTAACGCTGTTAGCCAACGGCGTCAGATAACAAAATGGCGTCGCAGCAACAAGCTCGGTGGGATTTAATTTTTTTATTTATTTATTTTTCGGCGGGATTATTTGACTGGACCGTTAAGAGACCTGACGTCACACAAGGTGAGTCATACAACCTTGTCTGTCTGTCTGTCTGAGTAGTATTTATTAATCTACCTGTGGAGGCTAATTTTAATCCCTGTCCCTACTGCTAGCTAGTTTTATAATAATAGTAAAAAATAATAATAATAATAATAATAATAATAATAATAATAATAATAATAATAATAATAATAATAATAATAATACATAGAAACAACGAGCTGAGTGGTGAACAGAAAAAAAAACAACTGCTTTTTATTGTTTCGGTCATTTTTCAAGCAAAAATATTGAAAACATGTCTGTGTCAGTTTCTCTGATTCAAAGCTCAGAAAACAGACTGTCGGTTTGACACAACAACACAGTAGAAGAGCAAACCTTTGTTTATAAACAACAAATAAACAGATTCATCGATGCCAAAATAATTCCGTGACCAGGTTGTGAACCATCATGATGAAAATCAGATTGTGTTACACCTTTCTTTAAAAGACGGTCCCATGTTTCACAGACGCTGGTTCCTTGTTCAGCTCTTCTCCCCGAGTCATGCCGCAGTAATAAACTGCTGAGTCGCTCTGCGTGGAGCGGCGCAGCAGCAGCGAGCCGTCGGCTGCAGCCGAGACTTTATCAGGACTGACCCCGGCACCGTACTTCACATGGGGGGCGTCTGTAGACCTGAACGTCAGCAGCAGCTCCGGCCTCCGTCCCGCCGCCTTCCTGTACCAGCTCAGGGTGGAGGAGGTCCTAGTGGTGGGGTCACTGGAGGCGTCCAGCAGGGGGCACTGCAGCGTGGCGTCCTGCCCGGCCCTCACCTGAACGGTGGAGACCAGCAGGGCGGAGGCCGGCAGGGGTGCGGGGGCGGAGGCTGGCAGTGCAGAGGCTGGCAGGGTGGAGGAGGCTGGCAGTGCGGAGGCCGGCAGGGTGGAGGAGGCTGGCAGGGTGGAGGCTGGCAGTGCGGAGACTGGCAGGGTGGAGGAGGCTGGCAGGGAGGCGGGGGCGGAGGCTGGCAGTGTGGAGGCTGGCAGTGTGGAGGCTGGCAGGGTGGAGGCTGGCAGGGTGGAGGCTGGCAGTGCGGAGGCTGGCAGGGTGGAGGAGGCTGGCAGGGGGGCGGGGGCGGAGGCTGGCAGGGTGGAGGCTGGCAGTGCGGAGGCTGGCAGGGTGGAGGAGGCTGGCAGGGGGGCGGAGGCTGGCAGTGCAGAGGCTGGCAGGGTGGAGGAGGCTGGCAGGGTGGAGGCTGGCAGTGCGGAGACTGGCAGGATGGAGGAGGCTGGCAGGGGGGCGGGGGCGGAGGCTGGCAGTGCGGAGGCTGGCAGGGTGGAGGCTGGCAGTGCGGAGGCTGGCAGGGTGGAGGCTGGCAGGGTGGAGGCTGGCAGGGTGGAGGAGGCTGGCAGGGGGGCGGGGGTGGAGGCTGGCAGGGGGGCAGAGGCGGAGGCTGGCAGGGTGGAGGCCGGCAGGGTGGAGGCCGGCAGGGCGGCGGTGTGCTGCTCCCACGGGAGACCTGCAGGGAAATGTTGTTAGAAATAGAATGTTCACAATAATACATAAAGACTTATCAGGATTGGTATGGATGCTGGAAATCCTTGAAAACACTTGAATTTTAGTGTGGCGTTTTCAAGGTTTGAAAAGTGCTTGGATTTAGAATAAAGTGCTTGAAAGTGCTTGAAATGTATGTTCTATGTGTGATGACATATATTACACAGAGATCCATGTTTGAGAGACTGAAAACAGCATTTTCTGACATTTCTGCATGAAAAATGACTTTTGATGATGAACAGATGATGAAAATAGTTGGTGATTATATTTCTGTGGACATCTCTTTCAATGTGATCAACAAGTGCAATAATAAGTAGACTGAATACTGAGGATTGTATTGATAAAAATATGGAGTTTACCACAGCTGGAAGGTGCTGGAAAAGCATGGAAATGCACCTTGAAATGCTTAGAAAGTGCTTGAATTTGAATTTGGAGAAGGTGGAGGAACCCTGATTTATTCAGACACCAACAATAAAACCTACAAAGCTCAGTTCAGTTAGAGTTACGTACGATAATTTAAACGATGAAGATGCTCCAAATGACCAGTTACTAAATTGTAAATTATTGTGGAAAATAGTGAAAATCATGAGATGAATGTGGATTCATTTTCTTTAATTTGACTGACTGCAGCTTAAATATATGAACCCTTCAGCCTGCAGCTTCACATATTTAGAGACTCCGTCAGAAGTCTCACTGATTATTCTTCTAATCCGTCAGACAGGAAGCTTTCATGTTAAGGGATTTTCAGCATAAAATTCCCTAAATTGTCCTAGAATGTCAAAAAGCTCTCCGGACTGTTGACAGCTGGTGCATTTTATGAGCAGAAGTGTGCATTTAAAAGTGAGTTAATAATATAAATAAACAGTTTAGACATGCATTTCTTTTAGGATATTAATAATATAATACAAATAGAAGGGACTCACTGCTGAGGGACAGGAGGACCAGAGAGACCACCACAGACTTCATCATCACTGACTGATGAAGTCTGTTGTTCTTCTTCTTTAAACCGACGGAGCGTTTCAGTTCCCGTGGTGGACAGAAGTTTCCTCTCAGCTGGTGGAGGAATAACAACACTCAATAATCCATCATCAGCATAATGATGTGTTCATATGCAGGGTTGGTCTGGGTGCTGGAAGTCCTTGAAAACACTTGAATTTTAGTGTAGTATTTTCAAAGTTTGAAAAGTGCTTGAAAGAGCTTGAAATGTATGTTCTTTGTGATGACATAATAAGTATACTGAATATTGAGGATTTTATTGTATACAAATATGTAGTTTATCACAGCTGGAAGGTGCTGGAAAAGCATATAAATGCACCTTGAAATGCTTGGAAAGTGCTTGAATTTGACCATGGAAAAGGTGGTGAAAACCCCGTTTTCTGCAGGAACTTGAAGGTCTTATTTAAGGTGTTTGAGAGCTGATAAAAGACGAGAGTCAAACAAGAAACCAGGTTTCTGTCCGCAGGCAGCTCCCAGATTAGCTCACTCTGTTATCATTCATATGTTACACTTCCTGTTTTACCCCCATGAGGTTCAGTGTGTTTGTTTTAAACCGATGGAACCACACAACACCTGCAGCACGTTCTAACGGAGAACCTCGGCAGTGTTAAACCGTTATTAAACCATTCTAACGGAGAACCTCGGCAGTGTTAAACCATTATTAAACCGTTCTAACGGAGAACCTCAGCAGTGTTAATCCATTATTAAACCGTTCTAACGAAGAACCTCGGCAGTGTTAAACCATTATTAAACCGTTATTAAACCGTTATTAAACCGTTCTAACGGAGAACCTCGGCAGTGTTAAACCGTTATTAAACCGTTCTAACGGAGAACCTCGGCAGTGTTAAACCGTTATTAAACCGTTCTAACGGAGAACCTCGGCAGTGTTAAACCTTTATTAAACCGTTCTAACGGAGAACCTCGGCAGTGTTAATCCATTATTAAACCGTTCTCCATGCATCTCTGTTTGGATTTAAATTGAATGAGAATCTTCCTTCAAATCTTTCAAACCGTTTCATATTTGTTTGATACAGTTGATGTGCTGCATTTTATTTTTTTAATTGAAATTAAAATGAATAGTCGATAATAGACTTCACTCAACAAAGCATCGCGATGAATCCTAGAACTGATTTATTATTTCTCCCCCTCTCCCCCTCAGTCACTAAGCTTATTATATTCATACATATTTACACAACTATTTAATACATTATTAACTGTTTAACTCATTTTATTTTATTGTATTTAAAAATAGATTTGTCAGTTAAATGTTTGGACTGTTCCATTTGGAAGCGTGGTGTTGCTGTTCTGTAACAATTGTTCTGTTGGTGATGTCTTTATCAAACCAACGTGTTTATTCAGTGAAAAGAAGACGTTTGTCTCATTTGAGAAACCAGAAACTGTTTGTTTAAATGCTATCATATTTGTTTTTATATATGATGTCTTGCTGACCAGCAAACTGAAACTTAACATATTGCAGATTAACTCATCTCTGTCTCTCTGTCTCCGTCTATCTCCGTCTGTCTGTCTCTATCTGTCCCTCTGCCTGTCTCTGTCTGTCTCTCTGCCTGTCTCTTTCTCTCTGTCTCTCTGTCCCTCTGCCTGTCTCTCTGTCCCTGCCTGTCTGTCTGTGTTGTACCAGCAGGTGGCGGTGGTACACTCCGTCTCCATTCAGAACTCCTCTCTGCTCTGATGTCAGTCTGATGATGTGATGAGGTGTAATGAACCGTTACAGCCTCATGGGGGCGCTGCAGAGACTCCAGGTAGGAGTAGCTGTGGATGTATGGAGGAACGATAGAAATCCTCAGACCGCAACAGAGGTACTGTGGTAGTACCACTACTCGAAGTACTGTGGTAGTTCTACTACTAGAAGTACTGCGATAGTTCTACTACTAGAAGTACTGTGGTAGTTCTACTACTAGAAGTACTGCGATAGTTCTACTACTAGAAGTACTGTGGTAGTTCTACTACTAGAAGTACTGCGATAGTTCTACTACTAGAAGTACTGTGGTAGTTCTACTACTAGAAGTACTGTGGTAGTACTACTACTAGAAGTACTGTGGTAGTACTACTACTAGAATTACTGTGGTGGTAGTACTACTACTTGAGGTACTGTGGTACTGCTACTACTACTAATAGCACTGTGGTAGTTCCATTACTACTAGAAGTACTGTGGTAGTTCTACTACTTGAAGTATTGTACTACTAGAAGTACTGTTGGAGAAAAATCTAATATGATGTGTTCAGATATGTTCTAGAGTGTACACATGTTAATACTGGCTGGGTTGTTTTATCGTTCTTAGCACATCTCTAGGAGCATTTGGTATCTGAATGTGTCTACCGTACCAAACGTTTGTCTGCAGATGTTTGTATAAAACTATTTCTTTCTCTTTATTCATCCTCCAGAAGAACCATCAATATAGTACTACTACTACAAGTACTGTATTAATGCTACTACTACAAGTACTGTATTAATACTACTGCTAGAAGTACTGTATTAATACAGTATTATTACTACTAAGTATCTAGTTATCAAGTTACTAAGTTTCTTAGTATTACTACTAAGTAGCTAGCCACCTAGCTGACTAGCCACTTGCTGTGTTTGGAGGATGGAACGGGGTCAGAGGTCATCTGTAAACATGTACTCTCTACGTCCACGCTGTCTACAGGGTGTTTTATGTCAGAGCTTTCATCTCCTGTGTTGATGTGATGTGATGATGCTGAGGAACAGTTTCCTGTTTGTTTCTGCAGCAGCTCTGAACACGCCTTGTGATATCTGGGGTCACATGACTCTGGTTGGTTTCCATGTAACCAGCCCAGCAGTGGATGAAACCAGTGACATGTTTTGGATCACATGGCTGCTGCTTTCCTTCTGTCTGTTATTATGAAACAGTAATAACTGGGGTGTGGCCCTAAAGAGCTGGGGGTCTTCAGCCTGGGTGAGGCCCGGAAACTCCCGGGGCCCGGAGACTCCTGGTTCCTGCAGGACTAACTGATGTTTATCCACATGTTGTTGGCTGTTTCCAGGAGTCCAAAGATTGGACCAGCAGAGAGCCAATCACAGCTCAGCAGAGTGGCGAGGCCTCTGGCAGCTGCTGGCAGGAAATCAGGAAAGAGTGAGGGTTGCTGCTGGAGAGGAATGAGGTCTCACTCTCCACCTGTCTGCCTCTCCTGCTGTCTGCCTCTCCTCCTGTCTGCCTCTCCTCCTGCCTGTCTGAGTTTCGTTTCTCGTCCTGTCTGCCTCTCCTCCTGTCTGCCTCTCCTTCTGCCTGTCTAAGTTTCGTTTCTCGTCCTGTCTGCCTCTCCTCCTGTCTGCCTCTCCTTCTGCCTGTCTGAGTTTCGTTTCTCGTCCTGTATGCCTCTCCTCCTGCCTGTCTGCGTTTCGTTTCTCGTCCTGTCTGCCTCTCCTCCTGCCTGTCTGCGTTTCGTTTCTCGTCCTGTCTGCCTCTCCTTCTGTCTGCCTCTGCCTGTCTTCCTCTCCGCCTGTCTTCCTCTCCTCCTGTCTGCCTCTCCTCCTGTCTGCCTCTGCCTGTCTTCCTCTCCGCCTGTCTTTCTCTCCTCCTGTCTGCCTCTCCTCCTGTCTGCCTCTGCTTGTCTTCCTCTCCGCCTGTCTTCCTCTACTCCTGTCTGCCTCTCCTCCCATCTTCCTCTCCTCCTGTCTTCCTCTCCTCCTGTCTGCCTCTCCTCCTGTCTTCCTCTCCTCCTGTCTTCCTCTCCTCCTGTCTGCCTCTCCTACTGTCTTCCTCTCCTCCTGTTTGCTTCTTCTCCTGTCTTCCTCTCCTCCTGTCTTCCTCTCCCTCCTGTCTTTCTCTCCTCCTGTCTGCCTCTCCTCCTGTCTTCCTCTCCTCCTGTCTTCCTCTCCTCCAGTTTGCCTCTTCTCCTGTCTTCCTCTCCTCCTGTCTTCCTCTCCTCCTGACTGCCTCTCTTCCTGTCTTCCTCTCCTCCTGTCTTCCTCTCCACCTGTCTTCCTCTCCTACCATCTTCCTCTCCTCCTGTCTGCCTCTTCTCCTGTCTTCCTCTCCTCCTGTCTGCCTCTTCTCCTGTCTTCCTCTCCTCCTGTCTGCCTCTCCTCCTGTCTTTCTGAGTTTCGTTTCTCGTCCTGCAGCCAAACATCACATACTTGGCGTTCCAGAGTTCCCGGCAGTTCGATGCCGTGAGGCTTAAAGTGAAACAGAAAGCCTCAGTCACACATGGAAAGTTTGCTCCATGTGTGTCTTTCCTGTTGATCGTGCTCTCTGGGCGTGATGACACCGACAGGGAGGGGGTGAGGGTGAGGTTTAGGGTGGGGAGGCAGAAGGGGAGGTGGAGCAGGAGGTTGAGCGGGTGAGGCGGGGGTGTGGCCGAGGCTTGCCATGGCCCCGTGAGGGAGTCCCTCCCCGTGTTCCTGCCCAGCCTGAAGGGAAACTACAGCTCACTTGACCTGAGAGACTCACGGAGAGCAGCAGCTCCACGACTCCTTTTCATCGTCTTCACCTCCTTCCTCCTCATGGCAGCCTCCTCCCAGACGGCGAGGAGCGTGGTGATCGCCCTGCTGGCGCTCTGGTCCATCGTCTCGCTGATAGTCATCGTGGTGTGGGCCACGTCCCCGGACCTGAAGAGCTCGGCCCAGTGCCGCGCCGAGCTGCAGGACGTGATGGAGAAGCTGGAGGGGGCCAAGGTTGTCTGGAACAAGAACAAGGTGGCTCTGGAGGAGCAGGTGGAGGAGGCGAGGGAGGAGCAGGACCGCCAGAGAGCCCATCTCCTGCTGCTGCAGGGACACCTCAACGCCACCAACATCACGCTGGAGGAGAGCCGGCAGGAGAACGTGAGTTCAACTCCCTCGCACCACTACACACACTACACACACAACTACATGCTACACACACAACTACACACACAACTACATACTACACTAAACATAACTCCCTCCTGGAGGACAAACTGTTATCTTTACTTTCTCAGAGGAAACGTGTGTTCAAGGTTAAAGATGAATCTGTTTACATTCCTTCCTGTCTGCGTTTCCTCTGACAAATCACTCACTAACTATTATTATTACAAGTGAGAATCATTCAATCTAATTCATCTTAATGTGTTCCAAAACCAGACTGACTTAAGTTCATTGTTTTAATTGCAGTTTGAAATCTTTTAATGTTGGCAAGAGAATTTAAAAAAACAAATCATTCAGATACAATCACACCAGATATTATCAAAATAATCGTTATTCACAATATTGTTCAGATAATCATCAAAATATGCTGCAAACTCCTTAAAACAAACCAGAATCATTTTACAATTAATGAAAAAAATATATATATATTTGTTATCATCGTGTCACAGACAAGAGATAAACAATGAAATAATCTAAAATAAGATGATCATCAAACATAATGTTCTCTGCTGTGATGGTGAGCTCGCTCACTCACCCAGTGCATGCTGGGATAACACTCCAGCCTGTGAAATCTCACTGTCAATTTAAAGACATTATCAAGCTTTTGGCACATTTCCCAGCATTGCATTGCATTTGGGGCTGTTGCTAATGATTTCTTATTGGTATGAACTTGTTCTCTTGATTGTTTTGTTTATGAACTCTGATTTATGAACTCTCAGATATCAAAGAGAGAAACACCAAACTGTTGGCATGTTTATGTCCAATCGATTGTCTGATAGTGGAGGATTTGATGGTTTTGGTCTGAAGATCTGCTGTTCTTGTAAAATACAACACTGATCCAGCTGCTGTTTGTTTCATCCCATTGATTGGTTTGACTGTGAATAAAGGTGAGCCGAGGCAGCCTAGACCTGGTCCAGGTGTGTCCAGGGTCTCTGTATCTAGTGGCTCACATTTTCATGTTGAAGTGGATGATGTGTGACACTCAAAGACTTGTTTTTACAGCCAGTTCCTTACCAACTCTCCACCAAACTGATACTGAAAATAGACTCTAATTCAGTTTAACTGCCAAAATGCGCAAGCAGTGCCAGCGGAGAGCCACACCCACCTCACCGAAACACTAACGGCTTCCATCTGGTCTGGAGACGCCAACGCACCCAGATCAATGCTTTCATACAGAGAGAACCTGGACACCACCGCTTCATCTATTATTATTATTATTATTATTATTATTATTATTATTATTATTATTATTATTATTATTATTATTATTATAAGAGTATTCTCTTACTGATTCTCCTGCTCCTCCTCCTCCTCCTCCTCCTCTTTACTCCACTGTTTCCATTTCTGGAGACTTTATATTTTCCCTCTAGTAAAGACTTTGAATAGTTTTCCCTCCCAGCATGCCGAGTCTTTAAACTGAAGAGTTTAGTTGTTTCCAATATCTCCAGCTTCATTTTCTCAGAGTTGTTGGTTGGAAAAAGTGAGTGTTTGCCCCCCTCCCCCCTCCTGACTCCTCCTGACTCCTCCCTCCTCTCCTTACTTCACCTCTGGTCCACTCCTCCCTTCCTGCTCTCTTAGTTTTCCTCACTCTGCTGCCTTCCTCCTCGGTGACCCTCTTGTTTATTTGCTGAAGGGAAACTCATCACTAAGGATTGTGGACGATCTGGAATATTCCCTTTATTTCATAGAAACAGAACGAGTGCAAATGCAGAAACTGTTTCCTGCTGAGATGTAACAAGTTTAAATTATACTACAATACCCAGAGTTCCCTGTGACACTGCATTATGAAAACAGGATAGAAACATGGTGATCATGAACAGTTCTACATTGTTGTGAAACATCATCTGTCACAATAAAGTCCACAATTACACAATCAGTCAATGACCTTTCAGTCGATGACCTTGGTCTTCATTATCTGTAACCGAGCAGGTCATAGTGAACGGAGTAACCGAGCAGGTAGTAGTGAACATACCCGAGCAGGTAGTAGTGAACATACCCGAGCAGGTAGTAGTGAACATACCTGAGCATGTAGTAGTGAACATACCCGAACAGGTAGTACTGAACGGAGTACCTGAGAAGGTAGTAGTGAACGGAGTACCCAAACAGGTAGTAATGAACGGAGTACCTGAGAAGGTAGTAGTGAACGGAGTACCCAAACAGGTAGTAGTGAACGGAGTACCCAAACAGGTAGTAGTGAACGGAGTACCTGAGAAGGTAGTAGTGAATGGAGTACCTGAGCAGCTAGCAGTGAATGGAGTACCTGAGCAGGTAGTAGTGAATGGACCTGAGCATGTAGTAGTGAACGGAGTACCTGAGCAGGTAGTAGTGAATAGAGTACCTGAGCAGGTAGTAGTGAACGGACCTGAGCAGGTAGTAGTGAACGGAGTACCTGAGCAGGTAGTAGTGAATAGAGTACCTGAGCAGGTAGTAGTGAACGGACCTGAGCAGGTAGTAGTGAACGGAGTACCTGAGCAGGTAGTAGTGAATAGAGTACCTGAGCAGGTAGTAGTGAATAGAGTACCTGAGCAGGTAGTAGTGAACGGAGTACCCGATCAAGCTTCTAGAAAGATTCGGGTTTTGAGTCTGATCAGCTTGTGTTCACTCTGCTGCATTCCTCCAAAATAAAAGCTTTGTATGTCTGCACATGTCACTTTTTGAATCCTCCTGAACACCCAGCTGCTGATCTCCTGACCTCAGGCATGCCCCAGTGCATGCTGGTTAGATATTTGAGCTCTGATGATAAGAGCTCCTGTGAAACCTGTGAACCACATGTGATATTTGAAGGAGCCCTGTGATATGAGGGAGTGGGTTCAGTGGTTGATGCTTTCTCTCAGGTTGGTCTGCTTGTATTGATCTGTGATCAACTTCTTCTGATGTTTTGGTTTTGACTACTTGACTCTGAATGTGTTAGTGTTGTAATGTTTTTAGTGTGTTTGTCATATGAGGCCACATGTTTCCCTTTGGATGTTAATCAAGTTTCTCTTAGAGACCGACAACCTGTCTGTCTGTCTACTTTCACTTACTATCCTCTCCTTCCTTCCTCCCTTCCTTCCCTCCTCCCCTCCATCATCCTCGCTTCCATCATCTTTCCTTCCTTCCTTCATTCCCTCCCTCCCTTGTTCCCTCTCTCGTTCCCTCCTACATACTGACTTAACTTAAGTTACTTCTCTTTTTTTAACGCTGTCTATATTGATATATTTATCAGCACAAGACATTCTACATGTCTGATTCTACGTGTCTGAGTCTACATGTCTGATTCTAAATGTCTGATTCTACATGTCTGATTCTACATGTCTGATTCTACATGTCTGATTCTACGTGTCTGATTCTACATGTCTGATTCTACATGTCTGATTCTACGTGTCTGATTCTACATGTCTGATTCTACATGTCTGATTCTACGTGTCTGATACGTGTCTGATTCTACGGGCTGTTTGATGTCAGACAGGATGCCGTGATGCTAGAGGACAGTCAGCTTGTTTCTGATCAGCTTCTGGTTGGCAGGGCTTCCCTGCTCGCTCGCTCGCTCGCTCGCTCGCTCTCATCGGTCAGTCACATCAAGATGAATCGAGACTAGGTTTCTGGTTCCAGTGAACCAGAAACCTAGTCTCTAGTAGTGATGATTTTCATTAAGACAAGGCTCACCGCAGCACTTCCTGTCCTCTTCCCTGTGACTCTCAAACCACAGAAGCATCCGCCGGATTGTCTACTTCTATCATAGTTAGTCTCCTCATCCTGTTTGTGTTTGGACACTTTCGTCTTCTGGTGTTGATCATCAGCTTCTATTGAACATTGCATTGCCCAGATATCAGCCGTTTTCTGTTGTTGTTGACTCTACCATGCCGCCACATCTCGTCTTCTTCATAGAGGAGAGTCTCCGACCAACACGTTCACTTAAAAACACCTTTAACCTTCACATTCTGACCTCAAACAGCTCTGCTCTGATTGGTCAGGAGGTGCCAGAGGTCCTTGATTAGGTACCAGGGGTCCTTGATTAGGTCCCGGATGTCCTTGATTAGGTTCCAGGGTCCTTGATTAGGTCCCGGATGTTGTTGATAAGGTGCCAGAGGTCCTTGATTAGGTTCCAGAGGTCCTTGATTAGGTTCCAGAGGTCCTTGATGAGGTTCCATAGGTCTTCATTCGGTTCCAGAGGTCCTTGCTGAGGTCCCAGAGGTTCTTGATGAGGTTTTTGATGCTCCGCAGCTCTTTCAGAAGTCTCAGGAGTCCTTGGGGATCGTCCACAGCGGCTTTAGAGAAGATTCCAGGGGTCCTTGACGAGGTTTCAGCGGAAAGGTTACATGGGTCCTTGATTGGGTTCTAGTAGTTCTTGAGGAGGGTCCTGGAAGTCGTCGAAAGTATGGCAGGGGTCTTTGAAGACTCCTGGTGTCCTTGGAGAGGTCCTGGGGGTTGTTAAGGGTGTATATGACGATGGTGATGACGATGTTCTGCCATGGGTCCGTTAGCATTAGCCCCGTTAGCACAGTGTGGGTTGTTTGGGTCCAGAAGCCTCTCAGGATGAAGCCATTTGTTTGGACTGTTCCTTTAAGTGGCGGACTGTTTAAAGAGCTGATCTAACTTTAACTGCTGCGTTCAGGGAAAGGAATGTTTCTAAAAGCCGTTCTCAGCCGTCCTGCTTTCAATCAGCAGCCTGGCACGGTCTGGTCTGGTCTGGTCTGGTCTACAGAGGGTCCTACAGGGCAGCGTCAGGTTGATGGTGGATAACTTTAACAAACAGTGAAGGAGATGGACAGACTCTCAGTTCTTCGACATCCTAAGATCCTTGAACCGACTCTTCACTTCAGAACTACATGATGAGTTTAAATAATAACAGTAAACGTGTTTATACCGATGAAGACACTGAAGTTATACTCACACAGACGCTCCTCATGGTCACATGGTTAGATTCTCCTTTAAACACTCACTTATATTCAGCTGTATATTCAGCAGAAGTCATTTCATATCATATAATGTAAGATTGTAATATTCATTTAATTAGAGTTTTACATGATAAATCCTGCTTAAGGCCTTTACACTCATCTCTGTTTCATTACTGGACGACTTGAGTCAACCCGTATTATAAACATTCATAAAAACAGCTTTCCTCTCCACTCCGTCCTCACAAGGTCACAGTGACCCGATCAATCACTGACCCGATCATTCACTGACTCGATCAAACACTGACTCGATCAAACACTGACCCGATCAAACACTGACCCGATCTAACACTGACCCGATCAATCACTGACTCGATCAAACACTGACCCGATCAATCACTGACTCGATCAAATACTGACCCGATCATTCACTGACTCGATCAAACACTGACCCGATCATTCACTGACCCGATCATTCACTGACTCAATCAAATACTGACCCGATCATTCACTGACTCGATCAAACACTGACTCGATCAAACACTGACCCGATCATTCACTGACTCAATCAAACACTGACTCGATCAAACACTGACCCGATCATTCACTGACCCGATCATTCACTGACTCGATCAAACAATGACCTGATCCAGTGATGGATCAGACGACGTCTTCGTCATCAAATCAAGGATTTGATCGTAAACACAGATTGAATGTAGTTGTTATGAGACCAGAAACAAAGATCTGAACGTGAGGACGACGACCGTGAGATTAATCAGCAGCTTTAAAATGCTTCTCCTTCTCCTTTTCCTCCTTCTCCTCTTCCTCGTCATCCTCCTTCTCCTTGTCCTCATCCTCCTCCTTCTCTTCGTCCTCCTTCTCCTCTTCCTTCTTCTCCTCTTCCTTCTCCCCTTCTCCTCTTCCTCCTTCTCCTCTTCTCCTCTTCCTTCTCCTCCTCTTCCTCCCCTTTCTCCTCTTCCTCCTTCTCCTCCTCTTCCTTCTCCTCCTTCTCATTCTCCTCCTCTTCCTTCTCCCCTTCTCCTCTTCCTTCTCCTCTTGCTCCTCTTCCCCCTCCTCTCCACTATAACCCCCCAGGAACCCGTCCCGGTGTGTGTTAAGGTGTGGGTGTGCTTGTTTTGTGCTACAGGTCATCCTGACCAGGAACATCAGCGTGCTGCAGGATGAGGTGGAGCAGCTACGTCAGACAGAGGCCAACCTCACGGCTCAGATCGGCCTGCAGGAAGGTAAGCGTCACTCTGTAGGAAAACCTCCATCACTGCCATGAAAGGAGACTCTCAGCTCAGCCACCCGCCGTATTCTTAGCTGCACTTTCCCCCACTGTCACCATGGCAACCGGTGACTCACAGTAAATAAATACACACCATTGGTCCGTTTGAAGAAAAAAAAAATACAGGAATGTGTTTTCTGCCATGAGAGAGAACTTGTTCTTTAATTATCAGTCAGAAGCCACAGATATAAAACTGATCCTGATTCCAACTCCACTGTCAGCAGGAATACTGTGTATGTATGTATATGTATATGTGTGTGTATATATATATATATATACATGTACATGACAGCGAGAGGAAACAGAAATTATCAAATAAAGAAGGAAGGAGAGTAAGAGTATATGAAATAAGACGCCCTACGTTCTCCTCTAGTGTCACTTTATCACCGCTTTTCAAAATAAAGGTCCGTCTTTACAGGAAGTTAGGTTTAGAGAACAAACCACTTAGGTTTGGGAAAAGAGCTGGTTGAAGTTAAATTGACTAACAAGTCACATGACCATTAGCACTAACCAGTCTCCTCACTAACGATGACGTGACAAGATGTCAATGTGTCCTTTTAGTTTGACACTGACAGCTGTGTCCTGGGTGAAAGTCCTGTGTTTGTTTGACGCCGTCCACCTCCCTCCTCCCTGTCTGGACTCTCTCTGTCTTTAGACTATGTCTGTTGCTCTACCCACAATGCAGCAGGTAATTGTGACAAGTGACAGTGAGAACGGGTTGGACAGTGAGTTGGATCCGGGTCGGGACCAGCTGGGTGAAGTCCCATCCCGGGTTGGACAGAGAGATGAACCCGGGACGGGACTAGCTGGGTGCAGGTCCCGGGGCAGTGAGAGTGTTTGTTAAAGGTTAAAGGAATGAAGAGAGGTTCCTTCCAGTAGCAGCAGAAACAGGAAGTCAGCGCCTCGTTGGTGGAGGTGACTTCCTGCTGTGAATAGTCGGAGGGAAGTGTGAGTTCCTGTATGAGGCAGATATGAGAGATGCATTGTGTTGGAGCGGCTGATAAACATCAGGCTGATGGAACAAACATGAGACATAACCGCCTATTATATTATATATTATTATATTATATTATATTATACACCCGTCACTGCAAGCAAGTACTCTGTTGGAAGAGTCCTGCATCCAAGGTGACGGGGTTCATTCATCATATTCACAAGGAAAACGCCTTATGGATGTTGACTGACGTCCATATTTTTTCTGAAGGAAGGTGCCATGCTGGAGGCAGGAAGGGGCGGGGCTTAGCCTCGCTAGTCAGAACAAAATTTTACAGAACTGTCAGATTGTTTCTCTCGTTATGAGAAACACAATGAGACAGACGCTGTTTCTAAAAGTCAGGTTTTTTGGCTGAACCTGATCCAGAATCTAGTCCCGAACCAGCTCATGAACAAAAACCATGAGAGCTGGCAGCCGCCGTCATTCCTCACATATCTGAGTGACGTGAGTCAGCGATAACGCTCCGCGACTCCTTATAAGTCAAAACAGCACCAGACTCGACTGTGATTGTACACCGGGACCTCCCTTAGTTACTGTTGCTATGTTGGACCGCTCCGGGTCAACAGCATCACTATGTCAGGCTGCTCACAGTAGAGCAGCAGTGGCCCCCGGGGTTTCACTTCCTGGCTCTCTCCTGCTCTCTTGGTCCTCCTCCTCAGGTGTCCTCCACACCTGATCACCCCTAACGCAGCCTCCAGGACCAAGGCGGACCCCCTAATGATGCTGCTTCCTGTAGCGCCACCTCACATGACCCCCATAGTCACCAGGTCTCAGTCCAGCAGAGCCCCTTTGGGAGGTGGTGGATCAGGGTCTCAGACCAGCAGGACTCCTTTGGGAGGTGGTGGATCAGGAGAGTCACAGATCTGATGATGTCACAACCAAGCGGCTCGTTGAATCTATGGCACCAAAAATGAAGGCGAAAGGGGGTCCAGCCCGGGACCAGCAGGGTAGATCCAGGACAAGACTCTCCTCTACGACCGCCGTCTCCCGGCAACAAGTCACATGATGCCATAATAGACAGGAAGAAGGTCTTTCTGTGCGTCCGTCCACCGGCTGCCTCTGAATGTTGAGGAGTGACAGGAAGTGCCTTTCCTATCAGAGTTAAAGCCTGATGCAGAAGCTGTAACTGTCATCATGAATCAGAACAAACTCTAAATCCTCATCTATCATCTCTTTATGATATTAATGATGCTACACCAATCAATCACACAGATTTAAACATCATCAGCTGTGTTTTAGTCAATAACAATAATATCTAAACAGGAACCGAACAGAATCATGTGTTCATCTTCATAAAACTGATGAAAATAATGTTTTATTCTTCAATCCTGCTCATTTTTCATATTCATCCTGGCAGCTGTAGTCTTAAAACACACCTGTAGTTCGTAGCACAAGGAGCCGGTGAGACCGGGACTGGAACCAGAAGGATTTGAAGCAGATTAAAATCCACGTGAACGTAACAATAAGTCAAATTTTTGTGTTTCGAGATATAAAAGGTTTTGTCCATCTCCGTCCAGATGTTATCGAGGCCCTGAGGCAGAACGTGACCGAGGCCGGACACCAGACCGAGTCCTGCTCCAGTCTACAGGCTGCTGCTGAGAGCCAGATGATGGCGGCCCAGAGTCAGACCAGGGCCTGCGAGTCCAGGCAGCAGTATCTGCAGAAACAGCTGTGAGTGGACAGATCTAGTACACAAGTCCAGATTTGTGTCCCAGTTATGTGCAGATATTTGGTCCAGACTTGTGTACTCTGGTACTAATGGAAGTAGTATTTTAGTGGAGTCTGAGTAGAGATCCAGAGGACCCGGATCTGGCTGGGTGGTGATGGGGGCTACAGGTCTGACGGTGTCTCTCTGTATCCCCAGGCTGAAGTGTAAAGACGTGGAATCTGCAGGTCCTCCGGAGACGCAGCAGCAGGACTCCTCCTCCCCCAAACCCCCGTCTTCCTCCACCTCGGCCCTCTCTGGAGGTCCTGCACTGACGCTGCTGGTCTGCAGCACTCTGCGTCTGATCTCCTGTGAGTACCGGCGTCCTCGAACGCCCCGCGTACACAAACCGCAAAACTCCTACTGCACACGAATGCATCATTTACACTGTAAAAATCTGCTTTTTATCAAGTCTGTAAAACTCTGTAATGGTCCAATAATGTTTATATTTTTAATATTCCAACTTGGGAATCACACTTTGATTTCAGTGGTTAAAGATCCAAAGATCCAAATATCCACATCCAGACCACGTAATGTGGTGACCCGTCTCACAGACTAGTGTGCAATAAGTAAAGACAGGACTTCAAAAGATTAAAGATTATAAGTGAAAAGAAGTTTTCAGATTAAAACATTTGCATTTATTAGTGGACAGGACATCAAAGGGAACATTATGTTTTGAACATTCAGGCTTGACCTGAACAAGGTCTCACCTGAACCAGGTTTGCTCCTCAGCAGAGGAGAGCAGCTCCACCTGCTGGTGGGTTTTTTCACTGCAGTTATATTATCTTATCTTATTCTTATTATTTTAATTCAAGGACTAAGATCTGATCTCTTTAGGATTAAGATCTGATCTCTGTTCTAGTTCTTCTCTGTTCTACTTCTACTCTGTTCTAGTTCTACTCTGTTGTACTTCTACTCGGTTGTAGTTCTACTCTGTTGTACTTCTACTCTGTTCTGCTTCTACTCTGTTGTACTTCTACTCTTTTGTAGTTCTGCTCAGTTGTAGCTCTACTCTGTTGTAGTTCTACTCTGTTGTAGTTCTAACAGTGTTGCCGTGGTTACAGGAGCTGTTCCGAGGCGGCGACCTGTCGGAGGACAACCACCACTGAGCTCCAGGTCGGAGGCCGAGCCTCGGAGGCAGAGCCTGGACGGACTAAACGACTGCTGTACTACTTCCTGTCGACGTAACAAACAGACTGATCGCCATGGAGACACTGACGCGATGGCTGATTGGACAGAAACTCTGCTTTGACTGACTGCTGCTTCACCACTGTCTCCTTTTAAACTTTATTCTTTATGAAGCTTAACGGTTGCTTTGACTTCACGCCGCTGCTGCTTTACATTTACATACACCCGCCCTCTTTACTTTCATCCAATCAGAACACAGTAACCAGAACACAGTACACAACGTGGTAGGAAGCAGTAGGGCATGGAAATACTCCAGGAAAATAAAAGTACCCTAAATTGTACCTCAGTTGTCTAGTAAACGCACTCCGTTACTGTACTTCTGAATGCTGGTGCGTTCAGGGACGTCCAAGATTTAAGAATCCGCTGCTGAACAGAGAAACATAAATTAATGAATCATAAGTATTTATCATCATGAAAGTATTTTTTCCCAGAATGCTGCAGGCGTGTCTCTGCAGCTCCACGGCTTCTTATTCCAGACCGGAAGCTGACCCTTCACAATAAGAGCAGATGTGATTACAGACTGATGGAAGAGGAAGTGAAGCTGGTGTCCTGTTTGTACCCGACGGTTAAATCTGGTGATTAGTGATGTTCATGATCAATTGTTCCTTTGTCAATGAGAAACTGATCACTGATCTGTGGTTGAATCCGTTCATTAGGTAGACGACGAGCAGACTTTTCAGTATTCTGATCCAGAGTCAGTTATTACAGTGAAGCGTGAAGGATTCTGTAAGTTTTCCTGTTTTAAGCAACGACTCGACTGTTTTGAATGTTTGAATGTTTCATAATAAACCTGAAGAGTTTCTAATCTGCTTTTTGTCCTCATTCAGTTTCCCTCTGTGTGTGTTGTTATCAGAGCTGCTCCTCCATGTTCACATAACCACGTTTAGCGCAACTGGTTAGCTCATGGACGCTGCTCTGCACTACAACGCCTGAACATTTACTTCTAAACCTGGTCTCAGAATCATGATTCAGAGGGCCCTGACCCCGAGGAGGGCTAAACACACACAGAAGTGGGTAGTAACACGTTACATTTCCCGCAGTAAATTTTACTTGTGAGTACTTTTGTGACATTTTACTTGAGTAGATTTTCGAGACCTATATTATTTTATTATTTTATATATATATATATATATATATATATATATATATATATATTCTAACACCTCGGAGTGTTATTCTAACACAGATCAATTCATCGTCCTGTGAGAGTCAGCATGGTGGGATTTCCCACAGTTCAGTCTGTCAGGAGGGTTCTGAGGTCATGGGGGGCGGGGCATGTCGCTGTAACAAGCCAATGATGAGTAGACTGATAAATATCTCAGCCAGTCAGATGGCCCCGAGGGACAGCAAGCGGTCCCAGAGGAGAGAGGGGGCGTGTTTCAATTAGTGAGTGTGTGTGTGTGTGTTTGTGAGATGATGCTCCAGTTCTCACCTCCGTCTCTTCATTGTCTCAGTTTATCTGATCAACACAGACTCATCAATTATCACACTGCGGTACTAGAGTACTTCCATTCTCTGCTACTTGTACTTCCATGTTACTCATTTAAAATACCTGCTAATTTCATTTGTACTGAAGTATTTTCACAGTGTACTAGTACATACTAGAAATACTCCACTACAAGTAAAAGTACTCAAAACCTTCCTGAAGTAAAGTATGTAAGTTCAGTTAAAAAAGCAAAAATCACACTTTTAAATAATCTGATCAGATAAACTGATGAAGAGAGACGGAGGTGAGAACTTAGACTGGAGCATCATCTCACACACACACACACACACACACACACACACACACACACACACACACACACACACACTCTCACTAATTGGAACACGCCCCCTCTCTCCTCGGGGACCGGTTGCTGTCCCTCGGGGCCATCTCATTGGCTGAGATGTTTATCAGGCTCCGCCCCCTTTATGGCTCTGATGGACACTTGTTGTCTCGTTGGGTCAAAACTCTGCAGCTTCATTTCACCGGCTGGTGGTCTCTGGTGGTCTCTGGACTCTGTGGTCCCACTCTGTCTCCTGGACCCGGTTTTTCAAAGAGTTTTATCTGGCCAACATGACCAGATCCAGATAGCTCTGAACTGGACTACATATCCCAGTGTCCCCTGCTGGACTACATATCCCAGTGTCACCTGTTAGCTATACAGAAACAACAGGAGTCAGCTGAACTCAAAACAACAAAGATTCTTCTCTTCCTTTATAACTTGAACTTTTACAACAAACGTAAAAATCATGTTTCAATGTTTTAAATTAGAAAAGAATCAAATAAAAAGACTCAATATCCAGTATGACAGCAAAATAGACAAACTTTTCTATTTGTTGTTGTCATTGTTAGGAACTCCTTTTGATTTGTTCATCTCTGACTAGGCTTTGGCCGAAAAATAATCAGAATACAATTTTAATCACTTATCATTATTGCAGCTTATTACTAATGAAAGACATGTTGGATTTAGCTCTGTGATGCCGTCGGCACAGGTCGCTGATGTTTTTAATTTCCCAGAAACTGTCATAAGGACAAATGCCGGTTCAACTGGTTTGCATAAATTAAACCGGTTTAGCCCTGTACACCGAACCGGACCGGACCGGTGAAACCAGGAATCGGCCCAACCCTATCTCTGACTCATAAATGACATTTAAAGAAAATATAGACCTTTATTTGTTTTTGTTTTATCATTATTTCTGTTATAATCTTACTGTATTGAAATGTGGCCCAATAATAATAACAATAATAATATTTGCTGAATTTATTTAGTATTTAAATAACATGTTCAAGTCAGAAACCAACAGGATGTTAGAAGTGATTTAGTCCACCCCATTGATATGACTGAGTGATTGATTGATAGAGTGATTGATCACCCGAACGCATCATTGAACAACAACAAGTTGAGAAAGACATTCATATTTATTGATGTGTTTTCTTACAGAAACATTTGACATCACAAAGAATAAAAGCACCAAAGGATCCTTTCACAATAAAAGACCTAAATCTGGTTACTGGTCCTCCTGCTGAGTCAGCAGAACTTCTTCTTCTCTTACAGAATTCTTGGTGGCTGCTCTGATGTGAATATCACATGAAGACAACAACACGGGTTCTAGATCCCAACAACAAACTTCTACTGGTCTCTGCTGGATCCGGTCTGGTCTCATCAGTAGATGGTGGGCAGGTGGAGGTACTGCAGAAGACCAGCACAGTCCTGGTCCTCCATCAGACTGTCTGAGTCTGGATCCTCTGAACCCCCACAGCTTGAGTTTGGTGACAGGTCTTCCTGCTCCACACTCCCAGCCCGGCACCGAGGGGCCCCGCTCAGGTCCTGGTCAGTCAGCACCTGGTCCAGGAAGTTGATGTATCGGAGTGCGAGGCGCAGGATCTCGTTCTTGCTGAGCTTCCTGTCGGGGGGGTGCGTGGGGATGAGACTCCGCAGCTCCGTGAACGCCCCGTTGACGTTCTGCTGACGCCAACGTTCCCGCTGGTTGGTGGAGACCCGGTGGACCACATGGGGACCAGAACCTGAAGGGGGAGGGGTGAGAGGAGGGGTGTCAGCTGGAGTCCAGAGAACCAGGTCTGAGGAACACATGAATAAGAAACCAGCTTCTCCAGAGCTGATTGGTGTCTGCTTAAATCAGTGGTTTTCTCTATGGAGTGTGCTCCACACCGCCGACGTCCAATCAGAGCACCCGCTGCTAACTTCAATTCATACAGACACTGTTATATTAAATAATCATCAATCAGAGAAATCAAAGATGACCTCACCTCTGATCTCATGTGGACGCCATCTTTGTTTCCTCATCAGGAATCGTTCGGGATCACTGAAGAGAGAGAGAGAGAGAGAGAGAGAGAGAGAGAGAGAGAGAGATTCTGATTAGATTTTAAAAAGTGATATCTATATTCTGCACATTATTTATTTATTATTAACATTTATTTATTATTATTATTATTATTATTATTAAAGTCTTAATCGCGTTTTTCTTTGTTATCTGAGAAACTAATACAACGTTGTCATATTTTTATTGTTATTATGATGTAGCACGTGATCTTCTCACCTGGCACAGGTGTTCAGGTCCAGCGCGTCTCGTGCAGCCATAGGAGGACTCAGTCGGATCCTGGGCAGCAGACGGACGGGGCTCCGGTGGTCTCAAGCTCCGGTGGACTCTGCTGGTCTCAGGGCTCTGGTGATCTCAGGGCTCCCGTGGTCTTGGGGCTCCGGTGGTCTCGGAGCTCTGGTGGTCTCAGGGCTCCGGAGCATCAGGGTCCGTCTCTTTTATAGCAAGCCGCGTCCCTCTTTGCGTGTCGTGACGCCTCGTTTCCATGGCGACCCCAGTAATTATGGCTGTCCCATTAAACCCAGACAGACCGGGGTCCCAGGAAGCAGCACCCAGGGGACCAGCAGGGACCAACAAGGCCCCTCCCCTCTGCAGCAGTCGTGTTTTCCGGCGTCTCCTCCTCCGTCACGACCCGCAGAAGTACAAATACTTGTATAGTAATACTAATTCTACTTCTTTAATAAAAATGCAAAGTACTGAAATGTTCTCTAATCTCGTCATATTAAAAATAATAAAAATGAATAATTAATTCTCCTCAAATGCATTAAAAGTAACGAGTCTGTTTTTAAAATATAAGTATGAGTAGAAGGCAGGCCACTGATACCTGAAAATGCTACTGAAGAACGGTAATGGAGTATGTACTTCATCACTTCTGGTGGAACATTTTCACTACATAAGTTACTTTACAGATTCAGATGATTAAAACTAATTTTAATAACTGATGTATTATCATTATTATTATTATTATTATTATTATTATTATTATTATTATTATTATTATTATTATAGACTTAACTTCCAGATGTACTGTATGTTCAGGCATTACAATGAAATGATAAAATAATAGTACCATATATTGTGTTCTTTAGGCTATTATTGCTACACCGTAGGGCACCTGTGTAATAATAATAATCCATCCATTTTCTACCGCTTCCTGTATTCAGGGTCGCGGGGAGGCTGGAGCCGATCTCAGCTGTCATTGGGCGAAGGCAGGGTACACCTTGGACAGGACGCCAGTCTATCACAGGGCCAACATGTAGAGACAGACAACCATTCACACTCACATTCACACACCTACGGGCAATTTAGAGTCATCAATTAACCTATTCCCGTCCTGAATATCTTTGGACTGTGATAATAATAATAATAATAATAATAATAATAATAATAATAATAATAATAATAATAATAATAATAATAATAATAATAATAATAATAATAATAATGTATTTAAAGTAAATGTATTTGAAGTAAAATAACATAAATGTATTTGAAGTAAAAGTGCATACATTTATTCAAAGTAAAATAACATAAATGTATTTGAAGTAAAAGTACATCAATGTATTTAAAATAAAAGTGCGTACATGTAAATGTACAGTGTCGCCCATAAAGTTGAAATAATGTGCAAACGTCTTGTCTTTTAGCACCAAACAAATCTTATGTATGAATTAATTTCACCTGGGTGAATGTGATGTCATCATTGTATCTGATGATGATAGGCATAAAAAGGATTGTGTCTGAAAACTGAATATTCCAACTTTACAGGCAACAACGTATTTAAAGTAAAAGTACATACATGTATTTAAAATAAAAGTACATAGATGTATTAAAAGTAAAAGTACATACATGTATTTGAAGTAAAATTACATACATGTAGTTGAATAAATAGCATAACTTTAAATTAAACGATAAAAACGAGATAAAGTGATGACGTTATAATATAATTAAGGAGTTAATAAATATAATATAATATTTTATATTATATATATATATTATTTATATGGTGGATGAGTGAAACTTGCAGCTCCAGTTTCAACCACAAGAGGTCAGACTTCACTAATTAATCTCCTTCAAAATAGCGTCAACTCTATTTCAACATGAAACATTTAAATGTTCTCATTCTGTTCAGAGAGACACATTATTAATATTGTTATTGTTATTATTGTTGTTATTACTAGAATAATATTATTGTTGTTGTTAAAACTATAATAATTATTGTTATTACTATTGTTGTTGTTGTTAATATAATAACAATTATTATTGTACTTACTATAATTATTTTTGTTGTTATTCGTATTATTATTGTTAGTATTATAATATCATTATTGTTTTTATTACTATAATAATATTCATTATTATTATTGTTATTATGTTATCAGATGAAACCTTCAGCCTAACTATAGTTAAATGTTGAAATTTCACAGAAAATCTTTTTGTACTAAAGTCTTGTTCATTGTCATGACTACTTTTCAATCAGCTCTATGCTCGTTAACCTCCTGATTGGATGTGATCAGTATCTGCTGCCCTCTGATTGGTGTATGTGTGAATCTGGTGGATTATTCGACTCAAGGTAAATATTTAACAAATATTTTCATATTTATTTACATCTTTACATAATATTTTCATTGATATTCAAACAAATAATAGTTTTTGAAAACCTCTTCTTGGGTTGAAGATGCTAAAAAGTAAAACCAGTGGAACCAGTGTTAACTGGGATGGTCGGCAGCCAATAAGAGGTGGCGCTGGTCAGTCATGAGATGCGCGGAGGAAATTCAAACTAAAGTAGAAATTCAAGGATTTTTATTTGCTCGCTATTTGAGCTGTTTTGATGTGTTGATAGTTTCAGTTAACTACTTATTAATTATTTACAGTTAATTTGGAGAGTAACATCTGTATTTGCTTCCATATTTAAAATTTGTATCAATATGTATATTATTAATGTATGATATCGTTTTAACATATAGATCGTCAATATTTAGAAATATAACCAACATTTAAAAACCATTTAGTTGTTTTAATAGAAACCAGCTTTTTATTCCAAATTAAAATGATAGTTTGAAGTTCTGCATTTTTTTTTAAGTTGAAAGTAGTCAAGTCCTGTACTTGTACAAACCTATATGTGTAATTTTTTTTATGTATTTCCATTTTCTCGACTTTATAAAACAACAAGACTGTTTTATATTTTATACAAACACCATGATGATAATAAAACTAATATGAAGTAAATCAAATATAACATCATGTTGAATTCATCAATAATAATATAAACAGGTGTTTTTTGTCTCAACAGAACAATAAAAATAATAATAATATTATTATTATTATTAATAATGTTAATAATAATATTATTATTGATGACTCTAAATTGCCCGTAGGTGTGAATGTCAGCGTGAATGGTTGTTTGTCTCAATATGTCAGCCCTGTGATAGACTGGTGTCCTGTCCAGGGTGTACCCTGCCTTCACCCAATGACAGCTGGGATCGGCTCCAGCCCCCCCGCGACCCTGAATACAGGATAAGTGGTAGACAACATCTGCAACATCGCGTGGCAGTCGGGGACAGTGCCTCTGGACTGGCAGACCGGGGTGGTGGTCCCTCTATTCAAAAAGGGGGACCGGAGGGTGTGTTCCAACTATCGGGGGATCACACTCCTCAGCCTCCCTGGGAAAGTCTATTCCAGGGTACTGGAGAGGAGAATTCAGGAGGAACAATGCGGTTTCCGTCCTGGCCGTGGAACACTGGACCAGCTCTATACCCTCCGCAGGGTGCTTGAGGGTTCATGGTAGTTTGCCCAACCAGTCCACATGTGTTTTGTGGACCTGGAGAAGGCATTCGACTGTGTCCCTCGTGGCATTCTGTGGGAGTTACTTCGGGAGTACGGGGTCGGGGGCCCTCTGCTAAGGGCCGTTCGGTCCCTGTACGACCGGAGCAGGAGCTTGGTTCGCATTGCCGGCAGTAAGTCAGACCTGTTCCAGGTGCATGTTGGACTCCGGCAGGGCTGCCCTTTGTCACCGGTTCTGTTCATTATTTTTATGGACAGGATTTCTAGGCGCAGCCGTGGGCCGGAGGGGATCTGGTTCGGGAGCCACTGGATTTCATCCCTGCTCTTTGCAGATGATGTGGTCTTGTTGGCTCCTTCGAGCAGCATGCCCTGGGGCGGTTTGCAGCCGAGTGTGAAGCAGCTGGGATGGGGATCAGCACCTCCAAATCTGAGGCCATGGTTCTTGACCGGAAAAAGGTGGCTTGCTCCCTCCAGGTCAGGGGAGAGTTCCTGCCTCAAGTGGAGGAGTTTAAGTATCTTGGGGTCTTGTTCACGAGTGAGGGAAGGTTGACAGGTGGATCGGTGCAGCGGCTGCAGTAATGCGGTCGCTGTATCGGTCCATCGTGGTAAAGAGAGAGCTGAGCCGAAAGGCGAAGCTCTCGATTTACCGGTCAATCTACGTTCCAACCCTCACCTATGGTCATGAACTTTGGGTCGTGACCGAAAGAATAAGATCCCGGATACAAGCGGCCGAAATGAGCTTCCTCCGTAGGGTGGCGGGGCGCTCCCTTAGAGATAGGGTGAGGAGCTCCGTCACGCGGGAGGAGCTCAGAGTAGAGCCGCTGCTCCTCCACATCGAGAGGAGCCAGTTGAGGTGGCTGGGGCATCTGTACAGGATGCCCCCTGGACGCCTCCCTCGGGAGGTGTTCCAGGCATGCCCCACCGGGAGGAGACCCAGAGGAAGACCCAGGACACGCTGGAGTGACTATGTCATCCGGCTGGCCTGGGAACGCCTTGGGGTCCTCCTGGAGGAGCTAGGGGAAGTGTCCAGGGAGAGAGAAGTCTGGGCGTCCCTGCTCAGGCAGCTGCCTCCGCGACCCGGCCCCGGATAAGCGGAAGACAATGGATGGATGGATGGACGGTAGACAATGTATATTATTATTATTAATGTTAATAATAATAGCAATAATAATAATAATAATCATAACAATAATAATAACTCTTAGTGGAACATGTTTTATTGGTGAATTTATCAAACACAGATTCAAACACATCTTAACATTTTCTCTGTGAAATCTTCAGAGTCCGTAAATGTATTTTTCCTGCTCATGCAGCGCAGAAAAACAAAGTCCCAATGAGGCGCCATGACCTCTGACCCCTCGTCAGCTCTTCAGCCAATCACATAAATGCATTTGTTAATGGGACTTCATAAGCATCCAATAAGAAAATATACAAAAAACGATTTTTTTTTTCATTTGTCACAGAATATAATACGCAGACATGGATGTAGAAAATGCTGTAAACCGAGATGGGGGAAAGGTCGGAGGTCTCACACCTCACAAACATCACAACTTTTCTTTCTTTCAGCTTTTTTTTTCTTTTGGCAGGAAAACGAGCCGAGAAGAGAAGGATGAACCGGAAACCAGCAGGAAGCACAGGACTACAAATACTAGAATGCATTGGGATGTAAGCAGGAACATAAAGGAGAAAAACAACAACAGCAACAACAACAAACATCTGACTGACTCCTTCATAACTTCAAGTTTCATATGAACTTTCTTTTTTTAACAGAAAAATGGCACAAACATCAAACTAAAACGTGAAAGTCAGTTTCCTTCTGTCCTCATCACAGTGCATTCCTATTATACTGCATTTCCCAGCATGCCGCTGCTCGTCCACACACACACGCACGCACGCACAAACATACACACACACACACACACGCCTGTCCTTGTTCCCACTGAACAAGTCGGTCACTAACGTGTCAGCACCGGTGGGAGAAAGGCCATTTTCATTGGTTCGTTATTGTTTTAACATTCGTTTTTAATTTTATGACAAAACGACATTTAGAAAAAAAAGTATGTGACTCCTCCTGACATAACCCCGCCCTTTTACAGAAGTGGGCGGGGTCACTGTGACCCCTGTAACTGCTGTATTCCCCTCCAATAGAAAACATTATCGTCTTTGGTCTGTAAAGCTACGTTAGCCCGTCGTTAGCTCGTCCCGTAGGTCTGTGAAGCTACGTTAGCTCGTCCTGTTAGCTCGTCCTGTAAGTCTGTCAAGCTACGTAAGCTCATTGTTAGCTTGTCCAGTTAGCTCGTCCCGTAGGTCTGTGAAGCTATGTTAGCTCGTTCCATTAGCTTGTTCCGTTAGCTCGTCCCATAGGTCTGTGAAGCTACGTCAGCTCCTCCTGTTAGCTCATCCTGTAGGTCTTTCAAGCTACATAAGCTCGTCGTTAGCTCTTCCCATTAGCTCGTCCCATTGGTCTTTGAAGCTATGTTAGCTCGTCCCTTAGGTCTATGAAGCTACATTAGCTCATTCTGTTAGCTCGTCTCGTAGGTCTGTGAAGCTACGTTAGCTCGTCCAGTTAGCTCTTCCCGTTAGCTCGTCCCGTAGGTCTTAGGAGCTACGCAAGCTCGTCCCGTTAGCTCGTCCCATAGGTCTGTGAAGCTATGGTAGCTTGTCCTTTTAGCACGTCCCATTAGCTTGTCCCGTTAGCTGGTCCCATAGGTCTGTGAAGCTACGTTAGCTCGTTCCGTGAGCTTGTTCCATTAGCTTGTTCCGTTAGCTCATCCTGTTAGCTCGTCCTGTAGGTCTGTTAGCTTGTCCCTTAGGTCTGTGAAGCTACGTTAACTCGTCCCGTTAGCTCGTCCCATAGGTCTGCAAAGCTACATTAACTCATCCCGTTAGCTCATCCCATAGGTCTGTGAAGTTATGTTAACTTGTCCCTTTAGCTTGTACCGTAGGTCTGTAAAGTTACATTAACTCGTCCCGTTAGCTTGTACCGTAGGTCTGTGAAGCTACATTAGCTCATCCCGTTAGCACGTCCTGTTAGCTCATCCCGTTAGCTCATCCCGTAAGCTTGTCCCGTTAGCTGCAGGAGAACAGAGAGCTGCTAAACTGAAAGTCTGTTCTGATGATGAAGATGATGAAGAACAAGATGAAGTCCAGATCTTTAATGAAGAGGACCAGAACTTTAATGAAGAGGACCAGATCTTTAAAGAGGAGGACCAGATCTTTAAAGAGGAGGACCCGGATGAAGCTGGACTGTGTTTCAGAGGAATATTTGGTACAAATCTGTGATCATAATATTTCTCTTTTCCTTCCCGTCATATCTTAACTGATCAGGTGATTTTCTTTGTTCCTGATCGATCCGTCTGATCTGAACTTCATTCACAGTTTCAGTCTGAGATCTGGTCTGAGATCTGGTTCCAGAAGGTCTCATCAGCACCATTGCATGTTCTAGCTGCTAAATCACAGAACCGCTAACGTCCTGAAAATACATATTCTCAGAAATATGTATCTTTTATTGAAGTGACCGAGGCAACGACTCATCTGTGGTATATATTGATACTATTAATATCATCCAGGGGCTTTATTCATCATTCACTTAAAAGTATATTATTATTATATTATAATTACTGTGTCATGCTGCTACACTTCCTGTGTTTGTTTCAACTAAGAGCCCTGTAGCGTCTAAGTGGATGGAATCTCTTCGATTCAGGTGCAGTTTCAACGACAACAAAGTCTTCAACGTTCTGATCAACTCTTATGTTCGAGATCTTTTTGAGAAAACAACTTTTTGGGACTTTTTGGGATCTCCACAAACTTTCATATAGTATCAGACATGAGGTCGTGATCTCATCTGCGGCAGTTCTTCTTCTCTGCAATCTGTACATGCACACAGTGACAGCTTGTGAGGGTCGTCATGACAACGTTGCAGACCTGCAGAGCTACAGCGACCCGCTACAATGTGTCAGACTGTGGCCCTTTAAGTCCGGCTCCTCGGTTACATGGAACAACGTTTTGGCTTCTGGACTGAAACTCAGGTAATTTTGGCAGCAGAATAAAAAACATACAACAACCTGAAAGATGATTTATGGACAGTAAAACAACACACACACACACACACACACACACACACACACACCTACATGTGTGTGGGGGGGAAATTATCCTAAGAGTCACTCAATATGCAGCTCTGGGCTCCTCCCACCACTGACCTCAGCCTTGTCTGATTGGCTGAGCTGAGTGGCGTTCAAGTGAAGTTCAGAAGTCAAGGAGAGGATGGCGCTTCCTCTCTCAGGGTTTCTCTTCAGAGGGCAGGGATGTGGAGCTCGCTCCAGCAGGAGGAGGAGGACGAGGAGGAGCAGGAGGTGCTATGACGAGGCGAGGAGCAGGATAAGGAGGACAGCGAGCAAGATGGCCGACAGCAGGGAGAGACGGGGCAAGGCGACGCTGCAGCCGCCGGTCGTATCGTCAGTCAGGAACGGCTCGGGGGACTCATAGACCGAGTCATCTAAGAGGGGAGAGACAGACCTTTATTATATATATATTCTCTCTCTCTGTGACTTTTTCCGATATACTATGCTATTACTTTTTTTACTTTTTTTTTCACATACTTAAACTGCAACTTTTTTGTGATTTTTTTTGACAAACTATACTATGACTTTTTTGTGATTTTTTTCGACAAACTATACTACAACTTTTGTCATAACTTTACTATACTATATATAGTATAGAATGTCAAAAAAAATAATAAAAAAGTCAACATATTAATTTAAGTCAAAGGGTAGTACTTTACTAAAGTACTAGTGTAACAGAGGAAGGACAGTAGAAGTACTCACTGGTTGGTTTGACGTAGATCTTGAGTTTCAGACAGGGTTTACCAGCCAAGTTTGGATGTGGAGACGCTGCAGAGACAACAGACAGAGATATAATGTTGTAGTAAAAGTACTCATGCCATTTTTAATAGAATCTCTGGATCCACTAATTGATTAATTAGTGCTAAGCTAGGGTAAACAACTAAAAGACCAGACTACATTTTCAAGATGCTAATCTTGAGCTTTTGACCACACCACATGGTCTTCATCAGCAGATGGACTCCCTCTGTTGTCATGGAGGTGCAGATGACCAAATGTCCATTTTCTGAGCACTAAAGGGACCTCTCTCATGCTGGACTCCAGAGGCTGAAGAAGACCATGTGACAAACAGAAAGCTCCAGTACAAGTTAGTTACTGATATACAGCGACACAATCTATTAATGTGCCAGATGGAAGCCCTGAGGTAGCGAACGACAACAACAACAATTCCAACAACAACAATCACAACATCAATCACAACAACTATCACAGCCATCACAACAACAATCATGACAACAGGGGCCCGTTCAGGAAAAAAAGGTTCAACAAACTCTGAACCTAACCCTGAACTCTGAATCAATCAACTCTAAGATGGGCAACTCTGAGTTTTCGGTTCCAGAACAGCAGTTCTGAGTTAGTTCAATCAACTCTGAGTATGACAATCGTGAGTTACGCGCGTGCCTGCCGACTCTACAAAGCCATCATCAATGGAGCTCCGATACTACGATCCACCATGGCAACCAGGAGAGCGTTATTAGATATTACTGAGTGTTTATGTAGAAAACGAGCTCATCCTTAGAAAGCAGAGCAACATAACTGCAGCAAAGTAGAGACAGTTGTCGTGGCAGACATTTACGGCCCGACTTAATGTGTATAACTGAATGAAACAGTCGATTGGTCTAAAGGTAATAAGTCTTTATTTGCGTTAGTCGTATTAAAGTCCCAGTCGGCAACATTTTTAACTATCTGTGTATAGTAAGAACTCACAGATGTAGTAGTACTCGTGTCCCGGCCTGAACTCGAAGCCCAGGCTGAACGGCGTGAACAGCTGGAACTTCTCGGAGAACTTGAGCGGTCCGCTGGCACTCTGCGGCCTGTTGCACTCCCAGCGTTTGAAGCCCTTCCTGTGGTGGTCGCAGGTAGTGTAGCCGTCGTAGTTCACCATGTACAACACATAGTGCTCCATGCGCTCCGCTGACTCCGCCCACTCATAGTGTGGACAGTAGATGTCCAGGTAGTCGTTGATCGCCACCTCCACCGTATAATCGCCCCGAAAGAACCTGAGGAAGAGAAGTGATGTAATTTCCTGTTTGTTTTACAAACTGCTTCCTGTTGACGATAGTCCCACAGTTTTTGTTTCTCATGTAAAATATGAATCGCCATCATCATCATCATCATCATCATAACCTGAAAGCAGCTTTAACTGTATTTAATGTTGTAATGTGTTTAAGCTCCTACATGAACTTCGTTCCCACGGTCACATGACCGACGTCCTCTGGAGACGATCATTGTGTGTTAATGTAACCTGAGTCGGTCCTGACAGGCTGAGCTACAATACACACAGTGTTACCTTCAGAGTCAGACAAGGAGATACAAGATACCAGACAAAACACTCCTACACGCACACACACACACACACACACACTCGCACACACACACACTCACACACACAGAAACACACACATACCTACACACACACACACACACAAAAAAGAACAGAAAAGGAGGATATTTCTTCGTCTTCGAGCAGGTTCAAAAACACATTTATTGTTTTTATGAAAATGATAACAGCTGAACAACTTAATGTGAAATAAAAAACCAGGTGTGTTTCTGCCCGTCAAGTATCTAAGGTAATAGTACTACTGTAATATTACTACTACTGTAATATTACAGTAGTACTGCAGGACTGACAGGATTTATGGAGACTACACATTCCTGAGGCATGTAAGAGCCAGAGAACATGGGATCATGTTCACACACACACACACACACACACACACAAACACACACACACACTGCTCTGGTTACCGCGGCGACCCATGGTGAACTCAACACCAGGCATGTCCATGTCCATGTGTGTGAGTGTGAGTGTGTGTGTGTATGTATGTATGTCTAAGTGTGTGCGTGTGTGTGCGTCCATGTGTGTGTGTGACTGATCACCCTTCTTGTTTTGGGGAACCCGGCAGACGGCATGATTACCCAGAATGCATCAATGTCTGAGGTTCAGGTTAAAGTATTAGAAGAGACGCCATACACACAAAATAAATCTGCCAGCTGTCAATCAAACTGCCCCCCTCATCCCCCCCTCACCCCTCGCCCCCACCCAGCCCGCCCCTCCCATGTCATTGACCCCCCCCCCCCTTCAGAAACAATAAGAAGCTGCTTTGTTTTTCTGATCCGGGAGGTGAAGCCTGTCAAACACAGTGACCCTGGTCTCATGTGGCCCCTGGTGGCCCCCCAGACCCTGCAGGGCCGTCCTTTATCTATAGTCCTGTCAGTCAACTAACCCTGGAACAAGGAGGAGCAGGAGGAGCAGGAGAAGGAGGAGAAGGAGGGGGAGGAGGAGTGAGAGGAGGAGGAGGAGGAGGAGGAGGAGGAGGAGGACGACGAGTCAGAAGCCCTGAGGTATCAATGCAGCGTCTGTGTTTTCTGAAGACATTTTGACCTTCTGATGTGACCCCTCCACCTGGATCACCGTGGCAACCCTTGAGTCTTAACAACTTAACAGAGTCTTAATGAGCCCAGAGTTTCCCCTCAAAACATCTGATTCACTTTCCTCGCCATCTCTCCTCCTTCCTCCTCCTTCCTCCTCCTCAGCGTGTTTGTTTGTGTTCACTCATCCTCATTGCACCTGGTCATCGCTGTGGGAACGATGAGCTGCAATGCTCAGAGAGCTGACGAAGAGGAGGAGGAGGAAGACAATGGCAGGAAGTTGATCATAGGAGGGAAGAATAACGAGAGAAGGAGAGATGTTGGGCTGCAGGTCCCCGGGGGGGGCGGGGCCACGGTCGCTGTGTTTGATTGGCAGGCAAATTCGACCAATTGAGACGGATTAACAGAGCGGGACACGGTCGCTGGGGCGACCAAGAGCGAGACTACCAGAGCTGTCAATCAAACACAGATCTGAGTGTGAGACGGGTTTCTGGAGCATGGCCTCCTCTCCCATGATGCACCTCTTCACCTGTCACAGTCCATCTGTGTTGGTCAGAGCTGCTGACACACACACACACACACACACACACACTATGACCTCTGTTCAGCCTGCAGATTATTTTCAAAGATCAGCTATAATTCTGTGTTCACAACAAACACAAAGCAACTTTGTCCACATGTTGCCTCCCCGGGTCTGTGGTCCCCCAGAGGTCTACGATAGTAGCTCACATTAGTCCAGAGACCAGACCAGACTATGTGGAGAAACCAGAGACTGTCTACACCCATCTAAACCCACCCACTCCCCCCCACTACCCTCATCAGGGTCACACACACACACAGCTCATATTACAACAGTGGTGACAGATGTTGACACCAAGCAGAGAAAACTGAACCACATCGTGGATCAGGGTGCAGGGAGACGGGTTCTGTGGTGGCTCACGTTTCTCTTCCCTACGAGTCCTAGAAGTCCACGTCTGGATTGAAGACGGGTCAGAGAACACAGAAACCAGGAGACGGGGGTCCTGTCAGAACCACGTAGGTGAGTTGATTTCGGGGCTCATTAGCAAAACTGTGACCAATCAATGCCCCAAGGAGCATCTTGGCCCCGCCCCAATACAGAGGGAGGGGCTACTGAGAGGACACACTGTTCCCACTGAGACCATCTGGATCTGGATCCTACTAAAACTCACCTTATTATTATTATTATTATTCCAATAACTACGTTTATTATTTTTGTTATTACTATTATTACTACTTTAATAAAATAGTACTGATATTGATAATAATTATTACAACAATAAATGCTCCTCGCTCATCTTCACCTCCTCAAAGTTCTGATCATTTATTCTTTAATAATTGTTTGTTTTATTTTATGGTTCTGAAATGTTTTTCAAGGTTTTCGACGATGAAATAAGACATTTTCCCGTCTGGATGCATTCTGAAGAAAAGGCCTCTATGAACGGATCTGTGAGACCAACTCAAAATGCATCGCGGCTGTCGAGACTACAAGTAAGCCTCCATATAATCATGATGAAAGTTATTGTTGTTATTATAACTATTGTTGTTATTGTTATTACTATTGTGATTATTAGTTTTATCATTACTATTGTTAATATTAT
Source organism: Eutrigla gurnardus (assembly GCF_963514095.1). Lineage (NCBI taxonomy): Eukaryota > Metazoa > Chordata > Actinopteri > Perciformes > Triglidae > Eutrigla > Eutrigla gurnardus. Next base: position 19,426,850 of record NC_139920.1, on the reverse strand, counting down.
TATAACTATTGTTATCATTATTATTAGTACTATTGTTATTATTAGTAATATTATTACTACTATTGTTTTTATTTTAATTCTTATTATAAGTACTATTGTTGTTATTATTAGTATTATTATTAGGGGGGTGGGGGGGTGTTAAAGGTCAGAGGTCAGCAGCGTTTGATTTGTTGCCCTCTGGAGCGTGAAACCTGAAACCTCGCAGCTCTGCAGAGACTCACTGTGCGTGTGCAGAAGGAAGGAAACCCCTCGTCTTCCTCACCAGACTCCGTGTAACATTTGTACGTTTTTACATGCAACGGTTCGACTGCAGTGATTTCACCATCAAATAAATACAGGAAAAATAAACTGTAATTCAACAACGGATAGAGAAAAGATTCTAGTTGTTTGGTCACGTTCAGGCCGGCGGATGCCAATTAGCACGAAGATCCCATTTCCTTCGCTGCTTCGACACAAAACCTACAATATTCAATATTTGTTGAAGAGAAAAGTTCCGGTTCCAGTTTGTAAAATATAAATAAAAAGCAGATCGATGGATGATGAAAATAACTAACAGCTCTTATTAAATGAATGTGAAGCTTTAGGAACATTTTTGTTTAAATTATTTATTATATATATTGATTATGCCACCTCAGCACTGAAATAAATAAAAAAAATGACAAAATATTGAATTTAACGTGAAACAGAAAGAAATTTAAATAGTATATTTCAACGTTTTCTGCTGAATAAACCATATATTTATATATGATTTACTTGAATTATGATTTAATTTAAAGAAAAACATTTTAGTCCTCCAAATATTAACAGTTTTTTTATTAACCCATTTGAACTGAGTGAAGGTTTTTATCTGGTATATACAACATATATTTACATATATTGTGTATATATTCTGTATAGACAATATATTTTGTAAATATGACTATATTATACTAATATAATCATACTAATCAGAATCAGCTTTATTGGCCGAGGAAGGGTAAACACAGAAGGAATTTGACCCTCAACACACACAAATCGACTAAAACCAGCTATAAAATACAATATTACCAAAATGTTTATTTTAGTAATAGAGTCAAATAAAAATACGTAAACTAAAATACTTAATTACAATATTTACAATTTGTAATCATAAATGTATGTAGATCTTTATTATCTTAATGTTACAATCATTTCAGAAAATATTATTACAAAAAGTATTCTTACAAATAATTTAATGGAATATTTAAAAAATGGAAACGATATAAGTTGAGAGCTAACAATGTTTTTCATTAAGAAGAAATAATTACAGAAAAAAACGACTGCATTTATAATATTTAGAGTTGAGAAAAATCTGAATTTACCAACCAACCAGAGTTAATTTTTTAATTCAGTAAAATGTTTTAAACAAACGTAAAGTTTACACAGTTTTTTGACGGAGCTTAAACACCTCAGATAATTCCATAATTACTGATGAAATGTAAAGAAAATAATCTTAAATATTGGTTTTAGTTCGTCTTTGTGACCCTGAAGAACCACTGGGGGGGTCAGAGGGGGTCTGGAGGGTCTTAGAGGGTCCGAGACGAGGGGGGATTAGTTCTACTTGGTTGACCCCCCCCCCCCCGTCCTGGCTGTCAGCCGTCGATACGCTCCACCAATCACACACTAGCACACAATAGCTGCCATCATTCCCAGAATTCCCTGAGAGGACAGAAATGTTCCTCTAAAGATCCTCCAACAGGACGAGGTCTTTGATCCGAGCCGAAAGGAGATGCTGGTCTCAACCTAACTACGTGGTTTAGTGGTCTCAACCTATATGTAGTTTAGTGGTCTCAACCTAACTAAGTAGTTTAATGGTCTCAACCTTATATGTAATTTAATCATCTCAACCTAACTATGTAGTTAAGTCATCTCAACCTAACTCATTAATTTAGTGGTCTCAACCTAACTGTGTAGTTTAGTGGGTCAACCTTACTATGTAGTTTAGTAGTCTCAACCTAACTATGTAGTTTAGTGGTCTCAACCTAACTATGTAGTTTAGTGGTCTCAACCTTACTATGTAGTTTAGTAGTCTCAACCTAACTAAGTAGTTAAATGGTCTCAACCTAAATATATAGATCTAGATTTCATTATAAACCATAAACTGGTTTCAGGTTCAGGATGAATGAAATTCTAACGGCGAGTCTGTCCTCAGCTGACTCTGAGATCTGAACCCTTCCAGCTCCGCCTCCCGGTTCTGACTATAAACCCGGATCAGTGAAGTCTGGAGGACCACAAGAACCACAAGATCGACAAGAACCAGAAACACATGGCTGCAACATGACGCCAAACTTCTCTCTGGTAATAAAGCAGGAAGTCGACGTGATCACATCCAGATGTGAGCAACTGGACTCCACAAAGACGCTCCGATTGGTCAGTGCTGCTCTCTCTGTGCTCTAATTGGACACCATTGGCCCTCCGTGAAATTAGAAGCTGCTGCAGTTTAAGAGAACAGAGAGAATCTGGTTCTCTGCTGCTAAGAGAACCTTAAATAACCTTAGAGAACCTTAAAGAAAATGTGAGAACCGTAAAGAAACTTTGAGAACCTTAAAAAAACATAGAGAAACTTAAAGAAACTTAGAGAATCTTACAGAACCTTTAAGAACATTAAAGAAACTTAGATAACCTTAAATAACCTCAGAGAAACACCAAAACAGCTTTAAGATTTATTTATTTTTCTCATTTGTTTTGCTGCTTTTTTCCAGGCAGGTACAGTTGGAACCAAGACTGTATTATCCTTCCCATTTATCACTTTTTTATTTTCAATCGTTGTTATAAACATTGCAGTAATATTGGAATGATGGATTATTTTGACGAGGATAATTGTGTCAATTTTGTCATTATGTTCAAATCTGACATCGTTCCAGTTCTAGCTGAGTCCCGGATCTATCCGGGTGCCGGTTGTATCAGGGTGTGGGTTCTATCTGGATCAACATACACTGATCAGAGATCAGAAGAACTCAGACAAGCAGAAGAACTCAAAGAACTAGAAGAACTCAGAGAACCTGAAGAACTCAGAGAGCCTGAAGGACTCAGAAAACCTGAAGAACTCAGAGAACCAAAATAACTCAGAGAACCTGAAGAACTCAGAGAGCCTGAAGAACTCAGAGAACCTGAAGAACTCAGAGAAGCAGAAGAACCCAGAGAACTTGAAGAACTCAGAGAGCCTGAGGAACTCAGAGAACCTGAAACCACCAAAACCACCGAGACCAGGAGAGAAGAACTCTGCTGCCAGACATCACGTTTACACTAGGGGTGTGAATCTTTGGCGATTCGATTCGATTAACGATACAGTAGTTGGCGATTCGATTCAAGGACGATTTGTTTTATTTGTAACGATTCGATTCTATTCGATTCTGTAAACCACGATTCGATTCAGTAACTTTAACTAAAATTCTATATCTATTAAATGTACATGCAATAATGCAAGTGAGACTATCTGTATTCTTCTGAAAGGTGAAAAAATAACATATTTATTCTATAAAAAAGTAGTCCTGCATAATATTTTATGCTGAATACAAAAATGTAATTAAACATTGCTCAGTTATTTTTAACATTTTCAGTAGACTACATGCTGGCAGGGGAGAGAGTGTCTTAAACGTATTAAGACATTAATCATAAGTAAGATTCATCCGATTAAATGCATTTATATCGATTATTGGTGAAGCCAAAACGATTCATTCTATTTATTTATTTTAGCAGATCGATTTAGTAGAATCTATAGGACTGACAATCGATTCATCGATTAATCCACACCTCTAGTTTACACAAACTTGAAAGTGTTTGAATATCACATTAATTCTAACGATGATCAGTGATAGTGATCAATGATAGTGATCAGTGATGGTGATAAACGATAGTGATCAGTGATTGTGATGAATATCTTAGTGATCAGTGATGATGGTGATCAGTGATCAGTGATAGTGATCAATGATCAATGATAGTGATCAGTGACAGTGATCAGTGATAGTGATCAGTGACGGTGATCAATGATAGTGATCAGTGATAGTGATGAATGATAGTGATGAATGATAGTGATCAGTGATAGTGATGAATGATAGTGATCAGTGATAGTGATGGTGACGATTGATAGTGATCAGTGATGGTGATCAATGATAGTGATCAGTGATAGTGATGGTGATGAATGATAGTGATCAGTGATAGTGATGAATGATAGTGATGAATGATAGTGATAGTGATCTGGAGTGTGATCCGGCAGCAGAGTTAGTTAAGTTATGATTCTTACTTTGAATAAGAGAACCAATAAAATGCCGACATCCCATAATAAATAAGAAGACATCTCAATAAATAAAAGACATCCCATAATCCTCGTCCAGCGTTCGGAGCCTCCACACGGGGACGGGACCGACGGTCCTGGTTCCCGGTTCAGACACTAATCTGGATTCAGCGTCCCTGCTGCTTCCTGTTTGTCAGAGACCGTCTAGTTTAAATGTGGCGTCTTACCACAGCGGGTCTCCGGCAGCCAATCAAAGAGCAGCAAGGGGGGGGGGGGCATTAAGAGGAGGGGATGCAGATGAGGACACACACCAAGGACATACAGAGGACTCAGTACACGCACAGTACACACAGTACACCCAGAGTACACAGAAGACTACACACAGTACACAGAGAGTACACGGAGAGTACACACAGACTACACACAGTACACAGAGAGTACACACAGTACATAGAGAGAACAGAGAAAGTACACAGTGCACACAGTATACACAGAGTACACGGAGAGTACACAGTACACACTACACAGAGAGTACACAGAGAGTACACATAGTACACAGAGAGTACACAGAGAGTACACATAGTACACAGAGAGTACACAGTAAATACATCATCATCATGTGACGCTGCAGCAGGAACACGGTTACTTCGACCTGATTGTCAGCGTTTACAGTTAATTCATTAGTTAAACTTGTAAATGAAGTAGTGATTCTAAAAGAAATACAGTGGCTGTGATTGGTCGAGAGGACGGTGATTAATATGGCACTAATTAAGATGAGCTAGCGAGGAGGACGGGGACAGATGATTACAGCCCCACCTGGCTGTGTGTGTGTGTGTGTGTGTGTGTGTGTGTGTGTGTGTGTGTGTTTTGGGGGCGGGGCCTAATGGACAATTAATAACGGAGACTCCACAGAGAGAGAGACACACACACACACACACACACACACACATACACACATATGTCTTTGTGTTGGGACCAGCAGGATTTCCCTACTCAACACCAACAAATTCCTTTTTGGAATAAATGGGAGGTGAGAAATTACAATCTTCACTTCATTAATAAGTTCTTCACAACTTTCATTGTTGGGCAACAGATTTGTGAGTTATTTATATCACAGACCAGACCAGACCAGACCAGACTCGGAAGGATCCTTGTCATGTCGTTTTTAGTGGTTTCTTTTGAGTCTCCTTCCTGATGTGGACCTGATGACATGAATCAGAGCTCAAGTGTTTGATTCTCACTGAGCCTCTGACTCCCATCTACATGACACAAACAGGACAAACATTTGAAGAGGACAGCTGATGACTGACAAGATGAAGGTATGTTCCCAGCATGCAGCGGGGGGGGAAATGAGCTCTGCGGGCGCCGCTTCCATTTAAACACAGTGGATGCTGCGATGCAAGGCATCATGGGAGGACAGAGAGAGTGCGGGCAGATGGGGGGCTGTTTATGTATTCATTGAAGACTGAAGTGATTTGCTCTGACCTGACTACATGACTCCGCCCACACCGTCCTGAGGTGATACACGATGGGATGTCTGAGCTGCTTCAATGTACCAAAGTATTCAAAAGTGAAACATTATACGGATCAATATGGACTACAGGGTCACACAGGACGGGCGTAGGTCATACAGGACAGGACGGGGCATAGGTCAGGACAGGACGGGTGGTAGGTCACACAGGACAGGACTGGGCGTAGGTGACACAGGACGGGGCGTAGGTGACACAGGACGGGGCATAGGTCACACAGGACAGGACTGGGCCTAGGTATACAGGACAGGACAGGGCGTAGGTCACACAGGACAGGACGGGGCATAGGTCAGGACAGGACGGGTGGTAGGTCACACAGGACGGGGCGTAGGTGACACAGGACGGGGCGTAGGTCACACAGGACAGGACGGGGCGTAGGTCACACAGGACAGGACTGGCCGTAGGTCATACAGGACAGGACGGGGCGTAGGTCACACAGGACAGAACGGGGCGAAGGTCACACAGGACGGGGCGTAGCCGATGCCGGTTCTCAGAGAGGAAGAGGAGAGTGCGTCTTATCTGGAGTCTAACAAGCTCATCCTTCAGTGGTGAGCGGCTCCTCCACCACGATGACCACTGTGATGGTAAACGTTTCCCCAGGGGCATGATGGGTAGAGGAGCAGCATCAGGCCGCCTCCTGCTGCAGTAATCAGCTGAGAGAAGAAGAAGACGACGACGACCGGGGAACAGAAACAGAAAGTGTTTGTTTGTTTGATATTCATGTGGATCACAGGAGATCCATTCGTATTCATGGAACCTGATAAAACATGCAGCTGAATGATGAAGACCCGGGACCAGAGGCTCACTGTCATTGGTCGGCTCAGCATAAACAACACTTCAGATCTGAAGACGATCAGAGAATCACTTTTAAACAGAAGTGGTTCATCATTAACATTAAATAATGTCTTTACTATAAATCATCTCACTACGTAACCTAACATAATGGAAATGAAGGACATGAGGGCAGACATGAGGGCAGACATGAGGACAGACATGAGGGCAGACATGAGGGCAGACATGAGGACAGACAGGAGGAAAGACATGAGGGCAGACATGAGGGCAGACATGAGGGCAGACATGAGGACAGACATGAGGGCAGACATGAGGGCAGACATGAGGACAGACAGGAGGAAAGACATGAGGGCAGACATGAGGGCAGACATGAGACAGACAGGCAGACGGACAGGACGGCAGACATGAGGACAGACAGGAGTAAAGACATGAGAGCAGACAGAAGTAAAGACATGAGGGCAGACATGAGGGCAGACATGAGGACAGACATGAGGGCAGACATGAGAGCAGAATGAGGACAGACATGAGGGCAGAATGAGGACAGACATGAGGACAGACAGGAGTAAAGACATGAGAGCAGACATGAGGCAGACATGAGGGCAGACATGAAGGCAGACATGAGGGCAGACATGAGGGCAGACATGAATACAGACAGGAGTAAAGACATGAGAGCAGACATGAGGCAGACATGAGGGCAGACATGAGGACAGACATGAGGACAGACATGAGGGCAGACATGAGGGCAGACATGAGGACAGACAGGAGGAAAGACATGAGGGCAGACATGAGGGCAGACATGAGGGCAGACATGAGGACAGACAGGAGGGAAGACATGAGGGCAGACATGAGGGCAGACATGAGGGTAGACAGGAGGAAAGACATGGAGAGGCAGGAGGGCAGACAGGAAACAGATTGGTGGACACAAAATATGCAGAGCAAGGCTGACGGGAGCAAAAAAGAAGAAAAGGAGACATGAATTCATACAAACAAAGGACACAAGAGGCAGGGAACTTCAAAATAAAACAAGAAATAAACTAAACAAAAACCCACGTCATGACAAGAACTTGTGGTGCCACCTCTAAGTCGACTAGTCGCCTTATCAGTCTTCTATTTGTAGACCAAGTAAGATCCTGTTTTTAGGCTTTTCCATGTTTAGGACTTTATGAACTCATCTCTGCTAAACACAATGTTAAATGATGTTTCTGTGCTTATCTGTGGAGAAACAGACCTCCTGATAGATTCAACTCATCATGTCAGTGGACTAAGAGTTCCTTTGTTGGAGGACAGAACCTCCTCAGAACCATTGTCAAGGTTTTCAGAGTTCTCCGGTTACAGCCGTGGTTACATAAACCCTTAACCCTTTCAGAACCTGGAGAACTGTTCTGTGTGGAACTGTTCTGTTTGGAACTGTTCTGATAACCCTCATCATCACATTGCTGACTCGTCTCCCTGAAGGAGGACTACAGCTCCCAGTGTGCCTCAGGGCTCAGAGAAGGAAGAAGGCAGGCCTTGAGAAAAAAGAAGGAACACAGAGGAAGAACCCTGAACTGTCTGCAGCTCATCGCCTCGGCAGCAGGCTAGGACATCGCCATGGCGACAGCTAACGCTAACCCCGCAAGGAGCCGGTTCAGGTGAGGTGCTTTCCTCATGAACATCTTTCTGTGCAGGAAGTCGCCACATCCCCACAGGACAGGAAACAGGAAACTAAAAGTTACATCAGCCCAAAATCTCAAAGCATCAAAATGATTTTCATGTCACAATAAAACTGCCAAAATAATCAGATATTATCATTATTATCAAAATATGGGTAAAACTTAAAATGGAATCACAACATTTGTGAATATATTTAGAAACTCTCAAACTACATTCCTGCTGAACCTTTGTGCATGTTGTTTTTTATATTGATAAGTTATTGTCGTGATCGTATTGGTTGATGATATGATTGATTATATTATATTATAATAATATATTATATTATTATACAAAGTTGCTGTATTTAATAAGTGATGGATATTTGCCATTTATCAAACCTTTAGATCACCAGCTCAAACATGTCCTCTCCTTTGACACTTCATGTTTTATTTATTATTAAAAAAAATAAATAAAAGTGAAAATCAATCAACTAAAGGGACTTTAAAGTCCAGATAAACAGAAATGTGTGAAAGAACGAGAAGAGAAAAGGAAGGAAACAAAGAAAAAGAAAGACGATGGAAAACAGACACACACGCTCCATCAATTATTACTGGCTGCTGTGAGACAGTCGGCAGACAGTCAGCCAATCACAGAGCCCCCACACAGTCAGCCAATCAGAGAGCAGAGATCTCAGTAACCGGGGGCCAAACACCTCTCCTGTCTCCTTTCCTTGTCTCCTTGAATGATTATTATTATATTATTATATTATATTATAATTATTAAGTCTCTTTAATGGATACTTCGTTTGTCTGTGTGGAGAAATATCACGATATTAAAGAGGAAATGTTAATAAAGAGATCTACCATTAACCAACAACATGAATGTGAGTTGCAGCTCGTAACTAAAATACGTAACGTTAAAAATAACATGTGAACGAAACCCTCTAATGTTTCTCACAGCAGCTCCTTATTTATATATTATATTAATATTATAAAATATGTCATGTTCATTTAGTGTCTCAGCTCTAAAACTACGTTAATATAAAGTTAATCAGGATCAAACTCCAGCCAGCTCAGACTAGTGATGGTGGGGGGGGGGTCCACCAACAGGACTTGGACACCGTAAGTCCCGAACTGTTCAGTCACGAACTAACTAAGAGGTTCAGATTAAACGATGTTTGTCTGTAAAATCCGTCATGTCACCATCGATTGCTCATCGATTGATCAGATTGATCAGGTTAATCAGGTTGATCAGATTTGGAGGTCTGTGATTCGAGAAACAGCAGGAAGGTTAGAGAGTTTCTCCATGTAACAGCAGCACGTCTCTGCCTGCCGTAGTGCCGTAGAGCCAGGCATGGAGCTGTCAATCACAGACGGCCGTCTCAGCAGCTGCTCCTTTCTTCTCTTTGTGTCGTTGTTTCATTCAGTCGATCCTCCATTTCCATAATCTCCACCGACACTTGAAACGGCCTTTTAGAGTGCCGCCATCTACATAATCCCATTAACTGTGGAGGTGCAACCGCTAACGCCACCGCCAAAGCCACGGCAACGCCGCCACGTCAACGCCACCACCAAAGCAACGGCAACGCCACCACGTCAACGCCACCGCCAAAGCAACGGCAACGCCACCACACAACGCCACCGCCAATGCCACGTCAACACCAGCACGGCAACGCCACCACTACAACGGCACCACGACAATGCCACCATGACAATGCCACAGCAATGCCACGACAACGCCATCATGACAACGACAATACCACAGCAACGCCACGGCAACGGCACCATGGCAACACTACTGCCACGGCAATGCCGACGCCACGGCAATGCCACCACGGCAATGCCACCACAGCAACGTGACCACATCAACGTCACCGTCAAAGCCACGGCAATGCCATCGCGACAATGCCAACACCAATGCCACTACAACGCCACTGCTGCCGATCTGGCTCCGGGAAAGAGAGGAGGCCGATCTAGTGTCTGTTAGGCTAGTGGATGAATGAAAGGAGGAGGAGGGAAGAAAGCTTCTTCCTGGTGTAGACCTCCTGGTGTAGACCTGCTGGTTTTGTTCATACAAATAAACGATGATTTTTTTATCTCTGCTTTTATCGGATTCTGGAAAATAAACGTCTCGTTTTGGAGGTTTGAGTTCTGAAATCATAAAATATTATTGTTAACTGTGAACTATTGTTAATAAAACATGTTTCTGTGTTATTCTGGTCCTTTGTTTGTTTTGTTCACAACATTAAGAGTAAATAATAATGTCCATCCATCCATTGTCTACCGCTTATCCTGTATTCAGGGTCGCGGGGGGGCTTCAGCCGATCCCAGCTGTCATTGGGTGAAGGCGGGGTACACCCTGGACAGATCGCCAGTCTATCACAGGGCCAACATGTAGAGACAAACAACCATTCACACTCACATTCACACCTTCGGGCAATTTAGAGTCATCAATGAACCTATCCCCATCCTGCATGTCTTTGGACTGTGGGAGGTAGCCGGAGAACCCGGAGAGAACCCACGCTTACACGGGGAGAACATGCAAACTCCACACAGAAGGAACCCGGGCCAACTAAATAATAATGTGAAGCAACAAACTGACTGAAGATGTGAAAACATTCTGCAGAACTCCATGAAAGGTCATATTGATAACATTTTTATGGAAACAAATAATTAAAAAAAATACATCCACAGAGCGTTTAGAAAGGTGCAGAATCAAAGTATCACTTCTAGTGAAAAATTTTTTGATTGTGAATTAATCATTTAAAAAAAATTTGACGGGTCCAAGATGAATGTTTTGTTTACGTCTGTGTAGATGTGTGACGTGTGGCTGCAGCTTCTAGCAAGGGTTCTCAGCCAATAGAATAATGACGTTGGTATCACGTGGTATCTCTGCGTAGTCAGGGGTCAAGAGTCTTTGGGGTTGCCAGTTAGTGTGGAAAAAACATAAAAATGGCGGCATTTCGGTACCAGTCCCAAGTGCTAAGTGACAAAAGGAGGAGTGAACATTGGTTCAGTGTTTGATCGTCGGAGTCAGCTGAAGGAGTTTCAACGACCGAAGGTGGCTACTTTTCTTCTTGACTGGTAGGATATCGTTAAAGCTAGCTAGCTAGCAGTTACTGACACTGACAGTGTATTTCCTCCTTCCACTCTGTTACATGACCTTGTCGAGCAACAGCTGTGTTGTGACGTGATGCAATGGAAGGGGGGAGTGCAAGTGAGACATCTAGTGGCTGGATGTTATCAATGTTGTCAATATCACCTTTAAACACGTAGCCGGTTGAACATTTCCCTGGTCTCAGGTCAGTTTCACTGCTTTACTTTGAGAACTCGCTGATGTTCTCGTATGAATCCTTAACATGATTTTACATCTGTTTACACATTTAGACTCTGTTTCAGTCTTGGTGCTAAGCTACTTGTGCTAAGCTAGTTGTAAGAAGCTATTTGTGATAAGCTATTTGTGTTAAGCTAGTTGTACGAAGCTATTTGTGGTAAGCTTTTTGTGCTAAGCTAGTTGTGCAAAGCTATTTGGGGTTAGCTATTTGTGCAAAGCTACTTGTGCTAAGCTATTTGTGCTAAGCTACTTGCTCTGAGCTATTTGTGTGAAGTTATTTGTGTAAAGCTATTTGTGCGAAGCTATTTGCGATAAGCTACTTGTGCTAAGCTACTTGTGCTAAGCTAATTGTGAGAAGTTATTTGTGTTAAGCTACTTGTGCTAAGCTATTTGTGCAAAGCTATTTGTGCGAAGCTATTTGTGATAAGCTATTTGTGTTAAGCTAGTTGTACGAAGCTATTTGTGGTAAGCTTTTTGTGCTAAGCTAGTTGTGCAAAGCTCTTTGTTGTAAGCTATTTGTGCAAAGCTACTTGTGCTAAGCTATTTGTGCTAAGCTACTTGCTCTGAGCTATTTGTGTGAATTTATTTGTGTAAAGCTATTTGTGCGAAGCTATTTGCGATAAGCTACTTGTGCTAAGCTACTTGTGCTAAGCTACTTGTGCTAAGCTAATTGTGAGAAGTTATTTGTGTTAAGCTACTTGTGCTAAGCTATTTGTGCAAAGCTATTTGTGCGAAGCTATTTGTGTTAAGCTATTTGTGTTAAGCTATTTATGCTAAGCTAATTGTGCGAAGCTTTTTGTACTAAGCTAGGAGCAACACTAAAATCTTGAGTGGTTGCTGCATTGCCGTTCTACTCGTCTCATGCTCCGACCTACCGACTCGTTCTAATGCAGCTCTTCCTCATCCTCCTCCTCCTCACTGAGCTCTAGCCAGGACTTCAAAGTCTCCTGGTGTGTGCGCGTGTGTGTGTGTGTGTGTGTGTGTGTTTGTGTGTGTGAATGTGGGTCACACATTAAAATGCATGAGGGGAGAGAGAGCATGATGAAGTGCTGAGACACGAGGGGAGAGAGAGTATAAATAACTGGAGGCTGTGACAGAGTCTCCCTGCTGACGCCACGCTGACACCTCATTGGCTAAGAGCACCGACCCAAAGAGGAGGCGGGGCTCCGTGGTTTCGCAGCAGTGCCGTCACGGCGACAGGAACCACATGTGAAGATGAACACTTCCAGGAAGAAAAGCTTCTCATCCAAACAGCAAAAAAACACAAAGCTCACAGCTGTTTCAGGCTTAAACCAATACACTGATCATCACAGTGAATCAGCCGATCAATCAGAGGAGGCAGTAGTTCCTCACAGCATCATGGGAGGAAACACAACATGCATATATATATATACATATATACTGTATATATGTATGTATACTCCTGAGTCTCCACCACATCACTTAATTTAGCTGCCGAGTACCTTACATTAGCGTACGTTATGTTAGCGTTAGCGTTAGCGTATGTTACGATTGCGCACGGTAGTTAGCAACACTTAAGGCGGATTGACCTTTAAGGTGGACCAGCACTATTCTCCTCTAAGTGATGAGCTGCTCCTCTGGGTCTCTGAGGGTTTATCTTTATTATTTATTTTATCTGTGTAACTGACGGCAGGTTAAACATTAATTATTAATATCTCTACTGTTTGTTTCAGTAAAACACAAGGTTGGATGTTTTCAAAGCTAGAGCTGTAATGGTATTATTAAGTACATATCGGTACTCGGTATTGGCAAGATCTGATATGTACACATTCCATATATATATACACACATATATATATATATATATATATATATATATGTGTGTATATATATATATATATATATGTATACGCCTTCTGTCATTTATCTTTCTGTTCACAACAATATACAGAGGAAATGGGAATGTTTAGGGTATATTTACAAATGGTGATTAATCTTTATTAATATATATATATATATATATATATATATATATATATATATATATATATATATATATATAATAAAAATATATAATAAAAAATAATTTAAAAAAAAATCAAACGAACTACAAATGTTTGTAGTTTGATGTTGAATTGTGTCGCTTCTTCTGTTAATCTACTCATCGACGGCATCGGCAGCAGAAACTACACAGTACACAGTATCACAGTACACAGTATCTGATTAAGTACTGAAGTAACTTTTCTGAATGCTCTGCTCTGAGGTCAGTTTTAAGTTCCTGAAGCATCGAACGGAATCAGAAGAACGACGAATAAAAACACGAAGATGTCGAATCACGAAACGCTTCTTTGTTTTACACATTATTATATAATATATATGATACCTTATATCATATATTACATATCATGATATAATAGAATTTATTGTTGTGTTATATTATATATTTTATTATATCATATTTTATATTATTTTACAATACATCAATATATAATATATATTATATATATATATATATATATATATATATATATTCATTTTGTTTTATATTATTATATTTTATATAATCCAACAATATATCATAATATATCGTTATATTATATATTTACTTATGTTATATTTGTACTACATCATAATATAAAACAGTATTTGTGTTTTTATTGGATGAAATGAGTGACGATAATTAAATTGTTCATTTATTTTGTGTTTTTATTTGTGCATTAAATCATCAGATTAATATGAATTATATTCATATTAATAATATTAATCACGTTTCTGTCCCACAGCGTCGATGGGACAGAGAAACCCTGTACAAATACAACATTTCACACAGAGGGAGGTACTACGAGGAGACTGCAGTACTGATACACGGTTCGTATTCTTTGTTGTATTTGAACAAATGTTTTCTTAAATTCTCACTTCTGGTTTTCAGAAACTCGTCAGGAACTTTGGGGTTCTTCTGGCCGAAAATACTCTCAACATTCTGCTGAAAATACTACAGAAACACTGCTGAAAATACACTCAAAATCCTGCTGAAAATACTACAGAAATACTGCTGAAAATACTGTAGAAATACTGCTGAAAATACTGTAGAAATACTGCTGAAAATACTACAGAAATACTGCTGGAAATACTATAGAAATACTGCTGGAAATACTACAGAAATACTGCTGGAAATACTGTAGAAATACTGTTGAAAATACTATAGAAATACTGCTGCAAATACTGTAGAAATACTGCTGAAAATACTATAGAACTACTGCTGAATATACTGTAGAAATACTGCTGAAAATACTATAGAAATACTGCTGAAAATACTGCTGAAAATACTGCGATGATGCAGCTGTAGTCACATCTGGAAGACCCCACACACACACACACACACACACAGACACACACACACACACACACACACACACACACACACTGAAGAATAAAACATGTGTTTGTGCTTTAACTTTAATTTCTCTCATTTATTTGCTTCCTGTTGTAAAACTTCCAAAATAAAACCAGAAACCTTCAAACAGCCTCCTATTGGCCGGTTCAGACAGCAGAGAGCCAATCAGAGAGCAGAACAGCACGGACACTGAAATATGATAAAACCACAGAAGAAGAGACAACACCGACATGGAGGTTAAAGGTCAAAGCAGGAGCTGGACAGTAGGGGAGACCGAGGTCAGGTGGAAGACCAATCTGATCTGATCAATAATCAATCAGTAATCAATCAAGCTGATCAGTTTCAACACAAACACTTGTTTTAAATGCATCTGCAGCTTCGTCTGGACTGTTTGGTTGATGTTGTTGATAACATGGGGGTCTAGAAGAGTCCAGAGGGGCCCAGAGGGGGTCTAGAAGAGTCCAGAGGGGTTCCAGAGGGGTCCGACCCTCTTAAAGCTAGAATTAAAATCTTTCACAGTTTCATTTATATTTTAATATTAATAAAATATCAGGAAGATGTGACCATTGGATTTGGATTATAATCTCACATCCAACAACAATAATAATAATAATGAAAAATATGAATAATAATATTAACAGTAATAATAATAATATTTATGTGTCTCAATATTAATTCTGATGTATTTTTCCTGATAAACTTTATTGATTATGTGGTCTTGATTATTTAAATCTTGATTAACTAAAGTGACGCGTCTGAAGGTGAAACTGATCTGAGTTCAGTGGAATCTTCATCAACAACGTAAGTTTCAGCTGTTCCACCTGATCCCGGTCTCCCCGGTCTCCCCTGCCTCCGGTCCGGGACCGGGTCTTACCTGGGGTTGGAGCTGTTCCAGTAGACCCCGTACCGGTCTGAGATGAGCCGGTCGTCGGTGACGGCGGCGCAGATCCGGATCAGCAGGCCGAGCAGCAGCAGCAGCAGCGGCCGCCCGGAGAGCCCCATGTGCGGCGGCGCGGCGCGCGGCGTCCCGCCGAACACCAGAGACCCGCAGGGACCAGGACCAGAACTCATGAAAGACCCCGAGGCGCCCGCAGACACTAATGTGGAATCAATCTCGTTGGATCAATAATCAATATTCAGATGATTAGATTCATTTAACGGGTTATTTCCCAGGAGGCTCCGCGGCAATAATCCATCTGAGTCGGGAGCGCAGAACGGGTCCGGATCCGCCTCCGGGGGGACAAACTGTCCAAAAGTTTCATGCTTTCGCTAAGTCAGAACCGGATCAGACCCGCAGCGGGACCGCGTGCACCCAAAGACCCGGTCCGTCCATGTGCGTCCAGCTAAACCAAACTTGGTCTGGCGCAGTCCGGATCAGAGTCCCGGGGCTCTCATTCAGGATTCCTCTTCTTTGGGGGACTCAGACCCGCAGCCCTGCCAGGGTTCCGCGAGTCTCCCCGCCGCTCCGGAACTTCAGACCCGCAGACAGGAACGGGTCTCCCGGATCCAGGGCTCAAACTTTTCTCTGCAGAACCGAGCCGGACCGAGCCGGACCAGAGACCAGGACAAAGGAGCAGAAAGTTGGAGGAGCTGCAGGAGGAGCGTTCGTCTCGGTCACCGGCTCCGTCCTCACTGCTGCTGCCGGTTCGCGGCGGGGGCGGGGCTTCGTTCCTGGGGCTCCCTCTGCCTGTCTCTCTGCCTGTCTCTCTCTCTCTCTCTCCCTCTTGAGTTCAACATGAAATTAGAACTGAAATCACTGAAGACAAACATGTAAACGAGCTTCTATCACAATAATAATACATCAATAATTAAATAAGAAACCAAACCTTCAGGAAAGTCTATAATGGACTCAATTAATATTTTAAATGTGTAAAACTGCAGTCTGTGACCAGGTCTCATCTAGTCTTGGAGCCGATCTGGCAGTCTGGGACCAGGTCTCATCTTGTCTTGGAGCCGATCTGGCAGTCTGGGACCAGGTCTCACCTGGTCTTCAACCAACAAAATGAACCAGTGATCCATTAATGGTTCCTGATAGTTAGACTGGTTTCATGAGGACCCCTCATTCATGAATCTGGTCCTCGTAAACCACATCAGTGAACTCTGTTCTTCATAGAACCTCAAACAGAAAGTGAGGACCAGTACTAGGATGCTGCCGGTGTTGTACTTGTACTTGTACTTGTACTAGGTGTTTGATGTAGAGGAGTGGACTCAGTGAGTCTGCAGGTCAGTGAGCGCCGCCTGCTGGTGGCTCACAGACGCAACACCCTGATGGTTTTAATTACTGCTGTCAGTGAAACGCATCACTTCCTGCTGATGTTTCACATTAAAAGCCTATAAGAAGAGAAGTCACGTTTACTTGGAGAGTTGACCAACTGTGTTGCCTAAACGTCTCTTTGTCATTCGAACAACATGAAATACATCACTTGAATCAAAGTGTAATATTCTCTGGAAAGCTTTTATTGTGAAACATCTCAGCAGGAAGTGTTAAATTAAGTGTGATTTAAAGAAAGAAAGAACTCTGAAGAATCATGTGACATGTTTCAGAACAGTAAGTTAAACTTTAATGGCAGGACAGAGCTTCCTGTGTGACGATGAGTCTCCTCCTCCTCTTCCTCCTCCTTCTCTCCTACTCCTCTCCTCCTCTTCCTCCTCCTTCTTCTTCCTCTCTTCCTCATCCTTCTTCTTCCTCTCCTCCTCATCCTTCTTCTTCCTCTCCTCCTCTTTCTCCCCCTCCCCCCCCTCCTCCTCATCCTCCTCCTTCTTCCTTTCCTCCTCCTCCTCTTCTTCTTCGTCTCCTCCTCTTCCTTCTTCCCCCTCCTCTTCCTCCTTAAACTTAGCTACAGCACTATCCCACAGAGAGTAGTAGCCCCCCCATGAATCATGAATCTTTCAGAAGGAGAGGAGAGAAAGACAGAGGAAAGAGAGACAGAGGAGAGAGACAGAGGAGAGAGAGACAGATGAATCTTTAATTCTTGCTTTTAAAACAGCCTCCCGGATTAATGGAGCTGCTCTATTAAACTTTCAGTGGCTCTATGAATAAATGCAGAGAGCACCGGGCGTTCAACATCCACTGACCATGGAGAGGGAGAGAGAGAGAGAGAGAGAGAGAGAGAGAGAGAGAGAGAGAGAGAGAGAGAGAGGGAGGACATTACATCATCTGGGTGAAACATCTGGAACAGGAACTGGTCTCATCACACATCTGGAGAGGTACTTTCGTTATTAACTACTAGTTTTACTTGTTGGATACTAGTTTTCAGTTAATGACTATCAGTACTTTAGTTCAGTTACTACTACTAATACTGTTACTTCTACTACTACTATACTACTTGTACTAGTAATGCTACTACTACTAGTAGTACTATTGTACTGCTTCAACAACTGCTGCTTCTACTACTACCCCTATACTACTAGTACTATACTACCACTAAAACTAATATACTATTACTGTTTTACTAGTACTACTGCTAGTACTATTACAACTATACTACTGCTACCAAAACTACTATTGTACTACTACTCGTCGTCGTCGTAGTAGTACCTCATGACAATGATCTTCAGTGTTCAGTGAATCTGAAAAATGTTTCTTCAATTAAAGAAGATACAAGTCATAACAAGTTTTTACAGGTTGGATTAATTCAGACCAAAACCACTTACTAGCCTTAAAGGCTGAGACTATGTTATTATTATTATTACTATTATTATTATTAAGATTCTGCAGCTATTAAAATGTTCAAATCACAGTGAAACGAACGTCTCAATAATCCATATTTGAGGCAGAGCAGCAAGGCAAAACCCGTGATGGAGCCAACAGCCGGACAACATTAGCCGCAGGCTGAGACGCTTCTACTTCTCCCGCCCAAACACGGCGAGCACGCATGACAAACAGTGTCTCAGGATTATCGGCCTGAAGAAGCCTAGCGGCGGCGAGCTACAAGGAGGAAATTATTGAAAGGAAGTGAGACGACATCGGAGGGAAATTAGCATTTTAAGTAGCTTTACAACAGGAAGTCAGCCAATGCTACCCTGCTGGTACTACTCACTAGTACTGTGGTACTACTCACCAGTGCTGTAGTAGGCTACGACTAAATAGTACTGTGGTAGTGTAGTACTACTCACCAGTAGGCCTACTGTGGTTTCCTAATACACTCAGTAGTACTGACAGTACTCTAAGAACTAGTGTATTCTAGTTACTAACAGAGGTTTTATCAGTAAACTGGAAGTGATGCGTCCGTTTCTTTCATCTGAAATCATCACACGTTAAAAATAAACTCCGCCAAATACGTTGTCGGAGCAGGTCGGATTTCTGCGTACTCCGCATCAGTCAAAACACGCCCACTTATCTTCACACCACGCCCACTTATTTTTGCACCACGCCCACTTCACAACACTGGAAAAACTGGTTCAGATAATGTGTGTGTGCGTGTGTGTGCCTGTGTGTGTATGTGTGTTGGAGGATTATGTTAAAACGTTCTGCTCGGGTGTTTCCTGTCTGACAGCCGTGTGACAGCTGACCAAGCCGGCGTGCCAGTGCTTTTGTTTTTTTTTACCCACAATCCCTCTTTGTTCGTCTGGTTCCAACATGGAGGATAAGAAGACACGGATATGAACTTCTCCCTACGATCTACTCTCATCGCTTCACTTCTTCTGTTTCATCGTTTCCTTCTCTTCTCTTTGAAATAAAACGTTGATTTGATTTATTGATTATTGGACATAAACAAGGAAACAAGCCTGAAATACAAAAACACTTCACCACAATGTAGGGAAACTACAAAGGAATCAGGATGCTAAAATAAAAATGTGAGTATAAAGATGCTCAAAAGAAAAGTCCTGATGCTTTCAAAGACGACGCATAAAAAAAGATACTTCTGGCTAAATAATGTTAAAAAACCTCAAACTTTTTCTAAGGAGCTTATTATATCGAGGTTTCCTGGAGTCCGTCTGTAACCATGGCAATTGTGATGCATTAGTACTCCGCACTGATGCATTAGTACTCTGCATTGATGCATTAGTACTCCGCATTGATGTAGAGTATTTGGGGCTCAGAGTGAGTTGTCCTCCAATTGGAAGATCGGTGGTTCGATTCCCGGCTCCTCCACCTGCTGAAGTGTGAGTGTTGTTTAAAGATCCTCGAGTGGGCAAAGACACCTAGAAATACAGGTCCATTTAACATGTACTACACAGTATTGATGTATGAGTACTCGGTCTTTATGTTGGCGTTTGCTGCTACCTGCTGGTTCTGAGCACTAGTAGTACGCGTGCACTAGTAGCACGTGAGCACTAGTAGTATGAACACTAGCAGGTGAGCTTTTCCACAATAGTAAAAAGTGAATATGAAACAGACAAGTTGTTTTAGATAAAAAGTGATTTAATCTGTTTTTTGTCTTTGCGACACAAAGTTTAAGGCTCCGGACAGTGCTTTTGTTTTTTTTTTACCCACAATCCCTCTTTGTTCGTCTGGTTCCAACATGGAGGATAAGAAGACACGGATATGAACTTCTCCCTACGATCTACTCTCATCGCTTCTCTTCTCTTTGAAATAAAACGTTGATTTGATTTATTGATTATTGGACATAAACAAGGAAACAAGCCTGAAATACAAAAACACTTCACCACAATGTAGGGAAACTACAAAGGAATCAGGATGCTAAAATAAAAATGTGAGTATAAAGATGCTCAAAAGAAAAGTCCTGATGCTTTCAAAGACGACGCATAAAAAAAGATACTTCTGGCTAAATAATGTTAAAAAACCTCAAACTTTTTCTAAGTAGCTTATTATATCGAGGTTTCCTGGAGTCCGTCTGTAACCATGGCAATTGTGATGCATTAGTACTCCGCACTGATGCATTAGTACTCCGCATTGATGTAGAGTATTTGGGGCTCAGAGTGAGTTGTCCTCCAATTGGAAGATCGGTGGTTCGATTCCCGGCTCCTCCACCTGCTGAAGTGTGAGTGTTGTTTAAAGATCCTCGAGTGGGCAAAGACACCTAGAAATACAGGTCCATTTAACATGTACTACACAGTATTGATGTATGAGTACTCGGTCTTTATGTTGGCGTTTGCTGCTACCTGCTGGTTCTGAGCACTAGTAGTACGCGTGCACTAGTAGCACGTGAGCACTAGTAGTATGAACACTAGCAGGTGAGCTTTTCCACAATAGTAAAAAGTGAATATGAAACAGACAAGTTGTTTTAGATAAAAAGTGATTTAATCTGTTTTTTGTTTTTTTTGTCTTTGCGACACAAAGTTTAAGGCTCAGAATCAAAATATACATCAGATATAAAACCAGCAATCAGCCGTCAAACACCGAACCGCGGTAGAAAACACGTATGTACACTTGGACCTCCTCCTGACAGACTGATCCCAGTCCTGTCTCACCGGTCACTGAAGCACTGTGATGCATTCAAATCACCTGGGAAAAAGCATGCCCGTAAATGTGTCCCGATACAAACACTGGACTTTATGTCTTCATGTTGCACACAGAACCATGAAACCATTGATTCACATTCAGCAGGAGACTTCTCATTGGTCCACTGGCCGTGACGAAACCAGTCCCAGTCCAGCATCCGTCCTTCAGAGGCCTCTCTTTAGAGGCTAAGCTCCGCCCCTTCCTGTGTCCCCATGCAACCATTTTATTTATTGATCCAGTTTGAATCATGCTGTTGGTGATGTACCTAGCTACATTAGTTAGTTAGCTAGCTAGCGAGGCGAGCTAACGGCTGTGTTGGTGACGTACCTAGCTATGTTCGCTAGCTAGCAGGAGGTGTTAACAGCCATGTTGGTGACCAAGTTGTGACACCAGAGACTCTGTTAAACTAAAGAACATCAGATGGGAGTTCAGGATCATAACTTTTGCGTCTCCCTCCGTTCACTAATGTAGATACGTATTCTGAGATAAGGTTCCATGGGGGGCACAGAAAGGAGCAGCCCCTAAAGGACCCGCCCCCCGAAGGACATGTCCCCCCGAAGGACAGACGCTGCTTTGGAACACAGGTGAACATGGACAGAAACGTCTGTTGTGTCTCCTGAACATCAGCAGTGTCTTGAATATTGTAGAAAACCTGGGAAGAGAGGAATACTGCAGCTCTTCACGTCCGACTAGAATGATTCTGTGATTCCGGACTTCTCCTCTGATTGGGCCAAACATGGAGGGGGTGTCTAACCCAGGACCAAGTAGCAACCTCCCAGGGGTCTTGAATGCATCATGGCTCCGAGGAAGCCTTCGGTTCAGTGTGAGCAGCTGGAATGTTGACGTGATAATATTAAGACACAGATTAAACCAAACCAGCACCTCGTGGTCTCAGTTCGTATGTGACAGCATCCATCCGGAGTCCAGAGGGGTTAATACCTGATGTCCCACTTGAAGGCACTCCACGTTACATCTGGTTTTGAGACAGACTGAAGTCATACTGAATCCAGTGAAGCGGTTGAGAAAATAAAAACATTCCCACAGGAACACCAGCAGAGGCTGAACTGGTCTCCTCTCTTCACCTCTAAACCAGGACCCTGAGGCAGGCCCAGTTGTTTGCATCTAAAAGGCCGTTTTTGGTTTCAGCTGTAGTGGATCACAAACTTATAAATAAAACCGTTGAGGAGACAAGCTCACATCGTCACAAGACAGAAAGAAAACAACAAACAAGTAAAAGTTCAGGAATGATTAAAATATTGCTACAATATTGGATTTGAATAAAACGTGATTGCATAATGGAAATAAAGAAATGAAAGAAAGGAGCATCTAAAAGGTGAGTTCACATGTTTGACGCTACAGTAACCAGCAGTACAAAACAACACCAAGAACATGTGGAACATATCAACACCTTTATCAACTAGAAACCTGCTCTTCGCCACTTCACAGGCATGATGGGAGATTTATTTA
Organism: Eutrigla gurnardus; assembly: GCF_963514095.1. NCBI lineage: Eukaryota > Metazoa > Chordata > Actinopteri > Perciformes > Triglidae > Eutrigla > Eutrigla gurnardus. The sequence continues at coordinate 19,404,084 of NC_139920.1, read as the reverse complement.
GAGTGGAGCTCATTGTGACTGCAGGAATAAGGCACAGGATCATCTGAAGGCCACATTGTGTGGTTCTGAACAAGACCTGGTCTGAGATGCGACTTTAAATAAGGAACGATACTTCAGAGGAAAACTGGGAGTCTGAGATTAAAGAGAGGATTCTGAGTTTATAAAGTCGGAATTTGGGGTTAAACTTAATTCATTTAATCTGAGATCAAAGTCAGAATGGGAACAGGAAGGACACGAATACACCGACATGATGCCAGTCAGAGTTCTGACTAGAATTTGAGAGTTTCTTCCAAAAGATCCCCACAAACTCAGAATACTGACTTTATTCTCGGATGTCTGACTGGATCCAGAACTCTGCTGGTTCTTAAAATGACCCGAATAAAATAAGTTAACATCATCACACCAGACGTGACAGAGGTGTCTGCACTGGAATGATGGGAGTGTCGTAACCATTTACATGGTCTGGTCTGAGGCTCAGATAGAGGACTTGGAGAAGGAGACCCGCAGGTGGTGGTTCTCTCCCAGGTCGTGGTTGTGGAATTCGATGAGGGACTCGATGGCCTCCTCTACTGAGCCCATCTGGATCAGAGCCATCTTGTGGTCCTTCCTTAAGGAGAAACCAACAGGAGCTTTTCAGACTCTAGACAGCAAGTCCACAAGGCCACATGACTAAATATAGTGAAGGGAAGGGACAAGTTTCATGACAGGATAGGAAGGTAAGAGGACAAAGGCTTAAGAACGACCACAAAAACTCTCAGACAGGGAACAAGAACAGAGACATCAGGATAAAGACACCAAGACAAGAACAGAGATATCAGGATAAAGACACCAAGACAAGGACAGAGACATCAGGATAAAGACTTCGGGGCTACCACGTGGGCTTTGGGGCTAGACGAGGTCTTTAGGATGAAGGGCAGGGCATTAATGAATAAGACAGAAATCAAAAAGGCAGAGACACTCAGAGGACTCACTGGAAGAACTTGAAGGCCTTGACTGTGGCTCCTGAGGTGGAAAACAGCATCTTGAGGTCATCCTCAACAACAGATGGGCTACAAACACACAAGCAACAGCAGCATTAAAAGGATGACCTCCAGTCTGGGTGGGTGGACATCTTGCTGCTGGAACACTTACGGAATGTTGGACAGGTGCAAGGTGGCAGAAGGTGGGAAAATGTTGGAGTAGTTCTTGGAGCCGGGCTTCTTGAAGCGGTGCAGTGGTGAGTTGCTGTAGTCTTTGGTCAGGCCTTGGTCCTCGTGTCCTTCACGGGGCAGCTGGACACTGGTGTGTTTGGACGGCGTGATGCGTAGAGGCTTTCCATGAAGCTGCTGTCCACTCAGGTGGCTCATGGCTGGAAACGGGACAGGTGAGAATTCTGACTTGTGTTCCTGTTATACGCTAGCATGTTTGTATCCTTAAACATCTATGTTTATAGAGCGGTAAGAACTTGGAAACTTAACTTGTGCATTAAAGTTTCTGACATGTAGATCTCGAGACAAGGTTGACGAACACGGGACAAGTGTGACAAACACGGGACGAGTGTGACTAACACAGGACAAGTGTGACGAACACGGGACAAGTGTGACGAACACGGGACAAGTGTGACGAACAAGGGTGACGAACAGGGGGCAAGGGTGACGAACGGGGGGCAAGGGTGACAAACGGGGGGCAAGGGTGACAAACGGGGGGCAAGGGTGACAAACGGGGGGCAAGGGTGACGAACAGGGGGCAAGGGTGACGAACAGGGGGCAAGGGTGACGAACACGGGACGAGGGTGACGAACACGGGACGAGTGTGACGAACAAGGGTGACGAATAGGGGGCAAGGGTGACAACCACGGGACAAGGGTGACAAAAAGGGGACAAGGGTGAGGAACACGGGACAAGGGTGAGGAACACGGGACAAGGGTGAGGAACACGGGACAAGGGTGAGGAACACGGGACAAGGGTGACGAACAGGGGACAAGGGTGACGAACAGGGGACGAGTGTGACGAACAGGGGACGAGTGTGACGAACAAGGGTGAAGAATAGGGGGCAAGGGTGACGAACACGGGACGAGTGTGACGAACACGGGACGAGTGTGACGAACACGGGACGAGTGTGACGAACACGGGACGAGTGTGACGAACAAGGGTGACGAACAGGGGGCAAGGGTGACGAACACGGGACGAGTGTGACGAACAAGGGTGACGAACAGGGGGCAAGGGTGAGAAACACGGGACAAGGGTGACAAAAAAGGGACAAGGGTGACCAAACACGGGACAAGGGTGACAAATAGGGGACAAGGGTGAGGAACACGGGACAAGGGTGACAAACACGGGACGAGTGTGACGAACAAGGGTGACGAACAGGGGGCAAGGGTGACAAATACGGGACACAGGTGACGAAAAGGGGACAAGGGTGACAAACACGGGACAAGGGTGACGAAAAGGGGACAAGGGTGACGAAAAGGGGACAAGGGTGAGGAACACGGGACACGGGTGAGGAACACGGGATGAGTGTGACGAACAAGGAAGACGAACAGGGGGCAAGGGTGACGAACAGGGGACAAGAGTGACAAACGGGACAAGTGTGATCAGGGTGTATGTGATCACCATGGTTATACCATTGTGGTTCAATAAAGGAAAAGAATATTCTTCCTGTCATGTGACACTGTGGGATATCCACTGAATAGAAGCTTCAATCATTTCATTCTTACTATGAACATGTAAATAAAACGCATTCATGTTATTAGTTATTATTGAAGAATAGAAGGTCAGAAATATAACAGCTGGTTCTAAACCTTTCAACAGTCTTGTACAATTTAAATATTTTGAGTCACCCTATTGGTGGAGACCAGAAGAGCCCACTGAGCATGTGCGGAGGTTACCTAGCTGAGCCTGTGTGCAGTCAGACATCTGAACCAGAGCGTTCTCCTTCTTGTTGAACAGAATCTTGACTCTCATCACGTCGCCATAAACACCTTAATACACAGCCAGAGACAAAGAAGAAGGTGACGTCATATAGACATATTGAAGCTGTATAGACCACTGCGCTGTAGAGACGGCGCTGCTGTAGAGACGGCGCTGCTGTAGAGACCACGGGCTGTATAGACGTATAGATCCGATCGGAGTATGAACTGGTCTGACTGGACACTGACCCTTTGTTTAACACCGTTAAAGCTGGATGACGCCGCGACAGGAAGTGGGAACCAATGCTAACCAATTTGTGAATTTAATTTGGGCTTTAAAACACAGGAAACGCAGTGAGGAAATTAAGGGTAAGGGTCAGAGGAAATTAAAATGCAGATAACATTGTGTAGGAGCTATGAATTATGGGAGTGTTGACGAGCAGCTGATTCAGCACTGAGGACATGCAAACTGAAAGAAACCCAGCATGCAAACTCAAACACTTTACTGAAATAAGATGAAACAATAAATGCAGCTTCTGTCACATTTAATCACCATGACAACAGGAAAGATGAGAGAGTCTCTGCAGCAGGAAGTGGTTGTTTCTGTGTGTTCTGGAGTTTCTCATGATTTAGTTTATTGAGTCTCAATCAGTTTCCTGATCGGCTCTATGATGTGTAATCTGGATCCGACACTTATCTGATGATCAGATCGGCTTATAGACAGTTCATCATTATTAAGGACTTTTTAATAGTCTGAAAATATTGTGACCCACTGATTATGAACCGGTTAAACCCAACGGACCCAGAAACAGGATCTACAAAAGTCACGATGGAATATGGTCGATTTCTAGAAGATATGCATGATATACTGTTTTGAAAACATCATGACTTAAGTACCGTGATAATAACAAATCTTGATAATGAATCATGAAGTTGCATTGATTTAAATATACAAGTAAATAATATCAGAACAATGTGTTCAAAAGACGGTAGATAACCTTCTCGTCAGTCTACAACAACATGCTTGGTATAGCTGCAAAGTAGAAATTCTAACACATTCTAATGCACCTGAACTCACCTCACGACGAAACACACAGCAGCTGCTTTCAATGGGAGACGATCGCATTCAAACTTCACATTTTGTCATCACACTTGTTTAAAAATGTTTTCATTTTTTAAATTTGGACTTTTCCCAAATGTTTCTTTCTATATATTCTTGTTGTTACACACCTGGTGGATCTGAGAAGCTCTTATTGAAAAGCATCTAAAACTAAGAAAAGCTGCATCTATTGTAAATAAACTCAAATCAACACGCAGAAATGTAACAAAACCAAACTCATTATTTTTCATTAAAAACAAATGAAAAAGAGGAAAACAAACAAGAACAACCAGATTATGATCATTTCAAAATAAGAAGCAAGTGACAACATACCGAAGAGAATAAAGAGGCAGTGGGGCGTAACTCTCTTTAGAGACAGCAGAGAAGGCAGCGGAGGGACAGGACAGGTAAAGGTGGGAGGGCAGGACAGGTGGAGGGTCCAAGCCGTTTCCATGGCAACAAATTATACAGGGGAAAAAAAAGACAGGTGAGGGGTCAATCAGAAGGTTAATTACCTTTGGAGAGGAGGTCACAAGACTGGACAGGTATGTACAGGTGTGTGCGTGTGTTTCACTACCATTCCTGCTTTAGTTTCATTAGTATCATGTTCATGTTTTTAAACTTAAATCCTGCGTGACGTCCTTCACACACGCTGAAAATCCTCCATGAGGAGACTCACCTCAGGGTTCAGGTTGCTGACCAGCAGGACAGAGACTCCAGCAGAGATGTGGGGGAACCCCAGCCTGGTGGTCCCGGGGAGGGACAGAGAGGCCAGGGTCCCGGGCAGAGCAGGGATCAGGCCTGGATAGTGGGAGGACACTGGGAGAGGTGGGAGCAGTGAGACGTCAAACTAACCAGACCAGAAGCTCCCAGTAGGGTTTCCTTCTACAACAATCCTGTTAACAGTCTGACTGTTAAAGATTTTACTGTAAAATAAACCTGATCGAATTATATTTTAGATTTATCTGAATTTAAAACGATGAGTTAAAGGAAATGGAGTCTGTTAGAAACATTTGACTTAATAATTAAATGTTCTATTGAATCATTTATGCAGGAATATATGCTTTAAAATAAATAATTAGTGAGATAAAAGTGATATTTGATGACGAAGCTGGTGAATGTGATCCAGGAACAATCAGCAGCCTGATAGAGGTGAACAGGTGAGACTCACCTGCAGGTTGGAGGGTGAAGGCTGGTGGGAAGGCGTGAGGGGCTCCAGCGTACGGACCAGCTGAGATGATACCTGGAGCTGATGACAGGAGAGGACACCTGGGTCACATGATCAGCTCCCACTGGGGTCACAACCTACACCTGTTGGTCCCAGTTGGTCTGGACCGTGCAGAACCACCTGTGTGTGTGTGTGTGTGTGTGTGTGTGTGTGTGTGTGTGTGTGTGTGTGTGTGTGTGTGTGTGTGTGTGTGTGTGTGTGTGTGTGTGTGTGTGTGCTCGTCTCACTGAAGGCGGCAGCCATGGCCGGGTGCTCCATGGGGGGCTGGCTGTCTCCGGTGGGCAGGTCTGGTCTGGTGAAGTCTCGACTCTTCTCGTTGTTGTACTTGACGTTGAGGCTGGTGAGTTTGGAGAAGCTGATCCTCAGGGTGCAGCAGCCGTTGTAGATGTTCTGTCCATCCAGAGACTGCAGAACAGAGACCACAACAGAGACCATCAACACACTGCTGCACTCAACCACCATCTCTACTGGAGGAGGAGAGGCTCACCAGCTTAGCCGACTGGGCGGACGCTCCGTCAGGGTACTGCAGCAGAGCCTGGAACTGACTGTTCTTGGTGAAGACGATGATCCTCAGCACCGTGCCGAACTTTGAGAAGATCTGAGGACCACAGGAAACGGATCAGGGAAATTCTCCAGCAGGTCTCACATACAGCTGGTTGGTGGTTGATGACGGTGTTATTGTTTGTTTACCTGGCAGAGGGCATCCAAGGTGACGGGGTAGACCAGGTTCTCCACCACCACCCTCAGAACACTGCTTGGAGCCACCACAGCCGCGTCTACGTGAGATGAAGTGAGGGCCCGAAGAGCTGCTTGGGCCCTCTGAGACAGGGGACAGGGGGAAGAACACATGCTAACAGTGGCTAACCATGGATGGGCACTGTACAGATGCTAACAGTGGCTAACCATGGATACAGATACTAGCAGAACTCAGTTAGGCGTACCTCCTGGTTGGGGGAGTTGTCGGTCTTGAGCTCCTTGTGGTTGGAGAACTGGACGTAGACCGGATGGCTCCTGATGATGGGCATCACTGTGGAGTAATAACCCACCATGTTCTGAGCTGCTTCCTCTGAGTTCATCTCTAAAAAGGCCTGAAGGGGGACGCAGCACAGTTCAGTATGGGACAGCTGGGTTCAGTAGGAAAACAAGACGGTAGAAGCCCTGCACCTGGTTTTTGGCTTTGAGCATCAGCAGGTTGGTGATGTCGCCGAAGGGCAGACCGAGGCTGATCACCTCGGCCTCAGAGATATCGTTGGGGAGCTTGCGAATGTGGATGACCCTGGACGGCACCCCAGGACCTCTTATGTCACCTTTGAACTTCTTACTGTCGTTTCCATTGGCTGCAGAGGACAGGAAGCCACCTGGGTTATTTAATCCTACTATCCTGCTGCTGAACATTTCAATATTTAAACATTTCTTTAACATGGCACTTGCCACAAACTAATGAGGCCAACAACGGCTCAGTGAAATGTACTGTTATGAACCTCAAATAAAACAGGTACATATTAAAGAGGGATACATCACAACAGTTTCTTCTTCTGACTTTTTTTATTAGCCTATTATTATTAATCAAAAGTATGGCATATGACTATGAAGGATTGGGTCTAACGTGAATTAACACATTTATTTCCTATAAATTAGTCACAATAAAAGTACCCCCGTATTTTGTTATTTTAAAGCTTTTATTGTGAAGCGCAGAAACGGGAAATGCCGGGTTTCCGTGAGCGGTAATTTAACACGAGTCCTATGCAGCTTGAAGAACAACAAACGGTTAAAAAAAAAAGATGTTTTGTGAAAGTACTAACAGAGAAACCAAATTTTAGACCACAGAGCATCAAAAAAAACCTGTCATGTACCCCACCACGCATGTAGGCTAAGCCCCGCCCCTTCCAGTGCCATGGGACCATATTTCAGAATAAATATGCATGTTACTCAACAGAGACACAAATAATTTATTTGTCTCTCCACTGACTGATTGATGGTCACATGGTGGACACAGGAATGGGCGGGGCTTAGCTGGACTGCTGTGTACCTGGCAAGGTGTGTACCTGTGTGAGGTGTGTTGAGTGAGGAAGACATCTGACCTGTGGTGCTCATGATATACGGGCCGTTGGAGATGCTGGAGAAAAGCTCGTCAGATCCTCTCTGAAACACAACCAACGTCCATCATCAGCCCACATTAGAACACGTTGATCATTATTACTAGGGGCCCGAGCGCCGACAACATCAAGCCTTGCAAGGTTCTATTGCAACTAGGGCTGAACGATATATCATTATCGTATCTATATCTAGATATTAACATTCAAGATATTAATATCGAAAAAGCAACGATATAAACAATATAGATTTCCCCCGCGCTCGCCCTGCATGTACAGCTCTGGCAGTCACTATAAACTTCATTTTTACGATTGCCCTTGAATGCACCGCTATGGCCAGCCAACCACAAACCTTATTTCATGCTTGCTGTGGATCGACAGCTGAAGCTAACCAATGACGAACATACGAGGGCGGGACTCCCGCTGCGGGAGTGAGGGAGACGGAGACTGAGACGCAGACGCAATATACGCAGCGGGGAAATCAAAAAGAAAGAAAGAAAAGTGAGACGAGTGCGGAAGATAATGCGGCCAGTGGCGGTGCCGAATCTGATTTGGTGCCAAAACATAAATCATCCTCCATTATTTGGAGGTATTTTGGATTTAGTAACGATGATGTCAACCAGAGCGAGTGGTTGTGCAGGTTGTGTTTGGCGAAAATTGCACCGAGTGTACTGAAATGCGTTCAGTAGCGTTACACCGTATGAGTCGGCGTCCACCAGACATAAAGACATTACAGACGCTATAACATACCACATTGCAAAAGACATGGTACCCGTGTATACAGTCTAATATGTTTGATTTTTTTATTTATTGATTGGTGACTTTATGTTAATGTTGATGACTGGCAGTGAGTTATCATCAATAAATTGATTGTATTATGATGTTTTTAATTTTCTGAAAAATATTTGTTTTTCGGGGCTGCACGGTGGTGTAGTGGGTAGCACTCTCGCCTCACAGCAAGAGGGTCCTGGGTTTGATTCCCGGGTCGGCCCGGGTTCCTTCTGTGTGGAGTTTGCATGTTCTCCCCGTGTAAGCGTGGGTTCTCTCCGGGTTCTCCGGCTTCCTCCCACAGTCCAAAGACATGCAAGATGGGGATAGGTTAATTGGTGACTCTAAATTGCCCGTAGGTGTGAATGTGAGTGTGAATGGTTGTCTGTCTGTACATGTCGGCACTGCGATAGACTGGCGTCCTGTCCAGGGTGTACCCTGCCTTCGCCCAATGACAGCTGGGATCGGCTCCAGCCCGCCGGCGACCCTACATACAGGATAAGCGGTAGAAAATGGATGGATGGATATTTGGTTTTCACCGAACCCGTAGTCATATCGTATCGTATCGATATCTGGCATGAATATCGAGATATGAAATTTTGTACATATCGTTCAGCCCTAATTGCAACTGTGTCATTTATTATTCTTTAAAAAACTCAAAGTTGGTGTGGACATGCGCCCTGGTGAAAAATTTGAGAATTTGGAGGTTTCATATTCACCACAAAAAGTCACTCGCTAGTGCTATCTAGGTTCAGCTATAGGTAGCCCTGCCACACCGTAACTCCAATTGACATGAAGTTTTGCACACATGTGCAGGTGAGTGACCTCTACAAAAAAGTACCTTGGAGTACTAAAGTCCGTCTAGAAAAACACATTTTTGGGTACTCATTAGACCAAGCTAGGGTTTCGAAAATATGGTTTTATTCCGAAATTATTGGCCAATGAACATAAGAGGGGCGTGGCTCCGGAAAGAAATATGCATAACACCATAACCTTTGGGCCAATCATCACCACTTATGTTGACATCGCTACAGGGAACATTGTGTGCGAAATCGTTTCAGCAAGGCTACAGGAAAGCATTACAAAATTGCCCTTTTTTGGCCATTTCAGGCCAATTTCAGGGGTTCAGTTTATCAAAGTTACTCCTACCGTTGATCCGATTCATACCGAGCTAAGATTATCCTGTTTGAAAGGCCTCAAGGATAAAAGCTACCTATAAAGATCCTCAGAATACAAAGGGTGTGTTCAGGGCGACACCTTGACCGCGCTACAATTTTTTAACCTTCGCCAGGAACATATTTTCTTCTACTCTAGAGATGTACAAAAAAGCCACTTGGACCCTTCTCTAAAGACAACAGGAAGTCGTAAAAAAAATGTTTGGCACCGCCTGCTTATTTCACCAATTTCTCTCATTTCAACCTGCAGAGAGGAGTAACAGAGGGGGAGGGGCGCGAGACAACTGTGGTTGTCAGAGAGCTTTTAAGGAGGCATGGAGATGGATGTGACCTCCGTCACTGTTAAATGCAGTTCCACTTTGGCTAACACCAGATCAACAGTCATGAAACTTTGAACACCTGCTGAGCATGATGACTTTATACATTGTCTGACCTGACCTCTACACACTTCACATGAACCTCGGAGAGCTGTCAGGGAGAAAGATGGCTTTGAATGTCAATCACTTGTGTCACTGTTTAAGCCAGCAGCACTGGCAGGCAACCGCGGCACTCCACGGTCGCATATGCAGTTTTAATTATTATCATCAAATCAGTGTTCTCTTTCTAGTATGAAGATACCTTTCTGGTATCAGAATACCTTTCTAGTATGACGATACTTTTCTAGTATGATGATATCTTTCTAGTAGCAGGATACCTTTCTAGTACGAGGATACTTTTCTAGTACGAAGACACCTTTCTAGTATGACGATACTTTTCTAGTATGATGATACTTTTCTAGTTGCAGGATACCTTTCTAGTAGCAGGATACCTTTCTAGCACGAGGATACTTTTCTAGTACGAAGACACCTTTCTAGTATGACGATACTTTTCTAGTATGATGATATCTTTCTAGTAGCAGGATACCTTTCTAGTACGAGGATACTTTTCTAGTACGAAGACACCTTTCTAGTATGACGATACTTTTCTAGTATGATGATACTTTTCTAGTTGCAGGATACCTTTCTAGTAGCAGGATACCTTTCTAGCACGAGGATACTTTTCTAGTACGAAGACACCTTTCTAGTATGACGATACTTTTCTAGTATGATGATATCTTTCTAGTAGCAGGATACCTTTCTAGTACGAGGATACTTTTCTAGTACGAAGACACCTTTCTAGTATGACGATACTTTTCTAGTATGAAGACACCTTTCTAGTATGACAATACTTTTCTAGTATGACGGTACTTTTCTAGTAGCAGGATACTTTTCTAGATGAGGATCATCACTAATGTGTATCGTGTAAAAGGAAAGGGAGTGGACCGTGCTGTCAGCCATCACTGAGCCTCTCCTACTGCTATCAGACCATGTGACTGGAAGTGCCCTGTTGTCATAGCGATACAACCATCAGACTTCCTCTGTTCTGATACTGATACCTGGTCTTTGTTAATCAGATGACACTGAAAACTGATCCGATACTCGTGTTTAACCATCTGCCACATTTCTACGGCAGCTCAGAAGGGACAAACCAAACTCACTTGTAGTTCTCCTTCAAAGTTGGTTGTAATTTGCAACTACTCAAATATACGACTACAGCTTCAAGGTAGTGGTACTAATGAACTAATAAACTGACTAATTAACTAATAGAGACTAATGAACCAATAAACAGACTAATTAACTAACAGATCAATGAACTAATAAACAGACTAATGAGAAGAATGATAAACACTTACAAAGAGCCTAATAAACAAACTAATGAACTAATAAAGAGACGAATGAATGAATAAACAGTCTAATGAAATAATAAACGGACTAATTAACTAACAGACTAAAGAACAGACTAATGAACTAATACACAGACTAATCAATGAATAAACAGACTAATGAACTAATAAACAGACTAACAAACTAATGACCTAATAAACACTAATGAACTAATAAACGAACAAATTAACAGACTCATGAACTAAAAAACAGACTAATGAACTAATAAACAGACTGATTAACCAATAAATAAACAAATGAAATAACAGACTAATGAACTAATAAAAAAACAAATTCACTAATGAACATACTAATTAACGAATAAACGAATTAACTTGTAAACAAGACTAATGAACAGACTATTAACTAATGAGCAGAGTAATGAACTAATACATAAACTAATGAACAGCTGATCAGCGACAGTATCTGGTCCAGAGAGGAACCTGATCAGCAGACTCCTTTATTTGAACAGCAGCAACTCAGATCTGCTTTCAGCTCCTCACATGAATAATAGAGCAGAAACCTGAGTCCTGGTCTCCTCTCTGGTCATGGACCAGCTGCTAACCGGCCTCACGAAGACCAAGAGGGGGGACCCACTGATCTGAACCCAAACCGTCCTGTTTCTTTTCTTCTCTAAATGTTTTTCCTTTATTACAATAAAACCATCATTAAAATAAAAGCAATGAATTGGATGTTATTCTGGTGGCAGAAGAAGAAGACGAGTGAATCTAGTTAGAGAATCAGACTCTAGTTAAATCATCGATAGCTCCAGATCTATTACTGGACCCTCCAGATCTGCTGCTGGACCCTCCAGATCTGCTGCTGGACCCTCCATTCAGATTTGTTCCTCTCTGCTGCTTTTAACAAGGTTCATTAAAAAATTGAAGATGTGGAAAATCATCTGTCTGACGATGATGGAAACAACAACCATGAAAACAAAAAAGTTAAACACAAGTCCTCCATTGACGTGAAGACATTAAAACCCTGAACTGTCCCTTTAACAGGATCAGGTCTGAGGAGGCAACAGCAGAGCAGTGATCATCAAAACTCATCCTCCTCTTCCTCTCGTCACTTCCTGTTCTCACACCACAGCCTCCCTCTGCCTTCATGTGGTTTTGGCTCGGATTCTGGTTTGGGTCCCAAGACCAGAGCCTCACATTCCTCTGTTTGGAATGCGTCCGGCTGCAGAGCAATGCTCACTGCCGTAGCTGGACGCATTCCAAACAGAGGAATGTGAGCAAAGGCTGCTGGGAGATGAGAAACCAGCTCCTCTCTGATGTCGGACCACATGATCCGTAACAGTCAGGAAGTAGACATCAACACAAAGTGACATCAGTAAAGACAAACGCTACATATGAGTTCAGGACAGCAGGAGGAAACCCCAACACAAGGCCACTCCCACCACAGGTGATCAGTGGGCTCCAACACAAGGCCACGCCCATCACAGGTTATCAGTGGGCTCCAACACAAGGCCACGCCCACCACATGTGATCAGTGGGCTCCAACACAAGGCCACGCCCACCACAGGTGATCAGTGGGCTTCAACACAAGGCCACGCCCACCACAGGTGATCAAGTGGTCAGTGGGCTCCAACAGAAGCAGACCGACTGGTTCCTGTTGGTTTGGGTTTTCCTCTGACAGGAAGTGAACAGCCGACGGTCCTATTTGATGCCAGCATCTTTCTACAAACCTCATTAAAAACAACAGAGTAGGGCTGCAGCTATCGATTCTTTTTGTAATCGATTAATTTAGCACTTTATCGATCGATTAATCGAGGAATCGGATAAAAAAAAATTGCGTTTTTAAACAACCAAAACAAATAATGCATAACGAAAATGATGTGGCTGTAAAATCATCAAGCATTTCTAAAAAAAATAAACAGAGGTATTCATTCCAACTCCAAAATTTGGCTCCAAAACTAAGCCCATTTATTAAGTGCCAGTGAGAATTTAACAACAATACAGTTAAATCAACTTGGATAAAAACTGGATAACATTTAATTTACGTTTTGTTTTGCCAGCAATGGCCCTTTCCTCTCCCTGCCCTAAATATGTGTGTATATAGTGTATACTTCTTCTGTGCCATTTATGTATTTAGCTTTCTCTATCACTACAGTAACTGTTTGACCATTCTTTTCTCTGCTTTGAACTCCTCCGTCCGTTTGGGCGAACACAACAACTCACAGCCAAGCGTAAATCAGGCTTTCCGATTGGCTGTAAAAGCCGCTACGGGAGCCAATACGAGCGTCCGATGCATAAACGTAACTCTATACGTCACTCGCAAGATGGCGGATGAGAAGTGATCGATATACAAACAAAACGGAGAAATGCGCCACGGAGACGAGGAGACATCTAGTCACACATTTTACAACTTTACGCATTCGTTTTGTTGTCAGAAATAAATCGCTCACATGGGCAAGCAGGATACCGTTGTTTAGCCCCGATACTCTCTGTCGTTTACGGACATTCTGAGGCTGACTTTCCGCCATCGCGCCAACTAAATTCAGAATGAATGACCGTGTATGACGCGCTGGTGTGCTTCCTGAACAACGGTCCGTGTGGAACAATCAGATCCCTGCACATAGGCGCGTCATAGGAATTTAACGAGGCTTCGAGGCAGATGTTTTGCCTCGAGGAATTTTCATAATCGAGTTAATCGAGTAACTCGATGAATCGTTGCAGCCCTACAACAGAGATTAACTTTATCAGTAAGAATGACAAGTGTCTAAATGTGTGGTTGTCACGTGTCCGTGCGTCAGGATCAGGATGGTGTTTCAATTAAACCAGTGACCATGGTAAATGGTGACTTTCAGCTTATGGTAACTTCATTAAAAGGGTCACTTCTAGGGCTGTCAACAAATATTCTAAATTCGAATATATATTTCGAATAGTTGTTAAAAACAGAATTTCAAATGTGAAAATTAATATTCCAATCATATGTAAAAAGAAAAAAAAAAGCAGCGGCGCAACTGTCTGCTTTGCGGGTGGGCGCGTGCCTGATGTCAGAGAGTCCTTGTACCCAACACCATAAAGGTGACTCTTGGCTGGCTCTACTAGACATGGAAACTGACATCCCACTAGAAACCATCAGCTTTTAAGGCAACAACTGAGTCGCCATCTTTGTGAGCTCAGCTTCCTGTTCCACTGACACTGACCTCTGGTGGCGTCGGCTGGTCACTACAACACATCAACACAACACAGCATCATAGACAGAGCCGCATACTGAACCCAAAAGTGATATTGTAGTACTGCGATATTGTAGTACTGTGATATTGTAATACCTGTGATAGTGTAGTACTTTGATAGTGTAGTACTGTGATAGTGTAACATGTGATAGTGTAGTACTGTGATAGTGTAGTACTGTGGTATTGTAGCAATGTGATATTGGAATACTGTTGATATCATATTACTGTGATAGTGTAGTCAATGATATTGTAGTACTGTGGCATTGTAGTAGTGATAGTGTAGTATGGTGATAGTGCAGTACCGTGATAGTGCAGTACCGTGATAGTGCAGTACCGTGATAGTGCAGTACCGTGATAGTGCAGTACCGTGATAGTGCAGTACCGTGATAGTGCAGTACCGTATTTTGACCGGCCATTTAAGAGTGTCGTGAAGAACAAGACTGAATCACTGCTGCAGTTACAATAATATGTCTGATTGGTCCCAGATGTTCCGTTACCCTCTAGACACGATCACAGCAACACACACCAGGAGGGGAGGGGGTGGGGGAGTAGGGGGAGAGAGGAGGAGCAGCAGCAGGAGGCAGAGGAGCGGGGGGAGCAGCAGGAGGAGCAGGTGCCTACCTTAGTACCAACTGTTATATCTTGGTGGACACTGCTGTGAAGAGAAGACAGCGTGTTAGAAGCAGCAGGGAGAAAAACTCAAAACAACAAGCCAACAGAAGTTAAAATGAGGTTAAAGCCTGAGGGGAGAGAGAGGACCAGGGAGAGAGAGGATAGGGGAGAGAGGGGACAGGGACACCTAGCTAACTAGCTGCCTAGCTAGACATCATCTACAGAACTGATGCTCTCTCTTCCTGTGAGCAGCCACTAGACATATGCAAGTTTCATGTCATCCTGCCAAATTATGGCAATTTCACCATAATCTGCACAAAAGGCCTCAAACTCTTTGAAAATGGCACAAAGACATCCTGGAATCACAGAAACAAATGAGCAGAAACCCAGATCAATTTATTGAGTCTTTTATCTCTTTTAGAAAATCCTTTACTGTCCCATCACTAGCTGTGACATCACTTTACAGCCCCACTGACGTGTGTCATCACCATAGCAACTAACTACAATCACCATTTCCATCTGTACGAGACACATAACCTCTGAGAACAGTTCTACGTCCATTCTACTCCGAATGTGGAAGATCTGGTCTCCTCCTGCAGTCTGGAGGGTCCTAATTCTAATCTGTGGCCCCCCTTCAGGCCTCTACATCAGTTTCTTGCTCTATCATCCAGGTGTTCTTCACACTCTGCTGCCTGTAACACTTGTACACAATTTATCTCTGGTAAAATTGATTTCCAATAAAACCGTTCATTGACTGCCTTCCCTCCTCGTCACAATCACTGAGCCTGTTTGTGACAACATTTGGGGCCCAGACCCAGTTGATCCGTCCCACACAGAACCACGATTGTAGCATCATTTTTATTATAAAAAGGACGGAGTGTCGCCCACGAGGTCCCGCTCCTGTTCTAACCACACATGAGCTGTGGATAAGCAACAGTACCGAGCAGCACAGCCCTTCCTACGTACGAGGACCGAGAGAGTGGACCAGGGTTGGGGACGGTATGGAGCGTCACACTAGTCACGGATGTTGTAGTGTGAGTGAGTGTGATTAAAATATTTAAGAATATTATAAAAATCTGTTAAATAATCTTTGACAAACTTTAGCACCAGTGTGAGTGTATGTAATAGCAGCCCCAATGGAAAAAGGTTTAAATGTTTATATGTGTGGATTTAAAATATTAATGTTGATGCATTATTAACGTCATTGATTACACCGACTCGTCCCAGCAAGCACCACAGATCCACACGTCACCTGTACATGTAGTTCAAATGTTAGATCGCACGTAGAAATGAACAGGCGAAGCACAGAGTTGGAGTAGCGACTGAAGATGGGCGGCTGGAAAACCGGCTGGTCGGGCTGCAGAGCACTGAAGCAGCTGGGAGACGACCCCTCAGGGCCCAGATGAGTCCTGACAAAGCACAAACATGCACAGCAGGAATCGAACGTCTCCCCGTCTGCAGACAACGGGACACGATTTCCATCAAAGAGGAGCAAATGAGTCGACCGGACCGGATCAACCCTCATCAGTCCTCATACACAGAAAACAATCATTAGCAGGTTTAACAGGAAGCGTAGACAGCTGCAGGACAAACAGGTCGGTCTCTTCTGAGCCCGGTTCTGAGCCGATTCAAAAGACCACATTGAACAAGCAACCTGCAGCGTTTAACAACTGAGCCCCAGTTGGACGCTGAACTTCATATGAAAGACGACGTAATTTTAAAGTTCGGCTCCTTCTCTTCAAACCCACAGAGCTGATAGGACAGGACTCTTACATTTAAACTGATCAACAAGGAGTCGTCTTTAATCCGGTTCTCATCAGTAATCCAAACCATTTTAATCCAAACTGTTTCATTGATGTTTGAGCAGTCTGAGTGCCAGTTGTTTCCGTTCGTTCACCAGCAAGTAAAACTGAATCCCGTATGAACTTCTTCCGTTGTTAAGATCTCATCCAGATTATCAACGCCACAAAACCATAACGGACCCGTTATTGTACCTCAGAAGAACCAGCTGGGCCTGGTCTTCCATTCGGCACAGATGAGACAACATGAAGCCTCGTCAACTTAAAACAGTCTGGACCTCTCAGAGAGGGACGGTCCGGCTCCACGACACCGCAGTGGGCGTGAAGCCGAGGTCGAAGTTTAGCACGTTTGCTAATCGATTACTTCCAAAGAAGCATATCTATCAATCAGAGGACCAGAAGCAAGAGGTGACGTGTTAATTAAACGCAGTTGAACGACAAGTTGAGTTAACGGCCGTCTGTGTGGAGAGAACGGCCCGCTCCGAGGCTAACGCTACAGCTAACGCGGCTAGCTTCCTGCTATCACCACAAACACACAGTTTCGCGACAGTTAAGCGACCAACACGAACACCCACGGCCCTCCGGGGGAGACGCCGCCCGCCATCGTGTCTGTGTCGTCGCTCCCCGCGGCGAGGAGCACGGCCGCGGACGACATTAATTGTGAGAGAACACATAAGACGACGGGAGAACTCACCCGTCCATTGCACAACACGGAACTGCGGAGCAACAGGTTCCAGCCAGTGGCCGCGCAGAGTCGATCTCCGGTGCTGCGAACCCGACAAAATGGCGTTCGGCGGGGGCGAGCTGCCTGATTGGACGGCTGGCTAGAATTGTAGGCGGTCGTGACCTGCAGCCGGGCCGCTGATTGGCTGGTTGGCACAAGCGAGCGCGACAACAAAGACCTGAGGAAATTCCAGCGATGGTCGCTTAAGGATGTGCGACCCCCGTGGCAGAGAGCGGACCCTGGAGGGGGCGTTTCCCCGGTAAAACAACATGTCGGTGTCCCATTACAGCGGCGGAAACCTTCCTCTGATGAAGAAGAAGTAAAGTCATACATGTCCTCGTGAACAAGAGTGATTCCTCCGTGAGGACATCTGGAGAAGAAACTAACATGTTTCTAGTATCAGCAAGCAGAACAACATGGCGTCTCCTCGTAAACATCATCTACCAAGCCTACTACTTTCAAAGAAACACACTAGTCAGCAATATATTCAGAGAGGACAGTGAGGACAGAGAGGACATAGGACAGTGAGGACACAGGACAGAGCAGGCAGGTTTCTGAGTCTCAAGTATCCAGCTGATGAATAATTCCTCCACTTGCTGCTTTTCAGGAGATTGGTTGAAGAAGAGACAGCTGCTCTCACATCAATTATTCAACACACACACAAACACTGCCACCTTGTGACTTACACTTTCATAGGTTTCATAGATCTGTGGCTGCTGGTTTAGTTCTTCCTTCCTGTTTACGTCTGTTACTGATCAGGGACATTGATAAGGAACTAATCTGGATGCTGTCGATCCTGAAGCCTCTTTATCCAAACACATCCGCCTGCTAGCACACACAAGTCTAGCAGACCTGAAGACATTGAGTCTTTTCTCCCTCAAAGGCAAACCCAGGGGGGGAAAAAACTTGTATCTACGGCCCAGTTAGCAAACAATGACAGTCTTCTCAACACGGTTTAATTTATTTTAAAGATACATAATTGGAGCTGGGATCGGCTCCAGCCCACCCGTGACCCTGAATACAGGATAAGCAGTAGACAATGGATGGATGGATGGATACATAATTGGAGGTGGTGCAAGAAAGCAGCAGAGAAGACCAAGAGCTGAAAATATATAAAACTGTCTTAATTTCTTTAAAATTATCATCATCATCATCATCACCATCATCATCGTTATTATTATTTATTGTATTACTATTATCGTTATTTCTTTTATTATTATTGTCATTATTTATTTTATTATTACCGGTATTATAATTATTATTGTTGTAGTTGCTGTTCTGACTCGTGGGGGGCGGTGTCGAGCTTCGGTTCATTGAATCTACCGCTGACGACACAAGCGGGACTAGAAGAAGAAGAAGACGTTCCGTCAGTTTCCTATTGGCTGGTTGAGTTGCCCCGCCAGTGAGTCCATAAACAGCGCCATAATTAAACGCCGTCCAGCTGGCGGTTCTCTGCAGACTGGTTGTGGTAATATTCACACGCGTAGATCGAGATTAACCAGAGTAAACTCAGAGTTCGTGACTTTATTAACGTCCCGTCATCCGAGCGTCTCGAGCTTCGTCCCGGATGTGAAACTTACGAAGCTACCGGAGGGAGTCGATGCGGTGCGAGCAAGAAGTTAACGTGGCTAGCTGCTGTTAGCTAAACTCACCGCGGTGTTTCCGGCGTTTAGTGGCCGTAAATAGTTCCACGCTCTCGGCCTTAGCAGGGATGAGCTGCCCGGTGAACCTCCAAGCTCTGCCGTCCGGAGTATTGGACGTGGTTTTTACTCCAGAGAACGTGAGAGGAAGGTGAGCTGACGTTAACGCGCGTTAACCCTGACGTAAACACGTTACTAACGTTAACCCTGACGTAAACACACCTTACTCACTCACTAACTAACGTTAACCCTGACGTTAAAACACGTTCACCCTGACGACGTTTTCCCTGACGTAAACACACCATAACCCTGATTATGTTAACACAAGTTAACCCTGATGACGTTAACACACGTTAACCCTAATGGTGGTCACCATCGTACATCACAGTGCAACATGTGTTTGAGTATGACAGAGCGCTTGGTCCAGAGACGGGGATTTAATCCTCCTTTAACACTCTCCTTCTTCAGAACATCCATGTCTCCGCTGAGTTTCCCCAAATCCCGATCAGCTCTGTGGGACGGCAGTCCAGCTGGAGAGGAGCTCCGCCTTCAGCTCTGTGCTCACAGGTACACGAACACACAAGCACACGCTATCACACCACCACATGCTAACACAAATAAACACAACTCGTGTTTCAAATGATAGTATTTATTTTTATAAGCTGCTTCGAGCTGCTGATAGTCATTAATCGTGTGCATGTGTGTAGGAAGCCTCGGCTGGTGCTGTTGGAGAAAGCTCTTCGTCTGGCTCAACGCCACGCCCGTCACAGCAACAAGCCCCGCCTCCTGTGTTTCTTCCTGGGGTCGGTGTGTGTCGATGCAGGTAAGATCTGACCTGCATCTAGTCATGAAACCAAGAACCGGTTTCACACCTCAGGCGTCACTTCCTCTTATCGATGCCACCATCTCAGTTCTCATCCTGGCCTCTGATTTAGTCCAGTTCAACCAGTAGGATTGTGGCGGTCTTATTGACTCCCTTGTCCTGTGCCTGGTCCAGATGAGGAGGGGATCACGTTGACTCTGGACCGGTTCGATCCGGGTCGGGACCTGGCCGGAGCCTCAGACCGGGTTCCCTCTGCTCTGCTGCCTGGAGACGTCCTGGTTCCCTGTTGGTTCTCCACACAGACCGAGACCAGGTCTGGTGGCGTCGTGCAATCAGAGGCGGAGCTACATCACTGCTTCAAGGTGCATCCTTTTCTGTTGTCATGACAACGTCTCAGTTCTGTCACCAACAGCTGATTTTCTCAACTCTTCCAAAACAGCCTGATGACGTTTAACTCTAAGAATAAATATAAACTCACACTTCCCTAAGTTGCTGCTGTGTGATTAATTAATGATATTTATGAATTAACTGATAAATTAATTATTATTAATAATAGATAACAATTCAGTAAATTTATATTGATGTATTTGTTACATTTTGTGTTATGAAGTTAGTAAAGCAGTGTTTAAGTGAGGGTATCACATCAGTGTCCCTGTCTCTTTGTCTCTCTCTCTCTCTATTATCTGTCTGCCCCTCTGTCTGTCTATCTGTTGTCTCTCTCTGTCTGTCTCAGGCGTTGCAGCAGTACGTGAGCAGCAGACAGACTCTGGATCTGTCTCAGCTGATGAAGGTCAGAGGTCAGGTCCTTGTCTCCCAGCAGCTGGATTCCTCGGCATTCGTCCTCAGCTGGTGGTCCGTGTGTCCGTCCGTCAGTGTGGACGTGGAGTCGGTCCGATGCGTTCCCATCATCCCCAGCGCTCTGCTGAGGAGTCTGACCAGCATCACCCGGCCATCACCGGTGCATGCTGCCAACCACCAGCGAGGGTGAGGAGGACGCCATTACTGTTATCACTCTTATTATTACTGTTATTATTATTACTATTACTATCGTTATTGTTACTGTTATTTTTAGAGTTATTATTACTGTTATTACTATACTTATTACTACTGTTATTATTACGGTTATTATTACGGTTATTATTACAGTTATTATTACATTTATTATTACCATTATTATTACCGTTGTTATTGTGATCACCACCATGTTTCGTCATGATAATCTGTTTTGCTGTTTTCTCTTATTTCTATGATTGTTATTATATTTTCATTATTCTATGTTTTTCCTCCTGTCAATTATATTTACTTTGATTATTTATTAATTTTATGAGTGTGTTTCTATTGATTGTCCATTATTGGACCAGAACAGGAGTAGGCGGAGTCTGATAAACAGACCCCCCCCCCACCTGTTAGGGTGAGGACGGGTCATTGGTCTCGGTCTCTGCTGGACTCACGTTTCACTACTGTTTGTCTGCAGGTTTCTGACCATGGACCAGACCAGGAAGCTGCTCCTGCTCCTGGAGTCTGATCCTAAAGCCTCCAAGCTGCCGCTGGTCGGACTGTGAGTGTTTCATTCTTGATCCATCACGAACCAAGTCCACGTAGGGAGGAGGTCTAACCCTAACTGTACTTCCTGTCATGTGGCAGCTGGCTGAGTGGCGTCACACACGTGTCCAGTCCTCAGGTATGGGCCTGGTGTCTACGGTTCCTCTACAGCTCGACCATCCAGGATAGGTGAGTCTACTGGTCTGATTCAGTCCAGAAGAGGTCTGTGGATGTGGACACACTGAGGGATCCTCTTGTGTTTCAGAGTTCTGTCAGAGAGCCAGCATTTTCTCCTGGTCCTGTTCAGCTCCACCCATAGAGCTCCTCAGTTCTTCCAGTGTCGAGGACCGGGACCAGGAGCACAGCTGGACTACCAGCTGTGGACCGCCTCCCAGTGTGTCACACTGTTCCAGGTAAACTTGATACCCCACAGAGACTGAAGCGATGGTAGTTGATGAACATGGACTGATGAGGACTGATCTGGACCTTCAGCAGGTGGTTTTGGTGGAGGGTCGGACTCTGCAGTGTGAGCTGGGTTCAGAAGAGGGCAGACCGGCAGAGGTCTTCAGGGAGGCTCAGGCCTCCTTCAACAGGTACCAGAAACTGTACAACTCCACCTGATCATGAATATTAATTAACCTGAATAATTAATTAACCCGGTCCCCTTTTTCCTCAGGACCGTCCCCCCAGCTGCTGGTCTGTCTGTCAGCGATCAGGATTCGGGAGTCGAGGATGAGGACCTGTCTCCACGGCCATCCCCGAGCCCCCACCCCCCCGCTCAGCAGGTCCGACCTGCTAATGAGGCTAACGACGCTAACGAGCTGCCCGTGCTCACCTGTGTTCACCTGCAGGTGTGTTTGTGTTTCAGGCTCGCAGAGTTCAGCCGTCTGTCCCAGAACTCTCGCTGCTGATTGACAGCAGCTTCTCCTCCAATCACAATGGCTGGCAGGATCCTGGCCCCGCCCACAGACCTGCTGCTGCTGACAGGAAGTCTGTTCCTCTAGCCAGACCCTCCTCCTCAGCTCCTGGACCTGCTGCTCCTCCTCACCTCCACAGCACCCCCATCTCCACCCTACAGCCTCCCTCCTGCAGCTGCTCCTCCTACGACTGCACCTCCATCTACTCCTCCCCAGGACTTCTCCCTGCTGCCTTCTCACATCATCATCACTATCCTGCTCCTACACCCTCCCACCACCAAACTCCTCCTTCCTCCTCCAGTCTCCATCCTGGTCCTCCACCCTCCCACCACCACACTCCTCCTTCCTCCTCCAGTCTCCATCCTGGTCCTCCACCCTCCCACCACCACCACACTCCTCCTTCCTCCTCCAGTCTCCATCCTGGTCCTCCACCCTCCCACCACCACACTCCTCCTTCCTCCTCCAGTCTCCATCCTGGTCCTCCACCCTCCCACCACCACACTCCTCCTCCTTCCACCTCCAGTCTCCATCATGCTCCTCCACCCTCCCACCACCACACTCCTCCTCCTTCCTCCAGCCTCCATCCTGCTCCTCCACCCTCCCACCAACACCCTCCTCCTCCTAGCAACCATCCGACCACTCCTTTTGTCCCTCCTTCCTCTGTTCGCAGTACTCCTCTCTCCTCCCATCACCGTGCTCCATCTCCCTTCCTGAACTACTCACCCCACATCTCCTCTTCTCCTCCAGCTCCTCACCCCCATCACCACATTCCTCCTCCTCACAACTGTCAGTCTACTTCTGTTCCTCTGTCTTCCCATCACCACACTCCATCTCCACCCCACACCTCCTCTTCTTCTCCCTCTGCTCATCTCTCTGCTCCGCCTCTTCCTCCCGCCCCGTGGTGTGTTGACTCCCCCGCTCCTCCCCCCTCCCGTCCAGCAGCAGACCCCGTGTCTCCTCCTGGTTTCTCTCATCCCCCCTGTGAGACTCAGTGCTGTGATCAGGTGGGAGGAGTCCTGCCATCTGATGCCTACCAGCTCCTCCTCCACCAGGACCGCCAGCTCCGCCTCCTGCAGGCTCAGGTAAGAACAGTCTGCACCCACTCATCAGGTTGTTGTGGTTACGATGTTGAGTTGAAGATGGGCGGTCTGTCTTCAGGTCCAGATGTTGCTGAAGGCTCAGGGGAACCTTCAGTCATCTAGTCGGCAGGCTGACATTCAGCCACCCAGGAGCACCGCCAGCATTGCTGTGGGGACAGGTGAGTCCCCGAGTCCAATGGGACAGATGGGTGGTGGGCGGACGGGTGGGCGGGTCCCACCATGTACACAGGTGTAATGTAAAGTGAAATGTTTGTGCGGGCCGATTACATATAAAGTAAATTCAAAGATGCAAATTTGCACCGGAAACATGAATGAGGAAACAGGAAATAAGCATATTCACATGTAATAATTAAACTTGAGCGATGAAGTCGCATGGCGATGGGAGGAAGTCACATGACACTCCTGGTGGCGTGAACAGTCGGCATCATCATCTCCCTCTCTGGTCTTCAGGAGCCAGTCTGTTCTGGGGGGACCCTGTCCAGTCCCACGTCCCCCATCAGGAGGTGCAAGATCTTCCACCCAGCCCCCCCTACTCCTCCAAATCCCCCTCACACGCGGACCTGTCCCTCATCGGGGCTGTGGGCGGGGCCGAGGACAGTGACATCACAGGTCAGGTTGCTGGTCGTCACAGGTGAGACTGATGGAGACAGACAGCTGGCAGCACCTCTTACAGACCTGGAGGCAGACTTGTGATGACTTGTTTGTGTGCAGCGTTGGGGGTCTGCAGAGTCCAGTTCTGGGGGAGAGCGTTGGGGTTTTGCGGAGTCCGGTTCTGGGGGAGAGCGTTGGGGATCTGCAGAGTTTGGTTCTGGGGGAAAGCGTCAGCATGTTGAGACCTGCAGACGCTGAGCAGCAGAGCTTCTATCACAACCTGAAGGTAACAACAACCTTCAGTCTGGCAACCATCAATTCATGTTTAAAAATCAAAAGTCCTCATCAGATTCTCCGTGTGTCCGCAGAGTCAGCTGACCAGCCGTCTCCAGGACTCGGATTGTAGACAGGAAGTGGACGAGGACTCCAGGAGGAGGAGCCTGTCTGAGGCGTCCAGGAGGAAGTGGAGCGGGGGAGGAGACCCGGTGGTCAGCGCCACCGTGAGGCGGCTGCAGCAGCTCGGAGTCCACGTGGACCACGAAGACCTGAGCGAGTCTGACAGGAGAGTCCACCTGACGGCAGAGAGCAGCAGGTATGAGCGTAGTTGCGACCAGGGTTCTATGATGCCGGTTTTTAAGAGTCATGATCATCTATCCAGGGTTGGTACGGGTGCTGGAAGTCCTTGAAAACACTTGAATTTTAGTGTGGTGTTTTCAAGGTCACCTGAATACCTGTTGATCACCTGTTGATTTATCTTCTAATTAGTGTTAAACTGGCGGGGCAGCATCAGGTGCTCAGGTTAACGTGTGTGTGATGTGTGTATCGGCAGCACCCTGGCGGGCATCAACCCGGCGGCGGTCCTGTCCAGACTGAGCGTGTCGGAGGCAACTCTGTTTCCGGGAGGCAGCGTGGATCTGAGTCTGGAGGCCAACGCCATCGCCCTGCGCTACCTCAGTGACTCTCAGCTCAGCAGGCTGTCTCTGGGTGGCCACGCCCCCCAGCCAGGCCCCACCTCCAACAGCTCCCTGCTGTCGCCTAGCAACATGTCTCTGGCCACCAGGAAGTACATGAGGAGGTACGGCCTGATCGAGGAGGAGGAGGAGGACAGCGAGGATGAGGAGGAGGTGCAGGAGGCGTTGGCTCGCCAGCCCCTGACCGAAGCTCTGAATGTGAAGCTCCTCCCACAGAGTCAGCTGATCCGGGACCTGCAGCCCAAAATGCAGCTGTTTGCCACCACCGCCGCCGTGGACAAAGAGAACTGCTCCAGCAGGCGACCATCTTTATTAAGGGCGAGCAGCCCTCAGACGGAAGGCTCGGTGGGGAACATCCTGGACCTGAGCCGCCTGAGACAGCTGCCCAAACTCTTCTAACCCAGCAGCACCAGGCTGGAGTCTGCTGCAAGGTTCTGGTCTGATTGGGTCCAACTGGGAGCATGGTTTCTGTACTGAGCTGGAGGGACGGTGAGGATCTGTCCAAACCAGAAACCAGAACCCTGTTTCAGCCCGACGATGTCAAAGGCCTGCTGGAAGATTTTAAAAACTGTTATTTCTTAAATGGAGTCTGGTGTGACTGAGATGCCTGGTGTGGACTCAGGTCCTGGTATATATGGGGCTCCTGGTATGTATGGGGCTCCTGGTCTTACTGCATCTCTGCCACCTCCAGTTTGTTTGTTTGATCTCTTCTGTCATCTCTTCCTGTTTTAATGTGAAATATTTTGCACAGATTTTTTTTTTTTATATTTATTATTTCACAAATAAAATTTACAATACTTTAAAGACCTGAGTCCATATTTACATGTAAATATCAAACAGCGTGGGGGGGGGGGGGGGAATTGTCCCCAAATGTTGAACTTAAATTTGAAAAAAAAGACAGAAAGTTCAGTAAGCTAAAACATGACCACTACGTCTCACTTTAATTATATTAATGGTTATCTTATTCATGAAAATGAATCCCTGGAACAAAGCATATGTGCCCCTAGTGGACGACAGGAGAACAGCATGCATTTGTTCCACAGAACAAACACGAAATAAATGTTTCTCTGCTGTCCTGGGATCAAAGGTTTCATATTTTATGGCTACAAGGTTCATTATAGACTTAATAATAATAATAAAGATCTGAGTTTTAACTTCCAAAATATAAAAACTCACGACCAGGCGTGAAGAAGAAATTATGTAAACATTAAAAAGCTGCAAATGTCCTCAGTGAGCAGCGTACTGAATGTTCCCAGAATCCTCTGAGATTCTGGTGAATCATGTTGGCGTTCAGGCTGAAGTGATGAACGGAGCCTCGTGCTTAGTTATTGATCGGGGATCAGAGCTGCTCTGTGTGCTGTTGACAACACACAATCAATGTCTCAAAGGTTACTGTGATGCTCGGGCGCTCTGCAGGACACTGACCTGGGTTCAGCTCAAACTGCAAACGTCTGCCCGTCTGAGCACTCGACTATTACCTGCTCAGGTAAGATTTACCAGCTAATTCTCTACATGTTGAACTTCTCCACTTTCTGTTCGTTTGGAAAGGAAAGTCATTTGACTGGTTGATTAATTCTGTTTGCAGTGTCGGTTCTATTCATGGCTCAGTGATCAATATTGTCAATAATGTTAATAATGTTATACGTTACATTCAAACGTAAGAAAATGTCCTCTGACTCATGTTTACAATAATCAATGATCTCATGATATTTACATATTAATGTCTTTTGATCTGAAAACGATCATCTGCTGATCAGAGTGAAATCTGCTAGAATCTGTTATTCTTTTAATGGTGTGAATCAAACTCACCTCTGACTGGCTCTCTGTGCAGAATGAGAGCTGTTGATTGGCTGTTGGTTCTGGCGATCCTGCCACTCGTGTCTCTCGCCATTCACCCGGACATCTGTACTGCCAAACCCCGAGACCTCCTCCTGGAGCCCCGCTGCATCTACCGCAGCCCAGACCTCGAGGCCCCCGAGGGCCCGACAGCCGAGCCGGAGCAGGTCCCCGAGTCCACCAACCCCCGAGTATGGGAGTTGTCTAAGGCTAACAGCCGCTTTGCTGTGTCACTGTACAAACAACTGGCCCTCAACAAGACCCCCGAGTCCAACATTTTCATGTCCCCCATCAGCATCTCCACCGCCTTCGCCATGACCAAACTGGGAGCCTGCAGCCAGACGCTGCAGCAGATCATGGAGGTTGTTATTGTCATCATTATTATCATTATTATAATCATTGTTATCATTATTATTAACATTGTTATCATTATTATTATCATCAGTTATCATTATAATTTTATTATTATCATCAGTTATCATTATAATTTTATTATCATCATTATTGTTAGCATCATCATTATTATTATTATTATTATTATTATTATTATTATTATTATCATAATCATTGGTATTATTATCATTGTTATTATTATTGTTATTATTATTATGATCATTGTTGTTATTATTATTATAGTGTTGTAGATTTAAATTGAGTGATGATTTGATTAACTACTATTGTCAGTTTATTCGGGTCGGTTTCTTCAGCTGGCGGTTAAGAACTAGACTAAGGGGGGCAGATGGACTCCCATAGTATGTGTGGTGGGCTCATGTGAGACCACCAGACTGTTGACCAGAAGCAGTGACAGTAAGAAGCAGTCTCCGTGTTCCTGTCTGTAGGTGTTTGAGTTCGACACCATCAAAGAGAAGACCTCAGACCAGGTCCACTTCTTCTTCGCCAAACTCAACTGTCGTCTGTACAGGAAGAAGGACGAGACCACCGAGCTGATCTCCGCCAACCGATTGTTCGGGGACAAGTCTCTGGTCTTCAATGAGACATACCAGAACATCAGTGAGACGGTCTACGGGGCCAAACTGCTGCCCCTCAACTTCAAGGTCACATACTGGTCTCAACACAAGTCCACTTCACGATCGCCCTAGAAGAAGTTAAACTCATAACCCCGGTTCTGTGCTGCAGGAGAACCCAGAGAAGGCCCGGGTCGTCATCAATGACTGGATCTCCAACAAGACTGAGAACCTGATCCAGGACACATTGCCAGCGGGGGCACTGGACTCCAACAGCATCCTGGTCCTTGTCAACACCATCTACTTCAAGGTAGCTGAGCTGGTTCCTCATTCCCTCTGCAACACCCTGTTCCACACAGTAACTCTCTGGTGACGTCTGACCTCTCTCTCTCCTCTCAGGGTCAGTGGAAGAACAAGTTCGACAAAGACAACGTTTACGTTTCAGACTTCCACGTCAGTGGGACTCGAACCTGCAACGTCAACATGATGTACCAGGAGACCAGGTTCAGGTACAGGTACTTCCCTGACGACCAGGTGCAGCTGCTGGAGATGCCGTACCGCGGAGACGACATCACCATGGTGATCATCCTGCCGGGCAAAGACACCACACTCAGCCAGGTAACCATGACGATGACAAACCGATGAGATCGTGACAGGATCCCATAAGTTCTAGTGTGTATTAAGGTGCGTGTGTGTGTGTAGGTAGAGCAGAACCTGGACCTGAACAAACTGACGTCCTGGTTCGAAGATATGAAGGAGACCGCGGTGGCGGTCCACGTACCCCGGTTCAGGATTGAGGACAGCTTCAGTCTGAAGGAGCGGCTGCAGGCGATGGGTCTGACGGACCTGTTCAGCCCCGACAAGGCCAGTCTGCCAGGTACCAGGACCAGCAGGGACCAGTTCATATCTATGAAAAGGGGGCGTTCTTTTGTTTTTTATTTATTCTTTTATAAGTGCAGGAAGTGACTTTCTTGTGAGATGTTGTACTTAATAAAGGGTGTCTGTCTCTCTTTCTCTTTCTGTGTCTCAGGTCTGCTGGACCAGGACTCAACAGGAGTCCACATCTCTGATGCGTTCCACAAGGCGTTCCTGGAGGTTGGTTCATTTAACATCTGCAACATGTTTGAATACTTGTTTCACATTGGAACTGATCCAGATCAGAGCCCCTTATTAGAGACCCAGAGCAGAGACCCACATCAGAGACCCTTATTAGAGACCCAGATCAGAGCCCCTGATCAGTGCCCCTGGTGTTTTGTGGTTCTAGGTGAACGAGGAGGGCAGCGAGGCAGCGGCGTCCACCGCCGTCGTAGCAGTGGGCCGCTCCATCAACCTAAACCGGGAGGTGTTCCTGGTCAACAGGCCATTCCTGCTGCTCATCAGAGAGTCCACCATCAACGCGCTGCTGTTCACTGCCAGGGTGGCCGACCCCTGCAGCCAATGAGAGCCCAGCGGCGGTGCTTCACTGTGACCTCATAGTCCTCTAGAAACCAATCAGCTGAGCTTCTTGTGTTTACATGTTCAGTAGCTTCACACCCAGCATGACATCACCACCAGCCCTGCCCCCTCCAGGGACCACCATGGGACCTTCCTTTGGTCGTCAACCGCAACAGACACATCCTGTTTGAATTGTCCCGTGAGTGAAGTTTGTTCACACCAAACGCAACGACGAAGACTTGTTTAAATGTTTTACATTTACATTTAGGTCATTTATCAGACACTTTTGTCCAAAGCGACTTACAATAAGTACATTTGTCATAAGAAAGAAACCACAACATATCATTGCCGATAAAGTAAGAGCAAAAAAAACAAAAAACAAGTGTTGGGTCCTAGTCTGAGTAAAGTAGTAGCTGTTTTAACTCGAGAGATACATTCTCATGATGCTGTCACTAAATCCTCTCGGCGTCCTCCTGGATCCTAAATGTGGTCCCCCAGAGGTCTACGATAGTAGCTCACATTAGTCCAGAGACCAGACCAGACTGTGTGGAGAAACTAGAGACTGTCTGTAATCCAAACAACAAGGTCTCTGCTGTATGAACATCTAGACGACCTTATTTGGAGTGTTGATGGAGCAGGTACATTGTTAACCCAGACAGGATGGGGTCTGGGTTCCTGGTGGATCTGGGACTTCAACATGTACAAAAACAGTGATAGTGGTGATTTTAGCCCAGATGGAGGAGACGTGTTGGTGTCCATGTGGTGCTAAGCCTCCTCTCTGGATAGGCCAATAAACAGGGATGATAATGCGCTCAAACGTTTGCTTTGCATTTGGTGTGAACTCACCTTTAGACTGTGAGAATGCAGATTTATAAAGACGATACAATGAAAAGTTGTGTAAGTGTCATCGCAACATCGTAACTCCGACGTGTTCGGTACCAGGATATAACTTTCTTTCACATCTGTGTGTGGAGCATCGCTTCATTAGCTAGCTAGCAACCTATAGACTCCTGCTGTTAGTAAACAATGACATGTTTAGGTAAGCGGAGCATCAGCGTAAACTAACACGGCTAGCAAGATATTTCAAGTTATTTTTTAACGATTGTAGAAAAAAAATGTGTTTTTCAAATTCTCTCTGGGACCTTCAGTGTTACTGGAGAACGTTCTGTCGACTCATTGATCACATTATCGTGTTAGCTGACGGCTACGCTGCCTGACTGGTGAGCAGACGGGACTCCTGTAGAGGAC
Source organism: Eutrigla gurnardus (assembly GCF_963514095.1). Lineage (NCBI taxonomy): Eukaryota > Metazoa > Chordata > Actinopteri > Perciformes > Triglidae > Eutrigla > Eutrigla gurnardus. Next base: position 19,373,706 of record NC_139920.1, on the reverse strand, counting down.
AGCTGGATAGTTAGCTAGCTCATTAGCTTGTCCATCTCCAGAGCTGGGTAGTTAGCTTGTCCAGCTCCAGAGCAAGGTAGTTAGCTAGTCCATATCCAGAGCTGTCATTAGTTAGCTAGCTAGTTAGCTTGTCCAGCTCCAGAGCTATGTAGTTAGTAAGCTAGCTAGTTAGCTTGTCCATATCAAGGACTAGGTAGTTAGCTTGTCCAGCTCCAGAGCTAGGTAGTTATTTAGCTAGCTAGTTAGCTTGTCCAGCTCCAGAGCTAGGCAGTTAGTTTGTTCAGCTCCAGAGCTGGGTAGTTAGCTAGTTATCTTGTCCATCTCCAGATCTAAGTAGCTAGCTAGTTAGCTTGTCCATATCCAGCGCTAGGTAGTCAGCTAGTCCATATTCATTGCTAGGTAGCTTATCCAGCTCCAGAGCTGGCTAGCTAGCTAGCTGGTCTGTAGCCACGCCTGCTCTCCTTGTCTACTCGTCTCCCTGTAACTTGTAAAACGCTGACTCATGTATTTGTCTCCCTGTAACTTGTAAAACGCTGACTCATGTACTCGTCTCCCTGTAACTTGTAAAACGCTGACTCATGCTACAGTTCAAACGGGATCGAACATTGTTAGCGTCTGTTGACGAGCGGGCTAACCATAGCGTACGTTTGTGCACTCCTTGGGGAACAAGGACACGTTATCAGCTGCATTGTGGGTAAAGAAAGAGGCGGGTGGGCTGTGGACACTTAAAGTGCTTTATTTGCTGGAGGAGACCTGTGAGTGATCTAGTGATCGAGTGATCTAGTGGTCACGGTGGACGAAGCGTCTTCACATTCTACTAAACTAATAACCGACCTTTGACCCCCAACATGCAACATAAACCAGCCCCCTTCAATCAGATGTACAGGATTAAAAGTGAATTATTTGACTCGTCATCTCCTGCTTCCACATGTTAGGACACTCTCAACAGGGAAGAGTAATCTCATTACATCTCCAATAAGTCTGGTTGTTGTCAAGGTTACGGGATATAATCAACATTTGATTCACACAGTAAAAAGAATAAAAAGCCAGAAGCTGAAGAAACATGAAACCAGCTGATCAGAGGGGTGAAGCCTCGATGGAGGACGAGGATGATGAAGTTGATGATGAGGTTAAGGTTGATGAAGATGATGATCATGAAGATGAGGTTGAGCCGTTTTCACAGTTTTTAGTTGAATCTGAACCATCGAGGAGGAAAAGTCAAATCTTTAAAAAATGTTTATAAAACATGTCTCTGATTCTCCTCAAACATCTGACTGGAACCTGAAGGCAGTTCTCATCAGGTCCAGACTCTGAAATCTTGTTCTAAAACCAGACTCTGAAATCTAGTTCTAAAGCCAGACTCTGAAATCTAGTTCTAAAACCAGACTCTGAAATCTGGTTCTAAAACCAGGCTGTGAAATATAGTTCTAAAACCTTGAACCAGCTTGAACATCTTCTTGAAAGTTTTCTTCTGTAGAGGTTCCTCCAGCTGGACCTGAACCGGGCTAGACCGGTTTGGACTGAAGCGGAGCAGTTGTGGAAGCAGCGTTTTCTGGACACAACGTCCCTCTGGATCGGTTCAGAAAGGACAAACCAAGGACATGACCCGGTCTGAGGACTGAGATTCCGGTTTTACTGCTGAATCTCTCTGAGACTTGGAATGAAGATGAGATCAGGTGCTGGTCAGAGCTGGACAACATGGTCTCTAGTCTTTAGTTTCACGTCCTGTTAACCATAAACACAAAGACCCTGATCCTCACTTAGTCCACATCCCACCAGTTCAGACTGGGACCTGTTCAGACTGGTCTAAGAACCATAACAATTAGGAATCTGATCAGCAGCCAAAAGCTATTTGTATTTATTTAAAAATCACTGAAACATCGAGACTCCAGGATGGTGTGATGTCACTGGTGGGTGTGGCTAATCAGTCTTTTTTACAGATGTAAATGAACAAAATGTGAAGATTTTTTTTATCTAAATAATATTCATCAGGTTGACCCTGTATTCAGGGTCACTTGGGGAGCTGGAGCCAATCCCAGCTGACATTGGGCCAAGGCAGGGTACACCTGGACAGGTAACCAGTCTATCACAGGGCTGACATGTAGAGACAGACAACCACTCACACCTATGGGCAATTTAGAGTCATCAATGAACCTATCGAACCCAGGACCCGCTCGCTGTGAGGTGACCGTGCTACCCACTACACCACCTTGCAGCCATATCATCATATATAAATAAAATATCCTAATATTCATAATCAGATATTGTGAGCGGCGACTTATGAAGGAACGGATTAAAAACTCCATACAGGAGCTCAACCAATCAGAGAGCAGGTCCATGTTGTCCAGCCCTGGTTGGTGGTGTTTTGCTGCAGCGATTCGCAGGTGTTTCTTGCCTGCGGCCGTGGAGTTCCTTTACAGGTGAGTTAGGTTTCTGCGGCGTGTAGCTCACTGAGGTTTAGCGTTCTGCTACGTGAGGAAAGGTAAACGTCCGATTCACTGAATAAAAGAGTCTGTATACCTGATAGTTCCTGGTTTTGCCTGAAGAGTGAGTGCAGCGGCGTCGGCAGGTTCTGGACTCTGTAGTCCTGGACTCCAGAGTCCAGGACTCCATAGTCCAGCCTGCCGGCGTTAGGACGAGCCGCTGGCGTCACTTGCATAAAAAAGGTTCCCGTCCACTGAGAATGACTCTCAGCTCAGTAGAAAACAGTAACAGCCGATCCAAGTGCTACCTGCCTGCCGACTTTTGACCTCCAGCTTACTGACTTTATTCATACGCAAAGAAAACATCTTAGTAGTTAAATATGTTGCTAATATGATTTTATATTGTTCTTTTTTTTATAAAAAGTTCTGCTTTTGATCCTCTGATAAGTGCTGAAGTTGTTTTGGAGCCAACGAGGCCACGTCATCTTTCCTTTGGTTCCCTGGCGGTCCGACCCGCTTCCCCAGCGGTCTGACCCACTTCCCAGCGGTCCGACTCGCTTCCCCCTCCGCCAGGTGAACTTTCACCTCTGGCGGGTTTTTCTTTAGTCCAGCTCCATGGCCTGACTACTACATCCATCTGGTCTGACAGGATCTGGCTCCTCGCCCTGTCGCTACCCGATCAGTGACCCAATCAATGACCCGATCAGAACAGTCCGTCGTCGTGATGCATTACCTCTACTGCACATGTGCAACTTTCACAACACCAGAACGATATTTCAACTACTGTTCATCCGTCAGAATGATGAGAAAAGCTAACATTAGCTAAGGTACAGCTATGCTACTAGTTACTGCCCACCTCCAGTCATTGTGCTAAGCTAGGCTAAACACGACCTGGAGCTAACTCTGTATCTCATACAGAGAAGTGAAACTGTGGGAATCACTAATGTTCTATGAACACTAACGTTGGCTAACTAGCTCATAAGCTCTTTTAAACATGGAGGTCTGCAGTGTGTCATTAAAATATAAAAGTAGAATACAATTGGAGTGCAGTTAACCTGTTAGCTTGTAGCTTCATGTACATTTTAGTCTTGGTCAACAGCTAGCTAACTAGCGGTTAGCTCATACAGCAATGGAGGTCGGTGGTGTAGTTTGAAATGTAAGAGTAGAATACAATTTCCAAAAATCTGTTAGCCTACAAGCTAACATAACTTCCTGTGTGTGTGCCTCAAGAAAATATACGTCAAATAGGCTAAACTTGTTAGCTTACGAAGGTTTAAGCAGCATCATGGAGAATAAAAATCTACTGGAATACAAATGAGATATAGTAAGTATGCTAAGTTAATTTATGTTAGCTAACCAGCACATGAACTTGAGTTAATTTTTTACTTTTGCGAAAATAGTCGGTGTCAGGTAATAAACGTCGGCTAACTAGCCCACAGCTGTCACTAATTAGCATTAGAATGACTTGTACTTGTTTTAAGCTAGTAGAATACAAAGTGTGTATTATGGGTAAGCAAATATTGGTTAGCTTGCAAGCTAATGCTCAATGAACTAACTAAAGCTAGCTGAACGTTAGCTCTTTTCGCAACGTAGGTCTGTCGTTTGTAATCGCTTGTAAAATAGATTGCTTAGAACTATGCATTATAATTAAGGGGGGCCTGTTAGCTTGCTAGCTAATGTTAGCATTATTTCCCTCCATTTTTGACGATGACCCTGTTAGCTAGCCACATGCTAGTTGGGTTATTTCCCTTCGTGGACGTGCAGCAGATTTAATGCGTCAGGGACAGGAACGTGAAAGGCTGATCCGGTCGTGACGTCGAAGCTTGGGTCGTACGTCACACATTGTCAGAGCAAAGAAAGTGTCCAAGAAACACAAAAAACAATAAAAAACACATGCTTGTTTATAAAAATATCTGAGAAGACTGTCAGAGATCTCCGAGTGGATCAGAGCGCCCCCCCGGTGGTGCGGTGCTGTGCAGCAGCTGTATTGCGTAGTGATGAGAGGTAACTGAGCTGTGTAGCTTATCCGAGGCTGGATCCGTCCAGGTTCCTGCTGAGTCCAGGTTCATGCCGAGTTGATCGGATCCGTTAACGTTGTTTTTTACCGTCAAACAACAATCGGAGGAATTTATTTTACAGCCAAATTAACTGATCAGTGACCAGAGTTCTTCACCTTGTCTCTTTATTCCTGGAGGTTTTGAATGCATCACATGACCTTCTTCTGGTTTATTGAACAGGCGGCTAGGTCACCGAGGTCCTCTGGGCCCCCTCGTACGACCACCTGTTATGATCATGTGACTAATGTCCTGATGACACCTGAGCAGGTTTGATCCGCTGAAGAAGGCCATGGGATTCAGTCGAAAGCTCTGTTAACAGTAGAACATTTAGATGATGATGGAACATCCTGATAACTGACGTTCTATATTAATTATTGATCCAAACAGAAAATCTAAAGATTGGAAGCAGCCATTTTCCCTGATTGTGGAAGATTACGTATCCTAATTTATTTTTGATTGATATCATGTGACAACAAAGTAATTTTGCATTTGAAATATGTGGAGCAGAATTCAGCATCTGAAACGTGAAACGAAATTTAGTTCCTCATTTAAATGCTGTGACAGTAAATTATTCATCTACTCATCCATAACCTGAAATCAATCATCATCAAGATTATTGTTACCTGCAGACAGATTTCCTGGTTTTATGAGAAAGTAAAGATAATACATTTGTCGTAAGATGATGAGAAACTCTGATCACTAACTAAACTTTAACAGTCGGAGGTTTTTCTCATTGAACTTATTTGTGCAACTAAATATTTGAACGCCGATGTGGCACTTTAAAGAGCAGGCAGGATTATTATTATTATTATTATTATTATTATTATTAACCAGCTGCTCCAGATTGTCTCAAGGCAAATAGGAAGGATTTGAAGTGTTAAACTGGCACTGAGTAGTTTGGCAAGGTTCCCAGCAGACGGACTGTTGTGACGCTGCATTGAGAACCTGGAACAATATAAAAGTAGAAATCTGTAACATAAAGTCAACGGAGGCAGACGATGACCACGACGAGGACCACGACGAGGACCTGACGAGGACCATGACGTCGTGGTTATGAGGTTGTTGGAGTGTGTGGCGTTTCTTCAGTTTAGCTTCATCGGTTCCGTTTGGTTAGTGAAGGTAGATGCGGTTTAAAGCGGAAAAATCTCAGTTTGGACTCTGAGGCGTCTTTTCTGTCGCCGTGATTCAGCGTTTTGTTGGCTTCAGGTGCAACAGGATCAGAGCAGCCCCCCTACCCCCAACAGGGACCGTTTCCTCCTCCCTCGGGGTCAGTCGGGCCCAGTGGTGGAGACCGAGGCCTGGGGACCCTCACTGTACTGGCCCCCTCCGCTGCTGCTCCCGCCCTCGGGCTCATCCTGGCTGGGGGAGGCCTCATCACTCGGCCCTCCCCTGGATGTGACGGAGGCGGTGGTGGTCTCAGGGGAGGCGCTGTGGGCCTCCTGGGGGGCGCAGCCTGGGTGGTTCTTGCGGAAGTGCTGGTTGAGGATGGCCTGAAAGGGGAAGCTCTTTCCGCAGACGTGACAGTGGAAGGGTTTGTTGCCGGTGTGCTTGCGGATGTGGTACTCCAGCTGGTCCTTGCGGGTGTACTTCTTCCCACAGATGCGGCAAACGAAGGGTGTGATGCCCATGTGCAGGCGCATGTGCCGGTCCAGGCTGCCCTTTTGGTTGAAGGACTTGCAGCAGTAGATGCAGGTGAGCCGAGGGTTGTAGCGGTACCAGCGGTCTCCTACCTGCTCCCTCAGGTAGTCCTCGTAGCCACCCATATCAAACGATGCATGCTCCTCCCCCTGACAGACAGAATGAACCGTTAATACAGCCCAGAACCGGAACAGACTGCATCAGTTTTAATGTCTGAATGAGGTTTTGTGTTGGCAGCATCAGTCTTTCTAAGGTTCTTGTGGTTACAGACAAGGTTCTAGGGATCCTTAAGGTTGTAGTGGCTATTAAAGCTATAAATGGTTAATTAGGGAGTTCAGAAGGTTTTAGAGGTCATGCAAGGTTCTAATGACCACCATTCATCTACAAGGTTCTCGTGGTCATTGAGGAGATTGACTGGGGAAGTAATAGTACTAATACTTGTACTTTTTACAGCAAAGGTAAAGGCTAGCTCCCTCCCAAAGACCTTGGGAGAGTTATTCATTCTTTTATTCCCTCCTGGTTGGACGACTGCTTGATTTTAAGGTTTTAAATGGACTGGCTCCACCCAAGGCTGGGCAATTTATTCGATTTTAATTGATTCATTTGCATTTTTGCTTTCCTACGGTTTGTGATATCGCTGAACCGCAAAATCGTGATGTAAAAACAGTTCTAGACTCCGCAGATTTGTTTTGCTTCAAAGGGCCTCCGTAGTAGCCTACTCTCACTTTCCAGAACGGCAAATACGATCACACCCACCGCGCCCCGACAGACGTACCATTAAAATGTCCACAAAGTCAAACCTCCTTTTACCAATTAAGGAGAATACTTCCAAAAGTGTGCGATCTCAATTTACTGCTCCTTGGCGCTATCCTATCTCTCCTCTCTCTTCCCTCTTGCGTCTTTCTGCCCCTCCTCCTTAAGCCCCGCCCCTCCCGGGCTCTTCCTTACCTGTGGCCAATTGTAACAGACGACACTGACAGATACATGCAGTGAATCAAATTACACAAACAAGAAAAAGGCAGTCTCTATTTTTCTCCTTTACCTTACTGTTACAAACATTTAGAATAATTTACTCATTTATGATTTATTTGTCTTGATCTCTGAGTTAACCATTTTTACTCTTTATTAAACCAAATACATTTTACTTCAGCTTACTTACGGATTTACGGCACTTATTTAGGAACTCATATTTTTGAATCCCTGCTTTCTACACCCGGACTACATATTATTTATTGTATTTCATTTTACAAGTTTTTTCAGGGATGGCCTACAAGAGACATTTTCTGTAGTGGTGCTGTTTTTTTTTTTTTTTAGGCATAGAGGTCCTCCAGCCGGGATTCGAACCAGGGTCGGCTGCTTATGTACCTTCGTACAAGGCATGCGCTCTAACCACTCCGCCACCAGCACACCAGTGCTGTTTTTTTTAAATTCTTGAACAACTGATTTGTTCACATAGGCCTAGACTACTTGGTAATCTCATTGTGTCTCTCATGTATTTAAATTTTGCATTGGGCTTTTTTAGTTGTTGTTTAGAAGAAAAGAGAAAAAAATCGAGGTTTAAAAAGAAAATTGTCTATTAGTTTGAAAAAAATTGAGATTTTATTTTTAGGTCAAATCGCCCGGCCTTAGCGCCACCTTATCTAGCAGATCTATACTCCGGTCAGAGAACTGAAGTCAATCAATCAGATGCTCCTGTACACAATAACTGTTGCGACCGAGTCTTTGGGGTGTGAATAGCAAAGACACATAGTTTACTACAAAGGTATGCGCCAACATCAGACAATTTTGTTATGATTTAACTGCAAACAGATCAAAATGAGGCCAAAGTCACAATATAATGAGGCTGATTGGTTAAAAGTCCAAAGCCATGGTTTGTTAAGTCTCTCCCTAAGACGTTACGCAAATAACTTAAAATGCATGTTTTCTTAATGGCGTTCGGCTCAATCAGAGCTCGATGTTTTCTAGGTATTTGGTCCTCGGGGTGGACAAGCCTTTGCCTCAGGGTGTTGCTAAGCTTGAAGTGCACAGGGACAGGGTGTTTTTTGAATATCCTCCTGAGTTTTGGGAGGAATTGCTTTTTGATTCACAACACCAACCGGAACACAAGTTAGGGGCCATCAGAACCCTCCAGAACTGGCCCAAAATGTACCCACAAGTCCAGGTTCAGGGTCGGTCTAAAAACTTGTGGGTCCCCTGACTGGGCTTCAATCACCCGAACAAAGAGACAACACATACACAACAACATTGTCATTCCATATATTGCGGGTGAGAAACTCACTCCTGGATCCAACCAGGAGGGGGGCCACACTCCTGGACCCCCATGACTCTCACAGTATTAACAACCCTACAAGAAGCTGTGTAAATACATGTAAATGAGTAGCAGGGGTACTAGAAGGAGTAATAGTGAGTAGTCTGGTTCCTGGTACCTGGGAGCTGGACTGACGCAGCTCGTCCGCCCTGCTGGGAGACTCGCTCTTCGCTCTCTGCCGCTCCGCCAGGACGACTACGCTGCCGGTGGGACTGAACCTGAGAGGAACACATGAACACCCTCATCAGGCATCTTCACTTCAGTCAGGAAGACTCTGCAGGGTTAAGGTGACTCACCTTTCTGTCTCACTGAAGCTGGACGACGGCTGGGCGCTCCGGGTCGCCAGCGCCCCCACCGGCCCCGTCACCAGGGTACTGCGTCCTGAAGTGTCAATCATCACGGTAGCCCCCTCCTCCACCTGCCCCCCCTCCTCCTCCTGGTGCTCACCTGCTCCGATCCAATCCTCCATCCTCTCAGTCTTGATCCTTACGCGTTCCATGCCCCCGCCCTCCTCGGCACTACCGGTACGCTCCGGCTCGCTGCTCGTCTCCACATACCACTGACCGGCCCGGTTGATGCGAAGGATGGGTTCTTTGCCAGCTCTACCGGAGGTCCCGGTCTCCTCCAGCCCACTGTGCTCCACTGTTGGCGGCGGGCTGAGGGCCTCTTCGGCGGGGCTGACTGCCTCGCACACCTCAGCACCTCCTCGTGCACCAAGCAGCCGGAGGCTGGCATGATGACCGCCTGCTCGCACCACGGCCTCCAGAGTCCTGCTGCCCCTGGACCCTCGTGCCGCTTCTTCCTCCCTAGGCTCCTCATCCAGGTCGGCCAAACTGATCTTCAGGTGGATGCCCTCCAGGATCTGGGTGCAGCGGTCTATGATGTGCTGCATCTGTAAGAAGCTGGCGGCCGTCAGGTAGCTGATGATGTCGGCAAGCTGCAGACAGAGCCGGCCCGTGTAGCAGAAGGACAGCAGCTGCTCGAAGACAGACGGGTTGCGGATCACGGTCAGCGACACGGTGCTCATCTGGCCTAGAGACATGTGGTCCCGGAAGTACGGTGAGCTGGCGGCAAGGACCACCTTGTGCGCCCGGAAGCTCTGACCCTGTACGTTGACCACAATGTCACAGAGACGGCCCTGCACACGCAGCTGGTTCAGGTGAGACAGAACCGAGTTACTGAAGTCCGGGATGTCCAGCTGGATACTGCCGGAGCGCTCCATGCTGCAGCCTGCAGGGACCCTGTAACAACAGGGACCAGGATCAAATGGTGAACAGTCAAAATACCTGCAGTGACATCACTAAAAGGGGTGTGGCCAGAGGAGACAGAAGTATTAAAAGCCAGGAAGATTTTTTTTAAAACAAAAGTAATTCAAAGAGTCCAATTTTCAAATGACGAGCGTACAAAATTAAATTAAAATGGTCCGCTGGGGCCTGTTAGTACATTTAAAGGTAGTAGAAGTAGGAGTAGTAGTGGTAGTAGTAGTAGTAGTAGCAGTAGTAGTAGTTATAGTAGTAGCAGTAGTGGTAGTAGTAGCAGTAGTAGTAGTAGTAGTAGCAGTAGTAGTAGTAATAGTGGTAGTAGTAGTAGTAGCAGCAGTAGTAGTAGTAGTAGTGGTGGTGGTAGTAGCAGTAGTAGTAGTAATAGTGGTAGTAGTAGTAGTAGCAGCAGTAGTAGTAGTAGTAGTAGTGGTAGTAGCAGTAGTAGTAGTAATAGTGGTAGTAGTAGTGGTAGTAGCAGTAGTAGTAGTAATAGTGGTAGTAGTAGTAGTAGCAGCAGTAGTAGTAGTAGTAGTATTGGTAGCAGTAGTTATAGTAGTAGCAGACTGAAAGTCTGTCAGACGGTGTTTTCTCTCCACTAGGTGACGCTGTAATTCTTTACTCCTGGTGATGTTGGGAGTCTGAACTTTGTTGACTCGAGAAGACCCTGGCTCGGTTCTAGTCCTGACCCTGTTCTAGTCCTGCTCTACGTGGAAATGGTCCTGAGATATCGTAATTAATTATTGATCATATTTAGTTTGAATCATCTGAATCTAAAGTTGAATCTAAATGTTTGTTTTCTGTTAATTTATAGAAATCAGAACTGAACCTTTTGGATCAGACCTGAGCCTGAGTCCTGTCAGACTCTGTGATGCTGGTGTCAGCTCTCAGTCATGTGACACATGAAAACACTGGAACCTGGTTCCACCCAGATCCACATGGAGACTTCAGGTCTGGTACAAGCAGCACAGAACCTGAGACAGGTTCAGGATTCATCTGACCAGCAGCACCCAGAACCAGATTAGGACCCGACCAGTTTGAAGCAGGACCCAAAGCCATATCAGGACTAGACCAGTCTCACAACAGGACCCAGAACCTGACCAGGACCAGACCAGTCAGGACCCAGAACCAAACCAGGACCAGATCAGTCTGCCAACAGGATCCTGAACCAGATCAGAACAAGATTGGGACAAAACCAGTATGACAACAGGATCCTGAACCAGACTAGGACCAGACCAGTCTACTAACAGGATCCTGAATCAGGACCGGTTCAGGACCAGACCATTCTGACAGCAGGATCCTGAACCAGTTCAGGACCAGTACAATCTAACAGCAGGATCCTGAAACAGATCAGGACCAGAGCAGTCTGACAGCAGGATCCAGAACCAATAGAAATCTGGATCAGGGTCCAGATTCATGTCAGTGCCGGTCTGTGTCGGGGGACCAGGTAAACCACCAGGTGTGCAGCCGGACTCTCACCTGAAGGGGGACGGGGAGATCGCTTCTGGTTTCGGGGTGCGGTACGGTAGAGGCTTCAGTCCTGCAGCCGGCTGAGCATCGTCAGCAGGCCGGGGGATGACAACTCGGCTCGGCTTAGCGCGGCCCGGTCCGACCCGGTCTGGCAGACTGCAGCTCCACCCGCCGCTCCTCCGGGCTCCGGGACTCCAGCGGCGGTCGCGACGGGTTCAAGGCCGAGGACCAGCAACTGAGCTCGGGAACCGGTCCGTCGGCTGCCGCAGCGCCGCCATTCCGCTGGAAGTCAGACGGTTCTGGGTCGGACTCGGTTCTGGTTCCGCGGTCTGCGGCCGCTTCTCATCTTCCTTTTCACAGCAGAAGGGCCGAGGCTGCAGGAAGGAAGGAGGGAAGGAAGAAAACGCGCGGGTCATGCTGGGAGACGTAGTCCATGTCCCGAAGGAGAGCTGGCGTCGCCGCTGGGTTGAAGACTTCATCTCCCAGCATGCATCTGTGACGAGAGGGGTCATCACGGCACTTGGGAGTTGGAGTGGAGTTCACACGCACGCACACACACACGCACGCACACACACACACACTCAATTCCCTTATTCCCTCTATTCATTTGTTTATATAGCTTTCATTTTTCTTATTCTTTTTTAAAATTCTGTTTAAATGTTTTTATTTATTTATTTATTTCAAGAATTTAATTTACTTACCTTACTATTTAATTTCCCATTAAATTGTTTATTGTTATTAATTTATTTTATTTTGTTTCAATGTATTTATTAATTTTCAAATGTATGAATTTGTTTTATTTTATATTCCCTTTAAATTATATATTTCTAATCATTTTTATTTTCTGTTTAAACATAGAAAGGCAGCAACAGTACATGTGTACAACCAGCAGGTGGCAGCAGTTAGCAAACTACAATAACCTGTTTCACTAACAGTTTATAATGACGTTAAAACAAGGAACAAACTTCATCATTATTAAACTGTTTATCTCCAGATCAGATTTGTATATTAAATGTATTATTAGATATTCATATCGACACATCGTCATCTTATAAAGAGTAATGTAAATGCTGTTTATTTATTATTTAAATGTAAAATATTTACACCATGTTATTCTATTTCTACTTTCATATTGTTCATTATGTCCAGATGTGAAAATAAAAAAATCTAATATTAATGAACTTACAGCAGAACCAGGTCCTTCGGGTCCAGCTGAGACCGGATTACATTTACATTTACATTTACATTTACATTTAGGGCCTCTGCGAGGTCAGCAGGGGGTGGAGTCAGGAGGTCTGATGACTTCATCAATATGTCGACTTTAGCCTCATTCAGCAGACGCTTTTGTCCAAAGCGACTTACAATAAGTACATTTGTCAAAAGAAAGAAACCACAACATATCATTGCCGATAAAGTAAGAGCGAAAAAATAGAAACAAGTGTTAGGTTCTCGTCTGAGTAAAATAGTAATTGTTCAGCAAGTATACCTTAAGAACAACAGTGCTATGATCAAAGTGCTATAGGTAAGAACATAGAAGTGCTTTTTCGTTTTTTGTTGTTTTTTCAGAGTCGAGGTGAAGTTTGAACAGGTGAGACTTGAGCCTTTTTCGGAAGATGGCAAATGACTCAGCTGTCCTGACATTAGTCGGAGTTCGTTCCACCACTGAGGCGCCAGAACAGAGAAGAGTCGGGACTTTGCTGAGTGACATTTGTTTGGTTTCAGCGATGGTGGTACTAGCCGGCCAGCTGAAGTCGAGGAGCGAAGTGCTCACTTCAGGGCATGAGGTTTGACCAGTGTTTGAAGGTAGATGGGTGCCGTTCCATTGATGGCCTTGAAGGCCAGTGCCATCGTCTTGAATTGGATGCGTGCTGCAACAGGGAGCCAGTGGAGGTCACAGAGGAGGGGGGTCACATGGGAGAATTTGGGTTCTGGATACGCTGCAATGGTTTAGTCGCCGAGGCCGGTAGTCCAGCCAGGAGAGAGTTGCAGTAGTCAAGGCGGGAGATGACCAGTGCTTGGACCAGGAGTTGCGTTGCGTCCTTTGTGAGGAAAGTCCGAATCCTGTCGATATTGTAGAGGGCAGCACAGCAGTGATGTTGGGGGTGCAGGATAGTTGGTCATCGAGGATTACACCTGGGTTACTGGCAGTTGACGAAGGCAATACTGTGATGCCCTCGACAGTGACCGACAGGTCCATGCAAGGGCAGTCTTTCCCTGGGATGAAGAGGAGTTCGGTTTTATTCAGGTTAAGCTTGAGGTGATGCGCAGTTATCCAGACAGAGATGTCTGCCAGACATTCCGAGATGCAAATGCAATGTGAGTGTCAGAGGTTGGGGGAAAAGAGAGGAACAACTGAGTGTCATCTGCGTAACAATGGTAGGAGAATCCATGTGATTACAGAGCCTAGTGATCCGGTGTATAATGAGAACAGAAGCGGTCCTAGTACTGAGCCTTGAGGGACAACCGTTTCCAGAGAACAGGGTTTGGATATAAAGCCATGAGGAGCTGATGTCATTTACTTTGTTGGTAAAGTAAGTTGCAAAGTCATCAGCAGTTAGGGAGGAGGGAGGGGGAGGAGTAGGAGGGGTGAGGAGGGAGGAGAACATGGAGAAGAGTTTCCTGGGGTTGGAGGTGGAAGAATTGATCCTTGACAGGTAGAAGGCAGATTTAGCTGCCAAAACAGTTGAGGTGAAGTCAGCGAGGAGGTGGTGGTAGTGAGCAAAGTCCTCATCCTGGCCCGATTTCTTCCATTTTCTCTCTGCCGCTCGCAACACTGATCACCAGATCCCTGCCAGACTGACGGACCTGCAGCTGCTTTAAATATTATCAAATGTCTGTATAATAATTAAAAATAATCCATGATGGTGATAATTTATTCTCATTATTATCCATCAGATCTTCGTCATCATCAATGTTTTGGATCATTTTGTAAAACGGAAAATAAAGTTTAATAAATCTCAACTAAAGAGAAAATAAAATGTTGTTTCTCTGTCATATTAAGAGTTTAATGTTTTCCTGTTGAATTATTAAACTGACCAGATGTTTCAGGTCCTGATGGGACCACCAGGAGGCAGCGTGAACCCAGACCTGAAGACCACTGAAGACCATCACTGATGAACTTGGGACCTTGACTACTCCAGGGAACCAGACCTATTCTGACCCCACAATGATGGATGGATCCTGGATCATAAAGGTCAGTGTGGAGCCTCATTATAGCCAGGACCAGGACCAGGACCTGAGACTACGTGAACATCAGCCAAAATGTGTGTTTCTGTCTTTATTAAACACTAATGAACACTCAGGAATTAACGGGTTAAATCACCGGTAACCATGGTAACAGAGTCTGATCTGTACGGAGGCCCATTACTGCCAATAGTTGAAATTGTTAAAAGGTGAGTTTTCTCTGTGAGTCCTGCTTGAAGGATCATTTTTCCATTTTATGTTGAGTTTATTTAACAGCGGAGTTGATCTGCTGTTAAATAAACTTTCAATCTAAATGTTTCATACATCTTCAATTAATTCATTTATTTATTTAAATTATAACTGATTTCTTGTTAAATTCATCCTCATATGATTTGATATTCTCTCTCGGGCAGAAATGAGCCTCCGTACATCTGAAACATGACTGAAGCAACAAATCTTTAATTTATGTGATTTTTTTTCTTCCTGCTTTCAAATATAAATTAATTATACTACACTGATGTCACTACTGATGACGACGACAACAACAACAACAACACAGAGAGGAAGTAGAAAACACATTCTGACCAACAGAAGTTTCTAAAACTTAAAACAGTTAACTTTGTACAAAAAAGCATAAATTCAAAGGTCAGGTTCTTCTGAGAGACGTCAGATAAAAGATTGAAGATTGATGAATCAGCACATTTATCTGAAGATCGAAGACTCAGCACTTTTATCTGAAGATCATTGACTCAGCATATTCATCTGAAGATTGATGACTCAGCACATTTATCTGAAGATTGAGGACCGAGATTGATGACTCAGCACATTTATCTTTAAATCAAAGACTCAGCAAATTGATCTGAAATTCAATGACTGCACATTCTTATAAAGATTGATGACTCAGCACATTCATCTGAAGATCAATGATGCCGCACATTTATCTGAAGAACAATGACTAAGCACATTTAGCTTAAGATCAATGACTCAGCAAATGTATCTTAAAATCAAAGACTCAGCAAATTGATCTGAAAATCAATGACTCAGCAAATTCATCTTAAGAGCAATGACTCAGCACATCCTCTGGATGAAATCCAAATTTCAACTGATCACAGATTGATATGGACCTGGAAAACAACATGCTGAAGTATTATTATTACTATTATTATTATTATTATTATTATTATTATTGATTAACTGACTTCAGTTTCCTGACAGATTGCTAATACTTTACGATGTTTAATCATCTTAAATTGTAAATGGTTTACAAGAAACAATCTGAGGAATATTAGTTTTAACAGGACTTAAAATGAAACACTGTTTGATTTTTTTCTAGTTGAACCATAAATGTGTCTCAGAGCCCATTAATGTAGGAAGGAAATGGTAGAAAGCTCAGGAAGAAAGTTGTGAACGTAGTTGTGAATGTGCAGCTTCTTTCTCTGACTGACGATATCAATCAACACGTGATGCTCAAGTCACATGACCTGTTGGATCGAAGCGCCTGGACTCAGAATTCATGATTTATTCAAGTTTCACAGCAGCTCGTTAAATCAAATCTACTGGTTTCATGTTCAGGGACATTTAGTGTCTGAAGCTAACGTTAGCTTTAGTTGTCTGAAGCTAACGTTGGTTTTGTCGTCTAAAGCTAATGTTGGTTTTGTTGTCTACTGCTAACGTTGGTTTTGTCATCTAAAGCTAACGTTGGTTTTGTTGTCTGAAGCTAACGTTGGTTTTGTTGTCTGAAGCTAACGTTGGTTTTGTTGTCTGAAGCTACGTTGGTTTTGTTGTCTGAAGCTAACGTTGGTTTTGTTGTCTGAAGCTAACGTTGGTTTTGCAGCGTAGCAATACTTCCCATTGAAACTCATTAGTTTGAAACTCCGTCCGTGTAGACAAGTCCGTAGATCGCGTTTTGCCAAACTGCTGTGAGACTTTTGTATTTTTCACATGTGAATTATTTTAAATGTCAGTGTTTAAGCGCTACGGTTCTAGTTAGAGTCTGATCAGGATCAACGACTCTTCTGTGAAGCTCAGACCTGATCAGACCTGATGTGGATCTTCAGGTGAACCTGCTGGTCCTCGATGACACAATCCAGGTGTGAGCTTCTCACTCTGAGGGGTCACTGGTCCCTGTTGAACCATGTTCAAAGTCTCCATAAGTGCTGTGAGTCCTGATTGGCTGAAGGTTCGGACCGGACCGGACCGCCGCGATGACGGTGACGGCTTGTTTCCTTTCGGACGCCGACTCTACGTGTGACGCGCTACGGCAGGTTTAGGATGATGAGGTGATGTTCCCCGAGGATGCCGCCCCCTTCGGAAGATGCTCCGCCCCCTCCCGGTGGGGGTGGGAGGAGTTATCAGACCTGCTGCGGCTGAACTCCGCCCCCAGGGTCGGCCCGGTGGACTTGGCGGCAGGTCGGATGCAGGCGGTGCAGCACAGCAGCGTCTTCAGGAAGGCGCGGCGCATCTCGTTGCTGGTCAGCGTGTAGATGAGTGGGTTCATGGCAGAGTTGAGCACGGCGAGCGCCAGGAACCACTCGGCCTTGTAGAGGATCGGGCAGCTCAGCGTCTCGCAAGCGGCGTCCAGCAGCAGCAGCACGAAGAGTGGTGCCCAGCAGGCGATGAAGCAGCTCAGCACAATGATGACGGTCTTCAGCAGCGCCATTGACTTCTCCGAGCTCTTGATGCTGGCTCCAGCGGCGCCGCTGCGGCCATTGGTTGCTTTCCGGAAGACGAGCTTGCGGCTGCGCGTGCGCACCAGTGCGTAGATGCGGGCGTACAAGACCACGACGGCGAGCAGGAGGACGCTAAACACGCTGGTGCAGAACAGGATGTAGGTCTTGTGGTAGAGCGGCAGCACTGTGGAGCAGCGCGTCACACTGCGGATGCAGTTCCAGCCCATGAGTGGCAGCCCACCCAGAGCCGCCGCCACCATCCACACAGCACTGATCAGTAGGAAGACGCGGCAAGTGTTGCCATTGTTGTGCAGCTTCATCTTCAGCATGGTGAGGTGGCGCTCGATGGCGATGGCGAGCAGGCTGAACACGGACGCCGCCAGCGCCACGAACATGCTGCCCTCCCGCACAAACCACTGCGTGGGCGTCAGCTTGTAGGTGTTGGCGCCCGACAGCAGGATGTTGGCGGTGTAGACGCCGCCGGCCAGCAGGTCGGACAGTGCCAGGTTCCCAATGAAGTAATACATGGGCTTGTGGAACTTCTTGGTCCTCCAGATGGTGGTCAGGACCAGGACGTTCTCCAGGATGATGAAGCAGCACACGATGATGAAGACCACCGAGTCCGCCTTCAGGCCCTGGTCCTGCTGGGTCTTGCGGAACTTGCCGGTGTAGTTGTAGTGTTTGGCGATCAGGTCGGAGTAGCTGGGCTCAGCCATGACCTGCAGGGGCAGCGGGAGTCCAGCAGGGGGCGTCCTCAGACCTCAGTCCTCCATGTCAGGCAGTGGACCGTGAAGACCAGAGGAGACGGCCCTGCTGTCGGAGGGGGACATGGTCCTGCAGAGACACGGGGACAATGTCAGAACTGGTTTCTCATTTAGATTTTAAAGTCACAACCCAGTTCCTGGAACTGGTCCAAGAGAACCGGGACCTGTTTTTACAGTAAAGGTCACTTTAAGTCTTCAGGAAATTAGTCGTTTAAAGCTGCAGAAACACTCAGAAACACAGTTCATAGACCCGTTTGACGATTGAGTCCCTCAGAGTCCCTTAAAATCCCTCCAAGTCCCTTAAAGTCCCTCCAAGTCCCTCCGAGTCCCTTAAAGTCCTTTAAAGTCCCTCAAAGCCCCCCCCCCCCCTCCCCGAGTCTGATTCCCTTAAAGTCCTTCAAAGTCCCTTAAAGTCCCTCAAAGTCCTTCCTTTAAAAACGTGTTTTTATCTAAAATCTCCTTTAAAGCTGCAGATTTGAACTCCTTGAAACTGAATAAAAAGAAAACATTTAAACGTTAAATCTTTCAACGTTTCGAACCGAGAATGACAGAAATCCCGTTAATGGAAGAAATCCCGTTAATGATCCATTATTTCCGTTGAAGAGCGGAATCGATCAGCGCGTATTTCTCATGGACATTTAAAGAAATTAATCAAAAGAAACGAACCGTCGTCGCGTTGAATTTCTTCACAATAAAATTCGAAAGATCGAACGGAGTTTCTCCCGAAGATTCACGAAGTTTAAACAGAGAAAATAGAGTTTTACCTTCAGAGTGTTCAGAGAGGAGACGAGTCCGGAGAGAGAGAGAGAGAGAGAGAGAGAGAGAGAGAGAGAGAGAGAGAGAGGATGATGATGATGTCCCCCCTCCTCCTTCTGCTGCTGCTTCATTGTATCTTTGCTCTTTTATTCTTCTTATAATAACTGGAATATATCAACACAAAGGGCTTTATGAACAAATCAATAATAAAGATAACGGTAAAAAAAATAATAAAAAAAAATATATATATATATATATATATATAATGTAAAAACACCTATGAACATGAGATAAAATAACAAGCTGAAAAGGTAATTGTATTAAAATCAACAGAAATCTGGTTCTCTGATTTAAATATAAAATAAAACAACAGATTATAATATTATATATTATATTATATATATATAATATATAAAACATTGTTGATAGAAATCTCCATCCTTTTGTTTGCTGTGTGGGAACCAACCAGCTGACCCCTCCAGCTGACCTCTGACCCCTGACCTCCATCTTCTCTGCGAGGTCAGCAGGGGGTGGAGTCAGGAGGTCTGATGACTTCATCAATATGTCGACTTTAAAACCAGCTGATTTCATAGTAAAACCTTTTTATTAATGAGATGTTGATAAACAAGCCAACCAATGAGGCTTTCACTCCATCCATTACCAATATGACAAGTAAAGATTATGGTTGGTTGGTAGGTTGCTAGGTTGGTTGGTTAGTTGTTTGGATGGTTGGTTAGTTGTTTGGATGGTTGGTAGGTTGGTTGGTTGGTTGCTAGGTTGGTTGCTAGGTTTGTTGGTTTGTTGGTTTGATGGTTGGTAGGTTGGTTGGTTGCTAGGTTGGTTGGTAGGTTGGTTGGTTGCTAGGTTGGTTGGTAGGTTGGTTAGTTAATTGGTTGGATGGTTGGTGTGTTGGTTGGTTAGTTGGTTGGATGGTTGGTAGGTTGGTTGGTAGGTTGGTTGGTTGGTTGGTTGGTAGGCCTGCACTGGCCTGCAGAAGGATCTGTCCCCAAAACTGCAGAGGTTGGTTTTGTGGGTGGAGAGGAGACTGGCTGATGTGGATCCAGGATTTTGTAGGTGATGTGGTGGGAGGTGGGAAGCCAATGGAATTGGTTCTCCTAGTGTCCCAGTCAGGTCCTCCTAGTGTCCCAGTCAGGTCTGGTGGTGTATTTGGAGGATATTAACTGGTTTTACTGGTGGCATACTGGGACCATCCTGGTTGTTGGTCCTGGTTTCAGTTTGCTGAGATGAGGCGACGCCGGAGGGGGAGGAGGTGGAAGGGCTTGTGGGTAACAAAGGCCTCTTTCCTCAGAGCTGCTGACTGTATTCAGAGTCTGCATAGCTGAGTGTCTCCATGACGACGACTGGAGGGAACCAGGGGGACCAGGGGGAACCGAAGACCAGGACAACCTACAGATCCACAAACACACAGACATGTTCACTTCTGGTGGACTCTGTTAGACTCTGGTAGTCCCCTGGTAGATCCTGTTAGACCATAGTAGAGCCTGTTAGATTCTATTAGTCCTGGTCTTAGTCGTGGTTCTGTCTCAATCTTGGTCAAGTTGGTCTCAGTCCTGGTCCTCGTTTCAGTCCTAATCCTGGTCTCAGTGCTGATCCTGGTCTCAGTCCTGATCCCCCAATTTTTTTTGCAGTTTTGAAGAAACTGCTGAACATCTGAAATGTGTGTGTGTGTGTGTGTGTGTGTGTGTGTGTGTGTGTGTGTGTGTGTGTGTGTGTGTGTGTGTGTGTGTGTGTGTGTGTGCGTGCGTGTGCGTGTGCGTGTGCGTGTGCGTGTGTGTGTGTGTGTGTGTGTGTGTGAAGCTTCAGTGGTCACAACAAACACCACAGAAGAAGAACTTAAAGGACGACCTGTCCTACTTACCGAGGCACAGATCATAGAAAAAGGTCTCATTAAGGTCCTGGTTCAGGGTCTGATCCGGGTTCAGGTTCAGTATCCTGGGTTCTGGTTCAGAACAGAATCCAGGTTTCTGCTACCTGAACTAAGTATTTATACAAATGCTCCATGACTAGTTAATGTACTAATAACCCAAATACTCCTTTACTAGTAAAGATAATAACTAGCTATGACATTACCTAGCTAGCTAGCTACCTAGCTAACATCTCTCTCCAGAGCTGCTTCCTCTCTTTTCCTGGTGAGCTGTGACAACACTGGTTTGTGAGCTTTGACATCACTGGTTTGTGAAGTGTGACATCACTTGTTTGAGGTGAGAAAGCACAAAGACTGATGGGAAGAAGTCAAGTTGCTCACAACATTAATGGGACATGACTGATTCAGATCCAGATGGAGAGGAGTTCAGTGGATCAGAGGAAGTCTTCACCGGTCTAGGCCTGTAGCAACTGCACTAAGGGCTGGTCCAAGACAGGCCTAAGTATAATCCTTATCAGAGAGGAACGTCTTAAACCTGGGGAGGGGGTCTGCCTCTTGGACTGAAACTGGCAGCCGGTTCTTCAGGAGGGGGGCATGATAGCTGAAGGCTCTGGCTCCCTCTAGGAACCACCATCCATTCATCGTATTCAAGGTCGCAGGGGGGCTGAAGCCGATCCCAGCTGTCAGTGGGCGAAGGCAGGGTACACCCTGGACAGGTCGCCAGTCCATCTCAGGGCCGACATGTAGAGACATACAACCATTCACTCTCACATTCACACCTCAGGGCAATTTAGAGTCACCAATTAACCTATCCCCATCCTGCATGTCTTTGGACTGTGGGAGGAAGCCGGAGAACCCGGAGAGAACCCACGCTTACACGGGGAGAACATGCAAACTCCACACAGAAGGAATCAAACCCGGGACCCTCTCGCTGTGAGGTGACAGTGCTACCCACTAAACCACCGTGCAGCCTCTAGGAACCACCAGTAACCCTTCATTCAGGGAGCAATAGGGTACTATGAAGTCTTTCAGGTGTGATGGTCCTGAACATTCAGGTCTTTGTAGGTGAGGAGGAGGATTTTACAGGCAACTGATCCAGAGAAGCTAATACAGGACTAATGTGGGTTCCTCTCTCTAGTTCTTGTCAGAACATGGGCCTGATTCCTTGAAGTCTGTTTTATGAACCTTAAACCGGATCAAACCAAACGGAAACTGTTCACGGGGTCTTAGTCATACCTTTACTGCAGTAAAGGATCTGAAAACATCTTCCATCGTACAGTCTGGATGTCTGACTGCAGGGGTATAGAAAGGGGTACGGGGGTATTTAGGGGTGCTGGGGGGTAGGGGGGTGCTGGTGATGGAGGCCTTTTAGCATTCAGCAGGGCGCTCATTAGAAATGCAAAGCTGCAGTGTTGGTGCTGCCGGCCTGAATGAGTCGTCTTTGTCCTGTAATTGGAGATGTTTCTGGGGGACCACAAAGAACCCAGGGCCCCACCGGCCCCCTGCACCACCCCCCCACCCCACACACACACACACACACACACACACACACACACACCTCTCTGATTCATCCTGTCCTCAGTCCTCTCTCTGTTGTATAACTTGTTGCATAAAGATTCCGTTTCCAGGAAGTGATCCAATCAAAGTGGAGGAACCACGAAGGTGACAGAGTCCAGGTGAGTCCGTCGGGTGTAGTGATGAACGCCTGTTTGATGTCACATGACATCAAGAAGCCAGTTGTCATCTTCTTAAAATGACCAGTGTCTTCTTAAAGAACCCTCTCGAGATGTAGCCCAACAGAGGCTAAGTCCCGCCCCTTCTGGTGGTCCACCCTGGGACCTCAATTTAGAACAAATATGTCCGCTAGTCAATGGAGACAGATCAATACATTTTTGATCCTGTTTTAATTAGAAATATGATGTTGGTCCCTGGACTAATGTGAGCTACTATCGTAGACCTCTGGGCGACCACAGACAGTCTCTGGTTTCTCCACATAGTCTGGCCTGGTCCCTGGACTAATGTGAGCTACTACCTAGACCTCAGAGGGCCCACAGACAGTCTCTGGTTTCCCCACATAGTCTGGTCTCTGGACTAATGTGAGCTACTATCTAGTCCTCTGAGGGACCATAGACACTCTCTGGTGTGGTCTGGTCTCTGGACGTGGTCTCTCTCATGTTTCTCAAACATGTGTAATCCCGTTAATCTCTGTAATCCCGTTCCCGTCTGATTCACCTGAACTCAGCTGGAAACGTTCTGTTTATCTTCTGTGTTTACACACATGTAAATCCTGTCTGAGCTTTTCAAAATAAAAGCTTTTTGTCTAAACTAGTGCAATTACATTTAATTTAATTTGTTATTTTAGTTTCGTTTTCAAAAACATTTGTAACATGATTGAAATAAAAAAAATACAAATTAAATTAAATTAGTATCACCGTCCACTCACATGTATTTATTATTTATGTTTCTGCATGAAAGTTAAATATGCAAATATGCAAATTTCGTTTGTTTTCATGAAGCATCACTTTAAACGTTGCAAGGCATTGTGGGTCGCCGGTCTCTCCTTTGGTAAAGGAGACCTGGAAGGAAGCAAGCAAATTTGGAGGGTCGGACCGAGTCTCATCAGGGCCGACACCCAAATCAGGTTCAACCCTGTTTCACACGACATGTTTTCTGCCAAGTGGTCCTGGTCCTGAACGGGTGCTGATCCAGATCAGGATGTGAGGCTGTAGAGAAACAGTTAACAGAGACGAAACGGAGCCTGGATTCTCTGGGTGACTGGAGCTGAACAAGACCTGAACCACCAACAAAAGACCACGATCCTCCTCCTCCTCACCCATCCCCCTCCTCCACGGCCCCCATTATGTAACCCCCCAGCCCTCCCAGTCCTGAAGTGGTTCCCAGTTAGAGGAGTGAGGGGGACTGGGGGGGTCACGTGGTCCAGAGAGGCCTGTTTACCACAACAAGGGGCGACCGAAGGAGAAACAGACTGTGAAGAGAGAGAGAAAAGAGGTATTTCCCACGCCGCACTGCCCACCGCGTCACCATGGCGACCACCAGGTCCAACCAATCACACCAGACTATACTCTCACATACACACCAGATATACAGAGATTTGTATTATTATCATCATCATCATCATTATTATTATTATTATCATTATTGTAGTGGGTAGCACGGTCGCCTCACAGCGGGAGGGTCCCGGATTCGATTCCCAGTTTGGGTTCGGGTTCCTTCTGTGTGGAGTTTGCATGTTCTCCCCTTGTGAGTGTGGGTTCTCTCCGGGTTCTCCCGCTTCCTCCTACAGTCCAAAGACATGCAGGATGGGGATAGGTTAATCGATGACTCTATATGTCCCATAGATGTGAATCTGAGTGTGAATGGTTGTCTGTCTCTTTTTGTCGGCCCTGTGATAGACAGGTTACCTGTCTGTCTCTACATGTCGGCCCTGTGATAGACTGGTTACCTGTCTGTCTCTACATGTCAGCCCTGTGAAGACTGGTTACCTGTCTATCTCTACATGTCGGCCCTGTAATAGACTGGTTACCTGTCTATCTCTACATGTCGGCCCTGTGATAGACTGGTTACCTGTCTATCTCTACATGTCAGCCCTGTGAAGACTGGTTACCTGTCTGTCTCTACATGTCAGCCCTGTGAAGACTGGTTACCTGTCTATCTCTACATGTCGGCCCTGTAATAGACTGGTTACCTGTCTGTCTTTACATGTCAGCCCTGTGAAGACTGGTTACCTGTCTATCTCTACATGTCGGCCCTGTGATAGACTGGTTACCTGTCTGTCTCTACATGTCAGCCCTGTGATAGACTGGTTACCTGTCTATCTCTACATGTCGGCCCTGTAATAGACTGGTTACCTGTCTGTCTCTACATGTCAGCCCTGTGAAGACTGGTTACCTGTCTATCTCTACATGTTGGCCCTGTGATAGGCTGGCGTCCTGTCTAGGGTGTACCCTGCCTTCGCCCAATGTTGGGCTGGGATTGGCACATACAGGATCAGCGGTAGACATATATACATATATATTTCAATGATATAAATATATATTTTATATATTATATAAGTTTAATAATATAAATTAATATTATTATTAATGATAATATATTATATAAAAAATATATATTAATATATATATGATATATACATGTAAATAATAATAATAATTATATATATATTTATTGATTATTGATTTGTTGTTTTATTGATATATGAATATATATCAATATAAAGTATTAATAATAATTCATTATGATATAATTATTAAATATTAAATATTTTTATATTAGTTTTATTTGTTCATATTAGTCCATATTTAAGATTAACTGAACGGTTAAAGTCACATTATTACACAGTGTTGGACCTGAACCTGCTGCTGGACCTGAACCGGCTGTTTATAGAACCTGTTTAAATGAAAGGAAGAGGCGGGAGGACGACCCGCGGGATCCGTCGGTGGAGTTCAGTGTCGCGGCTCCAACTGTCGTGAACGTGAACGCTTTACTGCAGGCCGTATTCCGCTCCGTGCAGCGAATCCCACGTGAGAACAACAGTGTTGTGAAGCTGAAGACCCGGACACTGCCGGACCCGGACACTCCCGGACTCGGACTCTACCGGACCCGGACAGTCCCAGACCCCGACTCTACCGGACCGCGACTCTCCCGGACACCGACCCTCACGTACACCGACCCTCTCTCACTCTGACGCCGGCGGGATGTTGTATCTGGTCGGCCTCGGGCTTGGCGACGCAGCGGACATCACGGTGAAGGGTCTGCAGGCGGTGAAGACCTGCTCCCGGGTCTACCTGGAGGCATACACCTCCGTCCTCACGGTGGGCAAGGAGGCTCTGGTGGGTCACTGTTATTATTATTATTTAGTGTTTTATGAACCTCCCCTTTCATCTCTCTTGGTGACGTTCGAGCGTGAACCCCTTCCACGTCCTTCTTCCTGTTTTTAAAACCATATATTTATACATACCGGTATATTGAAATGCAGAATGCACCTTGAACACCTGGATGAGAGGTGTAGCCAGGTGTGGCCAGGTGAAGTCCTGATCCCAGGGTCTCTGAACTCCCCCTGACCTCTCTCTCCCTGCTCTGTCTATTGCAATAACACAGATTAAAACATATATTCGCAAAGCAAATGTTTTGAGCCTCACCGTTTCTACTGTTAACTGATCTATATTGCGGCTATATTGGGGCGACTGTGGCTCAGTTGGTAGAGCGGGTTGGCCAATGTTCGGAGGGTCGGCGGTTCGATACCCGCCCTTGTCACTGTGTCATGGTCGTTGTGTCCTTGGGCAAGACACTTCACCCAGCTTGCCTCGTGTGAATGTGTATGAATGCTGTATGTTTGAGGTGGGGGTCGGAGGGGCAGCCACGCTTCCGTCAGTCTGCCCCAGGGCAGCTGTGGCTACTATCGTAGTTTACTACCACCGGTATGACTGTGTGTGAATGAATGGAACCCGGAACCCTGTCAGAGCGCTTTGAGTGTCTAGAAAAGCGCCATATAAATCCAATCCATTATTATTATTATTATTATATTGATCTCATTAAGGTGACATCATTGAGCTAACATCATCATCAGGCACACAGCATCACTCAGAGTCACTATTACAGCAGCAGCACTGCCGGCGCACATTAATAAATTAATATATATATATATATATATATATATATATATATATATATATATATATATATATTAATATGAATATATATGTGTGTGTGTGTGTATGTTGAGTCCCTGCTGGTCTTGCATCCCCCCAGGAGGAGTACTACGGGAAGGACCTGATCCTGGCTGACAGAGACCTGGTTGAACAGGGGGCCGACGAGATCCTGAAGGATGCTGATGTGACCGACGTGGCTTTCCTGGTGGTGGGGGACCCGTTCGGGTGAGTGGTGTGGTCCACGTACGCGGCAGCTCTGAGATCTGCTGAGTCAGCTCTCCGAGGGTTTCCTGTGACCACAGAGCTGCTCTCAGATCTGATCTCAGAGCCACATTCCTCCCCAGACCGCCAGTTAATAACAGACCTCGGATCGCGGTCTGGAACTCTGTGGACTTTTGTTCTCTCCTACCCAGAATCCTCCTCTTCTCTGGACTTTATTTTGACTCGCATACAAATACTCACTAGAGCAGCAAGTGTGGATTAATCCACCGCTGAAAAAAGTCACCCACAAAGTCCCTCTTCCTCCTGTTGGTTGGATGAATACGAACAGCTGATTAAAAATGAATGATGACGAAGGAATCAATGAGACGCAGACGGGGAGGAGACGTACCAACGTCTGCTGTTTGAGGCTAAAATGATGGAATTATTATTATTGGTCAACCAATGGTTAAGTGATGTCTTCAGGGAGCACAGGAATTCTTAGTTTCCTGTCTTTTTCTTAGTTTTCTATGTCTGATTCATTTATTTTCACGTGAATCTGCACAGTTATCTGATTTTATTTCTTATTGAATCGTTTAAACTGATGGCAGCCTTGTTCCTCCGTACGAACAAAGAGGTGTTAAACAGCGTTTCCTGTTGTCCTGCAGCGCCACAACCCACAGCGACCTGGTGCTGAGAGCAGTGAATGCTGGGATACCGTACAGAGTCATCCACAATGCCTCCATCATGAACGCAGTCGGCTGCTGTGGACTGCAGGTACATCCCTCCCCCCAGCCCCATCCCTACCCCCCCGCCCCATCTGCTGATGAAAGACATTAAAGTGATCATCAATAACTGAGCTGTCACAGCAGCCAATCAGAGAGCAGGACCCAGCTGTCCACACACACACTCATTAGCATTAATGCTCAACTGGGAGGTGGTTAATATGCTAATGAAGGGCGGGGTATGCAAATGAGCTCACTGTTCCCTCCACTGGGAGTCAATCCATGTCCAGAGTCTGACCTCCCCTGGGAAGAAAACTGTATGACCTGTGTGTGTGTGTGTGTGTGTAAAAATGTGTGTGCGTGTGTAGCTCTATAACTTCGGAGAGACGGTGTCATTGGTGTTCTGGACGGAGTCCTGGAGACCAGAGAGCTTCTACGACAAAATCTGTAAAAACAGAACAGCTGGACTCCACACACTCTGCCTGCTGGGTGAGAGTGAGACACACGTTTATTTACATGTATGTTGTTTTTCTCTCTTTCCTGCTCTGCACTTAAAAGGTTCTATATAGATAAAGTTGATTATTTCTACTATTAATTAAAGTAATTAAAAAATGTACAAATTTAAAAAACGTAAAAAATGTAAACAGAGTTTTGGAGTTTGTTCTGGATGAAACATGTTGTGAGAACGAAGTTAAAAGTAAATGTTTTTCTTCACAGATATTAAAGTCAAAGAGCAGAGCATCGAGAACATGATGAGGTAAGAACCGGAACCAGGTCCAGGTCCTCCTCCTGGTCTATATGATGTCTGTCGCAGCTGGTTTCAGGTTTGCAGGCTGATGATGTCATGATTATTATTATTACCGGTATACGTTCACGTCGGTGCAGAGAAGTTATTTAAGGAAAGTTGTCGAACCGGGTTAGAAGTATAAATATAATATACATATTATATATAATATATATTTTATATATATAATATATACAGCTCTTTTATAACAAACTTAGACTTTTTAATATTAATTTGTATTAGTTTTGTGACTTTGACTTTTTACATCATATTTTTAATGTCATTCTATACATTTTTTTGAATTAAACTATTTTTGTATTATACCTAATTAAACGTTTTGATAAATTGATAATCAACTAATAGAGCTATTAATTATCAATGCATAGATGTAGATCTGATGGATTTCTTAAATATTTCACGTTGGTGTTGATGAACTCGAAGGGAACGAAGGATCAATGGATCAGTTTGTGAGCAGGTTCATGATTGTTGATTGACTGATTTCAGGGGGAAGAAGATCTACGAGCCGCCTCGCTTCATGACCATCAGTCAGGCTGCAGACCAGCTGATCCAGATCATCCAGAGGAGGAGGGAGGCGGGGGTGGAGCCTGAGCTGGGGGCGGAGCTGGGTGAGTGTCTGCTGTCTTCTGATTGGCTTAAGGGGGAAAGCGTGATACTTCATCATCTGAGGGGAAACATAAATATGAGGTCCAGTTGAGCCTTTATTCCTCCAGGGCCCGTTCCAGAAAGTAGGTCCCCCCCCCCCCCCCCCAACACACCCCTCCTTTCTGTGCTCCTTAATTCCCCCCCTTCAAGCTCGTATCGTTCTCCCCTCGCAGCCTCCCACCGCCCTCTTCCATCCATCCATCCATCCTCTACCGCTTATCCTGTATTTAGGGTCACGGGGGGGGGGGGGGGGGGGGGGGGGCTGGAGAAAATCCCAGCTATCATTGGGCGAAGGCAGGGTACACCTGGACAGGTCGCCAGTTAGATCGACAACGGTCAGTTTAAAAGATTTTCGAGAGCTTGCTGGAGGTGGCGTCCCGTCTGTAGAAACTCGCCATGCATTGCATGGCTTCTTACGTAGACAATAAATGGGAACATTCCCTCCGCTTATAAACTCAGGCAGGATGCCACAACATGTACAAAGCAGTAATAGTGTTTATTACGGCCACGAATGATGAAACATTATCGGTGTAAATGCAGCGGGTGCCGGTCGGATTTCTCTCTCACCCCTGCTGTAGTACGTCCCCGATCCTTAACTGCTCGCCACTCGCTCGCCACAATCCCCCTCCCCGACGCCGCAGCCTCAGCCAAAATCTCACTCTGAACTCCGTTAAACACTTGAGAGCCCTGCTCCAATCCTGAACTGCTGCTCAGGTAGTTTCAAATGCAGAAGTGAGTTGGGACGTGGCTTGAGCAGGAGCAAGCGAGAATTGGATCGGAATATTTAGCCAATAGTAGCCATGCGGACTGCATTCTTTTAAAATTTTGGCTCAATTGACAAATCTTTCAAATCGTAGACCAGAGCTTTAAATTTCCGTGAGCGTGCTAACAGTTAGCGTGCTAACGCCTGGTCTGCTGATTGATGTTGTGTCCCCTCCAGGTGTGACGGAGGAGACTGTGTGTGTGGGCGTGGCCCGGCTCGGCGCCGATGACCAGGTGATCCGCGTCGGGACGTTGAGTCAGCTGGTGTCATGTGACCTTGGGGGTCCGCTCCATTCGCTGGTCGTCACTGGGCGACTCCACCCACTGGAGGTGGACATGCTGAGGATCAACGCAGAACCCAACGCACTTCAGCACTTGCAGATGACGGACAGCTCCACCTACTTCTCATAACACACACACGTCTGTCTGTACTTATGAGGACAACACACCGGGTCCCCACAACGGCAGCAATATAAATCCACGTGGACACAGTGTTATGTCGTCAATAAAAGCATCAATAATCAGAGAAACAGATAATTTATTACAGTTGAAAAAAAGACTGACTGGTCACATGGTTTGGTCACATGGCACATTAAAAACAGCGACATCAAGCTGGCAGGAGACTGTTCCCGGCAGTGATGTCATAGAAAGGGGAGGGGCTCAGATTGTCTCTGATTCATGATGAAGGCACTTACCCAGAATGCTTTGCTCCAGTCTACAAAGTGCATTGGGGGGGTGGGGGGGTGTTAGAGTTGGGCTGTAGCTTCATGGGAGATCAGTCTGTCAACACCCCCCCCTCCCCCCCTCAGTCCTGCAGCGACTCTGTAGGGGTCAGAGGTCACCTGCAGCAGACTGAAGGTGATTGGTCCCAGGTGTTCAGAGCAGGCGGAGCTTCTACATGGCAGCCGTCTCAATCTGAACGTACAGCTGTCGGATTCCCGCCTGCAGATGGAGACAACAGGTCGTTACTATGACAACTGAAGGTGTGGTGCGTTCAGGTACCTGGGTGAAGATGGGTTGTGTTCAGGTACCTGAGTGAAGGTGTGGGGCGTTCAGGTACCCAGGTGAGGGTGTGGTGTGTTCAGGTACTTGACTGAAGATGTGTGTTCAGGTGTGGTGCGTTCAGGTACCTGAGTGAAGATATGGTGCGTCTGGCTGAGGACCCAGCGTGTGTCCGCATCAGGGGCCACCAGCAGCTTCAGGGTCCCGATGTAGACGTCCGTACACAGGGTCCAGAAATGAGGCTCCTGCAGGTTGTAGACTCCCTGCAGCTGCTGCACCTAAACACAACACAAGGAGCACCGGGAATCAGACTCCCGAGTCGGACACAACAAACCGCATTCCATTAAAATGCCACGGAAAAACATTTTACTGTTAGTTTGGGGAAATACTTTTACTTTTCTTGGTGTCAAACCACCGGTGACCTGGTTCAACTGGGTCAGAGTTTGAGGTCCTTCAACAGGGGAGAATAAGAAATGACCATGGCTGTTACAAATGCTGAGACCATTTTGATTGGTCAGTAGGTGGTGCTTTTATATGCGTTGATCTCCAATCAGGAACATAAACTGTTCCGGAGCAGGTTAGCTCTGCAGCGTAAGTTACCATGGCGATCTTTCCCGGTAAGAAGTGAACCAGCGTTGTAGGGTTAACCCTGAAGTTACCTCGCTAAGCCCAAATCCTTCTTTGTAGTACAGGCCGTGTGTGTGTGTGTGTGTGTGTGTGTGTGTGTGTGTGTGTGTGTGTGTGTGTGTGTGTGTGTGTGTGTGTACACTCACCCTCTGGTAACACTCGGGCAGGGCCTGATCCAGAGAAGGGGGTGTCCGCTGCATCAGGATCCCGATGGACTCCCTCAGTAACGGCACAACACTGGGGTCAAAGGTCACAGAGGATGGACTGAGCATGAGTGAACAGCTGATCGACAGGCTTCACCCCTCAGTGACATCACAACCACTAGTGTAGTTTAGCTACTAGAACTACAAACAGACCTGAAAACAGATACTAAAGTACCACAATAATGATGTACAAGTGCTACTACTACTACTACAACTATGATGTAGTACATGTACAACATGATGTACTACTACTACAACAGTCTGGTACACAGAAACCAACCAGACTGTAAGTTTGCTCTTTGCTGCAGCTCTTAATATTATTACTTACATTATTATTGTTAATATATTAGGATTATAATTAATAATAATAAGTTTAAAAAAATAGCCAAAAGAACTCTCTGAGATTAAAGTCGCACATTTACTTGAAGTATTCCCCCCCGCCCATCCCCCTCCAAGAAGAATCTGTGGATTTTTAAGTGGACTCTGGTCTGAGTTCCAGTCTTTGGTGCAGCTCAGATCCACGTGAGGAATCTGGATGTTTCCAGCTGCTGTAACAGGATCCTGCGGTCTGTGAAGGTCCCTGAAGGTCCCTGAAGGCCTCTCAGCTGACCACATCGCTGCTCTGCTGACGGTTTGTTTCCAGCCTATCAAACCACATCATTACACATCAATTCCATCTACCGCCGGGGCTTCTGGGAAATCTGACCACTGCATTTACAACCAGAGGACGGCAGACTCCAGACCTGGTTCGGATTCCATACCGGCGGTTTGGCTTGTTGAAGACCATTAAGTACTAATTACACATTCTTTACATCGGTGGAAAACCACGTTCCAGAGCTGAAACCTGAGAGCTGATCCACCACAGAGAACCGAGAACAAGCGCTCCCTCATTGGTGTGTTCAAGGAAGCTGGGACATCTGAGAGGTGCAGGGATTTCATGTAAATGACCAAAGTCACATCAGAATTAGAGATGGCCAAAACTAAAAATACTTTTGAACGACCACCGAGCCTCACTAACCGGTTGAAACTGGTTAACTGATCAGATTGAAATGCGCTATTAAAATAAAAAAATAAAATAAAAGGCTGCCGAGGCGCGAGACCAGGTACGAACCAGGCACAAACACACTCCACAGTCCACGCTGACCTGATTATTATTATTATTTTTTTTTTAAACCAACTACCGACAAGTTTAAATCGGTTAATGTTAAAACGGTCAACACGGGTCAAACGGTTATCATCCCTAATCAGAATTTTCACAATTTCTATGTGAATAACAAATATTAATAATAATAATAATAATAATAATAATGGGTTAAGATGATTATTTCTCAGAGCGTTTTGAGCAGGAGGTTCTAACTGTAATTTACGGGGTTCTGTTGCTCATTTCTAGGAGGTTCTCATGGTCACTGAAATGATCCTTTAGAATGTCTTTACAGGGGTTCTACTATTCAGGAAGAGTTTTTCTGGGTTCTTTGAGACGTTCCAATGGTAATTTATTGAGTTCTACTGATCATTAAAGAGGTTCTAGTGGTCACTGAGGAGGTTCTAGATTTAAATTAAGGGGTTCTATTGATCATTTAAGACTAAAACCCCAGAGAATACCAGACTAGACCTCCGAACCCTGATAGTGGGGGTGGTCACCTGACTCCGATGAGGAGGGAGATCAGCATGGAGCAGATGGGGTCGGCGATCATCAAGTCGTATCGCTGCATCAGGAGCGCCGAGATAATGACGCCGACGCTGCCGAGGGTGTCAGCAATAATGTGGAGCAGGACGCCTGCACACAAGGGAATATGCGAACGTCATTTTTGTGCAATTTTAATAGCCCTAATACACAGACCCACACACAATAATGATGTTATTGACTCAGACTAGATTATTGTAATCCTGCCATAGTACCCTACTGCTCCCAGAATGGAGGGTTACTGGTGGTTCCGAGAGGGAGCCAGAGCCTTCAGCTATCAGGCCCCCCTCCTGAAGAACAGGCTCCCAGTTTCAGTCCAGGAGGCAGACCCCCTTCCCAGGTTTAAGACTTTCCTCTCTGATAAGGTTTATACTTAGGGCTGGCTCAGGCCTGTCTTGGACCAGCCCTTAGTGCAACTGCTACAGGCCTAGACTAGTCGTAGGACTTCCTCTGATCCACTGAGCTCCTCCTCTCCATCTAGATCTGGATCATTCATGTCCCATTAATGTTGTGAGCAACTTGACTTCTTCCCATTAGTCTTTGTGCTTTCTTAGCTCAAAGGTTTCCATGGTTACAGGGTTACACTCTGTGATATTTGTTATATTATTACTGCTTTACAATCTGCTAATGTTATTCTTAGGATGTTATTACTGCCATAGATAATTTCTGTTGTCTGGTTGGACTATGTTATTATAATTATAATTATTATGACAAACTGTAAACTCATCGTTGTTTAAACTTCATGACAGTTAACCTGGATGATCCGTTGAGTTCATCCCGGTGGGGTGAATGACTGCATGGTGGTGTGATGGCGCCCTCCAGTGGCCACGGCTGCTAATGTTCATCACAAACTCTTAAGTGCATATTCTGTCATATTTGCACATGAAAATAATGTACGTTTGAATTTTGTCATGTAGCTCCTCATGCTGTTCTGTGTTTCATAACGGCATCTTAAAAGGAGTCACCGTTGTCTGGTGTTCTAGTCCTGATCCGGTTCTAGGCCTGCTCGGTGTGGAAAGGGTTCTAAGATAACGGATGTTGTGACCCTATAAAGACCACCGAATTGAGTCCTCACCCTGCAGGATCTGTTTGCTGGACCCTTTCCCCGGAGTGCGCAGCTGCTCGTCTGCAACAGAACACAGAAAACACTGAAATCAGAAAACAGACAAAAAACATTGAAACTCAACTGAGCCGATTGTCCTCCGCTCAGACTCACCATGACAGTGTGGGTCATCATGGCCGCCGTGACTGTGTCCATGATCGTGTCCGCCGTGACTGTGTCCATGATCGTGGCCGCCGTGACTGTGTCCGTGCCCCCCATGTCCATCATGACTGTGTCCATGTTTGTTCTGATGTTCATGTCCTCTGTGACTCGCACTGCCGTTAAACAGAGAGTGGCTGTGACCGTGACCTGAGAGAGAGACAGGTTAGACAGGTGAGGTTCTAGTGAAGGGCAGTGAGGTTCTAGTGTAGAACACTTGTTAAAAGAATTTTTCCGTAAACGAATAAATTCACCCAAGGAGGAGATCGGAGACATAAGTAAAGTCGACGTCTGACTTTAATCTTGATCAAGCAGTTACAATGCAACAACGTATGAGGATGCTACAGAGGAAGTGCTCAAATCACTGTTGTGACTTGAGTCTTTTAAAGGCACAGGAGATAACGCGTCACTGACAGTT
Organism: Eutrigla gurnardus; assembly: GCF_963514095.1. NCBI lineage: Eukaryota > Metazoa > Chordata > Actinopteri > Perciformes > Triglidae > Eutrigla > Eutrigla gurnardus. Next base: position 19,339,295 of record NC_139920.1, on the reverse strand, counting down.
AACCTTCATGTAGAACAAGATATCATGACTACCAGGCCTCTGATAACATTTAGGTCAGCAATGGGGATACTAAAGTAATAAACAGTTCAACACATAAAGCTGTAACCTGAACAAAGAGAACGTTAAGACATGAGGTTATACAAAATTCGTATAACAACACTGAGGTTCTAGTGAAAGACATTGAGGTTCTAGTGAAGAGCAATGAGGTCCAAGTGTAGAACACTGAGGTTCTAGTGAAAGACACTGAGGTTCTACTGAAGCGTGGTGAGGTTCTAGTGAAGAACACTGAGGTTCTAGTGAAGGACGCTGAGGTTCTAGTGAAGGGCAGCGAGGTTCTATTGAAGAGTGGTGAGGTTCTACTGAAGAGCCATGAGATTCAAGTGTAGAACACTGAGGTTCTAGTGAAAGACACTGAGGTTCTACTGAAGCGTGGTGAGGTTCTAGTGAAAGACAATAAGGTACTAGTGCAGAGAAGTGAGGTTCTAGTGAAAGATGTTGAGGTTCTACTGAAGAGCAGTGAAGTTCTAGTAAAGAACACTGAGGTTCTAGTGAAAGACGCTGAGGTTCTAGTGAAGGGCAGCGAGGTTCTAGTGAAGAGCAGTGAGGTTGCAGTTAGGAGCAGTGAGGTTGTAGTGAAAGACACTGAGGTTCTAGTGAAGTGCAGTGAAGTTCTAGTGAAAAACACTGAGGTTATACTGAAGAGCAGTGAGGTTCTAGTAAAGAACACAGAGGCTCTAGTGAGCTTGGTTCTACTCTGATGTGGACGTTCTGCAGGTACCTTCATCGCCATGCGAGTGTCCGTGCCCACCGTGCTGGAACACAAAGATCCCGACCAGGTTCACCAGCAGACCGGCTATGGAGACCGGAAGCAGCCGGTCATGGTGAACGTCAGGAGGCTCCAGAGCTCTCTGACAGGGAGACGGGTAAAAAAAGACAGACAGGTTCATACAGACAGACGGTTCTCAGTGAGTGTGTGTGTGTGTGTGTGTGTGTGTGTGCGCGCGTGCATTACCTCAACTCCTTCAGAGAAGATGAAGAAGGCTGTGAAGATGAGGAAGAGTCCGTTGACGAAGCCAGCCAGAACTTCTGCTCTGACATATCTGAAACACAGATAGGTCAGACCTGACTAACAGAACACAGATAGACAGACCTGACTAACGGAGCATAGACAGACAGACCTGACTAACAGAACACAGATAGACAGACTTGACTAACATAGGACAGACAGACAGACAGACAGACAGACCTGACAAACAGAGCACAGGCATACCTGACTAACGGAGCACAGACAGGCAGACTTGACTTACAGAGCACGGACAGGCAGACCTGACAAACAGTGCACAGACAGACCTGACTAACAGAGCAAAGACAGACAGACCTGACTAACAGAGTACAGACAGGCCTGACTAACAAAGTACACAGACAGACCTGACTAACAGAGCACAGACAGGCAGACCTGACTAACGGAGCACAGACGGACAGACCTGACTAACAGAGCACAGGCGGACACACCTGACTAACAGAGCACAGACGGACACACCTGACAAACAGCACAGAGCACTGATCTCACCCGTAGGAGAAGCTGTCGTTGGACCTCCACCTGGAAATGACTGAGGCTGCCAGGCCGGCCAGTAGAGCGGTGCAGTCAAAGAACATGTGGAAGGAGTCTGAGATCAAACCTAGACTGAATGGCAAACAACATATCACATATTACGATGCTCCGATCGGTCAGACACCCGTCATTACTGATCAATACTCATGATCAATGTTCTATTTGAACAGATCACATGATGCAGAACACAGAGCTGTCTGTGGAAAAAACCTACATGTACATTTCATATGCATACATATACACATACATACATACACACACATATATACTGTATATATATATATATATATATATATATATATATATATATATATATTATATTTTTTTATGAAATAATATATAATATAATAAATATATAATATATAATATATATATATATATATATTATATATATATATATAAAATGTTTATGAAATAATTAAAACAATCTATTATGAAGAGTTCGTCATCAATAAACAGGTCAGCTCTGTGATTAATGATTGGCAGGAAGTGTGGAGGGCTGACCGAGCACACACACACACACACACACACACACACACACACACACTAAGACATACGTGGCACATCCCGAACAGAACAAACAGACGAATGCTAACGGCGCTAGCTCACCTGTTGCTCCAGATGCCGTAGCTGAGCTCCACGAAGGCGAAAGAAAGGTTGAGGCAGAGGAAGAAGAACAGGTTCCGGGACGTCTTGTCCGCGAGGATCGACCTGAAGACACGAGACCACCAGAGACCAGCTCCATCAGCAGGCAGACCCGGGACAGACACACACGTTCACACACAGTACTACCGCCATAAACAACACGTGATACCAACAATAACAACAACAATAAAAATAATAAAGAATCTGGCAGCGGAGCGACAAATCTGTTCAGGCTAGCCGGTTAGCATCCTGCTAGCAGCTCAGTCAGCTGCTTCCCCGTTAGCTCCGTACGCCGCCACTAGCTCCGTCCGCGGTGCTCGGCAGGTGAGCTTACCTGAACCATCCCGAGAGCTTCAGCAGCAGGTTGAACTTGGCGGGTTTGTACTCGTCGTCTTTCACCGATAAAGGTAACATCTTCCCACCGGAACACACACACACACACACACTCACTCACACGGACACACTCTCGCCGGCGGAGACTTAGCTACGGGATGCTAACAGTCAACTTCCGCTCTGCTCGGTTTTCACAATAAAAGCGCTCCAGTTAGGCTACCCACACACTGAGCGATAAGTAGGACTGCTGCTGCTGCTACTAATACTACTAGTAGCCTACTGTTGTTTTTACCACTAGTATGTCAAACCTACATGAGTCCTTCATGAATATACTCCCGTGTCACACACATGTATAAGACAATTAATGTTATATTGTAGTTCATTTTAATACGGTATATTATTTCTTACTTTACTTCCTCATCTGAGTAAAGTAGTAGCTGATCAGCAAGGACACCTTAAAGCTATGGTCTACATTCTGAAAATCAGCTGAGCCTCTGAGCCCCCCCCCCCAAAACAAACCCCTCCCCTCAGTGTTCCACGATTTGATGAAGCGCAGGAGTGGGAGGGGATGAGGCGGGATGACGAGGAACAAGGGAGACGAGGGGATTGGATGGAGGGTACGAACCAATGGCAGCCTTCCGGAGCAATGGCTCCCATTGGTCAATTTCTATGCAGGCCTACTGCTGATAGACTGAATGGATTTTTTTTAAATTCCAAATCGTAGACCATAGCTTTTAAGTACAACAGTGCTATGATCAAAGTGCTATAGGGAAGAACATAGTAATAGTAGTAGTAGTAATTTTTTTTTGGGGGGGGGGGGGGGGGGGGGGGGGGGTCTGAACAGGTGAGTCTTGAGTCTTTTTCAGAAGATGGCAAGTGACTCTGACTCTGACATTGGTCAAGTGTTCGTTCCACCACTGAGGCGCCAGAACAAAGAAGAGTAGGGAATTTGCTGAGTGACCTTTGTTTGATTTCAGCGATGCTGGTACCAGGCGGCCAGCTGAAGTAGAGGAGCGAAGTGCTCGCGTCATGGGCGTGTGGTTTCAAAAGTGTTTGGAGGGAGATGGGTGCCGTTCCATTGATGGCCTTGAAGGCCAGTGCTATCGTTTTGAATTGGACTGCACTGCAACAGTGGAGGTCACGGAGGAGGGGGGATAGATAGATAGATAGATAGATAGATAGATAGATAGATAGATAGATAGATAGATAGATAGATAGATAGATAGATAGATAATTCATATTTTACCTTCTTTATTATTTCTCTTAGCTGTGTCTTTTTTAAACGTTAAATGAAAGCCACTGTCTGAAATGTGTTGATTCTCATAATAAAAGTCGCAGCAGGTGTGAGCAGCAGGGGGCGCTCCAGCTCTGTCCCTGTCTGTCACTGTAGTCTTCATGAGATGGATCCATCAGCTTCCTGTTCCACACAAATCACATCTTCAATCAAACGTTAGTAATAATATAATACTAGTTAACATAGTAATAACATAAGTTAATATCCATCCATCCATTGTCTACCGCTTATCCTGTATTCAGGGTCGCGGGGGGGCTGGAGCCAATCCCAGCTGTCATTGGGCGAAGGCAGGGTACACCCTGGACAATTCGCCAGTCTATATAAGTTAATATAAGCTTACATAATAATATACGTTAATATAATAACAATGTAAGTTAATTTAATAATAATATAATCTAATATAATTATAATAATATAATTTAATATAATAATAATATCATTATAATAATATAAGTTAGAATATAAGGAAGTTGTTGGTATGTAGAGTCCCTTCTTTTGCTTCCTGTCCGGTTCTTCTCTGGTTCTGCCATTGTCTGGTGGAGGACCAGGAGGAGGACCAGCTGTTAGACAGAGCTGGACAGGACCGTACAAGGGTATCAACCCAGGACCAGTATCTGCCCCTTTGTGGAGGAGGACCAGGAGAGCTGGACAGGGTCATAGAGGGGCATCAACCCAGGACCAGGAGGAGGACCAGTAGAACCGGACAGGACCGTAGAGGGGCATCAACCCTGCACCAGGACCAGGAGAGCTGGACAGGGTCGTAGAGGGGCATCAACCCAGCACAAGGCCAGGAGGAGGACCAGGAGACCGGCTGTTAGACCAGTAGAGCTGGACAGGGTTGTAGAGGGACTTGTGATGAAATCCACTAGTTGGATCAGTTGAGATTTCAATGTTTCACTGTGATTCTCGGTGTGATCCTGAATCCAGACCAGCAGGTTGCTGGTTCTGGTTTCATCCAGAGTCTGTGACATCATCAACACAACAACTTTATTTAGAGTCTGGTGTGTGTGGAATCGGTTTCCATGGCGACTGCATCAGAAGAAAATGCAGACGCAGAGTTCACAGTGTCGACAGGAAGAGGAAATGATCAGTAGCTCCACTCTAGGACCAAGAGCAGGACTAGGTCCACACATAGACAGGACCAAGACCGGGACAAAGATCAGAACCAGGATTAATACAATAACCAAGACCAGGTCTAGTAGTACTACCACTGGTTCTGTTCCTGGACAAAGTTCTGAATCAGGCTCAGGACAAAGACCAAAACCAGAACCAGGACCAGGGCTCAGGGTCTCTGTAGTGTTTCGCTGCTGACAGAGGGAAACCAACAGGAAGCACCAGTCGATTTATTAGGAGGAGATGCAGCAGAACGCCGTCCGAGGTCAGAGATCACGGAGGCCTGCCAGGAACCAAACGCACCACAACCATTTATCTCTGAGACTTTAAGCTGAATCATCAAGAACGTGACCTTTGACCCCCCAACAACAAATAAAAATGTCACATGATCTCAGACCAACGTGGAATGCGAAGTTAGAACCAGAACTGAGCTAAACTCTGATAATAATAATAATAATAATTATTATTATTATTATGTCAAGAAGATAAATTATATTCACAGAGTGAAACCTCAGTGGTCTGAACGAAGACCCTGCTGGACTCCGCAAGTCTGGACTCCGAGAGTCTGACATGAGTTTGATTATTAAAGATTGAATGTGGCTGTTTCACTGTTTAAATAACGTTTAGAATTAGTGGAGCTGATTGATTGATTTCCAGATCAATCAGAAATCGTATATATATATATACACACACACACACACACACACACACGTATATGGGTCTGGGTTAAAGTCTGGGTCTGGACTTTGACTCGACTATCAACCTCACAGAGGATTTAGTTTTGCTTTCCCTCTCAAACATTGTCTTTAGTCCTCGGGACTGAGTGAGTGTCGCCATGGTTACCTGCTGAAAAGTCTGAACACTTCCAGTCAACACAAACGTGGTTGTTGCATCATGGGAAGTTCCCAGGAATTCTAATTAGGTTCCAACAAGAGAAGAAATAAATATGTTTGAGAAGAGAAAGTCTGATGAGGACTAACTGAGACCGCTAAAGAACTGACTAATTATTATTATTATTATTATTATTATTAACAATAACTTAATGATTATAGTGGTGATTTGCATAAAAAGATTAAATTAAAATGACTCTAAAATAAATGATTGTATTTTATTGATAAAAGCATCATATCAATCAGTGTTTTGATGATGTAATATGAACATCCGGTTTATTGGCGTCACCAGAGAGAGAGCGGGGCTTCCCTCCACGTAGACCCCAACCAGGTCTCCTCCATCAGGGCTGAAATCACCACTACTGCTGCTTTGTACATGTTGAAGTCCCAGATCGACCAGGAACCCAGACCCCATCCTGTCTGGGTTCATGACATCCAGAGCTGGATTCATTGGATCTAGCAAGACCCATGTGGGTTGGAGGAACCCAGAATAAAGTATTTATCTGGGATTTAATATCAATAACCAGATGAAAAGGATGCTGAAATGACTCCATAATTATGGTGATCATTAAAAAGTGTGAAGTCATGCTTTGTTAGGTCTGTCTGCAAGACCACAAGCTAACTAGGGGGGAGTAGCTCAGGAGGTAGAGCGGGTTGGCTAGCAACCGCAAGATTGCTGGTTTGATCCCCGACTCCTCCTAGCTGAGTGCCTGGTGTCCCTGAGCAAGACACCTCACCCTAATTGCTCCTGACGAGCTGGCTGTCCCTGGGTGGTTGACTCCGCCGTCGGTGTGTGAATGTATGCGTGAATGGGTGAATGTCAGTCATTCCTGTAAAGCGCTTTGGATAAAAGCGCTACATAAATGAGGACCATTTAACTACTTTTAAAATGCTGGTTTTCTGAATGGAGTCTGGTTGATGGGTGCTAGGCTATGCTAACATTGAAGCTGCTCCACCAACACTCCAAACAAGGTCATCTAGAAATAAATACGGCAGAGACCTTGTTGTGTGGACCACAGACAGGTTTCTCTACATAGTCTGGTCTGGCCTCTGAACTCATGTGGTCTCTGGGGGACCACAGACAGGTTTCTCTACATAGTCTGGTCTGGCCTCTGAACTCATGTGGTCTCTGGGGGACCACAGAGCCTACATGTGAATTCTTAGTATTAAATGCTTTGTGTTTGTTATGAACAGAATTAGAAGTAAAACAGCTCAGAATTAATTCTAATATCTATTTTATATTAATGTGACAAAACTGGATTTATTCAAGTTTCTCACCAAAAACTGCAATTTACAATATAACATTTGAACACATCATGATAGTGCTATAACCTAACTTATAGTCATGTTTATTGAACAGAGCATTAAGGCATCATAATGTTACTCAATGTAGCCGTTAGCTCCGTGCTGTCGGCATACATGTCACTGTGATGACTAAGGGAGCATGATGGGAATTAATTACAATAGAATGGGAGACAGACAGTTGTGGTTCTGGTCCACTTCAGCCCTGATGGGTCCTCAGTTCTCTTTGAGTTCACAGTTCCTCTGGATCTCAGACTGCCTTAAGTGTTTTATTTTATGTGACACTGCAATCAATTCAGACACCTGGTCACCTGTCACTGGTCACCTGTCACTGGTCACCTGTCACTGTTCACTGGTCATCTGTTACTGGTCACCTGTCATGGCTGATCACCTGAGAACCGTCCGGTTTCGATCGTCAGCCGATCGTTAGTTGCGTATCTACTAATGTAGGAAAGTGTATGGGAGCCACATGTTGAGGACTGGTTGCCAAACATTGGATGATTACAAAAGTAAGTTACCATGTTGTAACATAGTGACACGGAAGGAGTACTGCTGGAGAGTCCTGATGAAGAGTCTTGGTGGAGAGTCTTGATGGAGAGTCCTGGTGGAGAGTCCTGATGCAACCATGCATTTAATTTGGCAGCCATATGTTGAACGCCAAGTGGTTGGTTGTTATACACACACGTTTGGATATGGTAGCCACACCATGGATCATAGTAGCCACATATAAAAATATTAAAGTCACATGCTAAAACAGCTGGTCATCACCTTTTGGCAGGCAGTAGTCACATGTTGGGATACAGTAGCAACAGATGTAGTGGCCATATTTTGGAATTTGGTAGCCACATTTGGTAGCCACACACGTTTGGAGGTGGTAGTTACATCAAAAAAAGGCGGTAGCCACATGTTGGAACTTGGTAGTCATTTGTAGAAGGATGATAGCCACCTATAGGGAGGTGGTAGTTACATGTTGGAACTTGGTAGCCACTTGTAGAGGATGTTAGCCTCCGGCTGTAGTAGGGACAGACTGGGGCAGCTGATAGAAACCTTTCTTCCTGGATCTCCTCAGGTAGTCCAGGAGCACAGCAGCAGCTGCTAGCCCAGTGGCAACACAGATGACTGGGATGATGACAGCGCCGAGACTGGGAGGATGACTGGTGCTCCTCTCTGCGGGAGGAAACGGAAACTTCAGAATAAAATGACAGATTGTTTTAATTTGAAACCAAACTGTGGATCAGAGTCACCTGGTCTGACTGACCTCGTACGCTGATGCTGAAGACTTTGACCTGGTAGCCGAGGTCATTGCTCACGTTGACCTGGTAGAGCCCCGAATCTCTGGCGGTGACGTTGACCAATAGGAAGGTGCCGTCGGCTGAGTGAAGCTCCGCCCCATTGGCAAGCTTCTTCAGGACCACGGCCGACAGCGGGAAGCTGATGGTCCGACAGCAGACAGTGACATTTTGGCCCTCCTGGACTACCGTAGATGGCAGGACGAGGACTGTAGTGTTTCTGGGAGGAGCTGGACCACCAGAGACCAGATAAAAGTTACTGGTCACATGACTCACACAGAGGAGAGAACATTAGAACCAAAGGATGTTGACACTTCCTGTTAGATTTGAACATTTTACAAGTAACATTTTTATTTTACGTCCTGAGTTTGTAAAGAACCAGACTCATCGCTGATGAAGAAGAAGCGATGAAGGTTTCTGCTTCCTGGAACAGTGATGAAGTGTCAAAGTCATGAAGGGAGTCTAAAGTGGAAGCGATAGCAGAGATACAAGGCAGCTGGGGGGTCAACAGACCCCTCATCATGGTCTTCCTCCCTTCAGACAGAAACTCTGGTGTTACATCACTTTCATGTCTTCTTGCTTTACAGGAAAACCTCGCATTGAACTGCTCCGAGATCAGAGAGATGCTGAACCTATTGACCTCCGAGCGACACGTCAGCACCTGATACTGGAACACAACGTCAAGTGGTCATCAAGCAGCTTTTAGTGTGGTGTGTTTCGTTTTTACATCAGAGCCGTGTGGAGGATCCGGATCTACTAAGAAATATTTAAAGAACCTAAAAGTTGAAATGTGTTTCATTCATTTCTTTTGTTGGTTAACAATATAATTCCTCATTTCATGTTAAATGATAAACTATTTGACACAAAGTAGAGAAATGAGCTGAAGTCACTTAAAGAAACATAGTTTCATTATATTAATTATATTAATAAAACTAATAATTCATTGATTCATACTTTGAGGTTTTCATTTTCACAAAGTATCAATAAATGACTCCAGCTGACATCAATCCCCCTTATCAGACCCGGTCCAGGTCAGTCTGGACCCGGTCCAGGTCAGGCAGGTCCGGGTCTGGTCTCCATCAGCAGTAGGAGGCTCTAAGTGTCTGACAGATTACTCAACAGTGGAGTTTATTTCTGTCTAGCTGAACATCGTGTGGAGGAGTGAGAGGTTGCCTTGTTAGATAAACTCCGTCAAACAGGAAGCAGAAGAAGAAGAAGTGGAGGAGGACTGAAGGGATCACAAAGAACAGAAGGCTGAGTCCCTCAGGGCTCCGTCCTAGGACCTCCAGGTTTCACCAACAACGTACCGTCGTAAATCCCCCAAAAACATTTTGTTATTGGAACATTAGCTGTTAGCATTAGCATTGGAACATTACTGTTTTAAACTAAACAAAAATCAAAGCCAGGTGGCTTCAGAATCAAACTGATCCAGAATCTGAACTATGGGGTTATGATGTCATAGTAGACCAGTACCTATGACGGTGATGGAGCTGCTGACCAGCTGGGACCCGTACTGGTTGGAGGCTTCACACTGGTAGAGGGCGGAGTCTCCCAGCTGGGCAGAGGAAAGGCAGAAGGAGAGTGAGGAGGCGGGGCCAATCCTCTGAAGCTCCGCCCCTGCTCTCCTAAGCACCAGCGTGGGGGGTGGAGCTCCGTCTGAGCGGCAGGTAAAGGTCACCTGCTGACCCTCCAGCACCTCCTCGCCTGGACTCACCGACAGGGAGGTTCTCCTGGGAAGATCTGGACCACAAACAGACCAGGACTCTGAACCGACCCGTCACAATAAAAGCCTCCAGTTTCTAAACAGGGAGACACTCACAGTGAACCTGCAGGGGGACGCTGGTCCTCCTGGATCTCCACACGGCTCCATCCTCCGTCAGCAGTTCAGCCCTGCAGATCAGAACCTGCTGGTCCTCCTGGACCCGGTATCGAAGAACAGACGAGACGTTCTGCAGGGAACCGGAGAACCCGAAGGACTCCGACATCAGTGTTGTGTTCCCCGACAGCCATAGGACTCTCATCTGATTGGCTGAGAAGACGCTGCTGATGTGACAGTGAAGGACGGCCTCCTGACCCAGCAGGACAGGACCAGGATCCTCCAGAACCGGATCAGACGGGAATGCTGGGAGAAGAGAGTTGAAGAGAAACTGTTTCTGTGTTTTTACAGGGTTTTTGTTTTTCAGGTCACATTCTACTTTTTGTATAAAAATATTATAATAATGGTGCATTCAAGGACACTCTAATATCTGACATCTGAGTGTCAGCTCTTTCACTTTGGTTAAAGACGTTTAGATAACGTGGGATGTTAGAACAGAGCTTATAATGTGGCTGACTCAGAGTCAGCGTTGGCTGTCTGAGAGTCTGTGGGGGACGAGATCACGCCGTTCTACAGGAAGTGTGTGTGTGTGTGTGTGTGTGTGTGTGTGGGGGGGGGGGGGGGGGGGGTCACCCTGGACCTCTGAAGGAATGTCTCAGTATCACATTTATGCTGATGGTTCAGATCTGGACTCCTCACAGATTCAGAGTCCAACAGAAGAACAGTAAACCTCTTCTGATTGGCTCACGTTTGTTGTCAGACTTATAACAACAGACATGCCAACCAGAGTTCTCTCCGGTGACATGGAACCTTATCATGGGTTCTACTGAACCGAGACCATCAGAAGATTCCTTCTGTTTCTACGGAGCTGAAAGTCGCCAACTAGACACAAACACTGTCTTGTTGTCAGCTGATCATTAGAGCAAATGGAGTTAACAACACTTAAGGTGGACTGACCTTTAAGGTGGATCAGCACTATTCTCCTCTGAGTGTCGAGCTTCTTATCTTTAACATTCCTCTGAATCATTATTCATAACACCATGAGACCCGGGACCCCTCTGACCCCCCACACCATCAGACGTTGTCTTTTCTGAGAAATTCTTTTGCAAACCCATGATCATATATATGATCATATATATGATATAATATATGATATAAGTGTGTGGCTGTAGTGTCTATTTCATGTTTATGTTCTTGACTTCAGAACTTTATTGTTTATTGTTTATTGTTGTTTTAATTATTGTGTCACTGAACAACGACAATAAACAGCAATGGCAATTAACTCTGATTCTGACGTTTAATAATAATAATATTAATAATAATCTCAAAAATACATCAGGAGGGGGCGGTCGGTGGCGCAGTGGTTAGGGCAGCCGCCCCATGTACAGAGGCTCAACATTCTCGACGCGGTGGTCCCGGGTTCAACTCCCGGCCCGGGATCAGCTTCCCGCAATGTCCTCTCCCTCTCTCTCTCCCTGTTTCCACATGTCTATATAAAATAATAAAAGGCTTGAATGACGCTCTAGCCGGAAAAAAATAATCTAAAAAAATACATCAGGAGCATTAAATTGAACCTAATGTTGCAGGATGACATCACCAAAACGGACCAATCAGTGAGCTCCCTGCCGGTCTGTAGAACTTCCTGTTACCTCCGGACCACAACTCAGATGCAACACTAGAAAGCGGCCTCAGACTCACAGTAGACCTGGACCTGGATGGTTCCAGTCCTGATGACGGAGTCACACTCTGCCTCACAGCTGTGTCCTCCCTGGTCATGGAGGTCCAGGTCCTGTAGGCGGAGCAGGGAAAGTCTGTCCTGGTCTGTCACCTGGAGGAGGATCCGGTCCTGGTCTGTCCTTCTCCAGGTGAAGGTGGGAGGGTGGCGACATCCGGAGGCTCTGCAGGTAAGGACGAGACCTGAACCCCTGGGTGCTGAGACCAGAGGACTCACCTCCACCTGCAGAGGATGAGCTGACAGAAGGAGGACTCTGAACTGTGGATCTGGTTTATTCTGTTGACCAAAACCTGATTAGCATTGTAGCATTAGTAATGACTTCACCTCGACTCTGCATAGTATGACCCACTAACAACCCCCTGCCCTCCCCCCCCAAAAAGGCACTTCTATGTTCTTCTTACCTATAGCACTTTGATCATAGCTACCGAACAGCTACTGCTTTACTCAGATGAGGACCTAACACTTGTTCCTATTTTTTCGCACTTACTTTGTCGGCAATGATAAAAAGCGTCTGCTAAATGTAAATTAGTATCGCATTAGCAATGTAGAATTAGCATCGTAGCCGTAGCATTGTAGCATTGGCTGTTAACATTAACATTGTGGCATTAGCTGTTAACGATAGCCGTTAATGTTAGCATTGTAGCATTAGCTGTTAGCATTAGCATTGGAACATAAGCTGTAAGCATTAGCATTAGAAGGTAATGATGTCATAGTAGACCAGTACCTGTGACGGTGATGGAGCTGCTGACCAGCTGGGACCCGTACTGGTTGGAGGCTTCACACTGGTAGAGGGCGGAGTCTCCCAGCTGGGCGGAGGAGAGGCAAAAGGAGAGTGAGGAGGCGGGGCCAATCCTCTGAAGCTCCACCCCCGCCCTCCTAAGCACCAGCGTGGTGGGAGGAGCTCCGTCTGAGCGGCAGGTAAAGGTCACCTGCTGACCCTCCAGCACCTCCTCGCCTGGACTCACCGACAGGGAGGTGTTGGTGGGCGGAGCTGTGGGCGGAGCAGAGAGGTGTGTCATCATTCTGAGGTCCAGAGACAGGAAATTAAACAGGAAGCGTGTCTCACCGTGAACTGTGACCTCCACTTCAGCGGTCCGGTTCCCCTCAGAATTCTGGGCCTCACAAATGTAGCGTCCGGCCTCAGACGGACCCACTGCCACAAGGACCAGCTGTGGGCCTGGACCCAGCCCCTCAGACTCGCCGCCTGCCGACCTGAAGCTCCAGGTGATGATGGGCTCGGGGTTTCCCTCAGCGGAGCAGCTGAGAGTGAGCGGCGCGCCGGCCATCACCACCACGGAGCCGTTCATCGCTGTGATGACGGGAGCGTCTGCAGGACAAGGACCATGTGACAGACCAGGTCAGATATTATATTAATTAATAACATATAAATAGAAAACAGAGTCAGACCCTGCAGGACTCACAGAGCAGGTTTAGGGGGACGGTGGTCTCTCTGGTCCTATCCTCCGCTGGCAGGTCCTGCAGGTCCAGCGTGGCCCTGCAGCTGATGTTTCCTCCAGAGTCCTGGTCCAGAGGGGTGAAACTGTATTCAGCCCAGACCGAGCTGGATCCAGGATCTCCCATGATGCTCTGCAGGACGGTGTCTCCTCTGACCCAGCTGAGGGTCAGCAGCTCGGTGGGGTACAGGTCCGACACCTGGCAGGTGAGGCTGGACTCCGTCCCCACACGGAGGTGGTCCTGGCCCCTGATCAGAGGGGCTGATGGGAAAGCTGCAGAACAGGGGAGAGTTTGGAGTGCAAGTACCTGAGGTGTGTACTTGAGTATGGAGTAGAAATACCTGAGGTGTGTACTTGATTATGAGGTACAAGTACTTGAGGTGTGTACTTGAGTATGGAGTACAAGTATCTGAGATGTGTACTTCAGTATGAGGTTCAAGTACCTGAGGTGTGTACTTGAGTGCAGCAGAAGGAATGAGGACTCACAGTAGACCTGGACTGAGGTCTTGACGACTCTCTTGTTGTCTTCTCCACAGACAACTCGACACAGCAGCGCTCCTTCATGCTCCATCATCACAGGGTCAAAGGTCACCACAGACAGAGTCCTGTTACTGCTGATGAACGCCATCAGAGGCCGGTCCCCCAGCAGAGACCAGGAGATGCTCGGCATCATGGGGCAGTCCTGGACCCGACACACCAGCTGCTGACGCCCCCCCAGCCTGAAAAGTGGCCTTCTGGGAAATACATCCACATGCAGACCCTGAACAGAGCACGATGACATCAGCAGCACAGCTGGGAAAGTAAACAACAACAAGAGTGATGTCACTAACATTTGAACATGTCTGTTACATTTCTGTTACCTGTCTGTAAACTGTCTGTTACATGTCTGTAACCTGTCTGTTATCTGTCAGTCATCTGTCTGCAATCTGTCTAGTTACATGTCTGTTACATTTCTGTAACCTGTCTGTAAACTGTCTGTTACATGTCTGTAACCTGTCTGTTACATTTCTGTAACCTGTCTGTTAAGTATATTTGGTGATGTTTTAATGAGTAATAACATTGTAAGAGCTTCACATCAAACCCAAATAAGTAAATACGACGTTTGAAACTGTAAATAAAGTCTTTATTTGGGCTCGTGACGTCACTGAGTTGTCTGGTGTTTACTGATCAACTGAGTGATTGATAATCAATAAAAAAGAAACAGCTTACTTTCATCACGTGTTTTCTACATTAAGTCTGAAAGATGAACACGTTATTCATCTTCCTTCTTTCATCTCGTTTATCTCCATTAAATGATTATTATGAAGCATTAAATGATTATTATGAAGCATTAACACAAACACAGCAGATCCGCAGCTTCAGAATAAAACGTGAGAAACATCAACAATACAAGAAAACACACACGAGAGTAGAAATACTTCAATATTGCAATATCAAACATAGTACAAATACCTGAGAGGACGGACAGCGGAGACATCTGTCCTCCGAGGACGCAGAGCGACGAAGACGCGATGAAGTTGAAGAGCAGCGGCGATTTTTTTTGTCGATGTTTCATGAAATCACATCAAATTGGATCAGATGATCCGGTTCACCGCGACCACGTCCGCGTATCTCCGAGTCCGTCTGCGTCTTCATGTCTTCATGTCTCCGTCTCTCTGCATCATCGGTCTCATTAACCGGGTCCACAGTTCACAGCGCCCCCTGCTGGACAGCCGGGACATCATCATCCTTCAGTCTCCTTCCTTACACAACAGTGCAACAAATACCTTTTGTTTGTACTTGGCGACAGTACTTGAGAGTACTCGTACTTCAGGTCCTCGGGTGTTTTCAGATAAAAACGGGAAACAGGCTCGGATTCATTCGTTTTATTTTGTGTCTCAGATAAAAACTGAAATGTACAAGTTACGTTTCCCTTTAATACAATACTTCCACATTAAAATGAGGAATCAGCAACAATTAAACATCTTCATTTAAACATCATCAACCAGGATGTGGTTTATTCCAAAATAAAAGCCATCTGCTGTATGAAAATAAAGCTCCTGATAAACACTGAAGGCACTTGGAAGCCTGAGAATCATTTAAACAGAAGTAACCCAGTCACATGTCATCATCTAGTGTTGGTCCCCTGGAGTTTTTATATTGAAATTTTAAATAGCTTTTCCCCCTGAAGGTCTTAAAGGTCAATGCTGGCATGGACAGTTTTGGTAAGGACCACCAGCTCAGAGGACAGGAAGTGTGGCCCAGTCCCAACGTCCCCCCTAAAGCCTGACACCCTGACCCCTCAGGGACCCAACAGACCTGGTACACAAGTGTGAAGGTCTGTGAGGGTCTGTGAGGGTTCTTGTTACCTAGATGAGACAGAAACATGTTGTGGGATTCACATCATCACTGAGCCTGAATGTTGGCTGCAGCTCTGACCAGCTAACCTGGACCTGGACGGAGGGTCATGAGGACTTGGACGTTGCTTTAAATGGATTCCCTGAGACTTCGGCTCCCTTCTTCTTCTACTTCTGGAATTATTACTGTGATTGTTATTATTGCTGCTGGTTAGAATAAATAATCACTAACCAATCACTGGTCAGAAACAGGAGGTAAATACTGTTAACATGATGACGGAGAGGCGTCAACAAGTGATCCTTCATAAAAAATATCCTCTGTCACAAATAAGAAATATAAAATCTGTTTTCTTTATCTAAATATATATCTTCTTCTGACAAACACGCATAGATTACGTCGTACATACAGCTCATTACCATACAGCTGATTAACATACAATGTGAGCAGCTGCTGTCTCTGTAGTCAATGAGCTGAGCTCCCGCTGCTTCATTAGCTTTCCTTTGAGCCTCCCGCAGAGGGGGGATTATGGGTAATGTGTCCTCAAGTGAGATCTGTAGTTCTAGTACTGGATGTATTCAGACTGAAGAGACTGAAAAACAAAACACAAAGAGTCAGATATCATCTCTGTGTTAAAGAGTCACACACACACACACACACACACACACACACACACACACACACACACACACATGTATGTATGTATATACAGTATAGAAATATATATATATATATATATATATATATATATATATATATATATATATATACACAGCTATTTCAGTTACACAGTTAAATATTAAGGATCAGACTCAGAGGTCCTCGAGCATGGAGCGGAGGGTGGAGAGTGGGAGGGGCCTTAAACAACCATTCACCCCTGGTCATGTGACCTCAATTGCCTTTCGTCAGAGCTAGCTGCTCCCAGTTTTTCTGCTAAGCTAACTAGCTCCATATTTACTGACGAGAGAGAAGAGGTATATTTTAATGTTTCTGTTTGAAATAACACAAGTGACGTTTCTATTTGATTATTTCTTATGAAACTACTTAGGTGTGTATCAGATCAGAGAGGGGCGGGGCTTAGCTGCTGTGTCAGATGACTTACAGGTATGGAGCGGCTCAGGTAACGTCCTGATGGGCCCTTCGGGGCGCTGTGGGGCCCTGGGCCCCTGTAGGGGCTGAAGTCCTGAGGTCCCGGCCTGCTGCTGGAGGAAGCAGAGCTCCTATAAGGGCCGCTGTTGTTGTTGACCTCCTGTGTGCTGCGAGGGCCATTACCATAGCGACACAGAGGGGGCTGACCCAGATGAGAGGGGGAGGGGCTTAGAGTCCCAGAGAAAGGCGAGGGAGGGAGAGCGGCGTACGGGGAGTTTTTATCCTCGTCAACATCGGCGGCGTAAAGATCAGTGAGAGAGCTGGCCAATCGGGAGCTGGCGGGGGGGACAGGTGTTAATAACACACACTGTACACACACACTGTACACACACACTGTACACACACACACACACACACACACACACACACACAATCCTGACAACCATCTCGAGAACCCCCTGAGAACCATCCTGAGAACTACATACTGGATAGAGCGTTACCCATAAAAGCATTTTCAAAAGTACCTGCTGCCGCTTCAGACCAGGTCTAATTGATAACAGGTAGTACAGACTGTGTATAAATACTACAGGAGGTGGTGATGAAGAGAAGGGTGACTCGGACAGGAAGTGGAAGTGTTACACTGACCTCCTGATGTTGGACGCTGTAGACGACGGACTTCTTCCAATCCTCTTAGCGGCAGCAGAAGCAGAGGATGCTGGGAATTTGGAGGACTTGAGGGGGGAGGAGGGGCCCTGACCCCCACCCATCGACCATCTGAACACGGCAACACATTATGATCAATATGTGTATTGATTACTGCTTAGCCGCCAATTAGTGAGAAACAACATTTAAAGGGTGAAACTAGGTGTTTTTCATTCTGACTTTTACTTTGTTGATTAATAAATTTGTCTTTAACATGCTGACGTTGTGAAGAATCATTTTGTAAAACAAGATGGAGAACAGGAGAAGATTTTGGGACAAGCAATATTTAAAGGAGTAACAGTGTTACTGTTAGTGTCATGTTGAATTATAATGATTATTATTGGTCATTACGTTTCTTTGATGGAACTGTTTCAGGATCTGTGAGCAGACTTACCTGAGTGGCTGAGAGGCTGACCTGCTGTGTATCTTCATCTCCTCCACTCTGAAAGGAAACAACAACTCTTCATCAGCAATCAACACTTCTTCATCACTGCTGATAAACCGCTGCCAGCTTCGTCCACTTGGCCTGACCTTTCTACCAAAGTTTGAACTTCTTCCCCGTTGATGGAAGCAACAGTCTGAAGCTCATTGTAGCGGTAAAAGGCCGTCGTGGTTTCACAGCGACACACAACCCTCTCTCTGGTTGTAAATATAACATCACAGGAACATTATTCTTGATAACTTTGATTAACATGGCGTGTGATCATCTACCTGGTATTCTCTCTGTGTCTCTCTCAAACACACACGCACACTGCGAGCAAAGTGCTGCTCTGGTATTATCTCAGTCCTAAAGTCTCAATGGATGGAAATCATCATTTACAAAATTCACAGCATGTTTTATTTAAAGAAATATTCTGTTATAATCCAAATGTTTTGAAGTTTATCCTTTCAAAACAAGCTAACTCCCCTCTCTCACCTGTAATATCCACTGTGAATCAGAAAAGGGCATCGTCATGGTGACGGCACCTGTTGGTTTTTGGACTGGGTTTGACAATTTGTATGTTTGCAACCAGTGAAGGAAGTGACCATATTTGGACTGTGGACAAAGTTAGCTTCAAGATTCATGGTCAACATTAGAGCTAAGTGTTAAAGTCATCTAACTGTAGCTAACGACATTGGTAGCGACCTGTCAATCAGCAAGTAAGCCCCACCCCCTAAATAATCACTTGCTTTTTGGTCTATTTGACTCTAAATGGACCATAATGTACTAAATGAACACCATGCTGGATTAAAGAAGACTTGAAACTAGAGATTGAGAAGTGGGCGTGGTTTCATCCAAAGTAGGTCGACGCAGGCAGCCAGCGCCTTCTGCTGTTAATACAGATGATAGATGTGGTTCTGGTTCTGGTTTTGGACCTAGTACCTGAGAGCTCCAGTGGTGGCTGGTCGGGGGGGACGGCGGCTCTTTAATGCTCTTAGTTTGTCTCCCTGAGTCAGACCTGGTCCAGTGTCCACCGTCTCAATCTGGAGGACGGAACACAAACCATGAGAACACAGACAGACAGACAGACGGACAGACGGACAGACGGACAGACGGACAGACCTCATGCAGGCTGTTGTGGGCGGGGTTTAATGTGAGGTCATCCATATTAGTGATGAGGTGAGACACCACCCTCTCCTCCAGCTTCACCTTGTGGGAACGCTGGCTGTCACCTAGCAACCACAGCGCTGCCTGTTTCCTGTTAACACAAACACACAGAGGTTATAAACACACACACACACACACACACACACACACACACACACACACACACACACACACACACACACACACACACACACACACACACACACACACACACACACACACACACACACACACACACACACACACACACACACACACACACACACACACACACACACACACACACTAACATGACAACATGGAGGACAAAATGGAGGAAACTTCAGAGACTCACTCCTCCAGAAAGTTCTGCTGTGGTCCAATCACAGACCCCGGTCTGCACATCCTGGTCCAGGCGATGACCTCACCTGCCGTGAAGCGGTAGTGTTTCATCAGGTAACAGCCAATCAGAGAGCCCGTCCTTCCCAGACCAGCTGACAGACAGAGACAGTATCACAGATGTTTGTTTACACTAAAACTCCACAGGAGGAAGATAATATATTTAAATAAAGCCAACATGTCTATGCTGTTTTTAGTGTTACGATTCGGATGGGACAGCAAGTTATAGTACAGAACGGTGTTATAGACCAGGTCAGGGTGTTATAGTCCAGGCCAGGACAGGAAGTTATAGTACAGTACAGGACCTCATAGAAAGGAAGTCCTCACCCTTGCAGTGGACAGCCACAGCGCCATCTGTGCTCTCGCAGATGTGCAAGAAGCGGTGTGTGATGATATCACTTGGCGTGCTGCCATCTAAGAAAAAGAGGTCATAGTGGTCGAAGCCAGCGTCCGTGAAGCGCTTGGAGTCATAGATTTTCTTGTTGAGACGAACTATGGTGGTCACATTGTGTTTCCTGAAGTACGGGAAATACGCCTCGGGGGCGTGGAGAGGGTAACCTGCGGGTGTTACAGGTGTTACAAAACAACAACACCAACAACAACATGGCATGTCAGCTTCAACAAGCCCCCTTCATTAAGTGCTGATATCTGACAAGTACACCCTTGCATATCTGAAGGGTACTCACCCACTTGTTTCCAGCTTCCTGTAATCATTGTTAACTCACCGTTCTCTATCTTCGTTTTAGGATGAGGTCCGCTGAAGGCCAGAAGCTTTCCCGGCACGATCCAGTTCAGATCTCCATTCTCAACCCGCTGCAAACACACAGGCATAGGTTCAAATCCCAAAACCAAGTAGAGAAAGTCTGCACTGGAAACTATACTGGTTTAACCAGGTCAGCCTGACACTGAAGGGATTATCAGTGGAGGTAAAACCTGATTGGCTGTTGAATCTCTGTTCAGGCACAGTGATCCTCCTGAACTATTTTTCCAGGCGTAATAATATTCAGCCCAACGGTTCTCTTAGCTCTGTTGTGATTGACAGCTCAGAGGACGGAACCAAGGTATGAAGGAGGTCAACGATTTGCTGAAAGTTAGACCTCGGACTTCGTGAGTTTCAGGCTTGTACTGATGCGACTAACAGTCTCCATAAATGAATGATGTCTAACTTCTCCCAGCACGTCTTCCTCATATTCATACTGGGATTGTTGGGAACTTGTTCTCTGACCAGGATCTTCTGTTTTAGACTAGAAATATGTGCAGACTCGTCATTTTATAACTAGTGAAGATGATTATGAGGACTTTCACCTCGTAGTGTTCATACTCATCCACGTCAAATGTCTCAAAGTCAAAGAAGCCGTGCTGCAGAGCCTGAAACACAAACATAACAGACTGTGACATCATACGAGTGACACTCAGCCGACAGATGTCAGCTTCCATCCAGCTAATCAGAACTCACCTTCCTGATGCCCTGCAGACAGTCCAGCACTGTGAGGTTGAAGGTGCAATTCCCAAAGGAAGCATCTCTGCAGAGACACAGAGGGTAGACCACATGATCAGTCTTCTAATCTCTCACACACACACACACACACACACACACACACACACACACACACCCGTCACCTGCAGCAGACAGGGAGAGCTCTCCTACTGTCAGCTGCAGCAGGTCCGGGATCAGCAGCTCATGTGACCAGACTCCATGTATTTATAGAGTGGTGAAGTCCCTTTCCCTTCCGCTAGACTCCCATGGGACCTCTGAGATTGTAAAAAATGTATGGGTCTCAATGCAGATAATATAATTATTTGCTGGTCCCAGTCGTTATATCCCTCGAATTAGAAATATGTCGTTTGTCACGTCATCACCCTTTCTCACAGCGATTCAGTGCCTATCAAACGCAGATGCCAGTGTGTTTTGTTCCTGAATGTTCCCATTCCAGCAGGTACGGATGTTCATTCTTTCGGTTGTGGAGCAGAGAAATGGCCATGTCTGTACCTCCAGCGTACCAAGTGCGGGTGGTGACGTATACCAGTATCATTCGCATTGAGAGCAGTGAAGAGCTGTAGTTCACAAAGCGACCTCACACAAAACCTACCATTATCAAACTTCTTCGCGATAAATCATAGTTTTTTTTATATGGAAAATGATCTTTAAAAACCACAAACAACATATGTGAAATTCATGGGACAATTCAAACGGGACCGGGACCAATTCATGCATCAGAAACTCACATTGAGGTCCCATGTACCAGAAATAGAAACTCTATAGGATCGTTTAACAGAGTGACGACTCCTCACACATGAAGTCACACTGTGAAGCTTCAGTATCACAGCAGCGCCTCACTCCTCTCGAGTCACTCCTCTCATCAGTGACAAAAGTCTGAGTGATGTGTGATGTTCAGATATATCTCCAGGGAGGGAGGGGCCACCAGGTGGGAGGGGCCACCAGGAATGATGTTTATCCGCAATTCATCTGAGATTTATCTTTTGCATTGATCAATTCATTATTGGAATTGATGATGTGAGCCATGAGTATGTGAGACAATGGAAATATATTATAATATATTACTGGAAATATGTTTAGTTATGAATCATTAATCCACTATTCATCGATCATCAATAGTTAGCAGTTAATTTGCAGGTCGACTCATTTATTAATCAAACGACCGTTGCTGTTTTAGACTGAAGTGCAGTCCGATTGGAGGTCACTTTATGGAGTAATAGGTTTGCCATCATAAAGAATACATCTGTAAAAGAATAAGAAAATAAGTATGGAAATGTTAAAAGGAATAAATGAAAGAATATTTAAATTAAATTGTAAATAAATAAATAGAGAAATAAAAAAATAATGAATAATGTGGAAATACGAAGACAAATCAAATATAACAGAATAATGATAAGCATTTTAATGTATTAATTGTTCACTGATTTCTGTATTTATTTGTATATTTTTGCATGTAATTTAATATATTTTCAGATTTTGCTTTTAATATGAAAGTTATATTACTTTCACCCCTTTGATTTTCCTTCAGTTGATCTGTCAATCAACTGGCTGCTTTGGGGCGGGACCTCCTGTCCAGGCTGAGCAGTCAATTCCTGCACTCATGAACCAATGAGAAGAGTTTATCTGCAGTCCCACAGACTAGATGACACACCCACTTCACTACACGGCACTGGCAGCAAAATAAATTCTGAGTCTGACGGTCAGTGAATGCCTCACTAGTAGGTGTCACTCAGTGGGCGTGGCCTCCTCGTGAATAATCCACCAAAAGAATCCTCCATTGAACAGTGTTGTTATGTAACCGGAGAGACAACAACAAGGCCTTTATCCTCCTGTTTCCACCCGGCTGTCTCAGAGAGGACATCACCACTACCAATACTACCACTACTACCACTACTACTACTACAGTAGCAGAGTGTTTTTATGTAACCGGAGAGACAACAACAAGGCCTTTATCCTCCTGGTACCATCCGGCTGTATCAGAGAGGACACGACTACCACTACTATTGCTACTTCTACTACTACCACTGCTAATACTACCACTACTAGTAGTACTACTACTACTACTGCTACTACTACTACAGTAGCAGTGCACAATACTACTGTAATACTCTACTACTGTACTACACTACTACAGTATAGTACACTACTACAGTAGCAGTACAGTACTACAGTAGTACTGTGACTAACCTGAATAATAATAGGTAAGAAGACAGTAGAAAGTCAAACCTGAAGGGCAGGTAGGAGGCATTGGACCCAGAGGTCAGAGCTCTGTAAGCTTCTTCTGGAGTTTTCTTCAGGTAGATCACCTGGCAGAGACACACAGGTAAACAGTGACTCAGCAGGATTCTCACAACCTTAATGCTTAGCTAGGCTAATCATCACATCTGTGCACTGGATCAGACTCATGTCTCCATACATATGCGGTCTACTCTCCTCTCTGATTGTATAGAAGTCCACGCGACAATGATCTACTTCTCATGTGGACGATGATGCTAACAGTTTAGCCTAATGCTAACTGTTTAGCCTCGTGCTAACCATTTAGCCTCGTGCTAACCGTAGCCACAGTAGACGACAATCAATGTGATGCTGAAGGACACTGCTTTTTTCTTGGACTTTTATTATGGACACTCATCAGAGATGAAGTCAGTCACATTGAATTATTTCAGCGTGTCTGACCAATAGGAGCGCAGCGTGCTGATGACTCACTGCGTAGCTTCCAATCAGCACGGCGGCGTTGGATCTCTTCCTCTGGTCGAAGCTGGTGTAGTGAACGATCCTCTTCCTGGTCAGCGTGAACGACTGCAGAGAAGAAGAACAGAGGTCACGTGACCACGTGGGTCCTGATCACATCCATAATAATAATGATTCCCTCCATGGTGTGAAGATGATGGAACTGTTAATAAAGTCAGAACAAGCAGCTGAGGATTCTCTCATTCGACTGTTACTCTGTCATCACCACCAACGTGTGACCCATAGGAAGGACCCCCCCACCACTGTGGGGATTTCAAAGTAAAAGACACCTGTGGACTCAGGCGTTGGGTCATCCTCACATACTCCAAGATGAGGTTTGGGTTCACCGTCGTCATGGAGACATCACATCTCAGTCCTTATGAACTATTTACAAACGGATGCACTGATGAACAAACTAACAACAGCACGTTTATTAGATCTAGAAGAGGCAGAACACAGAGTCCCAGACTGAGCCGGCCGTGACTGCCTTGTTGCATTCTGGGCATTCCTGTTGGGGGAGAGTCGGCCGCAGAGACTCACCTTGAGCTTCTTGTTGAGTTTGCAGCAGTATCGATACAACATGGCCAGGTTGAGGGGACCGAAGTCTGCATAGAAACTGAGACAGAACCCACTGTTAGAAATCACAGACCGGGACCGGGACCAGGATCAAGACATGCATCTAACACAGGTCTAACAGGACCAGGTTATGTGACCCAGGTCTAACAGGACCAGGACCAGGTTGTACATGTGACCAGGGTCCAGGAGCAGGTTATATATGTGACCAGGTCTAACAGGACCAGGTTATGTGACCCAGGTCTAACAGGACCAGGACCAGGTTGTACATGTGACCCAGGGTCCAGGAGCAGGTTATATATGTGACCAGGTCTAACAGGACCAGGTTGTATATGTGAAGCAGGTCTAACAAGACCAGGTTGTATATGTGACCCAGGTCCCAGGACCAGGACAGGTTGTACATGTGACCCGGGTCTGACAGGACCAGGACCAGGTTATATATGAAACCCAGGTGTAACAGGACCAGGTCATATATGTGACCCAGGTCTAACAGGACCGGGTTATATATTTGACCTGGGTCTTAGAGGACCAGGTTGTATATGTGACCCAGGTCTAACAGGACCAGGTTGTTTACATGACCCAGTTCCCAGGACCAGATTGTACATGTGACCCGGGTCCAGGACCAGGTTGTATATGTGACCCAGGTCTGACAGGACCAGGACCAGGTTATATATGTGACCCAGGTCTAACAGGACCAGGACCAGATTATATGTCACCCAGGTCTAAGAGGACCAGGCTATATATGTGACCCAGGTCTAACTGGACCAGGTTATATATGTGACCAGGGTCGAACAGGACCAAGTATACGTGACCCAGGTCTAACAGGACCAGGTTATATGTTTCACCCAGGTCTAACAGGACCAGGTTATATATGTGACCCAGGTCTAACAGGACCAGGACCAGATTATATGTCACCCAGGTCTAAGAGGACCAGGCTATATATGTGACCCAGGTCTAACTGGACCAGGTTATATATGTGACCAGGGTCGAACAGGACCAAGTTATATACGTGACCCAGGTCTAACAGGACCAGGTTATATACGTGACCCGGGTTGTACATGTGACCCGGGTCCAGGACCAGGACTTACTTGTCGTAGGTGAACTCATCGTCGGTGCAGAAGTAGTGGGTGTTGGCGGTGCTCTTGGGTTTACTGCGTAGCGTGGCAAAGTACAGACGCTCTGTAAGAGACACAAAAGTGTCAGAACCTGGTCTCAGATCTGATCAACGGGCTCGGGTACATAAATAGTAAATAAAAGTGAAGCTAATACAGAACCCTGCAGCACCCCCTTATGAACAGATACATTGTCAGAGCATAGCCCTTCATATCGAACACACTGGCTCTGTCTGAAATCATTCCCTACTCCCTACTCCCTACACCCTGCTCCCTACTCCCGATCGGGTCCAGGTGGACTTCAGAACCAGTTTGCAGCACTACCGGGATCCCACATCTTCGCAATTCACCGAACCCTGAACAGGCTGCAGTAAGTCCCCGACCCCAAACTGCTCGGCAGTCGCTCGCCAGTCCGTCCTTCATCTCCGCATCTTTATAGTCTTCAGACTGTCATACAGCGAATATCAGCCAATATCTCATATAAATTATAAATATATATCGCATTTCTTTTAAATAAAGAAAGAAAAACGTTCGTAATTTGGCCTGTTGTGTTGTCTTGTTGTGGTCTGTGCACAATCAATATATTACATATTAACCAATTATTAATATATTATTAATATTTGTGCCGCTCTCTTTTGACAAATCAATAAAAAGTGCTGCGCACTGTCGCTTCTCATCAAGTGCTCCAGAGATGTCATTTACAACCTTCAGTGCAGCTGGTAGTGCCGTCTTTTTCTAAAACCTGATTGATTTGCTGATAACATGTCTTCGGTGTATAAATACTCCTTCAGCGGATGACCCACAAGAGATTTCAGAATTTTAACTAAATTACTTTATTTCAGTACAGATAAGTTTGATATTGGCCTATAATTATTGTAAATACTTGGGGTCACAAAAGCAGATTTCCATATCTTAGGAATTTCCTTAGTCAGCACTGAGAGGTTAAAAATGTGTGAGCGGTTCTGAAACAAAATCAGCTGATGGTTTTAAGTAAGGTTCAATCAGATCATAATTAAGTCGTTCATAGCCACCGTTACAATGCTGTTAGTACTTGTACTTGTAGTAAACTGTGTAAAATAAGTATTGTACCTGTAGTAAACTGCGTATTTGTACCTGTAATAAACTGTGTATTTGTACCTGTAATAAACAGAGTACTCGTACCTGAAGTAAACGGTGTACTTAAAATGAGAATTTGTACCTGTAGTAAAATGAGAATTTGTACCTGTAGGCCTAATAAACAGTTTACTGTGTACTTGCACCAAAATCTGTATTTGCACCTGTAATAAACTCTTTTTACTCTTCTAACTCTTTTATGTACTTGTAGCTTTCATAAACCGAGTACTTGTACCTGAAGTAAATAATGTGCTTGTACCTTTAATAAACTGAGCTGCTCCCAGCGGCTCGGACTCGTCAGACATCCCGAACAGGGCAGACAGGATCGTGGAGTGTCTCACCCCCTCTACCGCCATGGGTCCGTCTAATTCCAGGCCTATTTGGGTCCGTCTAATTCCCGGCCTGTCTCACTCTACAGGCTGTCTCGCTTGGAACTTTTTAACTGCTAGCAGCTCGGTTAGCCGTTAGCAGGCTAGCAGCAGAGCGCAGGCAGGTGAACGGAGATTCTTCCGAAGTTAAAGAAAACTTTCTCATCGGTTTCCCATCAGCCCCTGCGGCCGTAATTCGCCGCCAGGGGAATCTTTTCTACCTTTTCCGTTGTTCGTTTCCGTCTTTTCGCCGGTAAACACAACTGATTTAGCATGTTAGCATGTTACTCCCGACGCTCCGAGAGTCTGAAACTCTGATTGAACAAATCCCTCCTTAAGACACGTTACCATAACAACGGGAGCCGCTCCCATAGCAACCACAGCCAATCACCAATCAGAACAGACTTTGCTGCCTTCAAGGTCGGCTTGGAGACACACTATGAGGCGTTCAGGTACCAACAGGAACTTTTTCTCCACAAAAGTACGTTTTAAGCCGCTGATCGGCTCTTAGTTTTGACAACAAACACCACGTTAAATAGAAAATGCTAATTTCTAATATTTAACGCTAGATCGTGGGCTATTAGTCTCATGCTGTGCAATAAAAGTTCAATCTTTTAACAAACGTATCTCATGTGATTGATAATATTAATAACAATCATAATAACGACAATAAAAGGTTATTAATTGTTTTATTATACCTTATCAAAACGAGAAATTTGCCTAGTGTGCTTTAAGAAAGCACTAGATTCTATGATACTACCTCAACAGCAGATACACTACTATACCATATAGTGTTTTATATACATGCATTATGTTCAAACATTACATACAGTATATTTAATAGTGTTATTTTATAGGTCTACTTTATATTTTTATATTTATTTGGCTATTTCCTGACTCTTATAAAGCAACTGCAGGGATTACTAAATTATTCTGCTTCCCGCAAATATTTATGAACAAATATAAATAAATGCGAATGTGGTCGCAAACTACAGATAGCCTAAAGATCGCGTCTAACAAGATATAACTTTTTTATGACATGACCGTCAAATCTTTGAAGGCTGCTGCATTTATGCTCCGCCTCCTGGTCTACTTTCCAGGGCGCTGTTTATCTCGAACGAGCCTAATGTCCCACATAGCCTACACAGAATGAGTATGTTGTTTGTATATTCTCTTATATTATTAGGATAGTGTGTAATTTATACATGGATGATGTACGTAGATATTAAACGTATCTTATGGACGACTTGATGATAAACTTAAATTTTGGACTAAATTTAAACGACGGCAGATCAAATACGGATTAAATCATTGAGCAAATCAACATTTGTACTTTTTCATTGATGTTTTCTATTTTGAGTTGAGCTCTATCGTACGTTATATTAACATATCATTATATTAACATACTGTTATATTAACAAATCGTTATATTAACATATCATTAACATTATATTAACATATGATTTTATTATATGGACATATTGTTCTATTAATATATCGTTATATTAACATATAATATTAGCGTATCATATATATTTTGGTGTTTTATGGACGCAGCATTTCCTTCAATCAGCTGAATGTAGAATTCATTGATCTAATAGTTTTAGTTACTTTAAAGTCTCAGTGAAATTCCAAACAAACTTTTCCAGTTTTGATGCTGTTAATTATTCATTGGTGCAAACATCCTCCAATCAAATGAGACCTTGCGGTCCAGTAGAACCAGGACTCCATGGAGGCCAGATCTTCCCTCACATCTGCATGTTAAAACTGCAGATTAGTCCTTTAATGGCTGCTGACAAGGTTTATGTCAGAATCTCACCTGCAATCAGAGAGATCCACACACGGTTTGGTTCAGGTCCTGGTCCTGATCCTGATCCAGGTCCAGGCTGGAGAACCCGGGGGCCATCCTGGTGCATCCTCCAGACCCCGGCGTCCGCCATGCTGCAGGGCGGCGAGCAGACTGCGAGGACACGTCAGGGCTGAGCTGAGGGGGTGTCAGGTGAACCGGCTCAGGTTACACATGGTTCCAGAGGGGACAGAGGTGTGAGTTTACAGCCGGGTCTGGTTTCAACACACATTCAGGTCTGAGCTGGACTTCCTGCTGTACATACTGTACATCAGCTCACCGGCTGCAGGTGAGTTAAATAGGTGAGATTGGCAAACACGACACCAAGCTGATGACATCACGGAAACACGATGGAGACCACAAGAAACCGGGTCCATCGGGACACTCCAGGACAGCGGTCGACATCCTGTAGACAAACTGAACTGACATGTCCTGTCCCAGCAAAACCACACTACCTCTAAATCTGGACCTCCAGGTTTACCCTTAAAACTAGACTTCCAAGTTTACCCTTAAAATGTAACCCTCAGGTTCACCCTTAAAAGCTAGACCTCCAGGTTATTCCTTAAAACATAACCCACAGGTTATGCCTTAAAACGTAACCCTAAGGTTTACCCTTAAAACTAGACCTCCAGGTTATCCCTTAAAACATAACCCACAAGTTATGCCTTAAAACGTAACCCTAAGGTTTACCCTTAAAACTTAACCCTCAGGTTTACCCTTAAATGTTGTGTCGACGGTCACGTGACTCAGTCCCGTTACCTAGCGTAACTTCCTGTGAGGTTTAGTTTGAAAGGACTGAGCGAGCGTGTATTGATGAGAAAGTCGAGCTCCGACCAGCAGGAGGTCGTCGGAGGGTCAAAGGCCAAGGTAACAAGGTCAAAAACACACACACACAGATATTTATTGATTTCATCATCACAGTTTAATGAATGAAACATCCTGAGGGTTGGGGGGGTCTACAGGTGTGTGTGTGTGTCTCTACGTGTGTGTGTGTGTCTCTACATGTGTGTCTCTCTACGTGTGTGTGTATGTCTACAGGTGTGTACGAGTGCGTCTACAGGTGTGTGTGTGTGTGTGTGTGTGTGTGTGAGTGAGTGAGTGAGTGAGTGAGTGTCTACAGGTGTGTGTGTGTGTGTGTGTGTGTGTGAGTGAGTGAGTGAGTGTCTACAGGTGTGTACGTGTGTGTCTCCAGGTGTGTGTGTCTCTCCAGGTGTGGGGGTGTGTGTGTCTACAGGTGTGTATTAGCTGCTCCTGATCCTTCACATTGGATTATGTTCGTCTCTGATTCGTCTTCACATTTTGTTATTGTGAACTTTGCCTGAAAACAGAAAAACAGATGATTTATTGTTATTATTATTATTAGTTAGAATTATGTGTAAATGCTGTGTGTGCGTGTGTGTATACGTGTGTGTGTGAGACCTGAGTCAGCTGCTCTGCGATGTGGATGGCCGTCTGTGTGTGTAGTGTCACAGCGCCGGTTCGAATCCGAGACGTTCCCTTCGCCAACGCCATGAAGATGATGAGCTGAGTGGGAAGAGGACACGGGTCACATGACTTCTCATAACGCTGTAAACATGACTCAGCACAACGGCTCAGCACTGCCGGCAGCCACTCACCTGGTCCTGCAAGAACTCGTCCACACAGCCGTTGTGTCTGATGTTCCTCAGCAACATCTCAGCAGCTTCTATACCGATCTTATCTACATACACACCTACACACCCGCACACACACACACACACACACACACACACAAGCCGTCAATGTTTCTCTATAATACTATTCGAATTTCATTCCATATTGTTTTCAATATTCAAATTATATTCTAATATTTAATGCTCAAATACAGCCTATTATTAATATTAATTACACTACACAGGGTTATAAGTTGCCAATGTCATTATTGTCAATGTGGTTGTTTTAATTATTGTCCACTAGAGGGTGTTCCAAAAGCATTTACGTGTTATCTCTGTGATGCGCCGCTGTCAGCTCTTTCCGATACTGAGATTGTGATTCACAAAACTTTATTGTTCATCAGACTTCATGTGTCAAAAGCATCCGTTTATGCGGGTAGGCCAAGGCGAGGAGGGCGAGATTGATTATTGAATATTACGGATTATATTATACATTATACACACACATACACAGAGTATACCCACACACACACACACACACACACAGTATACCCACACACACACACAGTATACCCACACACACACACACACAGTATACCCACACACACACAGTATACCCACACACACACACACACACAGTATACCCACACACACACACACACAGTATACCCACACACAGTACACACAGTACACACACACAGTATACCCACACACACACACACACACACACACACAGTATACCCACACACACAGTATACCCACCCACACCCACACACACACACACACACACACACACACACACACACAGTATACCCACACACAGTATACCCACACACACACACACACACACAGTATACCCACACACACAGTATACCCACACACAGTACACACACACACACACACACACACACACACACACACACACACACACACACCAGTGTCCAGCTCAGCAAGCCAGCCAGGCTGCGATCTGATTGGCTGTACAGACTCACCTTTCTTCCCGAGCGCTGAACCTGCAAAGACGCAACCTGTCGAAGACTCAGCGATTATTCTGAAACACAGAAGAAAGGACCAATCAGAGAGCAGCAGCTGAGGTCACCTGTCTCACTGTCAACAGCTAGGAAAGGACCAATCATGTATGAGAAGAGGACGTCGTCATGGTGACATCACCCACTGTGTGGACTAGCCTTGAGTTCCCATGGTAGCAACCTGTCAATCAGCAGGTATCCCCACCCACCCACCCACCCAACGCATCTCCTGCTTTCTGGTCTGTTGGATTCTAAATGGACCAGAATCCCTTTGATAGGAAAGAACAACGGCCTGCCTCCAACGCTGGATCCAGTTCTCTTTAGACAGCCATGCTCCGCTCGGATTCAGGAACGCACATCCTGATTGGCCGGCTACGCCAACGCAAAAATAAAGTCCTGCCCCACAAAGTAAACTCTTGTCCTTCCCTACAAAATAAATCCTGCACTTATAAGTAAAGTCCTGTCCTACAGAGTAAAGTCCTGCCCTTCAAAATACAGTCCTGTCCTACAAACTAAAGTCTTGTCCTACAGAGTAAAGTCCTGTCCTACAAAGTCATGCCCTTCAAAATGAGCTCCATCCTCATAGAACTAGGGTTACAACATTGAAACCGTCTCACTCGTTTACAGCTTGCATCTATTTCAGCCTGATTTAAAATCTGTAGTGATGTCAGCAAGTGGGTGGGGCTTACATGATGCCGTTGCCGTTCCCACAAGCTTTTTCTTTCTCCTGCACCGCCGGGATGTTGATGTACAGGTCTTTGATCTCCCTCCGAATGGTTCGGACCGCCGCAAGCGACATATCTTTAGCCAACTGAAGACACACACACACAATCAATACAAACACACACGATCAATACAAACACACATGATCAATACAAACACACATGATCAATACAAACACACAATCACACGGGCGGGACTTTATTTTGTAGGGCAGGAGAGGACTTTACTTTGTAGAACAGTACTTTACTCTGTAGGGCAAAACTTTGCTTTGTAGGGCAGGACTTTATTTTGAAGGGCGGGACTTTATTTTCAAGGGCGGACTTTATTTTGAAGGGCGGGACTTTCTTTTGAAGGGCGGGACTTCACTTTGTAGGGCAGTACTTTATTTTGGAGGGCAGGACTTTGCTTTGTCCAGCAGGACTTTATTTTTTTTTGTAGAGCAGGACATTGCTTTGTAGGGCAGGACTTTATTTTGTAGGGCAGGACTTTATTTTGAAGGGCAGGACTTTATTTTGAAGGGCAGGACTTCACTTTGTAGGGCAGGACTTTATTTTGGAGGGCAGGACTTTGCTTTGTAGGGCAGGACTTTATTGTATTTTGTAGGGCAGGACATTGCTTTGTAGGGCAGGACTTTATTTTGTAGGGCAGGACATTGCTTTGTAGGGCAGGACATTATTTTGTAGGGCAGGACTTTATTTCATTTTATAGGGCAGGAATTTACTTTATTTTGTAGGGCAGCACTTTGCTTTATTTTGTCGGGCAGGAATTTACTTTGTAGGGCAGGACTCCAGCGACGAACGCCCGGCCGTAGATCTTGGTGATGTTTCCTCTCTCTGTCATGACGACCGGCTGCAGCTCTTTGACCGGGTTCACCGTCACCATCACCTCCCCTCCACCTTTAGGGTAGTACCCTCTGAAACACACACACGTCACCTTTAGGGTAATGCACGCGCGAACACACACATGCATGCACGCACGGATGGAACTGACCTCATTCTGATGTCACAATCAAAATGGACGCCAAACTTCTCCACAATCGGTTTAAACACCTGAAAAAAACAAGTGTAGTGTACAGTGTGTTAGTATACAGTGTGTAGTGTACAGTGTTAGTATACAGTATGTAGTAGTATACAGTATGTAGTATACAGTGTGAAGTAGTGTGTACCCTGTGTAGTAGTATACAGAATGTAGTAGTATGCAGTAAGTAGTAGTATGCAGCATGTAGTATACTGGGTGTAGTGTACAGTGTGTAGTATTATACAGTATGTAGTATACAGTATGTAGTAGTATACAGTGTTTAGTGTGTAGTATACTAGACCTTGACGGTGTAGTCGATCTGAGGTGCCATCTCCGCATTGGTTCCTCCCTTCAGAAGGAGCTGTGAGGAGGCGTCAGCATACAGTGCACAAGGTAGAGATACCTGCAGCAGCAGACACACACTCCTAACACACACACACACACAGACTTGTTTTGTGTCTATTCAGCATCACAGCAGCAAAATCAAACTCACATGGTCATTACAGCTGGCCGAAATCCCATCATGCATCATTCACGTTCACTGACAGACAGGCGACAGACACACTCACCCTGCTGTCTGTGGGTCAGCCGTGTGGTTTCCAGACAGGATCTTTCCTGGAGTAAGACTGATGTCGGTGGAGCCGATGGTGCCTCCCTGCAGACCGCCAGAACACAGATCTGAGACCAGCTGGAGGCCACTCAGGTGCTGAGGTCTACACGCACACACACACACGCACACAGTTTATAATCAGTGAGAGGTGGTGTATCGATCAGTGAGCAGCTCTGAGTCTAGGTAACACGTGATCGGAGGCTGGAAGCGTCACTTTGTTTGCCTGAAGTTTCCTAATAGGAGCCGGGTAGATAATCGAGCTACCCGGGATTCTAGACCCGGACTACAACCAAGAACCAGTCCGGTATCGATCCCCGTTAATAACGCAGGCTTGTGTGTTTATCGGGAACATCTACGTGAGTTTTCCGACGACTCAACTTCAATGAATAGGCTAACGTTAGCATGCTACCCCGCGGGCTGCTAGCTCACCTGAGCCCCGGCGTGCTTCTGCCGGCCCGGATCTTGGAGATCTTGATGGCAGATCCGGTGATGCAGCTGAGCGCCGCGGAGACTCTCAGGATCTGCCCACCCTGCAGAGACCAGAAACCGGGGAACACATCAAACACGGCTCGGCGCCGGCTGCTAGCTAGCCTTCTGTTAGCATGCAAGCAGCGCGGAACATCTGCGCTAACGGACTACTCACTCCCTCCATCACGCTGCCGTCCACCTCCACCGCGTCCATCTGCACCGGAACACCGTTACCACCGGGACACGGGAACTTTCTACGGTCCGTTCTAACACGAGCTGAGCCTGAGTGGAATTCTTCTGTTTCTATCACTTCTTCTTCGTATGGAACTTCTCTCTAGCATCTTAGACGGAACTACTACAAACACTTCCGGTGGCTTTCAAAATAAAACAGTTTTTTTTTTTTTTTTAAATAATTTATATTTTATTTATTCATTAACAGTGAGAATAATCCAACAGCATGGTAAACGTAAAATATATAGAAACATAACAGCAGAAATACCAGGGGATCAGAATATAGCCAGAAATCATACATTTGTTTGTCAAAATGTGATATAGGGTACACAGATCCAGGGTTTTAATAGCGTTTTTGTTTTTAGAATTTAAAATTGACTTAATTTATTGTTTGAATTCATTTACGAAAATTAAAAATATTTCATGTATATTCATACATTCATGTATATGATTTTTTCAAGTAATATTATAGTGTCATATCACAACAGTTATCTCAAAACAGCATCAGGATCTTCAACGAAGACATCACCAGGAGCAGAGTTACGGCGCCACCTAGTGGACAGACACACTGCCTGAACAGACTTTAGGCAGAATACTGGAGCAGACGAGGATCTGGGTTCATCACGATTTGGTGTTGGTAGTAGTAGTAGTAGTAGTATTAACAGCAGTATCCATGGTAACACAGCCACGTTTAGATGGATCCGTCTCTATCAGGTCCCCGTAGACCAGAAAGGAGCCACAGTACGGCGCTTCATCATCAGACCATGTAGCAGTCGGTCAGGACCTCGGCGGACTCTGCCGTGGTTGAGTTGTGTCGGCTTCCTCAGGCAGCGGGAAGAACGACCATCAGTTTAGAGAAGATAAAAAGAATAAAGATGACATTAAAAAAAAAAAAACGTTATTGATCTCCAGACAGTGAATCCAGAAATAAGTAGAGATCGAACTGAAGTTGTTATAATAACCATCTGTCGTTGGGACTTGTGTACATTAAATATTATTTTTATACTTCATACTGTGAACCTTTGCACGTTTATTGGACAATTTTGTTCATTTCTGCACAAAACTAAAAAACCTCTAAGTCTACATATGTTTCTTGTATTTGTTTCTATTCTTTATTTATGTTTCTTGACTTTAACAATACTTGCTTTTATTTTTCATTTCATTTTGTCTTACCATGTTTATCTTCTCACCTCAAGAAAAAAAAAATTGCACTTATATGTTCTCACCTATAGCACTTTGATCATAGCACTGTTGTACTTAAGGTATCCTTGCTGAACAGCTACAACTTTACTCAGATGAGGACCTAACTATTTCTATTTTTCGCTCTTACTTTATCGGCAAAGCTATGTTGTGGTTCCTTTCTTTTGACAAATTTACTTATTGTAATTCGCTTTGGACAAAAGCGTCTGCTAAATGTAATAGTGTATGTTGTGAAGTTCATTCGGTGAATATTCATCTCTTGTAGTTCCGCGGCTGGTCGCTAGGGGACAGCACTATGTTGCGCTGCGTCCAGTCTGCTGCACCGAAAAGAGAAGAAGATGGTGAGCGTTGATTGGCTTCTGAGGGAGGCGTGCAGCTGTAACGTCGGAGTGGTAGAGCAAAGATGGCGGTGGTGACCAGAGGCTCCTACACTGTCTTCAGACGGCTGGTGAGGGAAATATATAGTTTATAAATGTTTTCTGTTGTTTGTTTGTTTGATTGTTTGCTTCTGCTGCGAACGCAAAGGGAGTGACGTCATCACTCTGTCATCTGGTCAACCTGTTAGCTTAGCCCCTTAGCTGCTGTACTTCCACGCTAATTCTGATGCTAATAATGTGAACGTAAAGAAATAAAACAAACCGCTGCCGTCGCTCAACGCTACCGGCCAGGTGCTAACCTGGTGTGTTTGGCATGCAGCGTCAGTTAGTGTCAGTTAGCGCCACTTAACATCCTGTAGGTGAACCCATCGATGGGTGAACCAGCTGTTGGGTCACAGAGGAGGCTAACGGCTAACAGGCTGCTGATGACTAAATGCGTACGACACTGCAGTAAAAGTACTAATGAACATTGCGGAACTACTTTGCCATAAGTACAAGTACTGCGTTGTCATCTGTCTCTACCTGTCTGTCTGTCTGTCTGTCTCTGTGTGAGGACTCTGCCTGTCTGTCTGTCTGTCTGTCTCTCTCTGTGTGAGGACTCTACCTGTCTCTGTGTGAGGACTCTACCTGTCTGTCTGTCTCTGTGTGAGGACTCTGCCTCTCTCTGTGTGAGGACTCTACCTGTCTGTCTGTCTCTGTGTGAGGACTCTGTCTGTCTGTTTGTCTGTTTGTCTGTCTGTCTCTGTGTGAGGACTCTACATGTCTGTCTGTCTGTCTGTCTGACTCTGTGTGAATACTCTACCTGTCTGTCTGTCTCTGCGTGAGAACTCTACCTGTCTGTCTCTGTGTGAGGACTCTGGTTGAAGTTCAGGTCTCGGTCCCTGTTGTGCTCCTCTTCCTGTCAGCTGACTCAGCAGTACCGTCGCCGGTGTTTCCGGGTCCAGAACTTCAGGTCTGACAGAACTGTGCAGCCGCTGACCTTCAGATGTGACCCAAACCTGCAGATGTTTGGCAGCAGGACTCTGCACACGGCCACCGGTGAGTCGAGACCAGCAGGACCCAAAGTCCAGACCAGCAGGACTAGGGATGTTGATTGTTGCCTGAGCATGAAACCGTGAGGAGTGTATTTTTTTTTGTCGGGTTAGCTCTCACATTGGCGACCCCAACGTTCCAGGCTCATGTAAGGTGGACTTACCTTTTAAGGTGGACCGGTTATTCTCATTTGACAAGCTAGACGGATTTAATATTTGTGTTAAATGTTTAAACAATGGAATAAATGAGTCAAACATTTAGAATGAATCTTAGAATGTCACATGTTATATTTTATGATGTCATCAATATCCAGTCAGACCAGCAGGGACCATAGTCCTGACTCTAAACCTCAGCCTGTTTCCTGTTCTTGGGATTCTTTTCTGTTTCGAAGAGTTTCTACTTTCTAATCAGGGAGTTGTTCAGAGTTTAGATCTGGTCCAACTAGTTTCAGGAATCCAGGAATTGGCCTGGTTTGAGGCCGCCACAAAACAAAGTCCTATTGTTGTACGTCATAGCGGTTACCATCGGAACCGGATTAACCAGGCCTGGGTTGTGGTTTATTGGCAATGGAGCTTTTCCTGGTTTAGTTCAGAGAATCCAGATCAACAGGTTTCAGTAAACGGTTCAGCCTCAGGCCAGTCCTCCTCAGGCCAGTTCTCCTCAGGCCAGTTCTCCTCCCCCTCAACGAGTCCACATGAAGTGATGTTGTGATGATGATGTTGTCTCCTCCTACAGCGTGTCAAGGACCGATCGTCTCCTTCAAACTGTCTGACATCGGCGAGGGGATCATGGAGGTGACGGTGAAGGAGTGGTAGGTCCTGAGACCACATGGGACCACACAAGACTACATGGGACCACATTGATACCGAGACTACCAAGACCACATTGATACTGAGATCTATATAGCGAAACCACATACTATATACCGAGACCACATACTATATACCGAGACCACATTGATACCGAGACCACATACTATATACAGAGACTACATACTATATACCGAGACCACATACTATATACCGAGACCTCATTAATACAAGACCACATTGATACCGAGACCATAGTCGGTCTCATGTATGCCACACTCTTTTTAAACTTTGTCCCCAGTATGTCTCCAGTCCCCTTTGTCTTGTCCCAGTGTGTCTGTAGAGAGGACTTGGGGGTCCTGTCTCGGACCCCTAGCAGACCCTTTGTCCCCCTCGTCCCAGGTACGTGAAGGAGGGTGATAAGGTCTCCCAGTTCGACAGCATCTGTGAGGTCCAGAGCGACAAGGCGTCGGTCACCATCACCAGCCGCTACGACGGCGTCATCACCAAGCTGTACTACGACGTGGACGCCACAGCCTTGGTGGGGAGACCGCTGGTGGACATCGAGACCGAGTCCAGTTCAGGTGAGCCATGGCATCTCCTGTTAGTCTGGAACCAGAACTTCAGTGTCTCCGGTTGTTGGATCAGACTAAACCCCCGTTGTTGATCAGAGTTGATCCAGGAGGAGGACGTGGTGGAGACCCCCGCCATGGCCCGAGAGGAACACACCCACCAGGAGATCAAAGGTCACAAGACCCAGGCCACGCCCGCCGTACGGCGCCTTGCCATGGAGAACAACGTGAGTCCGGCTCTGGTCTGTCCCGGGTCTATCTCCCAGGTCTATGTCTCTGTCTATATCTAGTCCTTCTCCAGTCTGTCCCAGGTCTATGTCCAGCTCGTTTCTTTTCTGCTCGTCTTCTCTAGTCTGTCTAAGTCTGTCCGTAATTTCATTTTTTTTTGTCTTCAGTCTGACTTTTCAGTCTCACAGTCTGTGTCCAGTTTGTCCCCTGTCTCTTGTTTACCTGGTCTACCTGGTATGACTGGTCTACCTGGTCCGACTGGTCTAACTGGTTTAACTGGTCTGACTGGTTTACCTGGTCTGACTATTCTAACTGGTCTGACTGGTTTACTTGGTCTAACTGGTTTACCTGGTCTGACTGGTCTACCTGGTCTCCCTGGTCTGCCTCCTAGATTAAGCTCAGTGAGGTGGTGGGGACTGGGAAAGACGGACGAATACTGAAGGAGGACATCTTGAACTTCCTGGCGAAACAGACCGGAGCCATCATACCGCCGACCCTGTTTCAGGAGATCCAGACTCCCGGGCCCCCCCCTGCTGCTGCTGCCAAACCCATGAGCACCGCGGCCACCATCAAACCTCCACCCACCACACCCATACCGGTCTTCACCGGCAA
Source organism: Eutrigla gurnardus (assembly GCF_963514095.1). Taxonomy (NCBI): domain Eukaryota; kingdom Metazoa; phylum Chordata; class Actinopteri; order Perciformes; family Triglidae; genus Eutrigla; species Eutrigla gurnardus. The sequence continues at coordinate 19,299,943 of NC_139920.1, read as the reverse complement.
GGACGTCACCGAACCCCTCAAAGGTGATTATTGGATAAGTCGGGACTTCATTACCTGGGATGAAGTCTGAACACACCTGTAATGGCTGTTGTGGTCCTGCAGGTTTCCACAGAGGTATGGTGAAGACCATGACGGCGGCTCTGAAGATCCCTCACTTTGGTTACTGTGATGAAGTGGACATGAGCCGCCTGGTGGCTCTGAGATCTGAACTCAAATCCACTAGTGAAGGCAGGGGAGTGAAACTGAGCTACATGCCCTTCTTCATCAAGGTACGGCTTCTCAGGTTCGTGCTCATTGGTGAAACTGGTAGTGTTGATGTTAATGATTTTGTCATTGGTCCAGGCTGCCTCCCTCGGCCTCCTACACTTTCCCATCCTCAACGCCTCATTAGACGACGGCTGCCAGAACATCACGTACAAGGTGAAAACTTCCTGTCGCTCATCACACATTCGATTCATTCTCTAGAGTACAATCTACGTCCCCTCCCCCACCCCGAGTCCCCCATACAGTAGATTCATTATCTAGATTACAAATATATGCCCCCCATCCCGAGTCCCCCATAGACTAGCTTCATTATCTAGAATACAAATATTCACACTAGAACCACGACGACACACTCGAACCACGACGTCCCACTAGAACTAAGACGACGCACTCGAACCACAATGAGATACAAGGATCAGTTTATTTCCAGAAGGGTTACACAACGAGATCACCTTTGTCCCATTGTTGCTCAAACTGTGTTATATGTGGTTGCAAGTGGAGAATTTAACTTTGTGTTCGTTAACGAGCATCAGTCGCATCATAACAACTCTTAAATATGGAGAATGTGGTCCTGAGAGTCCTGTATCAGTCTTCTTTAATATCTCCCAGAAAAAGGTGTTAACTTGTTGAAGTTGTTGTTGTTAATGACGGACCGATGTGCTTGTGTTCTGAAGGCGTCTCATAACATCGGCCTGGCGATGGACACCAGTCAGGGTCTGCTGGTTCCCAACATCAAGAACGTCCAGCTGCTCAGTGTGTTCCAGATCGCTCAGGAGTTAACCCGTCTGCAGGGGCTCGGATCTGCAGGCCAGCTGGGAACCAATGAGCTCAGCGGAGGAACCTTCACCTTGTCCAACATCGGATCAGTGGGTTCTACAGACACACACCAGAACCACGATGATTCACTGAACCAAAAGCACATACCAAACCACAACAACACTAGAACCAGCACGACCACACTAGAACATCGACATACCAAACCACAATCCCACACTACAACCACAACCACACTAGAACCAGCACAACCACAGTAGAACCACATCGACATACCAAGCCACAACCACACTAGAACCACAAGCACATACCAAGCCACAACCACACTAGAACCACAACAACACACTACAACCATAACAACATACCAAAGACAATCACACTAGAACCACAACAACACACTGGAACCATAACGACATACCAAACCACACTGGAACCACGACGACATACTTGAACTACAACTGAACACTCTGCTGTTTTGCTTGAACCAGATTGGAGGGACGTACGCCAAACCGGTCATCCTTCCTCCAGAAGTCGCCATTGGAGCTCTGGGGAAAATCCAGGTGAGTCCCAAACACCTCGAGAACTCATGAAGTTTGTGGTTCTTATTAACTGTGCTGTCGCCCGGTGCTACACTCTCGTTTCTCCGTCAGGTTCTTCCCCGGTTCGACGCCAGTGGTCAGGTGGTCCGAGCTCACATCATGAACGTCAGCTGGTCGGCGGACCATCGCATTATCGACGGGGCCACCATGTCCCGGTTCTCCAACCTGTGGAGGGAGTACCTGGAGAACCCGGCCAGCATGGTGCTTGACCTCAAATGAACAGAAAGGAATATTTCCCATCAGCCCCAGGAAGGACCTCCACTTCTCCCGCCACCTTCGCTGCGTCTTTCTGTCTGAGGCCTTCCCATTCACTCACTATCTTTCCTTGTGGCCTTTGAGCAATGCGCTGCGAAGAGGAGGGGTCAGCCGGTCAATCATGTTGTTTCCGTGACGACCAATAACACAGTAGTTAAAGGTACTTTAATGTGTCACTGAATATATGTTTCACCGAGTCCTAAATTAGATTAAAAAACTGGCAACGTCATCCAACTGTGATCCAGATCCCAGTTTAGCCTGGTTCTGAACCTGGATGTGGACCAAGACCAGGAGCAGGTCTGAGATGAGCTCCTTTAACACGGTTAGTAAAGTGAAACATTCAAACAGCCGCTTGTTCCTTTAAAGAAGAAATGTATGTGTTTTGAAATGTTCTCAGTAGAACCAGATCAACTAGAACTGGATCATGTAGAACCGTGTCAAACAGGAATATTGTCTTTATGAACGTAGCGAATATTGAGCTGAATGTCTGTTACTGATAAGTTTTGACTAAAATAACAATCGCCAATGTATAACATGCTAATGAGGTGGGCGGAGCCAGCACGTCATGTCTGGCAGGTGGAGGGTCGAAGAATAATTGTAGTTTCATGAAACCCTGATTAATGTGCAGCTTGTTCACTAATCAAAATAATACAAACGTTAATAAACATGGTTAGTTTTATCTCTATTCTGGTTCAGGACCAGTCAGTTTTCTGGTTCAGGACCAGTCTCTGCCGTGTTTAAAGGTCCCCTCTGTCCTCTAATGAGTCTCAATCGTTATCATGAAAACTGACAGTCTGGTTCCTGGTGTGTGGTCTTCCCTGACTCTTACTGAACCTCTTTATAATCTCTGCTCCTGGACCAGCGGATTGGTCTCTCCTCTGCCCCGGGGGCTGCTGGGTAACGATTTTTGCTGTTCTTGTGTTTTTGTATTTTGGGATTCTGTGTGAGTGTTTGAATAAAGCTGAGGTGAACAACAATGGTAAATAGGCCTGCATTTATATAGCGCTTTTCTAGCTAACTAGCTACTCAAGGAGCTTCACATACTACATTCACACACATTCATACACTAATGGCAGAGGAGCCACCTGCACATCAGGATCTAACTCATTCATACACATTCACACGCCGATGGCGCAGCATCGGGGGCAATTGGGGGTTCGGCACGCAGACTGGAGGAGCCGGTATTCAAACCGCCAATCTTCTGATTGGAGGACGACTTGCTCTACCTCTGAGCCACAGTCAACGATTGATGTTATTGGTCCATAAAGTGATGATGTTCAGGTTTAGATTATCAAAACTTTAAATGTCACTGTAGCGCCATCTAGTGCCTCTAGACTTCCTCTAATATCTGACTTTATTAAAAATACATAATGAGGTCATGAGATGATCAGCTCGGGGGTCTCAAGCTGAATGTTGGGTTCTACTTTAAAGAGTAGAAGCCTTAAAGGAACAGTGTAGCATTAAGATGGATATATAAACACAAATATGTGATTCAACAAAACCAGGATTTTTTGGATTTCTGGCTTAACTAATCCTAGAAGGGCTTACAAAGAGTTTACAACATCAACCAATTACAGAGATGGACGCGTCTACTGTCAGCAGGGTGAATTAAACAGAGTAAAGAAGCTGGGATCATTTCTACCAGTAGGGGGAGTGATTTGACTGTATTGTCATGTGATTGTATTATGTCATGTGACTTGCAGGCTAAAATTATTCAGCTGATCTAAGGTCAGGTTTCAGTTGAAGAGATGCAGTATGGAGGACGACTGCTGCCCTGAAACAAGGTGAGGACCCGATACTATAGCAGTACTACAACCATAGTACTACAGTAGTACTACAACCATAGTACTACAGCAGTACTACAGTAGTACTACAACCAAAGTACTACAGCAGTACTACAACCAAAGTATTACAGCAGTACTACAACCAAAGTACTACAGCAGTACTACAACCAAAGTATTACAGCAGTACTACAACAACAGTACTACAGTAGTACTACAAGCATAATAGTACTACAACCATAATAGTACTACAGTAGTACCACAACCATAGTTCAACAGTAGTACTACAACAATAGTACAACAGTAGTACTACAACAATAGTGTATTACAGCAGTACTATGGATCTAGTATCACTCAGACCCACAGTTAATTATCCAACAGGAAGCTCAGAGGTCAGAGGTAATTTAACCTGTACACCTGTGCACTGTGACATCACACGGCTCACAGGAAGTAGTCATCATGGTGGGCGTGGTGAGCTCAGTGAGCTCCATCAAAGCTCTGTGGGAGAGGAGGATCAGGAGGGTCCAGGAGGAGGAGGAGATCCAGAAGACCAGGAAGACCAGGGGCGGGTCCGATGGCAGGTCAGACTCCACCTCCTCTGCTGAGAAGTCATTCTATTGGTTAATCATAAAGTGATGAGTCTCATGTTTGGAATGAAAACAGCCACTCCTGGGGGCTGAATGACATAGCATTATTATTATTTTTATTATTATCATTATTATTTATTATCTCTGGTTCAGACCGAGTCCCGGTCTGTAATGTTTAATGTGGTTCTGGTCGCTGATTCAGACTTAGTCTTGGGGTCTGGGAAGACCGGGGTCTCCTGGCTCGGCTGAAACAGAAGCTGCAGACAGAAGACGGACGACTCGTCCTCCGAATTGAACAGGAGGAGTGGAAGGTAAAGCGGACTGTACTGGACCTGATGTTCGATCATGGACATGTCTTCATTTGTCTCTCCCTCCACCAGTCGTTGCCAGGTGCTCTGGTCCAGTTCAATCAGGTCCAGGAGTGGCAGATCCATCGGACCGGATTGCAGAAGATACCTCACTTCATCAGCAGCTTCCAGAACCTTCTAGTTCTGGATCTGTCCCGTAACGGGGTCACAGAGATCCCCAAAGAGATCGGTCAGTACGTCCCCAACTTCTCAGAACAAAAAAAACCCTGATTTAAACCTGGTTCATGTTCTGTAGCTTAGTTCTGTCTCTGTGTCCTGGTTCTGGTCTTAGGGAAGCTGACTCGGCTCAGAGAGATCCTGCTGAGCTACAACAGAATCCAATTTGTTCCCGAAGAACTGAGCTGCTGTGAAAGTCTGGAAAGACTGGAGCTGGCCATGAACCAGGACCTGAACCAGCTACCAGAGCAGGTACCATCCACTGCGTCAGTCAGGTTCTAGGATTGTAGTTTTAATAATAATAATATTATTATTATATATATATATACAGTATATATATATATGATGTTATGGTGTCTGACCTATCTGTCCTTTGAATCCCAGCTCACATCCCTGAAGAAGCTGCAGCACCTTGATCTGTCCATGAACCACTTCAGCTGCATCCCGGACTGCGTGGTCGGCCTGCCAGCGCTTCAGTGGCTCGACATGGGAGGAAACCGCCTGCAGCACTTACCTGAAGACATCCACAGGTGGGTGGAGTCACCCGTGCCCCGCCCCTTCTGCCGTCAGCCAATGAAGGCTGAGCTTTGGTCTGTCCTCAGAATGGAGACGCTTCACACTCTGTGGCTGCAGAGAAACCAGCTGGAGGAACTTCCAGAGACCATCAGCAGGATGAAGAGCCTGGACACCCTGGTCCTCAGCAGCAACAGACTCCGAGATATCCCCCTGCTGATGGAGGACATGTCCAACCTCAGGTCAGTCAGTCTGTCCTCAGGTCAGTCTGTCTGTCCTCAGATCTGTCTGTCTTTCCTCAGGTCCGTCGCTCTGTCCACAGGTCTGTCAGTCTGTCCTCAGGTCAGTCTGTCTGTCCTTGGATCCGTCTGTCTTTCCTCAGGTCCGTCGCTCTGTCCGCAGGTCTGTCAGTCTGTCCTCAGGTCAGTCTGTCTGTCCTCGGATCCGTCTGTCTTTCCTCAGGTCTGTCAGTCTGTCCTCAGGTCAGTCTGTCTGTCCTCAGGTCAGTCTGTCTGTCCTCGGATCCGTCTGTCTTTCCTCAGGTCCGTCGGTCTGTCCTCAGGTCAGTCTGTCTGTCCTCCGATCTATCCGTCTGTCTGTCCGCAGGTCTGTCAGTCTGTCCTCAGTTCAGTCTGTCTGTCCTCCGATCTATCCGTCTGTCTGTCCGCAGGTCTGTCAGTCTGTCCTCAGATCAGTTTGTCTGTTATCAGGTCTATCTGTCATCAGAAAAAAATCAGTCTGTCTGTTTGTCCTCAGATTTATCTGTCTGTCTGTCCTCAGATCTATCTGTTTGTCCTCAGATCTGTCTGTGTGTCCTCAAAGACAGAATCGGATTATATTCACATTGTTTGTATGTGAGACGTCCCTGCGTGTCCCTGGCGTTTCTCAGACTGGACAAATGTTTGTGTCTTTGGTGAAGCAGGTTTGTGAACTTCCGGGACAACCCTCTGACTCTGGACGTGTCCCTGCCCTGCAGGAAGACGAAGGATGGGGACGATGAAGAGGACGATGAAGACGACAGGGAGCTGTTTGGACGAGAGTTCATGCAGATTTACATCCAGGCCAGAAAGAGAGCCTCAATGTCCACCGTTAGTATCACAACACGGACATGCTAACTGTGGAGCCTACATTCCCCACAATGCACCTGGAAAGCATATTTCATTAGGCTCCTTGCGTATTATTAATAAAAGAATAATCTCTCGGTTGACTCTGACTAAAAACCTGATTGAAACTGATAATCTACGCGTTTCTGTTGTTCTTCTGGGCAGCGACGCATTTTAAAACCAAAGACCCATTCATATATATATATTTATATATTCATATTCATGTTTCTGAGGATGAAATCTGTTGAAAGCTGACAGTTAATAAAACCTTACAAACACAGTTTGTGTCCTGATTTTAGTTTGTTTAACATTATGATTATATTGAAACAGAAACATTGTTTTTGAATTTAAATCAAAGATTAGCAGCTGACTGAAAATATGTGAAAAATGTTTAATACAAACTTTAATCTACAAAGACAAATCCAACAAGTCTACAGTCCGTCTAAAGTCAGTCTGCTTACAGTCTACTGTAAGTCTACAGTCAGTCTGGGTGTCTGTGATTGGCCGAGGGGACGGCGGTCAGTCTGGGTGTCTGTGATTGGCCGAGGGGACGGCGGTCAGTCTGGGTGTCTGTGATTGGCCGAGGGGACGGCGGTCAGTCTGGGTGTCTGTGATTGGCCGAGGGGACGGCGGTCAGTCTGGGTGTCTGTGATTGGCCGAGGGGACGGCGGTCAGTCTGGGTGTCTTTGATTGGCCGAGGGGACGGCGGTCAGTAGGACGTTCTCCAGAGTCACTTGACTGTTGACGTAATGAGTCAGTTTGCTGTCGAATCCTTTTGTCTTCAGGAAGTGAAGTCTGCCGCCGTCGATCAGACGTTTACAGAGCAGACCGACCTGCCGGCGGTCCTCCGCCACCAGAAACCTGAAGACCAGAAGAAGGAACAGTCTTTGATCTTCTCCATTTGTTTTATAGACGTGAAATAAAGAGACAAACATCAGTATTTACCCGCTCACAGCATCCTCCTCCTCCTCTTCTTCATGCTCTTCATCATCTCCTGTTTGATTGGTTGGACCCTGAGCTGAAGGGTCCTGATTGGTCGGTCTGAGTCCACATGTGGCCCAGCTGGACATCCGACAGAACGCTGAGAACTCTGCTGGTCCCAGTCCTCGCTGCAGGAAGAACTCCTGCCCCACGTAATGACGCCACTCACAGCGATGGTGGCAGCACAGCGCCACCGCCAGGCCCAGCACCGCACCAGAGTCTGGACCAGGACCAGAGTCTGGACCACAACCAGAGTCTGGCAGTGCTACAGAACCAGCTGATTGTGGATCAGCTGGTTGTGAAGATTTGAGGCGTTTTAATGGGGGTTCGGCCTCCTCTCTGAGTCCTGGTGTTTCCAACAAACAGCGCAGAGCCAGATCTGAGACCAGAGACAGAAGAGACCGGCTGAGTCCACATTCTTCAAATGACTGCAGCCAATCAGAAGAGACTCACCTGTTGCTGCTCCACACAGGTGCTTCCCGACGCCGACCAAAGGTAACTTCTTCTGTCTGAGCAGCTGGACTTTACCTGAAACATCAGTCAAAAGGTTCAGACCAGAACCACACTAGACCAGAAACACACTAGACCACCACGGGCTCCAGGTGTTTGTCTCTTACTTAAATCCAGATGTTGAATGTCGACCTGCAGCCTGTTGAACTGGACTGCGAGATGCTGATGTTTCCCATCCACCTGGACCAGACCAGAACATAACAGAACGGGTCATACCAGATTTACTTCAGAAGACAGAAATTAATCATTCAGCAGGTTAAACATATAGAAGCGTGTTGACTAATGAGGTCTTCCTGCCTTAAAGCGGGTGCTGCAGCGCTCCACCAACAGCAGCTGCAGGTCTTCACAGGTCTTCAGGTGGTCTGGGGTCTTCAGGGCTTCATGGATCCAGTGAGACAGTTTCCCTCGACCTGCTCCGAACTCCACAAAGCAACGTCCCCGTCCCAGAAGCCCCAGCGCCTCCAGGTGACCTAAGAGAGAGGACTGGACACACCTGACAGGTGAGAGGGGACCACCATGGATGGCTGGGGGGGGGATGTCACAGCTGTGTACCTGCTGCTTCAAGTGTTTGTGGGCAGAGTCTCCGTTCTTTGGGTTGTTGAGTTCCTCCTCGAGGACATGATGAGACAACACCCTGTCCTCCACATCACACTGCAGTCCTAAAACAACAACAACAACAACATCATCCTCATCAACAACATTAACAATAACAACATTATATCATAACTCACAGGTACACATATGAGTAGGACTCACCTGAGACGGCGGCCTTCAGTTGGTCCACCAGAGACCGTAACTCAGCTCCGCTACGCTCAGACAGACTCACCTGTCACACAGACAGCAGGATTATCATTATTATTATCATTACCATAATTATTATTATTGTTATTATTATTACCTGTCTGGGCGTCTCTCCATCAGCTGATCCAGCATTTATGTTCTCAACATAATAAACCTGCAGACGAGTTACAACAGTGACTGTCCAGAATATTATTTATATACTGAAACATGGTAGTCGTAGTAGTAATAATAATAATAACAACTCACAGGTTTGGGTTTGTCTCTGGCGTTACATTTCTTCAGGTGTTTGTCCAGTTTGTCTTCCGTCACGGTGCTGAAGGTCAAACAGAAAGTGAGGTCACTAACTGATCATTAAGGATCAATAATGTCATTGATTTGCTGACTCACTGTTTGGGGTCCAGAGGACACATGATCCTCTTGCTGCTTCCTTTCTCCTGGAGACAGGAAACAGGAAGGTGTTAACAGACAGGCGATGACATCACAACTCACCCGTCATCAGCAGGTGTGAGTACTGAAGTACTGAGTAGCAAGTAGAAGTACATGAAGGAAGGCAGTACAGGTAGTACGGTTCGATCCCCGTCTCCGACTGTCCAAATGTCCAAGTGTTCTTCAGCCGTAGATGATCAGTCTGGTCTGGTTAAGAGAACCTCATAGACCCTTACAGACCCTCATAGATACTCAGAGACCCTCGTAGGCCCCCACAGAACCTCATAGACCCTCGTAGGCACTCACAGACCCTCATAGGCCCTCGTAGGCCCTCACAGAACCTCATAGACCCTCGTAGGCCCTCACAGACCCTCATAGGCCCTCGTAGGCCCTCACAGAACCTCATAGACCCAGACCCTCATAGACCCTCAGACTCTGGTAGGCCCTTACAGACCCTCATAGGCTCTCACAGACTCTCATAAACCCTCACAGACCCGTGAACTCACCGCGGGACCCTGAACTCACCATGGTCGCGTGCTCTCCGCAGAACACGTTCCCTTTCGCGACGATCATTTTACAGAAACGTTTCTTTTTCTCCACGAAGAAGCCACATCTTCCGGGCAGGGGCGCCGCCATGTTGGAGGACGTGGTTGACGCTCCGTGCTGCGTTCTCGTGCTCAGCCACTGTAGGAAATAAGGAGATGAGGCTCAGACAAAAACTGTTGATCCTCCGTAATGATCGAACGAAAAATAAATTGAATAAAATAATCTACGGCGGCTACGGGCAGGTTAGAGTCAGCAGTTGACCGGACAGAACCAGGTGAGAATCAGGAGAGAACCCGGAAAGGACCAAGGCTTAGGGAGAACACGCAAACTCCACACAGAACGAAGCCGGATTCTAAACCGGGACCCTGAAGGGACCAGACTCTTCTGATTGGCCATCTAGTCTCCACCTCCTCAGCTGCTCATTGGCCGCCTTGGATGCCAGATCATCAGAGTTTCCCGCCTCTTGTGAGAGAGGGCGGGGCTTGTGTTCTGGAGACGTCATTCGTGGACTGTCCAAACTATGATGGCGGCAGCAGCAGCGACGCGGGGTGGCGGTCCCGGTCCTTCTCCCGGTTCGTCCCGGCCTGCGGCGCCGGACTACTCTGTGCTGGTGGTGGTCGGAGCGCTGCGGCCCGCCGGCCTTCTGGAGCGGCTGCTGCGGCAAATAGAGTCCGGTAAGTTCTGTTGAAGTTACTCGGTACCGTAAACGGTAACGTGAACGACGCAGGGGGGCCCTTCACAATAAAACCGTGAAAAGTTCGCGTCTTCATCCCGAAGTTCAACATCACGACCTGAACGTCCGCAGCTCGTCGGTATCCGGTCCACCCGGACCTCAGAAAGTCCAGGAAAGCATGCTAACAAACAAGCTAGCCAGCTAACGGAACCGCCGGAGGTTTCCTCCAGATTCACGTTTATTCAAGACTGGTTCACGTTTTAACGGGATCCGGTCTGTGTGGGACCCCCTCCGCCGTGTGAAGCAGCTGCTTCTGTTTAAACGGTTCAATTTAGATTTCACAGCTGACATAATGCGGGACATCCTGTCCCCCGATCCGGATCCAGGACCAATGTGGTGTTAAAACGCGTCCAATCTCAGTTTCTACTCTAAGTGTATTATACGTTTATTATACGTTTAATATAAGTGTAATGTTGCTAGTCCACTGTGACGGAGGCTTGTTGGCTGTTTGTTGTCTGGTGACGTGTGGTTTGTTTCGGTACCTTGAGACTTTTCACAGATACGTCACTGACACACGTGTTAGTGCCACAGGGTTTCAGGGCCGCAGGGTGAGACCCTGAAAACCTGCGGGTTTCAGGGCCAGCCTCCTCAAATTTTTGATCCGTGTCTTCAGTCTGAGTGTTCAGTGAACGTTCAGTTGGTTTTCTGTCTGTGGCAGAAGTGTCAGCGTGCTGACACACAAAGTGGAAGTGGTGTTAGTGAATATCTTCAACTTCCTGTTTGCAGAGAAGGAAACTGGTCATCGGACAGAGAGAGGAGGAACCATAGAGGGAGGTAGACCAGTCTCGTCTGTAAACCAGTCTGGTCTGTAGACCATCCTGGTCTCCAGCTGCTGGTCAGTTCAGCCTGGATCCACAACAGAACAACATCCCATAAAAACTGAAAGCTTGACTCACAGATCCTTCATATTATATGTCTGATTCCTTGTGAACCAGAACTCGGTGTGAAGTCTGACAGTTAACGGGGTCAGTGAATGCAACACAAGCTACGTTCAGGGCTGTTGATCAGAAACAGGAAGTTGCGTGATGGATGAATCGTATCATTGATGGTCTTCAGGCTGACTGCTGTAACGCTTATATTCACATCCTGACCACCATAACTACAGATACAGATAATCTATAGTGTCAGGGACTGTGTCTCAGTGTTGAGACTGTGTCTCAGTGTTGTAGCGGGTCTTCCTTGACTCACAAGGTTGGAGGTTTGATCCCCTGCTCCGACGGTCCACATGTCAGAGGGTCCTCGGTGAGACTCTGAACCACAAGCTGCTGAATGTGTTTTAGGAAGATATCCATGAAATCACCACTTTGATATTGTGACAACACAACAAATATTAATAGAAATAAATAAAAGATCAAGTCCAGAATGATGCATCATGGGACATGATTACATAAGATATAACTTTTTTTTAATCCTGAAGGAAATTCTTCAACCAATCAACAATCAACAGAGTAATGCATATAAATGTAAACATTCAACAGAGTAACACTATAAGCATAAACAAGCAACATCCATCATCTACCACTTATCCTGGAGCCGATCCCAGCTATCTTTGAGCGAAGGCGGGGTACACCCTGGACAGAACGCCAGTCTATCGCAGAGACAGACAACCATTCACATTCACACCTACGGTTAATTTAGAGTCATCAATTAACCTATCCCCATCCTGCATGACTATGGGAGGAAGCCGGAACCCATGCTCACACAGGGAGAACATGCAAACTCCAGACAGAAGGAACTCAAACCCGACCCGGGAATCAAACCCAGGACCCTGTGGATCGGGTCTCTTAGGAGAGCTCAAGTGCTCAGAAACGTTACATGTGCGCCCAAAATGAGGGACAGACTGTATTCATCACATTGCGTTACTTTGCCACGGGTACTTTTCTGTATGCTGTGAATTATGTTTTTATATTTATTTTTTTATTTTTTACGCCGCCTGGTTTGAGGCCGCTATTGTCATATACCACGCCATAAGAATACATCCAATCAACACATTCATTTTTTTTGGCCCTTTTTGAGAGAGGACAGCGGACGGATTCAAACCAGGGCCACTGCAGTGGGGACTTAAGCCTTGGTAAATGGGGCTCCAACTCTACCACTGAGCTATAACCCACAACTAATTAATTTAATGGAATACACAAATGTAGTTATAGTCAGATCTACTTGTGCCCCTATGATGGGGCAGTGATATTATAAGACTATTAATGATTTTTTTTGCGAGCTGTCCTTCCTGCATTTGACAGATGAAACTGTTGCTTTTTGCCTGTATTATATGTTTAACGTCTTCGTATTTCTGTAAGATTATGGTTCGCTCCTCGTACATGAAATTTGCTGCTCTGCTGCCCGTTGGCGTAGACTGATCCATGTTTGTGATTTGGTCAAATGCTGCAAACAGCAAACACTCTTATCTGCACACGCTCATAGCTTGATAGGGAAACCCTGGGTTGATTTGCCGAGTTGATAACCAGCGTCGTGTGACCGCTGATCTCTGATTGCAGTTGTTAGCGTTAGTGAAGCTAGATAACAGAAAGATACCCTGGTATGTTGAACTTGCTTCATAATACAGGCCTCTGGAGTCAGACTATTCAGATCAGATATAAATGTTGAAAGAACAATATTGTACGTGATGATGATGATGATGATATCGGAAACCTAATTGTTATTATTAATCTGATTAATGCTGGATGTGTGTGAACTGCAGGCGTGCGCTGCTGGCCCGTACATCTGGATGTTTCTGTTCTGGATCAGCAGCTGAAGCTGTTCGTGTCGAGACACTCGGCCTTCCTGTCGGAGGATGTCCCAGGTGAGACGAAGTACTATTATTACAAGTGTTATGAGATTATTATCATTATTTTGCTTTTTAAAGTAAAACCAAAGTCTTTGCTCTGAAGGTCAAAAGGTCATTGTCACACCACCCGACAGGAAGTATGACATCATCTGTGTCTCGGAAGTTATTTAAAGAGATGGTTGCAACTCATGAAGAGTCAGCTGAGAGTCTGCTGACACACACACACACACACACACTGTAGACACACACACACTCAGTTTTGTCCTGTTTTGATGGGGGTCCAGACCCCTCTGCTCCGCCTGCCATCCTGTCTGTCTGTCTATCTATCTGTCTGCAGGTCAGAGGACTCTGCAGCACAGTGGAGACGTTCTGGATACTCAGGTTGTTGTGAATCCGGCTCACGACTTTGTCTGCTCCGAGGTGATGAATCGTCCTCCACTGTCACTGAAGCTTCCTGTTTTGTTATTATTATATTAATGTTGTTGTTTTATTATTAAATTACTGTTGTTGTTGTTATTATATTAATTTTGTCATTTTATTATATTGTTAGTTTTATTATTATATTAATGTTGTTTTATTATTATGTTGTTGTTATTGTTTTATTATTATGATTGTTGTTGTTTTATTATTATATATACAGTTAAAATGTCAGGATCATAATGAATGATACAACTACTACCTGATAATGAAGCAGAGTGCTAGTTAGCATTAGCAGGTAGCCGTTAGCAGCTAACAGCCCGTCCCGCTGGCTCACTAACGGCAGAGCAACATCAGCAGCGACTCTCTTCTGCTGTTAGCAGCGACGCTCCACACACACACACACAACGCTTACGGCTAATGAGTCACGTTGTGGTGGACACATGGCTCCAGAGTGGGAGGGGCCTGGAGAGTGGGAGGAGCCTGGTGGACAGGACCTCTGGAGTAGGAGGAGCCTGGAGAATGGGATGAGCCTGGTGGACAGGTTGCTCCAGAGTGGGAGGAGCCTGGTGGACAGTTGCTCTGGAGTGGGAGGAGCCTTCCTATATAAAATATTTCAGTTTTGTTCCAAAACGGTGCAGCTTGAATATAAATGAAAATAACCAATTTATTTATGAAGATAAGTTGTCGTCAGTCCTGATCATCTAAATCCTCCTGATTTGTGTGTAGACTGGATCAGACATATTGATGCGTGTGTTTCCTGTGTGGGGGTCCAGGTCCGGCGGCTGGTCTGTCATCCGTCACGACACAAACTTCTGGTCCTGGCCAGTCAGTGTGTTGAAGAGTCCGGAGACATTGTGTTACAGAGAGGCTGCTTCTCTCTCTGGGACTTCATCCACATCTTCACTGATGACCAGGTCAGAGAACCTGTCTGTCTGTCTGTCTGTCTCTCTCTCTCTCTTTCTCTCTCTCTCTCTCTCGTTATTTCTGAATGGAGAGTGTCAATAATGTCTTCTTCCAAAGGAGAGTCTACTGCAGGTTTATAAATATGACAGGGATATAGATCAGTTCAGCCGAGTGTTTGATCTAACCTCAACCTGACGTGGCTGAATGGAGCAACCAAATGTTGTCTCCTTTGTCGGTGGTCCCCCAGAGGTCTACGATAGTAGCTCACATTAGTCCAGAGACCAGACCAGACTATGTGGAGAAACCAGAGACTGTCTGTGGCCCAAAAATAAGGTCTCTAACGTATTTATATCTAGATGACCTTATTTGGAGTGTTGATGGTGCAGCTACAAAGTTAGCATAGCTTAGCACCCATCAACCAGACTCCATTCAGAAAACAAGCATTTTAGAGGTAGTTAGTTCTGTCTGCAAGATGACAAGCTAACAGGGAGGGAAGCCCTGTCTCCTCTACAGTGATGCCAATAAACTCAAATGATCTTGCGCTCAAACTTGTGAGTAATGCAAGGTGAAGGTCCGGTGTGAATGTGGCGTTAGATCACATCTAGCAGCTTCTGCCATGAATGAGTGTGAGAACGGGAGAACATGTTGTGTAAAAGGACTTTGAGTAGTCAGATGACTAGACTAAATACTGTAAATGCAAGTCCATTTTGAATAGTCAGACTCTCCATCATCAATCCTGATTCTCTGTGTCTGTTTGAAAGGTGGGTCAGTTGTTGAGTTCTGCAGATCCGGCGGCGAAGGCAAACCTCACCCTCAGCTGTCCAGACGTTGGTCTTTGGAAGAAGTCTGAGCTAGAGAAACACAACCTGCAAGACTACATTAACATCCAGATCAACCCTCCCCCTGTCCTCCCAGAAATGGAGGGTCTGCAGGAGTTCACAGAGTACCTGTCCGAGTCCCTGGAACCAGAGTCCCCTTACGACCTCCTACAGCCTCCGAGCACTGTGGGATTCCTGAAACTCTCTCGACCCTGCTGCTACATCTTTCCTGGTGGGAGGGGGGACTCTGCATTCTTTGCTGTTAACGGTTTTAACGTCCTAGTGAATGGTGGCTCTGATACCCGCTCCTGCTTCTGGAAACTGGTGCGGCACCTGGACAGGATCGACTCGGTGCTTCTGACTCACATTGGTGTCGACAATCTTCCTGGGCTGAACAGCCTGCTGCTGAGGAAAGTAGCTGAGCAGGAGGAAGAGTCTGCTGGATCCCAGACTGATGAGGATTGGATGAGAAACCTCATCTCCCCTGAGATCGGGGTGGTCTTCCTTAATGTTCCCCACAGGTTGAAGTCCTTACAGGGAAACCCCACTGAGCTGCGGAGTTGTGACCAGGTGGCACTCACTCTGCAGCATTTACAAAGACTTGCAATCAAACCTGAACCTCTGAGCCGGTCTAACGGACCCATTATAGAACCAGTTATACTGTTTCAAAAGATGGGAGTGGGCCGTCTGGAGCTGTACCCTCTGAATCCAGTCAGTGGCAGCAAAAATCTTGAAGCTTTCATGCAGATTTGGCCAAACAGCGGATCAAATGTTAAAGGCTCAGATCTTCCACTACCGTGCCTTGTTGCCATTTGTGCTTTGCTGGTCTGGTATCCTTCCAGTCCTCAGGAGAAGATCATCCGGGTCCTGTTTCCCGGGTGCACACCACAGACCAAAATTCTGGATGGACTTGACAAACTCAAACATCTGAATTTCCTCAAACATCCAGTTGTGTATTTGAAGGACCTAGAAACATCCAAAACTGAGAAACAACCAAAACGAGCAGAGAGTCGGGAGAGCCTTAAGTCCCAGAGCAAGGACTTCAGACCCAGCAGTGCCTTACAGAAAGACAAGCTTGGACGAGTAGACGTCAAGAAACAGGAGGTGAAATCGATGCCAAAGGCAGCAGGTGAAAGTAAAGAAAAGAAAGAGGAAGACAAGTCCAAAGTAAAGGATGCAGATGCAAAATCAAAACCACTGAAACCTGCTGAAAAACTTGTCCTCAAGAAAGATGTGTCAAAAGAAGAGAAAAGGGAAGTGAAAAAGAAGGATGAGAAGGCCACTGCTGCTGCTGTAAAGAAAGAAGAGATTGGAGAGAAAAAGAAAGAAGCAGTAAAGAGAGAAACTCTGAAAGCAAAGAAGGACTTAAAATCTGAACCAAAGAAAGACGGCAAGAAGGATGTAAAAACAGAGGAGAAAAAAATGGCTAAACCAGCTGTTAGAGAAGTGAAGAAATCAACAGAAGTCAAGACTTCTGGAAAGGGTGGGAATCTTAAAAAAGATGGGACTCTCCCAAAGAAAGATATTTCAAATATTGAGACAAAGGGTAAACCCAGTTCAAAAGAGCAAGAAAATCAGAAGGAGGCGGATCGATCCAAGTTGTCAACACCTGAGGACATGACTGCTGATTTTGAAAGACTTCGACTAGAAGACAACAATGTCAGCTGTAGTCAAAACGCAAAGGTCACTGATGGAGTAAAGACCAATGAGAACCAGGCTGCAACACTAGAGAGTCCAGATAATGTTTGCTCTATGGAGACGGACCCGGACGATCAATCCCCTAAAGAAGATATTCTGGGTTTAGCTGAAGACAGGGGCCCCAAGACCAGAGGATCTAGTCCGGGTTTTGGGGATAACATACAGGGAGGTCCTCAGACTTCAGACCTGAGCTCCCTTAGGGAAGGTCTGGAAAACTCCACATGCTCTCATGATAAACAGCCCAGTCTTTTGACATCCACCACCATGACCTCCATGCCAGCCGAGGTTGGCTCTCCTCATTCAACAGAAGTTGATGAATCCCTGTCGGTTTCTTTTGAGCAAACGCTGACCCCCACTACAGGCCCACCCAAAGGCCCCCTGGGAGATAGAGTCTACTCTAATGGACACATTATTGACTCAGAGTCCAACAACAAAACAGGCTTCCCTCTGAGACCAAACCATAGTGGTCACTGTGGATCGGAGGAACATGTCCACGGGATGACAGAACTCATCTCGGATGTTCCACATGATGTGGATCTTTGCTTAGTGTCGCCTTGTGAATTCCAGCACCCCAAGACTCCAGAGAACCACCAGCAGCATGTTGGTCCCGGCCTTGCCACTGGGATCGTACCAGACCTCTCTGACGAAAACAACCACTCACAGGATCCAAGCAGCAGCGACGGCCCTTCAGCCTACAGCCAGGAGACTCCACCCACATCGGTTAGCGAGTCCCTCCCGGCAGACTCAGACGTGCCCCCCAGTACAGAGGACTGTCCATCCATCATGGCTGATATGGACTCTGACGATGATTCCAGTAGCCTTTTCCTGCCCAGTCATCCACAAGATCATCCCAGTCCACACTACTCCCACAGGGGAGGGCACGACCCGCCACCGGCTCCGATCAAGGACTTGCCCCCATTGCCCTCCCAGCCTGGAGCCTGCATGGCTGACACAGAGGCAAGCAAGAACCTGAAGAGTTCATCTGGCAAGACCAAGAAACCAGCACTGAAGACACAGAAGGCCACCGTTGGAAGTACCTCAGCCCAGAATTTAAAGTCCAAGGCGGGCAACTCTGTGGGGTCACTGAAGATGACCTCCAGCCTCGACACAAAGCCATCAGCCCGAAATTCACTAGGAGGCTCCAGGATTGGATCTGCAAAACCTTCATCCTCAGGTAGGCCGGCACAGTCCTGAAACACATGAAGGGTACTTTAATAGAAACAAGATCATGAAGCTCTGAAACACATTCATTTATCTTCTACTTTATAAGAAGTGACACATTAATTCATTGGAACACAGATACCTGATCAGGTCTAGAGGTCTAGCCGGGCTTCATGTTAGATACCTGTTCATCTACATTCAACATGTATCTACAACATGATGATGATGATGAGCTTTAATTGCTGTCCTTCCTGCAGCTCTGCTGCTTTTAGTCTGATTAGGTGTTTACATTGTCATATTTAAATTAAAAATACACCACTCTGCTGACATGTCTGTTTGGGATTGGTCAGATGCTGTAAATCCCTTTTATGTAAGCACGTTGATGCCCACCGCCGTAGGACTGTTTAGCTGGATCGCAGTTGTCAGGATTAGTTAAGTAAGATAACCAAAAGAGTTTTGTTGAACTCGCTCACTGACGATACATGGTCAGTAGAACTGCTGATCCGCCCTATTTCTGCTGCTTTCTGTTCGTTAGTACTGATTGGTTTTAATTTGTGTGTGGTCGTCTGTTTTAACCTCAATCTTCTGACTTCCTGTCAGCCTCCAAAGCTGCAGGTTCTGAGGGATCTGAGGGTCCTGCGGTCTACGTGGACCTGGCCTACCTGCCTTCTGGCTGTGCTTTGTCCACGGTGGACATTGACTTGTTCAGACGCCTCCGCTCCTCCTATTACATCATCAGTGGAGACGACCCTGTGAAGGAGGTGTCGATGAGGAGCATCCTGGACGCTCTGCTGGAGGGGAAGAGCAGCTGGCCAGAGCTCCAGGTGTGTAACACGCTCAGGTGACTTCTTCACCGTCACATGATCTGTCCTCTGATTGGTCCGTTTCCCTGACCTTTCCTCAGGTGACTCTGATCCCAACGTTTGATTCGCTGGCGATGCACGAATGGTACCAGGAGACCCACGACAGGCAGAAGGAGCTGTCAATCACTGTGCTGGGTAGCAACAGCACCGTCTCCATGCAGGAGGAGACCTTCCCGGCCTGCAAGGTGGAGTTCTGAGGCTGCAGGAAGCCCCGCCTACATCCCCTCTGACCGCTGCACAGTCAGAGCGTAGACTTTGATCATTGCCATGGTTACATCAGACCAGACCAATGCACAGTGATCAATCAGGTTTCACTTCGGTTGAGTCATTCTTGTGAGCATGATCAGTTAATCCCTGCACAGCTCTAATTCTGAAGGTTGATGAAACAGGAAGTCCAGATTCTGGTCTCCTACTATGAAACGGTTTCCTTTACATTTCCTGCACCTGTGTGACATCACTGCATGGTCACTTCCTGTCAGCACCTGTCACTTCCTCTCTGCTGGATCAGCTGGATTTTAACATAAACATTCCCATCCAAAGTGTTTACTGAGAATACTGGAGCACTGGAGTTGTTGCTTCAGTTAATGTAGTGTTTTAGACTGATGGTCTCGTTAGCAGTTGACCACATTCATTTTTACATCCTTCTATTTCTCTTAACCTAATAACGTTGGTTCTGTTATTACATGACCTTTATTTGATCATTAATCCTCAGATTTCTGTCTCGGTAAAACTTGATGAGATATTTAAGTTGAAATTACAATCTTTATCTCTTAATTCTGAAAGTGTTAACTTTGCCTCTGGTTTTTATGTGATCTTTGACCGGTTTATGATCATAAATAGATTTTAGTCTCGTTACGGAGTGTTTAGATGTAAGTTTCTGATCCAGCAGAGGTTTTTAATATTCACTCATTAATGTGTTTTATCATGTTTGGGACACATGTTGCCTAGAAACAGCAACGATCCGATCGCCATCATCACCGGCTCTAAATACTACAACTCCCATGAGCCTCAGCTCTTGCATCCTATTCACATCTCGAAAGATCCAAACTCTAAAATTGACTTGATTCAAATCAGCCCGACAACAGAGTGGAAGAGTGGAGCTCTCCAATTGGATGCTTCCTGCAGCTGTGCTTTCTGGGACTTGTGGTATCTTTCATCTGATATAAAGCAGCCGGTTAAATCAATATAGAATCAGTTGATCAATATCTGTTCAGAAAGTTGGTCTTTTGTGCTTTTCTTGTTTTCTTGTTTTGTTTGCTGGCGACTGAAACCACGAAAATCCCACTTTTATTTTGTATTTCTGCTCCAAAAACGTTTCAAAAAAGTTTCAATCTTTAACTTATTTATTTATTTAAATTGTAGTCCTTTTTAAAACTGCTCGTCTGCACGGTGAACTTTGGTACGAGCTCCAGCTGGAGGAATTCAGAGTTTATTGATCGTGAACTTTCAGGACTGAGCACACAAACGTTGTGATGTTAAATACAGTTTGTTGACTCTTAAATGATCAACATTATTGATCCAGTTATGATTTTCAAAATCAAGTCGTCATTTATATTCTAAGGTTATCTGACAGAATATAAACATGACGAGTCATTTGACTTTATTCGTTTTCGATTTTTGTGTTTTATTCATAGAATCACAACTTTATTCTCATTCAGCTGTATGTCGTCAAATTCTCTGTTGGATTTAGATTTGGACACATTTTCTATAAAAGAAATTGCTTTTGTTTTTATATTACAACTTTGATTTTCTTCATCAGTGAATCTAAAAGGATTCAAAGCCATAAAAATGTTAAAAATATGATTTAATTTTGATGGTTCCCCCTCCACACACACACACACACACACACACACACACACACACTCTTCCATGCTGCCTTTCCATTTCCTCGCCGTCGTGGCGTTACTGAGGAGATTTTGTGAAAAAAATGCCTTCTATAACACAAACACTATAACACACACACACACACACACACACACACACTATAACACACAATTTGTGAACTGAAACACTAATTTTGATGGTTCTTTCAAAATAAAAGTAGCCCTTTAACACTGTCTGCAGTGAGTTTTATTCTGATAATGTGTTTGTGATCTGGTTGACTATTATCTGATTGATTATATGTGAACATCCAGAGTTCAGTAAGTCTGAGTGTTTTATGGATTCTCAGTTTCCTGATCAATATAATTGATTCATTGATTTCATGTTCACCGATCTCTCACTCTCTGCTGCAGAGCGACGTCGCCCTCTGCTGGATGAGGCTCACTGATTTATACATCATTGATCAATATTTGTCATGTTTAGATGGGCAGAGCTGAGTTGTTACCTGTTGATCACTAATCAATCAGGATGTTAAGTTCATTATGTTGTTGTTAATGTGTTCAGGGAGTCTACGGAATGTCCCCTTAGGAAACCAGGTCTGCCTGTGATGGTCTCTCTCTATGGCCAGACCGGGTCTGCCTGTGGTGGTCTCTCTCTCTCTATGGCCACACCCAGTCTGCCTGTGGTGGTCTCTCTATGGCCAGACCAGGTCTGCCGGTGGTGGTCTCTCTGTGGCCAGACTGGGTCTGCCTGTGGTGGTCTCTCTCTGTGGCCAGACTGGATCTGCCTATGGTAGTCTCTCTCTAAGGCCAGACCAGATCTAGTGTCTGTTCTACTAGCTGTTCTACTGTTCTAGAGTCCTGACTTCAATGTCTACTAGGGGATGCTGGGGACTACAGGCCGTTCTAGAGTCCTGACTTCTGTCTCTAGTGGGGGGATGCTGGGGTCTACAGACTGTTCAAGAGTCCTGACTTCTGTCTCTAGTGGGGGATGCTGGGGACTACAGACCGTTCTAGAGTCCTGACTTCTGTCTCTAGTGGGGGGATGCTGGGGTCTACAGACTGCTCTAGAGTCCTGACTTCTGTCTCTAGTGGGGGGATGCTGGGGACTACAGACTGCTCTAGAGTCCTGACTTCAGTCTCTAGTGGGGGGATGCTGGGGACTACAGACTGCTCTAGAGTCCTGACTTCAGTCTCTAGTGGGGGGATGCTGGGGACTACAGACCGTTCTAGAGTCCTGACTTCTGTCTCTAGTGGGGGGATGCTGGGGACTACAGACCGTTCAAGAGTCCTGACTTCTGTCTCTAGTGGGGGATGCTGGGGACTACAGACTGCTCTAGAGTCCTGACTTCAGTCTCTAGTGGGGGATGCTGGGGACTACAGACTGTTCTAGAGTCCTGACTTCAGTCTCTAGTGGGGGATGCTGGGGACTACGGACTGCTCTAGAGTCCTGACTTCAGTCTCTAGTGGGGGGTGCTGGGGACTACAGACTGTTCTAGAGTCCTGACTTCAGTCTCTAGTGGGGGTGCTGGGGACTACAGACTGTTCTAGAGTCCTGACTTCAGTCTCTAGTGGGGGGATGCTGGGGACTACGGACTTCTCTAGAGCCACACCCAGTCTGCCTGTGGTGGTCTCTCTATGGCCAGACCAGGTCTGCCTGTGGTGGTCTCTCTGTGGCCAGACTGGGTCTGCCTGTGGTGGTCTCTCTCTGTGGCCAGACTGGATCTGCCTATGGTAGTCTCTCTCTAAGGCCAGACCAGATCTAGTGTCTGTTCTACTAGCTGTTCTACTGTTCTAGAGTCCTGACTTCAATGTCTACTAGGGGATGCTGGGGACTACAGACCGTTCTAGAGTCCTGACTTCAGTCTCTAGTGGGGGGATGCTGGGGACTACAGACCGTTCTAGAGTCCTGACTTCAGTCTCTAGTGGGGGGATGCTAGGGACTACGGACTGCTCTAGAGTCCTGACTTCAGTCTCTAGTGGGGGGATGCTGGGGACTACAGACTGTTCTAGAGTCCTGACTTCAGTCTCTAGTGGGAGGATGCTAGGTACTACAGACCGTTCTAGAGTCCTGACTTCAGTCTCTAGTGGGGGGATGCTAGGGACTACGGACTGCTCTAGAGTCCTGACTTCAGTCTCTAGTGGGAGGATGCTAGGGACTACGGACTGCTCTAGAGTCCTGACTTCGGTCTCTAGTGGGGGGATGCTGGGGACTACAGACTGTTCTAGAGTCCTGACTTTGGTCTCCAGTGGGGGGATGCTGGGGACTACAGACTGTTCTAGAGTCCTGACTTCGGTCTCCAGTGGGGGGATGCTGGGGACTACAGACTGTTCTAGAGTCCTGACTTCGGTCTCCAGTGGGGGGATGCTGGGGACTACAGACTGTTCTAGAGTCCTGACTTCGGTCTCCAGTGGGGGGATGCTGGGGACTACAGACTGTTCTAGAGTCCTCTCCTCCTCTATGTCTCCTCTCTCTCTGCCTCTCTCCCTTGCTCTCTCGCCCTCTACTCCTCCTACCCCCACCCCCACCACCATGGGCGGGTCTGTTTTCTGTCGCGGATGTAGACTCCACTAGCTGAATCGTGCTGCAGCGGACTGATCTGATCTGCAGTCAGACATGGAGTGAGTACACTTTCTATTTCTATTTCTCTTATTTCATCTTCTCGATCATTTTCTGAATGTTTGTGACGTGCGAGTTGCATGTGCGCGTGCGGTTTCTCGCGTGTCGTCATTGTGCGGCATCAGTCCGTCAGACTGCTGAGTCAGGATCTGTTACCGGCAACCTGAGGGCGGAGAACTGCGCACAAACGGCACCGAACTCTGTTAAAAAACGAGTTAAATAAGGAGCGCGCACGTGCGAGGCGGAGCAGACCGGAAAGGGTTAAATGATATTAAATCACGCGCTGGATGCTCTACTTATCTCAGTGGAAGCAGACCCGTCAGCTCATCAATGAGCAGCACGAGCCTTTATAATTACGTATTGATCCGCGCTACCCGATTTATGATCAATAGCTGTCAAGATGGACACAACATGAGCTTCCGGTCGTTATTCTTCACAATAAAAGCTTCACTAGGGTTCAGTCATATTAATAGTATATTCTTTATAGCCTAAATATTTATTTTGATTTATTTGTCAGTATTCTTCTCAAGTTAACAAGAGTTTCATTAGTGTGACAACCAACAGACGGATTGATCGCTCAGCTGATTGTTGATGTGACTCATCAGATTCATGTCACTAACAATTTTAACCCAGCTGTCTGCTGGGTTAAAGTCCTGTGTTTGTTTGATCGGTCCACCTCCCTGTGTGGACTCTCTGAGGATCTGTATCTCTCTGGGACCAGTCACACAGACTGGGATAGATTGCGACCAGTCAGATAGATTGGAACCAGTCAGACAGACTGGGACCGGTCCTACAGACTGAGACCAGTCCCACAACAACACAGGACCGATGGTCTGTCTGCTGTCAGACCAGACCCAGATGGATCCAAGTTCTCAATACAGGAAGTCAGAATACACAAAGAGGCACTTCCTCATACAAAATAAACAACTGAATGATATGGATCTTTTATGTTCAACTGAACTGGTTAATGATCGCAACATTAAACAGACTGCACAGAATCGACCAACATGACACAACTGTTGGTGTTGTTGGTATGGTGGTGGTGGTGTACTACTGAGTACTGTACTGTCCTGCTCTTTACTTGTTCACTCAGGATCTACTGGTCTTGAACTGAAGCAGCTTTGTTCCTTTTGTAGTTTGTGTAGTTTAGTAAACTGTCTGTCCATCCAGTGCTGCTGCTATAGTCTGAACTGGTTTCCAGTGACCCTGTAGTCTAAACTGGTTTCCAGTGGACCCTCTAGTCTGAACTGGTTTCCATTGAACCTGTAGTCTGAACTGGTTTCCAGTGAACCTGTAGTCTAAACTGGTTTCCAGTGGACCCTCTAGTCTGAACTGGTTTCCAGTGAACCTGTAGTCTGAACTGGTTTCCAGTGAACCTGTAGTCTGAACTGGTTTCCAATGGACGCTTTAGTCTGATTTCTAGCGGGCCCTCGAGTCTGAAATGCTTTGTAGCGGGGCCCTCAAGTCTGAACTGGTTTCCAGTGGGTCCAGTACATGTAACAGACCCTGTAGCCTGAACCTTGTTTGTCCTCTGTTGCTCAGATTCTCTGTCGTGGACTCTGGTCTCCATGGAGACGGACAGCAGCTTTGTTCAGGATCCTTTGAGTTCAGAAACTGTGGAGCTCAGCAGAGTTCAGCTGGTCCTCTTTAACAGCTGCAGCAAGTAGACCTGTTCACATTTACTGGTGTTCACATTAGATATATCGAAGAAAGATATACATATACATATATATATATATATATATATATATATATATATATATATACATATATATCTTTCTTCGATGTGGATCTTTACTGTCTGGAGACCATTTCTCATCTAGACTCTGAAGCACCACAGAAGAAGACAAAGGCCAATTTAAATGAACAGTTCAGCTCAGTTAGGTTTACAGATGTTATAAAACAGCCGATCGTAAACTGTTCAAAAAAATAAAGGGAACACCTAAACACCACATGCTAGTTCTCAATGAATAACATTTTCCAGTTGGAAATCTTTATTCATAACAAAGTGCAATGCGTTGACAACAAAACAACATAAAGATGATTAATGAAATCAAAATCCTCATCTTATGGAGGTCTCGATTCAGAATCATATCAAAAATCAAAGTAGAAAATCTTTTGTGGAGATTTTTCAAGACATGTCAAAATGATCCAGTAGTGCGTATGTCCTCCACGTGCCTGTATGCACTCCCTACAACGCCTGGGCATGCTCCTGATGAGACGACGGACGGTCTCCTGAAGGATCTCCTCCCAGACCTGGACCAGAGCAGCAGTCAACTCCTGGACAGCCTGTGGTGCGACATGGCGTTGGTGGATGGAATGAGACATGATGTCCCAGATGTGCTGAATAGGATTCAGGTCCGGGGAACGGGCAGGCCAGTCCATAACATCAATGCCTTCATCATGCAGGAACTGCTGACACACTCCAGCCACATGAGGCCTAGCATTGTCATGCATTAGAAGGAACCAGAAAACTGGAACTGCAGGAACTGCACCAGCATATCATCTCACAATGGGTCTGAGGATCTCATCCCGGTACCTAATGGCAGTCAGGGTACCTCCGGCAAGCACATGGAGGGCTGTGCGACCTCAGAGCCACATGCTAATGTTAGCATCTGTCCAGCTAAGTGAACCCTGGGACGGAGACAGTCTGCTAGATTAAAATAAATCTGTCATGTGAGACATGCGAGAGGTTTGTCCTTTGTAGTTAAATATAAAACATTCATGAAATCTAACGTGTCTGTCTGTCTCTCATTATGTCTATCTCTCATTCTGTCTGTCTCTCAGGGTCAGTGAGGCTCAGCAGGATCGACAGCAGCTCCTTGCCGTGAGTGTAATTTACATGTTGTCAGTGAACACACCGCCTCTGACTGCAGCAGACATTTAAACCCACAGACACTCAGCTGCTCTGAGGTCTGCTTCTGAGCTCTTTCACTAATGCACTTATTGATCCACAAGGACACACACACACACACACACACACACACACACACATACACACACACTTATCTACTATCTGTGTAACTGAATCATCCTGTTGTGCCTTAGGCGTCAGCAGTAGTACAGTAGTATTAGTACAGTATGAGTATTGTATTAGTACAGTAGTATTGGTGCTGTAGTAGCAGTGCTATATCAGTAGTAGTATTGTATTAGTACAGTAGTAGTATTGTTTTAGTACAGTATATATATATATATATAATATATATTTTATATTTTATACAATATATACTGTATATATATATATATATACAAGATATACAAGATATAATATATCTTCATTCACACTCCGATGTTCAGCTACATTGACGTATTTGTCATTAAACAAACTTTTATTTAGATAGAACATAACGGCGCAAAGCAAAAACATCTGATTGGTTGTTGAAAGAGAGCTTTGATTTGTACACATGAAGCAGTGAAACGCTGAGTCACTTTAATATGAAGCAATGAAACGCTGAGTCACTTTGATTTCAAACAGCTAAACAGTTTAAAGTTTTAATGTCCTAGTGAAACGCTGAGTCACTTTAAGTTGAAGCAGTGAAATGCTGAGTCACTTTAACATGAAACAGTGTAACGCTGAGTCACTTTAAGTTGAAGCAGTGAAACGCTGAGTTACTTTAACATGAAGCAGTCTAACGCTGAGTCACTTTAACATAAAGCAATGAAACGCTGAGTCACTTTAACATAAAGCAATGAAACGCTGAGTTACTTTAACATGAAGCAGTCTAACGCTGAGTCACTCTAACATAAAGCAATGAAATGCTGAGTCACTTTAACATGAAGCAATGAAACACTGAGTCACTTTGAATTGAAACAGCGAGTTTCTCAGGGACAGCAGCACTGTGGTTGTGTCTGGGTCGTCTCTTTGTTGATGATTGAAGCCCAGTCAGGACCCACAAGTATTTAGAGTATCCCTGAAGATTTGGGGGTACATTTTGGGCCGATGCTAGAGGTTTCTGGTTGGTTCTGGTGACCCCTTGTGCAAGTTCAACACCAGGGTATCTTTCTGTTATCCTGCTTAAGTAACCTTAACAAAGGCAATCAGAAATCAGCAGTCACACGACGCTGGTTATCAACTCGGTAAGTCAACCCAGGGTTTCCCTATTGAGCTATGAGCATGTGCGCATAAAAGAGGCGGGGTTTGCAGCATTTGACCAATCACAAACATGGATCAGTCTACGGGCAGCAGAGTGGCATATTTCACGTATGAAGAGCGAACCATAATTTTACAGAAATACAAAGAAGTTGAATGTATAATGCAGCCAAAAAGCAACAGATTCAAGTCGTATTAATAGTCTTTTAATATGACTGCCCCATCATAAGGGCACTACTAGATCTGACTGATTAAATCAACATGTTAAGTGCGCTGATAGTACATGGGGCGGTAACTCTACCACTGAGCTGAGGCTCCCTGCAGCGGTCTCGGGTTCGAATCTGCCCTGCAGACCTCTTTTAAAGCATGTTGTCTCTCTCTCTCTCTCTCTCTCTCTCTCTCTCTCTCTCTCTCTCTCTCTCTCGTCACTTTAACTCTCACACAGTCCTCCCGCAATAAAAAGCCAAGAATTAACTTTAAACAAATGAATGTGTCACTTAGGTGTATTCTTATAGCATGGTTTATGACAATATCAGTCTCATTCTTTCAGCTGCAATCCCGGCGGTGTAAAACTGACTTGGGAGCAACTAAAATAAATATAAAAACATAATTCAAAGTGGTAAGTAGGCTGTACGCTGACACAGATAAATCATTCCCTCCGATTAGAATCTGTATCTCATATAAAACATCGTCCGGGAAAGAAGAAGGGTTTTGCTGAACACTCTGATCACTCTAGTTCTCCTAAGAGAGCCTCTCACGATCCATTGAGCTTCTTTTTTTTTTTATCCGCGCACCAAGAGAGCTGATTGGTCAGTAGGAGGTGCTTTTCTCCATGTTGATCTCTTATCAGGAACATAACCTGCTCTGGAGCAAGTTAGCTCTGCAGCGTAAGTTACCATGGCGATCTACCCGGTAAGAAGTGAACCAGCGTCATAGGAACAAAAACCCAGAGTTACACCTGAAGTTACCTCGCTAAGTCCAAACCCTGCTTCGTAGTACAGGCCTCAGGGACCACTGCGTAGAGGACGTTGAGCCTCTGTACATGGGGCGGCTGCCCTAACCACTGCACCACGGGACGCCCCTGACATGATATTTATGATTATATAATATTTAATATAAGCTCAAACTGACCCAGGACCATCGTTATCTAATAAAGCCATATTGTGTCCACCAACATGAGTTCTTTTTCTCATCATGCATCAGGAGAAGAGGAGGTGGCAGACGGAGATTGAGAACAAGAAGCGTCAAGTGGAGGACGACAGGAGAGAACTGCAGCACCTGAAGGTGAGACAGACACACAGCGACAGACACGCACATAGAAACAGACACACACACACACACACACACACACACACACACACACACACACACACACACACACACACACACACACACACACACACACACACACAGACACACACAGACAGACAGACAGAGAGAGACAGACAGACAGGCAGAGATTAAATATAAATAATAATATGAAAACAATAATAATATAGAATATAAATCAATGTTAATGTTCATATTTCTGTTTATTGTGTACTTTTGATGCTTTGGTAACATGAGAGAGAGAGAGAGAGACAGACAGGGAGAGAGAGAGAGAGACACACCTCAGACACATTGAATGTTGGAGAAATGACATACAACCCATCACCAAGTTGGAATGTTATTGTTTGTTAAAAAGAGAATCCTGTTTAGCACCATATCTTCTCAAACTTAATTTAGGCCTATGAGTTATTTATGTATTTGTAGAAAATATGATGTGATGTAATCAAATGTAATATGTCTCATTATTGATTGTTTTCCATTCAATAAAGTATATTGAGTTGAATTGACAGAATACTCCTGTCTCTAAAATGCCCAGAAACAATTAAAACTGTCTCAGAGACAGTCTCTGATCCAGAGGAGGAGACCCGGGTCTCTGATCCAGAGGGGGAGACCCGAGTTTCTGATCCAGAGGGGGAGACCTGGGTCTCTCATCCAGACGAGACCTGGGTCTCTATGTGGCTGTTAACAGCTGCAGAGTAAAAATATCTGCAGCTGATCTCAGATCAGACGAGGCCTTCAGACTCTCAGACCTCAGATTATTTATAACCACCAGCTGCTTCATGTCCATCAGCTGGTTTGGACTTTAATTCTGTATTTTATTGCATCAAACTTCACGTTAACTTCCTGTCAGGAACTAGTTCTTTCAGAATTTTAATACTCTTATCAATGATTTGACTTTCTGTCCAGTCGAAGGCTCTGAGGGAGCGCTGGCTGCTGGATGGAGCGCCCTCTGCTGGACCAGAACAGGAGGAGGTCCGGAGACAACTGGAGCAGGACGAGGCCAAGACCAGGAGGCTGGAGGAAACCATCAACAGGTCTGATCTGGTCTGATGTAAAACCAGACACACACTGTCAATGGAGACGCTTTGACTGTCTGATAGTTTACATTGGATATAAATAATGTTTGTTTTAATTCTGGATCAGATGGTAATTCAGACAAACTGGATTAAATGAAATTAAAGTATTCAGTCTGTGTGTTGCAGCTTGGAGGAGGAGCTGGTCAGTCTGGAAACAGGAAGTGTGTGTCAGACCATAACACACACCACTGTGAGTACACACACACACACACAAACACGCATTTAACAGAAACACACAAACAAACAAGCAAAAAAGATTAAATACAATAAAAAAAGATGGGAAGAGACTACTCATAGAGAAGCATAACAGAGGATCTACATTCAAATATTATATCTAATATATAGTAGACGTTAATTAGTGGCATTAGTAATAACACATTATTCTGTTAAGGACATGTCTTTAGTTTTTATTTTGTATTTTATTTTGTAGTTTTCTGTTGGACTAACAGGACTTTAATTGTGAAGTTCAACTTCCTGTCTCTGTACCCGCAGGTGTCACCAGGACCAGTTAAAGGTACATTTCTTCTTCTCTTGCTCCTTTTTGTGTTGTTGTTGTGTCTGCTCTTCCCCTCACTGTGTCTCTCTGATCAGCTGTAGAGGTCAAAGGTCACAACAGCCGTCAGCAGGACGGAGCAGCAGCCTCAGGTCAGGTAGTGGGAGGTGAGACTTGTAGTCATCACGTTACACTATCAAGTTCTCTTAGTCACACTAGTATTCACATTATGGTAATCCGATTACAGTAGTCAGATTACCATAGTCACATCACAGTAGTCACATAACAGTAGTCACATTATAATAGTCACATCACAGTAGTAGGATTACAGAAGTAATATAACAGCAGACAGATTTCAGTAGTCAGTTTACCATAGTCATATAGCTGTAGTCAGATTACAGTAGTCAGATTACAGTAGTAATGTAACAGTAGTCACATTACAGTAGTAGGATTACAGTAGTAATATAACAGTAGACAGATTACAGTAGTCACATTACAGAAGTCATAACTAGTTAGATTACAGCAAGGCAGATTACAGTAATCTGATTACAGTAATCAGTTTAAATGACATCAAAGAGGAACCAGTGAAGTGTTGTGATGACCTTCTGATGACCTCACAGCTTCAGTCTTTACTCTGTCTCTGTCCCTACTTTCTTTCTTTCCCATGAGCCCTTGCAGAGGTCAAAGTTCACAAAAGCCCTCGAGTGAACAAACCGAGAGAGGCGACAGAGGAGATGAAGAGAGGTGAGTCATTGAGGGACTCGTTCTCAGACCTGGTTCAGCTCTGAACCAGTTGTTTGATGGTTAGGGGTCCTCTGGTTCAGCTCTGAACCAGTTGGTTGATGGTTAGGGATGCTCTTGTTCAGCTGTGAACCAGCTGGTTGATGGTTAGGGATGCTCTTGTTCAGCTCTGAACCAGCTGGTTGATGGTTACGGATGCTCTGGTTCAGCTCTGAACCAACTGGTTGATGGTTAGGGGTCCTCTGGTTCAGCTCTGAACCAGCTGGTTGATGGTTAGGGATGCTCTTGTTCAGCTCTGAACCAGCTGGTTGATGGTTACGGATGATCTGGTTCAGCTCTGAACCAACTGGTTGATGGTTAGGGGTCCTCTGGTTCAGCTCTGAACCAGCTGGTTGATGGTTAGGGGTGCTCTAGTTCAGCTCTGAACCAGTTGGTTGATGGTTACGGATGCTCTGGTTCAGCTCTGAACCAGCTGGTTGACGGTTAGGGGTGCTCTGGTTCAGCTCTGAACCAGCTGGTTGACGGTTAGGGGTGCTCTGGTTCAGCTCTGAACCAGTTGGTTGACGGTTAGGGGTGCTCTGGTTCAGCTCTGAACCAGTTGGTTGATGGTTAGGGGTGCTCTGGTTCAGCTCTGAACCAGTTGGTTGATGGTTAGGGGTGCTCTGGTTCAGCTCTGAACCGGTTGGTTACTAGTGCAGCATCCTTCTGTAAATCATGGCAGTGTTTGCGTAACATGGCTTTCATGGTCTGGTGACTGGTGGCTTCTTGAACCTTACTTCTTTGTGAGCTTCTATGCGTATCAACCTTGCACCTTCTCTTTTTCAAGTCCGTCTAGCTGGAGGCTGGCTAGACCAACCTTCAGCCAGGCATTCAGACCGGAATGACCCATGGGATCCTGGGGAAAATGGTTCAAAACAAGGAAAGGTTGTTGAGGTGTGGCCACTGTGGCCCTTTCCTCCTCGCCATTTAGAAAAGGAGAAACACCTGGTGCAACAGAAGGAACATCATCAGTGGCGCCCTCAAGAGCAACAAGGACCTTTAAGTCAACTCATTCTTCCAACACCTTATTTTTTATTTCTTTTTTTACACTATAGTTTGACACAAGAATGTCAAAATGTGCTACAGTACACATCAGATCATCTTTGGAGCATCAATCAACCTTCTCAAAACTAGAATTGTCTATAAAGTTCTGCAAATCAAAGCTAATTTTTACAACAAATGCCACCACGATAGCAACTCCTCCATTTTGGTTGTCATAGCTCAGAAACAAAAGATCCCAGGCGAGCCCCCAACAGTTACATCCCCTTAAAGGACTCAAGACATTTGACATGCTGATAAAAATTATTGTAGATTCAGTTGGTCTCCAGTTGTGATGTCAGGTAACATTCCACCTCTGTCTTTGTCCATCTGTCCCTGTGTGAGTCTTCAACTCTGTCTTCTCTTTAATGTCTCATGTTTGTCTGTGGTGTGTTTGTTTCCTTGACCCTGTGTGACCTCCCCTAACCTCCAGCCATGTACTCGGTGGAGATTACAGTAGAGCGGGACAAGGTGACGGGAGAAACCAGGGTTCTGTCCACTAACACCACACTTCCTGTTGACCTCTCTCATCAAGGGGTCAAAGTTTACGAGGACGAGAAGAAAGGTGATGAAAAATAAATATATTTACATAAATATATATTTATGTACAGATAATTTCTTTAGACCATCAGATAGTGTTTCCAGTTTGGTCTTCTAAAGATTATGTTCCCACACAACTAAACTAAGTGTACGTTACATTCAGTGTGACGTTCTTTTAATCACAAGAGTTGGTGTGTGCCAGCGGGTCAGTGATGTGGGAGCAGCTCTGCTAGATAACTGAACGGATCCACAAGAGAACGGTTTAAACATAAAAGTCCATGTCTAGGATTTAGCTAGCATATGTTGAAGTACAAGGATGGAGTTAGAAGAAGACTAAAGCAGGACAGGAAGCGCTCTAAGCTGGTTCTGGGTCAGCAGAACTCCATTCAGAAAACCAAGAAAATAACAACTCTGCTCTAATTAGTTTAGTCGTCTCAACCTTACTATGTAGTTTAGTGGTCTTTTTAGTGGGTTTTCCTGGAAACATAATTGAGTTTAGTTGTCGAAGACAGACTTGAGTTTTATTTTCGAATGTTTTTCATAACCCTTCTCAAAGTAAAAGCTGACTCAGCAGGATGTCTGTGTGGTGGAAATCAGTTTATGATTTCCTAATGAGAAACAAGAATACTACTCCTAACAGAGCTTTGACTGTAAATAGACACAATCTAACAAGTCAAAGCCCTCGCAAACGGGTTATCCAAGTGGTCCGCGTCACCAGCATACAGCTTCAGAGCAAAGCTACTCTGATCCGGTAGGGGCAGACCCGGCAGAGTCTGACCAATTCTTCAATCCCATCACAGTCTGCATCTTCTTCTTCCTCTTTTTCATCTCAAAACAATACAATAGACAAAAATCAGACAGATTCAGACCCGAAGGAGGAGGAGTCAGACTCCAGCAGGAAGACTGATTGATTTATTGATTAATTGGAGAGAGCCTTAACCATTACACAGCTGAATAGTCTGTTACTATGAGTACTTGAGCTGTGACCTAATCTGGTCCCTGATGCTCGTCCTGGTTCTGTCCCCCTCAGTGGTCCACGAGATGAACGGTGAAGACGGTGTCCAGCTGCTCAGCTTCTCTGAGGTCGAAGAGCTCATCCACCAAGCTGACAAGGCCCCGATGATGTCACAGAATGTCACCACGGAGACCTCTCAGCTGACAGCGGAGGTCCAGGAGGAGGCGCATCCCGAGCTGCCACCGCCGGAGATCAGCGGGCTGGAGGCCAAAGAGAGCGTCGAGCTGAGCGCGGCCAAGGGCGGCGAGCCAAGCATGGCCGAGGCTAGTGCCGACAACCCCGTCACCATGGTGTTCATGGGATACCAGAGCGTGGAGGACGAGGACGAGACCAAGAAGGTTCTGGGTCTGCAGGGGACGGTGAAGGCAGAGCTGGTCCTCATCGATGACGCCAATGGGAAGATTTCGCCAGGCGGAGGGGAGGAGGAGACCAGCTGTGCTCAGACACCCGCTTCCCCCGCCCCGCCACCGGCCACCAAACCTCCAGAGATGGCGGCGACGAGCAACGGGGAGACAGAGGAGCTGAAGGGAGGAGTGGTAGAGGTGAAGGGAGGAGCGGTGGAGGTGAAGGGAGGAGCGGCGGAGGTGAAGGGAGGAGTGGCGGAGGTGAAGAGAGGAGCGGCAGAGGTGAAGGAAGGAGCGGCTGAGGTGAAGGGAGGAGCGGCAGAGGTGAAGAAGGAGAAGCAGCCGTGTAAGTGCTGCAGCATCATGTGATCCTGCAGGTGGCGCCACGTCAACATAAAATAACCTAAGACCTTCTAGGACAAAAACCACAGGAAATAAACTCCACCCACTGCCCTCGACCCCGCCTCTAACAACAAGACATCACTTCCTGTTTCTTTTTCTTTTCTGTTTTATAAAACCTTTCTTTACATTTTTCTATTTTCTTGAAGCCTTTTTACTTTTGTATTCATCATTTTTCCTGTTGTGATGCCTTGATGGGTCTGACTAGATTAGCATTAGCCTAGCATTAGCTTAGCATTAATATTAGCCATGCTGTCCTGAGACTCGTAACATTAACCTCCTCTCTCTTTATAAGCTCCATCATATAAACAGTGAATTCATTTTAGACTTGTATTTATTTAATTTTGTAAGTTTCTCCTGCAGAGTTTCATGATTCTGTTTGCTGGAGTTTTATAAAAGAGAAAATAAAAGTCAGCTGACAGACGAGTCGCTAAACTAAACAAATTTATCCTGTATTTCTGTTTGCGGATAAACATCACAGATTCCATCACATCACCTTCCAATGTCCAACATTCACTGATTCATCGGACTGACTGAGTCTCTCCTGTTCCAATTGATGAATTAATGTGGGACGATTCATTTGTTGAATAACTCACACATTAATGCTTTTGGCTGTCTGGACGTTGGAGTAAAAAACAAAGATAGAACAATCAATAAACACGCAGCCTCATAAAACTACTAAGATACAATGGCACCAACACACTGCAGCTACATGAGCATTCATGTCATTTGTTTTCTCTTTGTTTGTAAATATATATAAATCTTTTCTATATAAATATATATAAATCGTTTATATATATGAATATCATTTTATAACCATTGGACACTTTAACATCAACACACAATTAATGATGACCTCATTTCATCACAATCCATCCAATAATAGCTGACAGTCATGTGTCATCATCAGCGTAAGAGACAAACACACATGAGGTTCAAACGACTTCATGTCTTCCATCAACAGATCCGAACTGACCGTCGCCATGGTGACGTCACAACAAAGATGGCCGACTAAAGTGACGACAAAATGAGACAGCTGCTCCTTGTTTGTGTCAAAGAAGGTTAAATAAATGATGATCGATGTTTCTGATGGATTCTACTACTCCTGAAGCCTCATGATGAAAATATCAGCAAACCAAATAACTTTAACAACTTCATCAATTAATAAACTAAACTGTCAAAATGGTTCTGATTTATGTTGTTGATCGTAAATGTCGTCCACTTTTGTTATCCTCCTCACAGCCGTGACAGCCTTGCCTTCATGCACCAGGAGGCATAGCTCTCAGCTTCACCGCTATTTCAGTAATCACACAACATATAACAGAATTTAATCTGATTTCTTTCTCAATGAAACCCCTCTGATGTCACTCCTCTGGTGTTACCCCTCTAATGTGTCACCCCTCTGGTGTTACCCCTCTGATGTGTCACCTCTCTGGTGTGTCACTCGTCTGGTGTCTCACTCCTCTGGTGTCTCACTCCTCTGGTGTATCACTCCTCTGATGTGTCACTCCTCTACCTGGTGTCACTTGAACGGTGATCCTGTCAGGGACCCCAAAAGGGGACCGTGTGTGTGTATGTGTGAGTGAGTGTGTGCGTGAGTGCGCATGTGTGTGTGCGAGTGGGTGTGGTCAGTCATTGTGAGTGTGTTTCTGTTGGTCAGCAGCATTCCTGACATTCTACAGCTCATCAACATACACACACACACACATACAAACACACACAGACACACACTCTATCAGTCTGGACCAGTCCTCATCAGCTGGTGGATCTGAGCATCCAGGTAAGCTCTATCGTTGCCTGTGTGACATCATGGTGATCACTACAGGTAATGTGGTTAGATGATGATGTGTTATGGGGTTAGATGGAGGTGTGTGATGGGGGTTACATGGTGATGTGTGATGGGGTTAGATGGAGGTGTGTGATGGGGGTTAGATGGAGGTGTGTGATGGGGTTTAGATGGAGGTGCGTGATGGGGGTTACATGGTGATGTGTGATGGGGTCAGATGGTGATGTGTGATGGGGTTAGATGGTGATGTGTGATGGGGTTTAGATGGAGGTGTGTGATGGGGTTAGATGGTGATGTGTGATGGGGTTTGATGGTGATGGGGTTAGATGGAGGTGTGTGATGGGGTTAGTTGGAGGTGTGTGATGGGGTTTAGATGGAGGTGTGTGATGGAGTTTAGATGGAGGTGTGTGATGGGGTTAGTTGGAGGTGTGTGATGGAGTTTAGATGGAGGTGTGTGATGGGGTTAGATGGTGATGTGTGAAGGGGTTAGATGTAGGTGTGTGATGGGGTTACATGGTGATGTGTGATGGGGTTAGATGGAGGTGTGTGAGATGGAGTGGCGTGATGGGGGTTTGATGGTGATGTGTGATGGGGTTAGATGGAGGTTTGTGATGGGGTTAGATGGTGATGTGTGATGGGGTTTAGATGGAGGTGTGTGATGGGGGTTAGATGGTGATGTGTGATGGGGGTTAGATGGTGATGTGTGATGGGGTTAGATGGTGATGTGTGATGGGGTTAGATGGTGATGTGTGATGGGGGTTAGATGGAGGTGTGTGAAGGGGTTAGATGGAGGTGTGTGAAGGGGTTTAGATGGAGGTGTGTGATAAGGGTTAGATGGTGATGTGTGATGGGGGTTAGATGGTGATGTGTGATGGGGGTTAGATGGTGATGTGTGATGGGGTTAGATGGTGATGTGTGATGGGGGTTAGATGGAGGTGTGTGAAGGGGTTAGATGGAGGTGTGTGAAGGGGTTTAGATGGAGGTGTGTGATGGGGGTTAGATGGTGATGTGTGATGGGGGTTAGATGGTGATGTGTGATGGGGGTTAGATGGTGATGTGTGATGGGGTTAGATGGAGGTGTGTGATGGGGTTAGATGGTGATGTGTGATGGGGTTAGATGGAGGTGTGTGAAGGGGTTTAGATGGAGGTGTGTGATGGGGTTAGATGGTGATGTGTGATGGGATTAGATGGAGATGTGATATTGTCTCATTAATAAGATCAGATAACTTTGACTTAGTGTTTTGTCCTTTTAAATCATTATCATAATTATTGAAATATTTATTTTTCTCCAGTATTAGTTCTTTTAAACCTATTTGAGTAAGTTGCATTACTGACATCATGTTTACTTTGCTGGTGATTTCTGATTGGAGAGCATCAGTTATTAAGGACTTTTTTGGAGTCTGACTGACATCATCATCATCATCCAACCAGGAGGAATCAGACTACAATGTTCAGGTACACTCCTCCCTGGCAGGTTCTCTGTCACAGTCTGGACCAGGACACAAAGGTGAGATCTCAAACAATCAAATAAACAAACAAACATCATATTGTTATTGTACATGCCGTGCCGGGCTTGTCCTTCCATGATAGTTCCCCCTCTTCCTCCTCACCTTCATCCTCAGGTTTCTGCTGCATATATGTATAGACAAACTAAAATATACTGCATTCAAAATGTAACTTCAGTTAAATAAAGCAAAGCCATCAACCCATTGAGGGCTGGATTTAAAATAACACCGAAAATCCAATTAAGACCTTTAAATGGCTGATTCAACTCATAATGTGACTCATGGCTGGGATAGTTCTGCACCAGGAGAAACCCAGGGCCCACTGCACCAGGAGGAAACCAGGGTCTACTTCATCAGGAGGAACCCAGGGTCTACTTCATCAGGAGGAACCCAGGGACTACTGCATCAGGAGGAAACCAGGACCCACTGCACCAGGAGGAAACCAGGGTCTACCTCATCAGGAGGTACCCAGGGTCTACTTCATCAGGAGGAACCCAGGGTCTACTGCATCAGGAGGAAACCAGGACCCACTGCACCAGAAGGAACCCAGGGTCTACTGCATCAGGAGGAAACCAGGACCCACTGCACCAGGAGGAACCCAGGACCCACTATACCAGGAGGAACCCAGTGCCCACTGCACCAGGAGGAACCCAGGGTCTACCTCATCAGGAGGTACCCAGGGTCTACTTCATCAGGAGGAACCCAGGGTCTACTGCATCAGGAGGAAACCAGGACCCACTGCACCAGAAGGAACCCAGGACCCACTATACCAGGAGGAACCCAGTGCCCACTGCACCAGGAGGAACCCAGTACCAATATGCCCCAGGAGGGACCCAGGGCCCACTGCACCAGGAGGAACCCAGGGCCCACTGCACCAGCGTAAGGTCTGAAAGTCACTCATCCCAGTACGTAACATCAGTCAGGGTACCGTTGGCTATGACATGCAGGTCTGTGTGGCCCTCCAAGGATAGGCCTCCTCA
The DNA here is from genome assembly GCF_963514095.1 of Eutrigla gurnardus. Taxonomy (NCBI): domain Eukaryota; kingdom Metazoa; phylum Chordata; class Actinopteri; order Perciformes; family Triglidae; genus Eutrigla; species Eutrigla gurnardus. The sequence goes on along the minus strand of NC_139920.1, from coordinate 19,261,083 downwards.
GACCATAACTGACCCACCAACAGGTCCTGCTGCATGATGTTACAGCAGCATCAGGTTCACCACAGCGTCTCCAGACTCTGTCAGCCTGTCACATGGTCTCAGTGTGAACCAGCTCTCATCTATGAGGACAACAGGGCACCAATGGTGGACCTGCTAGTCCTGGGGTCCTCCGGCGAATACCAATGGAGCTGCACAGTGCTGGGCTGTGAGACCAGGTCCCTCAAGAGGACGTTGGGCCCTCATGAACCTTCATGGAGTCTGTTTCTGACAGTTTGACAGAAACATGCACACCAGTAGCCTGCTGGAGGTCATGGCATAGGGCTCTGGCAGTCCTCCTCCTGGTCCTGATACCGGTCCTGGTGCTGGGTTGATGCCCTTCTACAGTCCTGTCCAGCTCTCCTGGTTTAACAGCCAGTCTGGGAGACACAGCAAACCTTCTGGTGACCTTCTGTGGATCCTGGAGGAGCTGGACTACCTGTGAACCTGATTGGGCTGCAGGTAGTTACTGGACACTTGAAGAACCAGAACTAGAGAAGATCTGGAGAGGAAGTTGGTTCTTGTCATGCTGTCGCCTCCATTGATCCTGTTAACTGACCTGGAGTCAGACTGATGATGACTTTTAACTGACCTGGAGTCGGAGTGATGATGGGTTCACTGTTTACAATGTGTGTATTTAGTAAGTACATTAGTATTATCAGCAAGTGTACTATCACAAGTACCCAAAGTAAAAGTACTCATTATGCCGAAACACTCTTTTCAGAGAGTTATTTTATCAATAATACATGATATTATTGGATGTTATTGCTTCAAAATAAAAGTTTCAAAACACATTTTCAATACTATACACAAGTTGAAGTACTGCATTCTGTGAAATAATTCTTTATTTTGAGTCTAAAACCTCAATCTATTATTATTCAGAAAATGTAATGAAGTAGAAATATAAGAGTAGCAGAGTTAGTTCATAGCAAGAACTAAGTTCAAGTACATGAAAATGAATACTACAGTAACTCTACTGCATCAGTTTTTTCTAGTTTCCATACATGTATATGTTTATATTTATATTATATGTTTATAGAAATATATATATATATATTTATATATGTAAATATATATATATATATATACATACATTTATATATGTGTGTGTCTGTGTGTGTGTGTGTGTGTGTGTGTGTGTGTGTGTGTGTGTGTGTGTGTGTGTGTGCGTGTGCGTGCGCACGTGTGTGTGTGTGTGTGTGTGTGTGTGTGTGTGTGGTGGGCGGGCTCTCTGATTGAAATAGAAGCTGAACTTTGTCTCTTCAGTCAGTTATTTTCAAGTCTTCGTGCTGCTTCCAGGAAACTGATCTCAGGTAAGAATAAGTGCTGTTATAAATTCTAATAACTCAGACAGATGATTTAACAATAAATAATACATGAACTATTTGTTTCATTATGTGAACATATGAACCTGTGGAGTAAATAAAAGTTTGTAGATGTTACTATCGCAACATTACCGTGCTACTTTATCATCATGAATATGAAGGATGATGCGTTCAAGTCCGTCTGAATATTTCAGACTTTCTGCTTTAAAACAACATTAAATAACTTTTATTACAAAACCAACTAGATGATCAGCTGTTGGCTCCTCCTACAGGCGTCAACAGGAAACGCCGACCTCTGAACTCCGACTGACATTTGCTTTCCCTCTGTGTCTCCTTTGTGTCCCTCTGTGTCTCCTCTGTGTCTCCTGTGTTCTTATGTGTCCCTCTGTGTCTTCTCTGTGTCCCTCGGTCTCCTCCGTGTCTCCTTTGTGTCTCTCTGTCTCCTCTGTGTACCTCTGTGTCCCTCTATGTCTCCTCTGTGTCTCCTGTGTCCCTCTGTCTCCTCTGTGTCTCCTCTGTGTCTCTCTGTGTCCCTCTGTGTCTCAGAGTCTGTCTGTCTTCGGGTCTTATCAACTGATAGCAGCCTGTCTGTCTGCAGGCGGGGCAGTTAATCTCTGACACACAGACACACTGAACTGAAGCTGTGATGCTAATGCTACGCTAACACGTAGACCTGTGATTGGCTCTCAGGACGATGACTCCCAGGAAGAAGCCTTTGGGCTTGATGGATGTTGTTGTTGACGCTGTTAGACGTCGTTCTTTTATTCATTTAATATTTCATCATTTACCAAATTGATTTATAAATGCTATTATATGAATGATAACATGTTGAGAGCTGAAGACAATATGAATATTTATAACTGATGATCAATGCAGTATAGCTACTGTAGTATTCATGTACTTAGTTTAACTTGCCATGAACTAACTGCTACTTTATATATATAATAGAACAACTATAATAAGGAGATTTCATTTGACACAATTGACCATAAACTATTAATGATCATACACTAATGTTTAAAGTTAGCCGATTGTATGTTTAAATGTATTTAATGAACAAATATATAACCCCAAGATGAACACTCTATATCACCTTCACTTAGTTTCTGTTGCTTTTATGACCTCGCATGAATGTTGGAACAGACCATAATAATAAATGTGGTGTAATACACACATCTTTTTGTTTTTTAATGCAAGACAGGCGTAAACTTAATGTTTATTTATTGTTCATTGTATTGAAGATTATAACAAATGACTGAAATAAACTTAACTAAACTAATATACACAAAAATAATATGTATTATTTATAGCATAACACTGCATAATGAGTACTTAGAGAACTTATACTTATACTTGTGAAAGTACATTTTGCTGATAATAATTATTTGTGTTTACATACTTATTTTACTGAAGAAACATTTTGTATTTACAATACTTATTGTTATGTAATCACAGATACCATTAATATGAACTATTAATATTAGATGCAGCTAGCGATGATAGAACATATTCATATTTAATATGATATTAATATCACACAGAGATGATTCAGTTAAATAAAGGTGACGCATGAAACCAAATATATTATTTCATCATCTGGAACTGAAGCAGAACTACAAAACATAGAGGCTGCTCCCTGATTCTGTCGTTTCCATAGTAACTTCCTCTCTGTGGTTTCCATAGTAACATTCCTCTCAGTTGTTTCCATAGTAACCTTTCTCTCTGTCATTTACAGAGCAACCATTCTCCCTGTTGTTTCCATGGTAACGGTCCTCTCTGTCATTCTCCCTGTTTTTTCCATGGTAACTGTCCTCTCTGTTGTTTCAGAGACTCTCAGTCGACCGGCGACATGTTTTGACACCTGAAAGTTCCCAAACGCGCAGCTCTGTTCAACGTCTTCCCCCATCAGAACCTCCACCCCCCACCGGCCCCACTGCACCACCAACCATGGACAGCATCCCAAGGAGGTGGGTGCTGAAGTCTCTATCCCCCTTGCTGCAACCCTCAGACCTTCGCACCATAACTGGCCTGGCCCACAGTGACCCCCTTGACCTGAACCATCCAGTATTCACCTCTGACAGCAGCGACGTGGTTGTTCAGGCTGGCGAGGTTGCGGTCTCACAGGATGAGGGGAGCACCAGTGATGAGGGGCCTCCCAGCAGCCCCAGCAGCAGCTCAGGCTCTCACTGCGGCTTCTATTCCTTCGTGGAGGATCCAGCGAGTCCCGAGGCCGAACTCAACGAAGCCTGGATGCTCTCAACACAGCGGCAGACTCACCTGGCAACTCTGAAGGAGGAAAAGGGATTCAGACTACAGACCTACACCAGCAGCAGGAAGCCAGAGAGTCTGTTCCCAGAGAGCAATGGGGAGTCACAGTACGATGTGGATCTGAAGAACAGTATCGATGTTGAGAAAGACGAGAAGAAACTTCGGGAGGAGATCATCCGTAGCCAAGCACCGAAGAAGAACCCAACATTTGAAGACCGGCTGAGGGTGCTGGAGGATCTGGATCCAAACAGCTCTGTTAACAAACTGATAGAAGGTTTCAGTACAAGCTACAGTCCCGTCAGCTCCAGACCAGAACCTCCTTGCCCTGCTGAATCCGGGACCATCGACAGGGAGCAGATCAACTTCAGTGCTGCCCGACAACAGTTCCTAAAGATGGAGCAGGACCGACTGACTGCTCCTTCCAGTCCACTGAGGTCCACAAGGACACATCTGAATGTGTCTCTGCAGCCAGATCCTGATGAGTCCTCATCCAAGCAGGTGGAGACCTACGACCGTGTGGAGAGCGAAGATACAACAGCATGTAGACCAGCTATAGAAGAGGAGACCTCCACAGAGAGGACAGTGATGGGGGGCTGGACTACGGAGAGTCTCAGCCAGCAGAGCAGTGTGTTCGATGACCTAGACTCTGGTCTGGAGAACCTGTCTGTGGAGGTGGGCGGTGGCTACACCAGTGATGAAGGTGTGTTCAATGACAACACCCAGCAAGACAACAGGAATTCCACAAGGGACTATGAGACCCCAATTGAAAAGGAGATCCGGTTAGTTCAGGAACGTGAGGAGAACCTACGACGGTCTCGAGGGCTGAAGCTCAGCGACGGCAGAGCAGAGATGGTCCAGATCAAAACCAAACGTTTACAGTCGGCACAAATGCCTGTCAAAGCTAAAGAGAAGAACCGAGTGAGCTTCATCATCCAGCACGAGATCAAGGAGGAGGACCAGAAGAAGGAGGGAATCCTGGGACGATACAGTTTAGATCCTCCAACAGAGCTGGAGGACATAAAGAGGGAATTTGACCAACAAGACGAGGATGAATGGACAAAGGACAGACTTGAGTCTGGATCTGAAGGTGCTGGAATCTTCCCATCACCATGCTGTCCTCATCGACACCCTGAAGAAAGCAAGATGTACATCAGTTCAGCTCCTTCTTCCTTCTCTGCGAGGGATTCGGAGGTCCAGGATTCAAGTGGTTTAAATCCAACTTCTTCATCCTGCTCCTCTCCATCCTCCCTGACACCCCAGCATGTTCTGACTTTGACCGCGCCTCAGTCCTGGAGGGAGAACCGGGAGTGCAGCGGCCTGCAGTCCAGAGGAAAAGGAGCTTCAGACTTCATAGAGAAGGAGATCGAGGAGGCCCTGAGACGGGAGCAGGAGCTGAGGGAGTCCAGGGAGTCCAGGGAGGACACCAATGGACGGTTCTTGCCTCCAGAGCCTCTAGTGGACCAGTTCTACCTACCTGTCAACACAGGTATGTAGTCCTCATTAGCAGCTAGACCTCCAGGTGCCCCAAAGTCCCAGTCTAGCAGCCCGGGACGCGTCTAGACTCGGCTGGTTGACTTGGCTGCTAGTCTCGCTTCACATCCCTGCTGATTATTGATTTCTGATTAATTATCATTTCAAAGACTGACTTTTCTGTGTCTGCCTGCAGTTCCTCTAACGTCCCCCAAGTGCTGCTCTGAACAAACTGTGATTTCCACAAACAGAAAGTCACTAATCTGACTGAGTTTGATGGAGGTTTTTCACAATAAAAGCACTGTTAACAAGACTAGTTTTATCTCAGTGATACTGGGGTTCACGTGAACTTTGACCCCAATTAAAACCCTCAGCAGCTTGAATTTAAATAGATTATCTGAAACACCAGAAGATGTATTTAGCAGGAAGACACAGTAATAAACACGATGTGTCGAGAATAGACCAGAACCTGAATGGACTCAAACCAAAGAGGATTAAACCTGAATGGACTTCAGTCTGAATGTTTGTCACATTGCTGAATACAATCAGTAACTTAACGAGAGACCAACCAAAGTCCAGCAGCTTCAGGGTCAATCAGTAACTAGTCAACCACAGTCACAAGATAGGCAGAGACCTGAATCCAAGGAGACACATCCACAGGACTAATAAGGTCTATAGAGGACAAGTAACGTCCATACAGTACTAATAAGTTCTATAGAGGACCAGTAATGAAACACAGCTCCACCTACTGGACTGACTCCATCCTGTCACATTGATAGTTGAAGTGAAGTGTCCCACAGCGAGCTCAGAGGTCAGAGGTCAACACTTCACAAATAACAGTGTGTCACATAAAATGTCACATAAAATGTCATTGATGATGTCATTGATGATGTCATTGATGATGTCATTGATTGCTTTTCCTGTTGTTTTTCAGATAAATTCTTCAGTGTATCTTCTCCTGCTCCTCCCCACATTTCCTCCCTCCCCTTACTTCCTTCCTCCTTTTCCTCTCGTCCTGTCTCCTCCCCCCTCTCCTCCTCCTCACTTCCTCCCTCCTTTTCCTCTCATCCTGTCTCCTCCCCCCTTCCCTCCTCTTCCCCTCTCCCCTCCTCCTCCTCCCCTGCTTCTCTCAGAGGTCTGACGGAGACCCTGCCGCAGGACTTTAAGGACAGACGAGTCAAAGCCGAGGGCATAGTGAGTCGTCAATACATCCTGGCTCTTATTGTGAAGGTTTTTGTATACTTCCTCAGTGAATCAGCAGGTTAACGATGATCGTGTTTTCAGGTTCATAGTGAAACGATTAATGCAGAAATTATGAGAAAGATCTGTGTCAGCTGAAAGGAAACTAACTCGTCGTTTTCTGTCTTCAGTACGCGGGAATCCAGCCAGTCGACCGCGTCAATAACGAGGTAACCTCCATCTTTAAACCGCCCTGGGACCAGTTGATGACCAGCTGATGACCAGTTGTTTACCAACTGATGACCAGCTGTTGACCAGCTGTTTACCAGCTGATGACCAGCTGTTGATCAGCTGATGACCAGCTGTTGACCAGCTGTTTACCAGCTGTTGACCAGCTGATGACCAACTGATGACCAGCTGATCCTTTTGTCTGTTTTCAACTCGTTGAGTCATCAGCTGTTGACCAGCTTATGACCAGTTGTTGACCAGCTGTTGACTAGTTGTTAACCAACTGATGACCAGCTCATCCTTTTGTCTGTTTTCAGCTGGTTGAGTCGACTCGAGTTATTCTACATAAAAACCAACGTGCCCTGCGCTGGGAAGCGGGATTATTCTCCAATCGGGTAGACCAGTGAGACCAGCTGGACCAGACCCAAGACCAGGTCCAGGACCTGCAGGATAACATGATGTCTCATCAGAAAGAGTACTTTTTTTCAGATTATCTCCTTCAGCTGAGATGAAAATGGTTTTAAACTGGAACACTCCCGGGAAAGGTCTGATCTTGTCGTCCAATCAGCTACCAGCTGCTGAGCTCAATGCATCTGATTCCCACAGTGATCACCTGATGCTGCAAAACAGGAAACATACTTTGATTTTAAACTGATGCATCTAAAAATGACACAATTAATAAAAAATAAAATAAAAAAAGCTTCAATATGTTTTTTGAGATTTCAAACTAAGAGCTTACTAAATTAACTGTTCTCCCTTGGACACAGCTGTGTCAATAAATAAGAAGAATGTAAATAATACAGGATATGTTCACAAATCATATTTACATTATTGTTTCTCCACATTTAATCACATCCAGTGTTAAACTCTAAAATATTAAATAAAAATCACAGAAAAGAACACACTAGAAGAAGAGACACTTCACAACCTTCATCTCTAAAACACAGACACATTCCTGGTTGCTGTAGCCATGGCAACACACCAGAATAGAGAGAGGATGGTGTGTACGTGTGTTCTGTGTGTGTGTGTGTGTGTGTGTGTGTGTGTGTGTGTGTGTGTTCAGTGCGTGTATGTATGTGTGTGTGTGTGTTCGGTGCGTGTATGTTTGTGTGTGTGTGTGTGTGTGTGGGTGGGTGTGTGTGTGTTCAGTGCGTGTATGTTTGTGTGTGTGTGTTCAGTGTGTCTATGTGTGTAGGTGTGTGTGTGTTCAGTGTGTGTATGTTTGTGTGTGTGTGTGTGTGTGTGTGTGTGTGTGTGGGTGGGTGTATGTATGTGTGTGTGTGTGTGTGTGTGGGTGGGTGTGTGTGTGTGTGTTCAGTGCGTGTATGTTTGTGTGTATGTGTGTGTGTGTGTGTGTGTGTGTGTGTGTGTGTGTGTGTGTGTTCAGT